>NC_141875.1:370669328-371294328 GCF_056163025.1 Triticum urartu
CCAGCGCCTGCCCTGTTTCAGATTCAGCACATGTAATTTTTTTTCCTTGGGACGAATTTAGCTATTATCCAGGAACTGCAGTTTTGCAGAAAAACCCTCCATGTTCATGCATTTAATATCTCACAAACCATGCATCGGATTAAAATAAGTTCTGTATGAAAAATGCTTAGAATCTTGTCTAGTTTCATAATATGCAATTTTCATCCATGTATAAAATGTTTAAAATGCTGTTTGTTTAAATTTTCTTAAATAACTTGTTAAAATGCCTTATTTCATAACTAAATAACCGTAGCTCCAAACTTAACAAACTTCATATATAAATGGGGTAGAAAAATGTCTAGTTTAACATGGTGTACTTGCTTTGCATGTTTAACAACTCTAAAATTGTGTTTAGGGCAGAACAGAACCAAACCTAAAATATGCACATGAGGAGTTTCCAGAATTGTTGTTTGTTGTTTCCGGCCTCATTTAAATTTGCCTGGATAGGTAGTTTTAGTTTGCTCCAACCCTTTCCATGTTTAAGAACATTTAATATTGTTGGGTACATAAACGAGATTGAACTAAATAATAAAATGTGGTGTCCAGCAATATGCAACTTGTTGCATATTGAGCTCAATTTAACTTGTAGTATTGTTTGTGCACTTTGCCATGCCATGCCTCATTAAACCATACATGCATCATTCTTTGTTGTGCATCATGCCATGTTTATGTGATGGTTGTTTACTATGTTGCTTGCTTCTTTCCGGGTTGCTTCTCTTGTTAGCTTCGGTTTCCTTCCGGAGTTGTGAGGATTCGTTCGACTACGTCCGTTTGTCTTCTTCGTGGACTCATTCTTCTTCCTTGCGGGATCTCAGGCAAGATGACCATACCCTCGAAATCACTTCTATCTTTGCTTGCTAGTTGCTCGCTCTTTTGCTTTGCCTATGTCGCGATACCTACCACATGCTTTATCACGCCTCCCATATTGCCATGTCAAGCCTCTAACCCACCTTTCCTAGCAAACCGTTGTTTGGCTATGTTACCGCTTTGCTCAGCCCCTCTTATAGCGTTACTAGTTGCAGGTGAAGATGGAGTTTGTTTCATGTTGGAACATGGATATGTTGGGATATCATAATATCTCTTATTTTAATTAATGCATCTATATACTTGGTAAAGGGTGGAAGGCTCGGCCTTATGCCTAGTGTTTTGTTCTACTCTTGCCGTCCTAGTTTCCGTCATACCGGTGTTATGTTCCATGATTTTGCGTTCCTTACATGGTTGGGGGAATGGGACCCCCTTGACAGTTTGCTTTGAATAAAACTCCTCCAGCAAGGCCCAACCTTGGTTTTACCATTTGCCACCTAAGCCTTTTTCCCTTGGGTTCTGCAGACTCAAGGGTCTTCTTTATTTTAAACCCCCGGGTCAGTGCTCCTCGGAGTGTTGGTCCAACCTGTCAGCCACCGGTGGCCACCAGGGGCAACTCTGGCCTGGCCTACCGGAAGTTTGGACAATCCGGTGTGCCCTAAGAACGAGATATGTGAAGCTCCTATCGGGATTTGTCGGCACATTCGGGCGGCTTTGCTGGTCTTTTTTTACCATTGTCGAAATGTCTTGTAACCGGGATTCCGAGTCTGATCGGGGCTTCCTGGGAGAAGGAATATGCTTCGTTGACCGTGAGAGCTTGTGAGGGCTAAGTTGTGACACCCCTGCAGGGTTTGAACTTTCGAAAGCCATGCCCGCGGTTATGGGCAGATGGGAATTTGTTAATGTTCGATTGTAGAGAACTTGGCACTTAACTTAATTAAAATGCATCAACCGCGTGTGTAGCCGTGATGGTCTGTTCTCGGGAGGGTCCGGGAAGTGAACACGATGTTGGAGTTATGCTAGAACGTAAGTGTTTCTAGGATCACTTCTTGATCATAGATTGTCGAACATGCTTGCCTTCTCTTCTCGCTCTCATTTGCGTAAGTTAGCCACCATATATGCTAGTGCTTGTTGCAGCTCCACCTCATACCTTATCCTACCCATAAGCTTAAATAGTCTTGATCATGAGGGTGTGAGATTGCTGAGTCCCCGTGACTCACAGATTACTTCCAAAACCAGTTGCAGGTGCCGATGATACCGGTGTAGGTGATGCAGCCGAGCTCAAGGAGGAGCTCGATGAAGATGTTGTTCATTGTGTTGTTTCGTTTCAGTTGATCAATAGTGGAGCCTAGTTGGGGCGATCGGGGATCTAGCATTAGGGGTTGTCTTTCTTTATTTGGTTCCATAGTCGGACCTTGATTGTATTCTGGATGATGTAATGCTACATTTATGTATTGTGTGAAGTGGCGATTGTAAGCCAACTCTTTATCCCTTACTTATTCAGTACATGGGATGTGTAAAGATTACCCCTCTTGCGACATGCCTACTATGCGGCTATGCCTCTAAGTCGTGCTCCGACACGTGGGAGATATAGCCGCATCGTGGGTGTTACATTTTGGCCCAAGATGTTCCATGATGTTTCATGGTTCACCAACCGATGCTCTACGTGTCGCAAAGCTAAGTCTAAAGCTTAATCCCATGGTCTATATATGGCACGTCCTATTCCGTATCACCCATGAGAAGATATCAGTATGGACTTTGTGCTTGGTTTTCCTAGAACTAGGAATGGCAAAGATTTCGTGTTTGTTGTTGTGGATCGATTCTCTAAAGTGGCACACTTCACACCATGCAACAACATAGATGATGCTTCACCTGTTACAAGTTTTTTTGTAGGGAAATATTGTGTCTACATGGAGTGCCAAAGATGACTGTCTCTGTCGGATTTCAGGTTCCGGCAGACCCTTGAGATTCGAACACTGGGGTGCGCGTGGAGATTTCGCCTCCTACCTTCCTGCACCCCCCGCCACGCTAGGATCAAAGCTATGAAAAGAACAACACAAGGGACACAGGGTTTATACTGGTTCGGGCCACCGTTGTGGTGTAATACCCTACTCCAGTGTGTGGTGTGGTGGATTGCCTCTTGGGCTGATGATGATGAACAGTACAAGGAAGAACAGCCTCGCGAGGGTCTGTTCTTGGCTGGGGCGATGAACTGCTGGTGGGAGTTCAGCCACCTTTCTCTATCTCTCTCTCTCCCTCTGCTTACCACCTCTCTACTTGTCGAGCCCTTGGAGGAGACTGAGCCGAACCCCTTGCTACGCGGGTGGCCGGTCCTATTTATAGTGGCCCTGGTCCTCTCCCCAAATATTGAGCGGGAAGGGATCCAACAATGGCGGGCTAATTTAAAGGGGGACAGCAAGTATCAACTATCCTGACAAAAGTAGTCTTCGCCTGCGCAAAGCTCTGGTGATGATGCCGTCTTGGGCTCCACGGTGACCTCCGTCTCGTAGTCCTCCTGGTCTTGGTCTCGTTGCACCGAAACGGCAACCTTGGCCTGATGCCTCGGTACTCCGCGGCTGCGCTTGCCCCCTTTGCACCAAAGAGGAAAGGAGGACGCTGCGCGGGCTGGCACCCGCCTGGCGCCTTGAGTCCTCATGGATTGCGTCACGGGCACCTCGCGAGGTACCCCGCCTTGATCTCTCCGCCTCCTCGTGAGCCAGCCTGACGAGGCCGTTCCTGAGGAAGCTCCGTGTCGTCCGCCCCGCGAGGCTTGGCTTCTCGCGAGGGTCTTGAGTTTGTGTTGGTGAAGATGGGCCATGCTGGGCCCTCCTTTGAGCCACGCCGCAGGCCGCAGGCAGGCAAGTCTGGGGACCCTCGTTCCCAGAACGCCGACAGTAGCCCCCGGGCCCAAGGCGCGCCCGGAGTTGGCCGTGTAGGGAGGCGGAAGGGCAAGAGCGAAGCGCCGTGGGCCCTAACAGCCTGCGTCCTTGGGCGCCGCGTGGCGGTTGATTGGACGTGGGCGTCTCCACTTCCCCATGACGCCTCGGCAACAGCACAGATTGGACAAGTCCCTGCATGCAAAGCGGGTCATAATTACCTATGATCGTGGGGGCCGTTGGTTGGCCAACGCCAGCCATAAGTATGGACCGGCGCGCGCCCTTCCAGTTCATCCCCCCTTGCTTCTCCTTTTTCTTCATGGCCCCATCGAGGAGGTTCTCAGCCACCGAGAAGGGGAAGGCTTGCCGGGTTGAGCCTGCCTCTCCCCCACCCAAGCGCGGCCGAGGGCGCCCTCACAAGCATCCTGTGGCCACCACGGTGGCTCCCCGCGGCCGTGGAGGCGATCTTCAGCACGGCGACGGGCGGATTGCTACATCCGGGGGGCGCGCTCCGGATGCGCGTCCCCCCAGGCCGCACGTTCGTGCTGCTGAAGTGCTGCCGGAGTTCATCGTCTGGTCGACGGAGCCGGCTAGCACCCGGCTTCCGCTTCCTCGCTTCCTCCTCGGCGAGCTCCCGGCCGGCGCCCCGGGCGGCCTCTGGCTCCAGGCCGACGGCTGCTGCAGCCGGGCCTCATGGGTCTCTCTGGAGGTCTCCGTGGCCGGGAGCCTGTCCCTGGCCCGCGGTTGACAGACGTTTGCCCGCCCGCGTGGCCTGAGCCGTCGGTGCACCCTACACTTCTAGTTCGACGGCGACGCCACCCTCTATGTGAGGGTGTTTGGGGAAGATGGTCGCCGCGCAGGGTGTTGCCCCGAGGGAGACGACCGCGGCTGGGAACCCAGCTCCGATGATGATGGAGAGAGCAGCGCTCGCACGGCTGGCGGCGTTCGGGGTTCCCCAAGCTTCTCCGGTTCCTCTTCAGGCGGCGACTCCTCTAGTGGTGGCCGCGATCAGCCTCCACATCGTCGTATCTTCTTGGGGGGTGGCAACGTGTCCGCCCGCCGCCGCGCCCTGGTGAAGCGCGAGAGGGAGTCCACCTGAGCTCCGAAGGCAGCTCGGGCCTTCCCTGCGGGCCGGTGTGAGGCGAGCCGCGCCGGATTTGTTCTTCCTTTTCCCTTTTTCCTGCGTAACAAAGACAATAGTGCGGAGCCCCGCGGGGGCGTGTTTGGGTTATTGCTTGTTAATCATCATTTTACTTTCGTTACCGTACCTTCCGGCTATGTGCCCGAGCGTGGAAAGTTCCTGGCCTCGGCCATGGGGGGCGACCGACCCAGGCCCTTTGTCTGTGTCGCGGTGCCCGTGGGGCACGGACTGGAGGGGTTCTCCTGTAAGTGGCCCAGGTCGTGAACTCTTTGAGTGACTAGGATAGGAACACTCGCGAGGGCGCTCGGCTCTCCCCCTCGCGAGGCCTTGCACAAGAAAAACCGTGGCAGGAGAGCGAAAAGCCGAAGAACCGCAAGCCAAAGACGGCAACAACTTCAATAAAACTCCAAACGAAGAGGAACAAGCCAACTGCGGAAAGCAAATGAAAAGCCGCGTCCAGCACCTAGTCTAGTCTTCGACGTCTTCTCACCAGCGCGGAGCTAAGTGCTGCCACTGGGCGTGGGAGGGAGCCCCAGGGCCTGAGGCCGGCGCTCCTGAGACTCCAGGGCATGTACAGCCCCAACTCATTATTACGTGAGAGTGTCACGGGCGGCGAGCTTCACAGGCGTTGGCCTTCTTCACAAGCTCCGGGCCTTTTCCAAAACATGATAGCTTCACAGGCACTCGCCTTGCTTCACAGGCTCCGGGCCTTTTCCAAAACGCGATAGCTTCACAGGCACTCGCCTAGCTTCACAGGCTCCGGGCCTTTTTCAAAACGCGATAGCTTCACAGGCACTCACCTTGCTTCACAGGCTCCGGGCCTTTTCCAAAACGCGATAGCTTCACAGGCACTCGCCTTGCTTCACAGGCTCCGGGCCTTTTCCAAAACGCGATAGCTTCACAGGAACTCGCCTTGCTTCACAGGCTCCGGGCCTTTTCCAAAACGCGATAGCTTCACAGGCACTCGCCTTGCTTCAAAGGCTCCGGGCCTTTTCCAAAACGCGTTAGCTTCACAGGCACTCGCCTTGCTTCACAGGCTCCGGGCCTTTTCAGGGGTAGAACCTCCGGAGGTGCTGGATGTTCCATGCATTCTGGACCGGCACTCCCTCTTGAGTCTCCAGGCGCGCAGAGCCGGGCCTGGAAACATGAACGACCTTGAACGGGCCCTCCCACATGGGAGAGAGCTTGTGCAATCCCTCCCTGGAGAGAACCCGCCTGAGCACGAGGTCTCCTACCTCAAGAGTCCTGGGGCGGATGTTGCGGAAGTGATATCGCCGCAGTGCTTGTTGGTACCTCGCCGCTCGCAGCGCGGCTTCCCGGTGACGCTCCTCCCCCAGCACGAGGTCCGTCCCCCGCTTGGCGTCCTGCTGCGCCTCATCGAACGCCAGGATCCGCGCGGAGCGATGTCTGACCTCATGAGGGAGGACCGCTTTTGCTCCGTAGACCAGGAAGAACGGGGTCTCTCCAGTCGGCTTGGTCGCGGTGGTGTGGATGGACCATAGCACAGACTGCAGTTCGTCGTACCAACCTCTGCCGCAAGCCTCCAGCTTCTTCTTGAACGTCCTGGTCTTGGGGCCCCTCAGGACCTCCGCGTTGGCTCGCTCGGCCTGGCCGTTGCTTCGGGGGTGCGCCACTGAAGCGTAGCATATCTGCATTCCAAGGTTTGCATAGTATGTTTTGAAGAGGTTACTTGTGAACTGCGAACCATTGTCCGTGATGATGCGATTCAGCACCCCGAACCGGCTCACGATGCCCTTGATGAACTTGACTTCGGAACCCGTGGGAATGGTGCGGACAGCCTCCACTTCAGCCCACTTGGTGAACTTGTCCACGGCAACGAGAAGGTAGCAGTAGCCCCTGGCGCCCGAGGAAACGGACCCAAGATGTCGAGCCCCCAGACTGCGAATGGCCACGAAAGGGGGATAGTCTGCAAGCCCCCTGCCGGCTGATGGATCTACTTGGCGTGGAACTGGCAGGCCTCACAAGCCTTCGCTAGTTCAATGGCGTCATTGAGCGCGGTGGGCCAGTAAAACCCACTACGGAACGCCTTGCCAACGAGGGTCCGTGATGATGAATGATGTCCGCAGTCTCCGTCGTGTATATCTTCCAATAGTTCCTTCCCTTGCTCCTTGGAGATGCAGTGCAGGGATACGTCATTTGGTCGCTTCCGGTAGAGCTCTCCATCTTTGATGCAGTATGTCGTGGCCTGGCGCGCCACTCGCTCTGCTTCCTCCTCCTTCTCCGGCAGGGTCCCTTGCATTAGGTAGCTCCAGAGCTCCGTGATCCAACATCCCTCCTGAGGTTCCATCGTCAGGAGCAGGCGTGCTCCCGAGGCCGGGCCACAAGCCGGAGCTCCTGAGGCAGGTGGCTGAGGGAGCTCCTCCCTGGGCTGAGCCGTGTTTGATAATGATGGTAAGGCTGAAGGCTTGAAGAGCCGCTCCTCGAAAACACCAGGCTCCTGAGGTAACCGCCTGGACGCGCGTTTGGCGATGTCATCGGCTTCCTGATTGGTGCCACAGGGCACATGCTGCAACTCCAACCCCCAGAACTGCTTCTCCATCCTGCGGACCTCTGCAAGGTAGGCCTCCATGTGCTCATCCTTTGGCTCGTACACCTTGTTGGAGAAATTGACAAGGAGCTGTGAATCGCCCTTGATGGTGAGGCGTTTCACCCCCAGGGCAGCTGCGGCCTTCATGCCCGCTATTAAACCTTCATACTCCGCTATGTTGTTGGAGACCTTTTCGCCTTGCTGGAAACAAAGCTGCACGGCATAATAGAGCTTGTCCTGGGTGGGCGATATAAGCACCGCCCCAGCCCCTGCGCCGTGTCTGGAGAACGCCCCATCGAAGTACATGACCCAGCCTTCTGTCATAAGCACCGCCGTGTCTGGAGACGGCGTAATAGATCTTGTCCTGGGTGGGCGATATAAGCTTCCCGGGGACAGGGACCAATCCTCGTCGGCCTTGAGGCCTGGCGCCTCCGCCCATTCTGCCACAAAATCTGCCAACGCTGCTCCCTTGATGACTCTGGTCGTGCTGAATTCGAGCTGAAACGCTTGCAGCTCTATGTTCCACTCAGCGACCCTCCCAGCTGAATTGGGACTCCTAAGCACCCTCTCCAGGGGGTATGACGAGACGACCTTGATGGGGTGACCCTGAAAATAATGCCGCAGTTTGCGTGAAGCCACCAGTAGCGCGAGGAGGAGTTTTTGAGGCATGGGGTACCGTGCTCTTGCATCCCGCAGCACTGTGCTGACGAAGTACACTGGGTGCTCAACGAGGTGGCGTGCGTCAGTGCTGGTGGCTCCCTTCGGAGACCATGGCGCCTCTTGAGGCAATGGGGCCTCCTGAGACTGGCCATCTGGAAGAGGGGCCTCTTTCGCCTCTAGTGCACCCCTCTGCGGCGGCTGATCCTCCTCAGTCGTGATGGCGGTTCCTGTGGGCCTTCCTTGTCCCTGTTCTGCCTTATCCCGGGCTGCTACCGTGGTTTTGATCCGGCGCTCCTCTCTGACTGCTACCAAGGCTGCGCTAGTGGAGTAGGGAGTGGCGGCGAGGTAGAGCACCAGGGGCTCCTGAGGGCGCGGGGCCACCATGACCGGTGGGTTGGTCAGGTATCTCTTGAGATCCTGGAACGCCTTGTCGGCCTCTTCAGTCCACTCGAAGGGCCCCTTTTTCTTCATTAGCTGGAAGAAGGGCAGGGCTCATTCCCCCAACTTGGAGATGAAGCGCCCTAGCGCGGTCACGCGCCCCGTGAGCTTCTGCATTTCTCTGAGGGTCTTTGGCGGGCTCATGTCTTCCACCGCCATCTTGATCTGGTGATACCCAGAGAAGGCATCCAGGAAGCACAACAGGTCGCATTCCGCAGTGGAATCAACGATCTGGTCAATGCGGGGGAGCGGCAATGGATCTTGCAGGCATGCTTTGCTGAGGTTGGTGAAGTCGACACACATGCGTTCCTTCCCTCCTTTCTTAGGCACAACGACAGGGTTGGCCAACCAATCTAGGTATCGGACCTCGCGAATGACCCCAGCGGCCTCTAATTTGCGGGTCTCTTGGCCGATGAAGGCCTGCTTTTCTGTGGACTGCCGCCTGGCCTTCTGCTTCACAGGGCGCACGTTGGGGCACACGTTGAGGTGATGCTCGATTACGCTCCTGGGGATCCCTGCCAACTGGTCCGGCTCCCAAGCGAATACCTTCTTGTTTGCGCGCAGGAACACGACCAGGGCCTCCTCCTGCTCGGGTTTGAGGTGGGCGCCTATGGTGAAAGTGGCGTTGGTGGACCCGTCCTCATCGACGGGTACCTGCTTGGTTTCTGCCTTGTCTTGGGTGAACAACTGCTTCTTCTTGGCGGGCGCAGCCCCCTTGGGCTCGGGGCCCCCCAAGTCGGCAGGCTGTGCTGACGCTGATGTCCTGAAGACGAGCTTGAGCACCCGTAGAGCATCACCGGTATCCCCGTGCACGGTGAGGATACCGCTGCTCCCAGGCATCTTCGTGAGGTTGTACGCCGGGTGCGTTGCGTCCATGAACTGGGCCAGCGCTGGGTATCCGAGGATGGCGTTGTAGGGGAGGCCGATGGGGGCGATGTCGAAGTCGACCAGCTCCGTGCGGAAGTTGTCGTAGGTGCCGAAGGTCACTGGGAGCCGGATCTGCCCCAAGGAGCTGGACGACCTGCCCCCAACACCTAAGAAGGGCCGGCTAGGCTGCAACCGTTCTAGGGGCATGCAGAGGAGGTTGAAGGCCTTGACTGAGAGCATGCTGAGGCCCGCCCCGCCATCGATGAGGGTTCTGGTGACGGCCACCTGGCAGATGGTGGGGGTGCATAGCATGGAGAGCGCGCCCGAGCAGGCCGAGTTGGAGGGGTGGTCCTCCGAGCTGAAGCTCAGGCCGGTCTCGGGCGCCGCCCGATCTAGGGCAGCCCCCTGCCATGTGGAAGTGGCGCTGACCTGGCGGATGAACGGCTTGACGTGGTAACTTGTAGGCGGCGCCTGCGAGCCGCCCAAGAGGGCCGCGACGACTGGGGGTGTTGGTGTAGCGCGATAGGCGGGGAAGAGGTTGCGGGGCTCCATGGGCGCGCGGAGCACGCGGGACGAAGAACCAGCTGGGGTGAGCGAGTGAGTTGCGGTGCGGCCGTCTTGCCGCACGGGCAAATGCCGGGACGATGCTTGCTGCTCGTCCCCCGTCAGGCCGGTGGCGGCGTTGACATCAGGCGACGGGGAACGGCTAGGACGCCCGCCGACAGGGGATGTCTGGGCGACGCGGGAAGCGAGGGCGACCCGGCGCTCCGTGCGGGCCCGACGTGCGTCAGACATGAGCGTGACGGTCGGAGGAGAGCGGAGCGGTGGAAGACGAATTCTGGCGCCCCCCTACCTGGCGCGCCAAATGTCGGATTTCGGGTTCCGGCAGACCCTTGAGGTTCGAACACTGGGGTGCACGCGGAGATTTCGCCTCCTACCTTCCTGCACCCCCCGCCACGCTAGGATCAAAGCTATGAAAAGAACAACACAAGGGACACAGGGTTTATACTGGTTCGGGCCACCGTTGTGGTGTAATACCCTACTCCAGTGTGTGGTGTGGCGGATTGCCTCTTGGGCTGATGATGATGAACAGTACAAGGAAGAACAGCCTCGCGAGGGTCTGTTCTTGGCTGGGGCGATGAACTGCTGGGGGGAGTTCAGCCACCTTTCTCTATCTCTCTCTCTTTCTCTGCTTACCACCTCTCTACTTGTCGAGCCCTTGGAGGAGACTGAGCCGAACCCCTTGCTACGCGGGTGCCTGGTACTATTTATAGTGGCCCTGGTCCTCTCCCCAAATATTGAGCGGGAAGGGAGCCAACAATGGCGGGCTAATTTAAAGGGGGACAGCAAGTATCAACTATCCTGCCAAAAGTAGTCTTCGCCTGCGCAAAGCTCTGGTGATGACGCCGTCTTGGGCTCCACGGTGACCTCCATCTCGTAGTCCTCCTGGTCTTGGTCTCGTTGCATCGAAACGGCAACCTTTGCCTAATGCCTCGGTACTCCGCGGCTGCGCTTGCTCCCTTTGCACCAAAGAGGAAAGGAGGACGCTACGCGGGCTGGCACCCGCCTGGCGCCCTGAGTCGTCATGGCTTGCATCATGGGCACCTCGCGAGGTACCCCGCCTTGATCTCTTCGCCTCCTCGTGAGCCAGCCTGACGAGGCCGTGCCTGAGGAAGCTCCGTGTCGTCCGCCCCGCGAGGCTTGGCTTCTCGCGAGGGTCTTGAGTTTGTGTTGGTGAAGATGGGCCGTGCTGGGCCCCCCTTTGAGCCACGCCGCAGGCCGCAAGTAGGCAAGTCTGGGGACCCCCGTTCCTAGAATGCCGACATTTTCCGACCGCCACCTCAAGTTCCTAAGCTACTTTTGGAAGACCTTATGCGCCAAGCTTGGAATCAAGCTCTTGTTCTAGTTGGCATACCATCCCCAAACCAACGGCCAAGCAAAGGGCACAAACCAGACGCTATCCACTCTCCTATGCGTGCTGATCAAGAAGAGCATCAAGGAGTGGGAGGAGTGTCTACCCATCGCCGAGTACGCCTACAACTGTGCAAGACATTGGACTATCGGCAAGTTCCCTTTTGAGGTCATCTATGGCTTCAACCCGTTGTCCCCATTATACATTCTACATGTACCACTCCAACAACACATCAGCATGGACGCAAGTGCACGAGTGAGCTACCTCAAGAAGATGCATGAAGATACAAGGCACACAATTGAGCGCCAAGTACAATGCCTCGCAAGCAATCTCAACATCAACAAGCAATCCATGATATTCAATATTGGAGATCTTGTGTGGCTACACCTTCGCAAGGACCACTTCCCCAACAAACGCAAGTCCAAGCTTCTACCATGAGCCGATAGACCCTTCGAGGTGCGTGAACGCTACAACAACAACGCCTACAAGATCGACATCCCACATGACAAGTACTCTGTTAGCGACATCTTCAACGTCAAAGATCTCTCTCCCTACCATGGCGATGAGGGTTTCGATCCGAGGTTAGATCTTTCCCAAGGGGCAGGGGAGATGATGCGGAGCATCCCAAGGTCATCCCCAATGACCAATCATCGTCTCACCAAGTGCCGAGTGGACCTATGACTCGCGCACGTGCAAGAGCTCTCGAAACCGAGGTGACATCTCCCCTCTCACAATTCCCCTTTGAAGCACATGAGACATGGTTACTACCTCAAGCGGAGACACTTTGTATACTCAGGTACTAAGGAGTTGTCCATGGATAAGCTAAGGAGCAAGAAGGATTAGGAGAGGAAGACATGCGCAAATACGGGGGAGAAGTCAACCAAGTCCTAGGCTGGCCGGACGATCAGAACGAGGTCCCAGACAATCCGGACGAAGCTCGGATGATCCGGACCACGGTCCGGATGATCCAGCTAGTGCGCCCGACGACACCCGAAGCTAAACTGCGAAGCCGGATCATCCAGACGGAGTCCCGGATTATTCAGACCCAGCCGGATATCCGGGGCATCGCCTGCCTCTTCGCCATGTATAGATCATCCGGACGCCGCCCTGGATCATCCGGGTCCCTGAAGCCCGGATCATCCGACTCCCCGCCCGGGTCAATCAGACCCTGCCTGCGTGCATGATGTTGGGTCGAGGCCCATGTACCCTTTCGTCCCCTTCATGAAGGATATATGCCCTAGAGGCAATAATAAAGCTGTTATTTATATTTCCTTATATCATGATAAATGTTTATTATTCATGCTAGAATTGTATTAATCGAAAACTTAGTACATGTGTGAATACATAGACAAACAGAGTGTCACTAGTATGCCTCTACTTGACTAGCTCGTTAATCAAAGATGGTTAAGTTTCCTATCGATGGACAAAGAGTTGTCATTTGATGAAACAGGATCACATCATTAGAGAATGATGTGACTGACTTGACCCATCTGTTATCTTAGCACGATGATCCTTTAGGTTACTGCTATTGCTTTCTCCATAACTTATACATGTTCCTATGACTATGAGATATTTAACTCCCGAATACCGGAGGAGCACTTACTGTGCTATGAAACGTCACAACGTAACTGAGTGACTATAAAGATGCTCTACAGGTCTCTCCGATGGTGTTTGTTGAGTTGGCATAGATCAAGATTAGGATTAGTCACTGCGTGTATCGGATAGGTATCTCTGGGCCCTCTCGGTAATGCACATCACTATAAACCTTGCAAGCAATGTGACTAATGAGTTAGTTACGGGATGTTGCATTACGGAACGAGTAAAGAGACTTGCCGGTAACGAGATTGAACTAGGTATTGAGATACCGACGATTGAATCTCAGGAAAGTAACATACCGATGACAAAGGGAACAACGTATGTTGTTATGCAGTTTGACCGATAAAGATCTTCGTATAATATGTAGGAACTAATATGAGCATCAAGGTTCCGCTATTGGTTATTGGCCGTAGATGAGTCTCGGTCATTTCTACATAGTTCTCGAACCCGTAGGGTACGCACGCTTAATGTTCGGTGACGATCAGTATTATGAGTTTATGTGTTTTGATGTACCGGAGGTTGTTCTGAGTCCCGGATGTGATCACGTACATGACGAGGAGTCTCGAAATGCTCGAGACATAAAGGTTGATATATTGGATGGCTATATTCAGACACCGGAAGTGTTCCGGGTGATTTCGGAGAAAACCAGAGTGCCGGAGGCTTACCGGAACCCTCTCCCCCCAGGGAACTAGTGGGCCTAGATGGGCCTTAGTGGAGAGAGAGGGGCTGCCAGGGCAAGCCGCATGCCCCCTCCCCCTTGGGTCTGAATTGGACTAGGAGGGGGGTGGTGCCCCCCTTTCCTTCCTCTCTCCCACTCCTTCCTTCCCCCTCCTAGTAGGACTAGGAAAGGAGGAATCCTACTCCTACTAGGAGGAGGAATCCTCCCCTCCTTGGCGCGCCCTTGGGCCGGCCGGCCTCCCCCCCTTGCTCCTTTATATACGGGGCAAGGGGCACCCTAGAACACACAAGTTGACATTGTTTAGCCGTGTGCGGTACCCCCCTCCACCATAATCCACCTCGGTCATATCATTGTAGTACTTAGGCAAAGCCCTGCTCCGGTAGCTTCATCATCACCGCCATCATGCCGTCGTGCTGACGAAACTCTCCCTCGACACTCATCTAGATCTAGAGTTTGTGGGACGTTACCGAGCTGAACGTGTGCAGATCGCGGAGGTGTCGTACCTTCGGTGCTAGGATCGGTCGGATTGTGTAGACGTTCGACTACATCAACCGCGTTGTCATAACGCTTCTGCTTGCGGTCTATGAGGGTACATGGACAACACTCTTCCCCTCTCGTTGCTATGCATCACCATGATAGATCTTGTGTGTGCGTAGGAATTTTTTTAAATTACTGCGTTCCCCAACAGTGGTATCTAAACCATGTCTATGCGTAGATGTTATATGCACGAGTAGAACACAAAGGAGTTGTGGGCGTGGGTATATACATATTGCTTGCCGTCACTAGTTGATTCTTGATTCAGCGATTGTTGGATGAAGCGGCTCAGACCGACATTACGCGTACGCTTACGCGAGACTGGTTCAATCGACGTGCTTCGCACACAGCTGGCTGGTGGGTGTCAGTTTCTCCAACTTTAGTTGAATCAGATTCAATTAACAGGGTTCTTTCTGAAGATCAAAAAGCATTCACTATAACGCGTTGTGGTTTTTGATGCGTAGCTAAGAACGGTTCTTGCTCAGCCCGTAGCAGCCACGTAAAACTTGCAACAACAAAGTAGAGGACGTCTAACTTGTTTTTGCCAGGCATGTTGTGATGTGATATGGTCATGACATGATCCTAAATTTTATTGTATGAGATGATGACGTTTTGTAACAGAGTTATCGGCAACTGGCAGGAGCCATATAGTTGTCGCTTTATTTGTATGAAATCCAATTGCCATGTAATTGCTTTACTTTATCACTAAGCGGTAGAGATAGTTGTAGAAGCAATAGTTGGCGAGACGACAACGATGCTTCAATGGAGATCAAGGTGTCAAGATGGTGATGATGGTGATCATGACGGTGCTTTGGAAATGGAGATCAAAGGCACAAGAAGATGATGGCCATATCATATCACTTATGTTGATTGCATGTGATGTTTATCCTATATGCATCTTATTTTGCTTAGTTCGGCGGTAGCATTATAAGATGATCTCTCACTAAATTTCAAGGTACAAGTATTCTCCCTGAGTATACACCGTTGCTACAGTTCATCGTGCCGAGACACAACGTGATGATCGGTGTGATAAGCTCTAAATTCACATACAATGGGTGCAAGCCAGTTTTGCATAAGCAGAATACTCGGGTTAAACTTGACGAGCCTAGCATATGCAGATATGGCCTCGGAACACTGAGACCGAAAGGTCGAGCGTGAATCATATAGTAGATATGATCAACATAGTGATGTTCACCATGGAAAACTACTCCATCTCACATGAAGATCCGACATGGTTTAGTTGATATGTATCACGTGATCACTTAGTTGATTAGAGGGATGTCTATCTAAGTGGGAGTTCTTAAGTAATTTGATTAATTGAACTTTAATTTATCATGAACTTAGTACCTGATAGTATTTTGCATGTCTATGTTGTTGTAGATAGATGGCCCATGTTGTTGTTCCGTTGAATTTTAATGTGTTCCTTGAGAAAGCTAAGTTGAAAGATGATGGTAGCAACTACACAGACTAGGTTTGTAACTTGAGGATTATCCTCATTGCTGCATAGAAGAATTATGTCCTGGAAGCACCGCTAGGTGACAAACCCACTGCAGGAGCAACACCAGATGTTGTGAACACCTGGCAGAGTAAAGCTGATGACTACTCGATAGTTCAGTGTGCCATGCTATACGGCTTAGAACCGGGACTTCAACGACGTTTTGAATGTTATGGAGCATATGAGATGTTCCAAGAGTTGAAGTTAATATTTCAAGCAAATGCCCGGATTGAGAGATATGAAGTATCCAATAAGTTCTACAGCTACAAAATGGAGGAGAATAGTTCCGTTAGTGAACATATACTCAGAATGTCTGGGTACCACAACCACTTGACTCAGCTGGGAGTTAATCTTCATGATAATAGTGTCATTCACAGAGTTCTTCAATAACTACCACCAAGCTACAAGAGCTTCGTGATGAACTATAATATGCAAGGGATGGATAAGACGATTCCCGAGCTCTTCGCAATGTTAAAGGCTGCGGAGGTAGAAATCAAGAAAGAGAATGAAGTGTTGATGGTCAACAAGACCACCAGTTTTAAGAAAAAGGGTGAAGGGAAGAAGGGGAACTTCAAGAAGAACGACAAGCAAGTTGCCGCTCAAGTGAAGAAGCCCAAGTCTCGACCTAAGCCTAAGACTGAGTGCTTCTACTGCAAAGGGAATGTTCACTGGAAGCGGAACTGCCCCAAGTATTTGGCGGAGAAGAAGGATGGCAAAGTGAAAGGTATATTTGATATACATGTTATTGATGTGTACCTTACAAATGCTCGCAGTAACGCCTGGGTATTTGATACTAGTTCAGTTGCTAACATTTGCAACTCGAAATAGGGGCTATGGATTAAGCGAAGATTGGCTAAGGACGAGGTGACGATGCACGTGGGAAATGGTTCCAAAGTCGATATGATTGCGTCGGCACGCTACCTCTACATCTACCTTCGGGATTAGTATTAGACCTAAATAATTGTTATTTGGTGCCAGCGTTGAGCATGAACATTATATCTGGATCTTGTTTGATGCGAGATGGTTATTCATTTAAATCAGAGAATAATGGTTGTTCTATTTATATGAATAATATCTTTTATGGTCATGCACCCTTGATGAGTGGTATGTTTTTACTAAATCTTGACAGTAGTGATACACATGTTCATAGTATTGAAGCCAAAAGATATAAGTTTAATAATGATAGTGCAACTTATTTGTGGCACTGCCGTTTAGGTCATATTGGTGTAAAGCGCATGAAGAAACTCCATGCTCATGGACTTTTGGAATCACTTGATTAGCAATCACTTGATGCTTGCGAACCATGCATCATGGGCAAGATGACTAAGACTCCGTTCTCCAGAACAATGGAGTGAGCAACAGACTTGCTGGAAATAATACATACTGATGTATGCGGTCCAATGAGTGTTGATGCTCGCGGCAGGCATCGTTATTTTCATACCTTCACAGATGATTTGAGCAGATATGGGTATATCTACTTGATGAAACATAAGTCTAAAACATTTGAAAAGTTCAAAGAATTTCATAATGAAGTGGAAAATCATCGTAACAAGAAAATAAAGTTTCTACGATCTAATCGTGGAGGAGAATATTTGAGTTACGAGTTTGGTCTTCATTTGAGACAATGCGGAATAGTTTCGCAACTCACGCCACCTAGAACACCACAGCCTAATGGTGTGTCCGAACGTCGTAACCGCACTTTATTAGATCTGGTGCGATCTATGATGTCTCTCACTGATTTACCGCTATCGTTTTGGGGTTATGCTTTAGAGACAGCTGCATTCACGTTAAATTGGGCACCATCAAAACCCGTTGAGATGACACCTTATGAATTGTGGTTTGGCAAGGAACCCAAGTTGTCGTCTCTTAAAGTTTGGGCGATGCTTATGTGAAAAAGCTTCAACCTGAGAAGCTCAAACCCAAGTCGGAGAAATGTGTCTTCATAGGATACCCAAAGGAGACTGTTGGGTACACCTTCTATCACAAATCCGAAGGCAAGATATTCATTGCTAAGAATGGATCCTTTCTAGAGAAAGAGTTTCTCTCGAAAGAAGTTAGTGGGAGGAAACTAGAACTTGATGAGGTAATTGTACCTGCTCCCTTATTGGAAAGTAGTTCGTCACTGAAATCAGTTCCAGTGATTCCTACACCAGTAAGTGAGGAAGCTAATGAGGATGATCATGAAACTTCTGATCAAGTTACTACCGAACCTCATAGGTCAACCAGAGTAAGATCCGCACCAGAGTGGTACGGTAATCCTTTTCTGGAGGTCATGTTACTTGACCATGATGAACCTACAAACTATGAGGAAGCGATGATGATCCCAGATCCCGCAAAATGGCTTGAGGCCATGAAATCTGAGATGGGGTCCATGTATGAGAACAAAGTGTGGACTTTGGTTGACTTGCCCGATGATCGGCAAGCGATTGAGAATAAATGGATCTTCAAGAAGAAGACTGACGCTGACGGTAATGTTATTGTCTAGAAAGCTCGAATTGTTGCGAAAGGTTTTCGACAAGTTCAAGAGTTGACTACGATGAGACCTTCTCATCCGTAGTGATGCTTAAGTCCGTCTGAATCATGTTAGCAATTGCCGCATTTTATGATTATGAAATTTGGCAAATGGATGTCAAAACTGCATTCCTTAATGGATATCTTAAAGAAGAGTTGTATATGATGCAACCAGAAGGTTTTATCGATCCAAAAGGTGCTAACAAAGTGTGCAAGCTCCAGCGATCCTTTTATGGACTGGTGCAAGAATCTTGGAGTTGGAATATACGCTTTGATAGTGTGGTCAAAGCATATGGTTTTATACAGACTTTTGGAGAAGCCTGTATTTACAAGAAAGTGAGTGGGAGCTCTATAGCATTTCTGATATTATATGTGGATGACATATTGTTGATCGGAAATGATACTGAATTTCTGAATAACATAAAAGGATACTTGAATAAGAATTTTTCAATGAAAGACCTCGATGAAGCTGCTTATATATTGGGCATCAAGATCTATAGAATAGATCAAGACGCTTAATTGGACTTTCACAAAGCACATACCTTGATAAAGTTTTGAAGAAGTTCAAAATGGATTAAGAAAAGAAACGGTTCTTGCCTGTGTTACAATGTATGAAGTTGAGTCAGAATCAATGCCCGACCACTGCAGAAGATAGAGAGAAAATGAAAGTCATTCCCTATGCTTCGGCCATTGGTTCTATCATGTATGCAATGTTGTGTACCAGACCTGATGTGTGCCTTGCTATTAGTTTAGCAGGGAGGTACCAAAGTAATCAAGGAGTGGATCACTAGACAACGGTCAAGGACATCCTGAAATACCTGAAAAGGACTAAGGATATGTTTCTCGTTTATGGAGGTGACAAAGAGCTCGTCGTAAAAGGTTACGTCGATGCAAGCTTTGACAGTGATCCGGATGACTCTAAGTCACAAACCGGATACATATTTTTGTTGAATGGTGGAGCTGTCAGTTGGTGCAGTTCTAAGGAAAGCGTCGTGGCGGGATCTACGTGTGAAGCGGAATACATAGCTGCTTCAGAAGCAGTGAATGAAGGAGTCTGGATGAAGGAGTTCATATCCGATCTAGGTGTCATACCTAGTGCATCGGGTCCAATGAAAATCTTTTGTGACAATACTGGTGCAATTGCCTTGGCAAAGGAATCCAGATTTCACAAGAGAACCAAGCACATCAAGAGACACTTCAATTCCATCCGCGATCAAGTCAAGGAGGGAGAAATAGAGATTTGCAAGATACATACGGATCTGAATGTTGCAGACACGTTGACTAAGCCTCTCTCACGAGCAAAACATGATCAGCACCAAGACTCCATGGGTGTTAGAATCATTACAATGTAATCTATATTATTGAAGGAAATATTCCCTAGAGGCAATAATAAATTTTTATTTATATTTCCTTATATCATGATAAATGTTTATTATTCATGCTAGAATTGTATTAATCAGAAACTTAGTACATGTGTGAATACATAGACAAACAGAGTGTCACTAGTATGCCTCTACTTGATTAGCTCCTTGGTCAAAGATGGTTAAGTTTCCTAGCCAAGGACAAAGAGATGTCATTTGATGAAATGGGATCACATAATTAGAGAATGATGTGATTGACTTGACCCATCTATTAGCTTAGCACGATGATCGTTTAGTTTACTGCTATTGCTTTCTCCATAACTTATACATGTTCCTATGACTATGAGATTATGCAACTCCTGAATACCGGAGGAACACTTAGTGTGCTGTCAAACGTCACAACGTAACTGGGTGACTATAAAATGCTCTACAGGTGTCTCCGATGGTGTTTGTTTAGTTGGCATAGATCAAAATTAGGATTTGTCACTCCCTGTATCGGAGAGGTATCTTTGGGCCCTCTTGGTAATGCACATCACTATAAGCCTTGCAAGCAACGTGACTAATGAGTTAGTTATGGGATGTTGCATTACGGAACGAGTAAAGAGACTTGCCGGTAACAATATTGAACTAGGTATTGAGATACCGACGATCGAATCTCGGGCAAGTAACATACCGATGACAAAGGGAAGAACGTATGTTGTTATGCGGTTTGACCGATAAAGATCTTCATAGAATATGTAGGAACCAATATGAGCATCCAGGTTCCGCTATTGGTTATTGACCGGAGATGAGTCTCGGTCATGTCTACAAAGTTCTCGAACCCGTAGGGTCCGCACGCTTAACGTTCGATGACGATCGGTATTATGAGTTTATGTGTTTTGATGTACAGAAGGTTGTTCGGAGTCCCGGACGTGATCACGGACATGACGAGGAGTCTCGAAATGGTCGAGACATAAGATTGATATATTGGATTGCTATATTCGGACACCATAAGTGGGCCTAGATGGGCCTTAGTGGAGAGAGAGAGGGACTGCCAGGGCAGGCCGTGTGCCCCCTCCCCCTTGGGTCTGAATTGGACTAGGAGGGGGTGGCACCCCCCTTTCCTTCCTCTCTCCCACTCCTTCCTTCCTCTCTCCCACTCCTTCCTTGGCGCGCCCTAGGGCCGGCCGGCCTCCCCCCTTCCTCCTTATATACGGGGGAAGGGGGCACCCTAGAACACACAAGTTGACATTGTTTAGCTGCGTGCGGTACCCCCCCCCCTCCACCATAATCCACCTCGGTCATATCATTGTAGTGCTTAGGTGAAGCCCTGTTCCGGTAGCTTCATCATCAGCGCCATCACGCCATCGTGTTGACGAAACTCTCCCTCGACACTAATCAGGATCAAGAGTTTGCGGGACATTACTGAGATGAACGTGTGCAGATCAAGGAGGTGTTGTACCTTCGGTGCTACGGTCGGTCGGATCATGAAGACGTTCGACTACATCAACCGCGTTGTCATAAAGCTTCCGCTTACGGTCTATGAGGGTACATGGACAACACTCTTCCCCTCTCATTGCTATGCATCACGATGATAGATCTTGCGTGTGCGTAGGAACATTTTGAAATTACTGCGTTCCCCAACACTTCGCCTATATAAATGACTCCACCTCCACTTTTCTGAAGTGGGCATTGGTTTAGCTCACATTAGAGATAGAGCTTTGCTCATCCACTTGATACCTAATCCATTGGAGGCCAAGCCCTCTGAGGGAGTCTTGGATTAGGGGGTCTCCGGACAGCCGGACTATATCCTTTGGCCGGACTGTTGGACTATGAAGATATAAGATTGAAGACTTCGTCTCGTGTCCGGATGGGACTTTACTTGGCGTGGAAGGCAAGCTAGGCAATACGGATATGTATATCTCCTCCTTTGTAACCGACCTTGTCTAACCCTAGCCCCCTCCGGTGTCTATATAAACCAGAGGGTTTTAGTCCGTAGGACAACATACAATCATACCATAGACTAGCTTCTAGGGTTTAGCCTCCCTGATCTCGTGGTAGATCAACTCTTGTAATACTCATATCATCAAGAACAATCAAGCAGGACGTAGGGTTTAACCTCCATCAAGAGGGCCCGAACCTAGGTAAACATCGTGTCCCCTGCCTCATGTTACCATCTGCCTTATACACATAATTCGGGACCCCCTACCCGAGATCCGCCGGTTTTGACACCGACATTGGTGCTTCCATTGAGAGTTCCACTGTGTAGTCATCATAAGGAAGATGGCTCGCCTCATTGTCAAGTACAACATCACCTCTGGGGAAGCCCTGGCTGTAGGCCAAACTCTCCGACTAGGTGGCTTCGTCATGACCGCCCGCTCAGCCACTGCGCCGACGATGACCTCTCGGGTCATCGAAAATAGCCTCCACATCGGCTCAAAATTTGCCGAGAAGATGGATCCAATGGAGCTCTCCTCTTTGAACGAGCTCTTGGATCGCATTGCCGCTCTGGGAGTCACTACGGACTACGATCGGATTGGGCTTAAACCCGACCAAAGGGAGATTAACTCTCTGCCGGTCACCCATCAGATAGCGGTGGTGGAGGAGCAATGCGGCGATTCTCCCTCTATCCTGAGGATGAACTATGTCCGGATTCCTGAGCTCTCCGAACAGGATACACGCTCGCGGGAGGACGCCGCCCTAACCCTGAATCCAGAATCAGGCCGCATACCGAACCCGCAGGGCAACATCCCGGAGCCCGAACTTCCAAGATCGGAAACTCCCTTGCCCCGGGATCACAGATTGGGTCAAGGTCTGGACTTAAATCCACCTACCCACCCAGATACAAACTATCTTTCCCACATTAGGCAAGCGCCCCAAGAGACAGTACATCACTATTGGGCCAGATTCCTCCTTGTAATGAACAAGGTGAAGGACTGTCACGAGGAAGATGCAATTTCATTCTTTTGCAACAATTGCACAGACAAGGGAGTCCTCAACGCCATAAGTCGCTGTGCCGTAGCACACTTCGCTGACTTGGCGTACATAGTACGGATATACTGTGCGATTGAAAGTGCCTGGAAAACCCAAACGCAATTTTGGGATAATCTGGCTTTGACAAAACCCCAGTCCGAACTAAAAGGGCGCACTCTCATAAGTCGCCCAACTCAATTACAAAGAAGCAAAATCCCACTACAGGGCGTGAAACCATATTGGAGGGATGGCTCAATGGGCCCTGCAAAATCCATAGTACAGCGGATACCATATCAACACACAGCCTTAGAGAATGTTGGGTACTCCGGCAGGTGGCCAAAAGCGGTGAGGATCTTCTCACCCAAAATACCTCAGAGCACCTCCCCATGGATAACAACACAGTATTAACGGTCTTCGAGACCTTCGCCTCAAATAATAGGCGTAAGCGAGCACTCCGCGACCTTGCCGAAGTCTGCCACATGGCAGCAATAAATCCATGGAGTGACACGGCTATCACCTTCAATGCCAGTGACGAACCTAAATTCCGAACGGCCCGAGCACCAGCCACTTTGGTCATCAGTCCAATTGTGGACGGCTTTTAGCTCAACAAGGTGCTCATGGATGGCGGCAACGGATAAACCTCATCTATGAGGAAACTCTCCAAAAAATGGACATAGACAACAACCGTAGTGAGCAAAGCAGTACGACCTTCCGAGGAATCATCCCTAGTCGGGAGGCACGTTGAACTGGGAAAATCACACTTGATGTGGTTGTCGGCACTCCGGAGAATTACAGGTCCGAAGAAATTACATTCCAAGTGGCCCCGTTCAATAGCGGATACCACGCCCTTCTAGGGCGGGAGGCATTCACGATTTTTCACGTCATACCCCATTACGGGTACATGAAGCTCAAAATGCCCGGACCCAAGGAAATTATCACTCTAGCTAGTGATCCGGACATAGCACTCCGCGCCGAGAACAAAACAGATGCGCTAGCCCTCGAGGCATTATCAGAAGCCCTTGTGGCGGAGGAGTTAACCGCGCTGCGCTCCACGGTGGACAAGGACGACTTGATACTAGACAAAAGATCCAAGTCCACCTCCTTTAAACCAGCGGACGAAATAGTTAAAGTCCAAGTCCATCCAATGGACCCTACAAAAACAGCATCCATTGGGGCACAATTAGACCCCCGCTGTACACACCGCACTACGGGAGTTTCTACACGAGAATTGGGACATATTCGCCTGGCATCCTTCAGACATGCCAGGAATCCCACGCAGATTGGCCGAGCATAGCCTTAACATTCTAAAAGGATTCAAGCCGGTCTAGCAGACTCTTCGACGTTTCTCTGAACCTAAGCGACAAGCCATGGGAGGGGAGCTGGCCACGTTACTGGAAGCTGGATTCATTAAAGAAGTAAAACATCTGGATTGGCTAGCAAACCTGGTGATTGTACAAAAGAAGGACAAATCCTGGCGCCTATGTGTCAACTTCAAAGACCTTAACAAGGCTTGCCCAAAGGATCCCTTCCCACTCCCTCGCATCGATGAAATCATCGACGCTACCACAGGACACAAATCATTGTGCTTCCTCGATGCATACTCCGGTTACCACCAGATTAAGATGGCGGAGTCTGATCAAGCCGCAACAGCATTTATAACACCATACGGCCCCTTCTGCTTTAACACAATGCCCTTTGGGCTCAAAAACATCGGCACAACATATCAGCGCATGAGCCAGCCATGTCTGGAAAAGCAGATTGGCAAGACTGTGGAGGCATATGTAGACGATGTGGTCATTAAAACCAGACACGTCGACTCTTTAATGGACGACTTTAGGCTCACGTTCACCAATCTCCGAACATACGACATTAAGCTCAATCCGGAAAAATGCATTTTCGGCATCCCCGCCGGAAAGCTCCTGGGCTTCATCATCTCCAATAGAGGAATTGAAGCAAACCAGCTAAAATCTGAGCTCTGTCTCAGTTGGCTATCCCAACTTACCTCAAGCAAATCCAGAAATTGACTGGATGCGTGGTGGCTTTAAGCACCTTTATCTCCCGATTAGGAGAAAAGGCGCTTCCCCTTTATCGCCTTCTTTGGCGCACCGAACACTTCGAGTGGACGGACATAGCCACGGCCGGACTAGAAGAAATAAGAGCCATCCGGGCCGCCAACCCAATCCTAGCCGCGCCAACGGTTGGCGAACCAATGCTATTATATATAGCGGCAACCCACCAAGTTGTAAGCGTAGTGCTCGTCATCGAATGAGAGATGGACGGACATAAATTCCCACTTCAAAATCCAGTATACTATGTATCCACCGTCGTCACTCCATGCAAATCATGGTACCCACATTACCAAAAGATAGCATACATGGTATTTATGGCATCCCAGAAATTACGACACTACTTTCAAGTGTTCGATTACGGTGGCCTCCGAAGTACCACTCAATGACATAATAAACAACCGTGATGTCACGGGCCGGATTGCCAAATGGGCCATCGAGCTCCTCCTGTTCGACATAACATATAAGCCACGATGAGCCATTAAGTCGCAAGTACTGGCCAATTTCGTAGCTGAATGGACAGAAACCGAACTCCCTAAAGAGTACGGCGCATACTCCAATTGGATCATGCACTTCGACGACTCTAAAATGCTGGCTGGTCTAGGGGTTGGCGTCGTCCTGACGTCCCCCACTGGAGACACGGTGTAATACGTGCTCCAAATACTATATACGGACTCCAATAACGTAGCCGAATACGAGGCCTTACTACACGGCCTCCAGATGGCAGTCTTCATGGGCATCCAACGCCTAGAGGTGCGTGGGGACTTGAACCTCGCAATATCCCAAATAAATGGAGACTTCGATGCCAAGGATCCGAAAATGGCGGCATATCACAATGCCGTCCTCAAAATGCCAGCCCGGTTCGAGGGGCTGGAATTCCACCACGTGGCTCGGGAAAACAACCAGGCGGCGGACATCCTAGCCCGTATCGGCGCTAAACACGACCCTGTTCCACCGAACATCTTCCTGGAAAGATTGTTCAAACCATCCGTGGTATGGGAAGGGGACAACGGCAAAAATAGTCTGGACCTGGCCACAACCCCAGATATCGAGCACTCTGACACAATCGGAGGCTCTGCCACCGAAATAACACCTTCAGCCCACGTGATAATGGCCGTCATCGCCCCGTGGACAGAACCATTCCTGGCCTACCTAACTAGACAGGAATTACCCGAGGACCAAAATGAGGCTCGCTGCATAGTACGGCGATCTAAAACCTACAAGGTCCATGAGGGAGAGCTTTATAAGAAAAGCACAACCGGAGTCCTCCAAAGGTGCATCTCCGAAGAGGAAGGGCGGAAGCTTCGGGCAGAAATCCATGCCAGAATCGGCGGCCACCACGCAGCAGCCTGGGCCCTTGTAAGTAAGGCCTTCCGTACAGGTTTTTATTGGCCGACAGCCCGGGCAGATGCACATCATCTGGTACAACATTGTGTCGGTTGCCAGCTTTTTGCAGACCAGAGCCACATGCTACCTACCACCCTCCAAATAATCCCCATTACTTGGCCCTTTACGGTCTGGGGGCTCGATATAGTCGGACCCCTCAAAGGGGGAACCCATAAGAGAAAATACTTACTGGTCATGGTGGACAAATTCACCAAATGGATAGAAGCCAAACCTGTCAAAACGGCTGAATCTGGACCGGTGATAGACTTCATATCCGGGGCTGTACACCGTTATGGCGTCCCCCACAGCATCATCACCGACAACGGCACGAACTTTACAGCCGACAAGGTGAAACTATGGTGCAACAACATGGGCATCAAGCTCGCTTATGCTTCTGTCTATCATTCGCAAACTAACGGTCAAGTCGAACGAGCAAATGATCTTATCATGAGTGGCATTAAACCCAGATTAGTCCGGTCCTTAATGGAATCAGACACCCATTGGGTAGAGGAGCTCGACTCCGTACTATGGGGGCTGCGGACGACGCCAAATCGCACTACCGGATACACACTGTTTTTTATTGTGTACTGCACTGAGGCGGTGCTGCCTTGCGACATAATTCATGACTCACCTCGAGTGCGCATGTACGAAGAAAGAGAGGCCGAGCTCGACCGGAAGGACAGTTTGGATGCCGTGGAGGAGGAGCGCGACGTGGTAAAACCCCGTTTCACATTCTATCAGCAACAGGCTCGAAGGTATCAAAGCATAGACGTGCGGGCCAAAACCTACAACGTTGGTGAACTAGTTCTGCGCCTGCCGGAGAAGAAAAAGAACAAGCTCAAGCCCAAATGGGAAGGTCCGTTCATTATCGACCATGTTCTGACCGGTGGAGCATACCGTCTGCGGGATGCATCGAATAATCGACTCGAGCCAAACCCATGGAACGCAGCCAGGCTCCGAAGATTCTACGCCTAGCGCCGGACTCTATGTTCATCTCCTTACCTCCATGTATTTTTTGCACATCTGTTTTTTCTCTCTTTCTTTCTCTCTTTTCTCTTCAAAGCCCTAAAGGGCTAAACCTGTGTATTGGTTACACAATCTTGACGCGCTAATCACGCTCAATATACATGGGGGCTTCATATATAGAAGCTTAATCTAATTATCTTTCTAGGCTTTATGCCCCGCACATGTGTTATTATGCTGCATGTACCTTTTTCGCCATTATATGCATCGATATGACTTAAGTTTTGGCGATGCTGGGTTGCCCGGCTCTTGTGTTTATGCCCTACGTTCCCGTTAATTCGGCTAGGGCATAAGGGGAGCACCTCTGCGATTGTTACTGCCGGGTCAGCCGGATGTGTACCTTAGACTGGGTGAAGCCGAAAGCTAGCGTTCTTAAGGGAATATTCAGTCAGTGAATAAAAGATGACTTTCATTTAAATTACTACACGCCCCTAGATGTTTTTAACCCACGTCTCACAGTTCGAACATGCACATTAGGGCATGCGTACCCAGGGAAAGGAACCCTTAACGGAACTATTCTCCCTGGAAGATGTTTCTTACTACCCATGTAATATAACATAGCTAGTTGGGTACTTGTCTGTTCAAGCACTTATGACCCCTATGCCTGGTTTCCATGCATACCCTGGTTTTTATACAACCGAGTGGGTATTCGGATACACTCCGGACTATCGGGTCCAGAGGTCGAAGCGAAAAGGTCCGCCATGACAAATGATTTACAATCCTGCTAGGGACATTACATGTGTCACTTGAAGTACACAGTCACTAAGACTGATTAAATATTCTTCTATACCATCCAATAGGCTGTCTAGCCTACAATCCTGTTGGGAATACTTTGCGGCTAATTCTACTTGATCATACACTAAACTGACGGGGATCTCTTTCCCATCGGGCCCCACAGGTCCGACCTCGGCCATGTGGTTTGGGTCAGCCTTGGTGTGTCGTGTCTTCACCATAGCCCAGGCTTCCCGTGCACCTTGTCGGCAGGCTGATATATTCCATAACCGGAAGCGCCGCCACGCTCCCTTCAGCTTCTCTATAAGCTCCCCCATGCCTCCTGGCGGGGACGCGGATGGCCACAAGGCTTGGGCGATACTCTGCATCACCTGCCGAACTTGTTCGTGCAGTTGTGAGAGCTCTGCCAGAAGATCACCCGAGGACCCGGGCTTCTCCTCCGCGGGAGGACCCGTCAGCATACCTACAGACATAACACTGTTAGCAGGCTTCTTCACCGAACTCCTTTAAAAAGTTCATTCAAGCACTTACTAAAAATGCCGCGCTGAAGCCGTTTATTCTCCTTCACGGAGTCCGCAAGCTAGGCTCGGACATCCTTCAGTTCCACGCCCAGACGGATATTGGCATCTTGGAGATCATTTTTCTCCTGCCCGACTCGCGTCAGCACGCGCTCGCCAGCATTTCGCTGTCGATCATCACATGCCGTATCCGCCTCCACGGCCTCCAGATTCACTCCGGGGCCACCTGCAACATCTATTGTTAGGTGCGCATATACACTACATACTACCTGGTACTGATGTTCTTTGCAATAGACAAAACAGTTACCAGGGGGACCCTTTTTGGACTCCTTCAATGCGGCAACAGCGGCTTCCAACTGGGCCTTGCACTCGTCCATCTCTTGAGACAGTTGGGAATTCTTCTCTGTAAGAACCTGCACAAATATTGATCCTTAAATCAGTTGCGTCAACTGTTTCAAGTCTCAGGGGCTACTGATACATATAATCATCAGATTTACTTACCTGTACATCCCTTACATACTGGTCCATGGCTCTGGCTAGACCATTTTGAGCAGCACGAAGGTACGCGTCTCCAGAATTGAAGGCATCAAATGTCTCTAGTGAGAAGCAAGCGTCACAGAGTATGGTCCGGCGACGCCCATGATTCATGGTGTTCTCCACTTCTTAATTTGTAGCGGACAGTCTGTCCGCATCCTCTGTAGGAGGAGTATCCGGCGTCCGCCCCATGTCGGCTTCCGCCTCTATGTCCGGCCCTGGAGCCCGACTGGTGGAAGCGTGATCGGCAGCCTCCCCGGACATATTCCAGTGAGCATTTTTTCTATTAAAGAAACATGGACGTCATTACATTTTAAGAAAGACGACAACCACGGAGCGGGGTTTTTTTGTCATACCTCTGCGCCGGCGTCTTCGTCCTGACCGCCTTCCTTTTTGGCCTACCCGGCCTCGGTGCCTCTTGTTGGCGAGTGGCTACGGGTTCAGCACGGCGTCCCGAATGCCTTCCCTGTAAAACACCATATGTATATGGTAGGTGAAGTGTCTAAAAGGGGATCCTAGTTTTTGGAGTTGGGATTTTGGTTTTTCTTACGTGCGACGTAGGGAGCAGTCCGGGATAGTCGGCCGTAATGGCCACCATGGCGTCATCACAACTCAATTCATAGAACTACCTGTCTATCAGCTCCACGAATATGTCTGGATCTTCTTCGAGTCTGGGACCGAGGGCCCGGTCAGGGTCCTCTGGTTGTGGAGATGGGCTGTTGACCTCCCTTACAGCTTTTCGCAGTTCTTGCCGTAAAATGGCAAGGTGAGTACCTACGACAAACAATGCGGGAAGAATGGGAGTAAGGAGATATAACTCACCCATCTTGGAGGGTTGTACATGGAGAATCCATCCCGCGGCTTGATGCGGATGAACTCCTCTTCCTCTCCCTTGAACAACTCGGTCAGAATTTTTGCTAAGGCAGCAGCGAAGTCCGGTCCCTTAGGACCACAACGGGTGGCATCATCTTCCCCATTAAAACACCACAGGGGGTGCCCTCGATATTGAAGTGGCTGCACTCTCCGCATTATGCATATTGACATAACCTCAATTACTGTCAATCCTGATTGAGCCAGCGCTTTAATACGGTTCACAGGTAAAGGACTTCTCCGTTGTCTTCCTCCTGGGGGCTCCGTGGGCGCCAGCTTCGCCATTTCTTCAGAGGAGCATTGTTGAACTCAGGAAGACCCCGCCGAACAGGGTCCGGAAGGGGGACGTCCTCCATATAAAACCATTTCGAAGGCCAGTCTTCGGATGTCTTCTTCGGAGTACCGTACAGGTATCCGGTTTTGGCGATGCGCCATATTTCGGCTCTGCCCAATTGATAAAGTGACCCCTTCTGTGTGCGGGGGACGAGGCAAAATAACCTTTTCCACAGCTCGAAATGAGCCTCGCAGCCCAGGAATAACTCGCAAAGGGCAATGTAGCCGGTGATGTGTAATATGGAAGCAGGGGTGAAATTATGCAGTTGGAGGCCATAAAACTCCAGGAGCCCGCGGAGGAACGGATGAATTGGATATCCGAGTCCCCTTAATAAGTAAGGAACGAGGCACACCCGCTCCCCCGTAGAGGGGCTAGGGAAGCTCTCAACTTGCTCCCCGCCATTGTAGGTGGCGAGCCCGGCTCGGACGGGAACCATATATGCTGGAGGGAGAAATCCCTGAGTCTGAAGTTCGACTAATCGACTGTGTGGGACGGAACATCTCTCCCAATCACCGGGCTTAGGGCTACGGGGGCGAGAGGAGGAGCTGCGGTGGTCGGCCATGTTGGAATGGATTTTTCTGAAGCGCGCTCCGATGGATTCTCGCTGTGGGAGGATGGTAGGGATTGGATCTAAGAATCCCCATCCCTTTGATAGACAATTTATTTATCTGGCTAGGGGGGCGAATGTAAAAACGCCCTGGCTCCTCATATTCATTCGACGTGTGGAAGATAGCCCTTATTGGGCACAGAAGCCAAGAAGTCCAACATTTATGGGGCCAGACAGTACTTAGAAAACATTCAAAATTCGGAGAAGAACACGCCTTGCAATGCCGAAGACAATACTGCATGCCAGACTTGACGTCATTGAAGCCTGGTTCGGGGGCTACTAAGGGAGTCCTGGATTAGGGGGTCTCCGGACAGCCGGACTATATCCTTTGGCCGGACTGTTGGACTATGAAGATACAAGATTGAAGACTTTGTCTCGTGTCCGGATGGGACTTTACTTGGGGTGGAAGGCAATCTAGGCAATACGGATATGTATATGTCCCCCTTTGTAACCAACCTTGTGTAACCCTAGCCCCCTCCGGTGTCTATATAAACCGGAGGGTTTTAGTCCGTAGGACAACATACAATCATACCATAGGCTAGCTTCTAGGGTTTAGCCTCCATGATCTCGTGGTAGATCAACTCTTGTAATACTCATATCATCAAGAACAATCAAGCAGGATGTAGGGTTTTACCTCCAACAAGAGGGCCCGAACCTGGGTAAACATCGTGTCCCCTGCCTCCTGTTACCATCCGCCTTAGACGCACAGTTCGGGACCCCCTACCTGAGATCTGCCGGTTTTGACACCAACACCCTCCATCTAGGAGAAGATCCCCCAAGTGGACTAAAGCCCTCCACCTAGGAGAAGATCCCCTAGTGGATTCAAGACCTCCTCTTGGAGAAGAACTAGTTACTTGTATCCCCCTTTGTTGTCTTTGAATCATGTACCTCTCTTTGTGTTCATGGATCTAGCACATGTGTGATTGTTTCTCGTTCATTTCAGTGATTCCTCTCGTTTTCCCTCGTGTTTCCCCTTGTATGTTCATCGTGTTATTCGTGGGATCCCCTCCAAATCGTGAAAGATTGGCCCGTAGGGTTCCACCCTACATCATCTTGGTATCATGAGCCTTGGTTGATCACGAATTTGGAGCCCCTACCCCTTGTTTTCTAGCCTAACTTTGTTGATTTTATCCCAATTTCAAAAAATTCCCCACAAAAATAGCCCCAATTTTTTTTGTGATTTGTTGGCATGATGTAGTTTTGTTGATTTTGATCCATGGATTTGTTGTGGTGCAAGTGGATATAACCTTTTCCCTCAATCTCCACCGCGAATTCCATCAAAAATCACTGAAATAGTAGAATTTTTCCCGTTTTCGAGTTCATCCTGCACCTCACCCGCGAGCAGCTGACCTGCCCGGACGATCTGGACCCTGACCTAGATCAGGCAGACTCGCCCGGATCATCCGTCTCCTGGCCCAGATCATCCAGCTTCCTCTGCTGAAACTGCACCTTCTGTAGTTTTCCTCCACCACCATTTCTGCCTCCACACTCCTACTTCCCCCACAACCTACCCACTTCCGCTACACCCTCGACACACCAAACCCTACCACCGCTTACCCGCTACCGACACCGACAAATTTTGATGCATTTGGTTTTGAAGATTTGCGTTGTGGTTCATCGTTTCCTAGAGTGTTTCGGCTAACTAGGAACCGTTCGACATCGACATCACCGCCGCTCATCTTCTTCATGGACTCGTCCTCGACAACCACCATTCAACCATTTTGACACCCTCGACCGTAAGCAAGGACTGTAACTTCGACGACATCTTTGTGTAATCTGTGCCATTACATTGATAACCCCATAGCCCATTTTGCGTCACCTTGCTATTGAGACTAACCATTTGAGTATTGTCGGCTATGTTACTTGTGCACATTAGTTATAATAGTTTCCCATTGCATACATACCATATGATATTGGTACAAGTATCTTGATATCATCTCTTGTGTCACAAAGTTGTCACCGCACGTACACAATTGCTATCTTGGTTCATGAAGTTTTCTATAAGTGACAACCAAAAGAGCTCAAAAGACAAAGAGCCAACAAGCTTTTAAGCAAAAGGAAAAGATAAGCAAAGAGCTTTTAAGCAATAACCATAGCATCATACTACATTAAGATTGTCATACTCGGTCATGTTGGATCATCTCACCAGAACATCATACATATAGCATACTTGAGGTAGAAGTCGTTGCATTTTGCTTAGTAGGTTGTGCACAAGTCTCATATCCGCCTATTGTGCAATCGTGCTAGCATCTCTCTAGCATTGTGCAACAAGAGCATTTTCCGTGGATTCCACATTTTGGCTCATTCCTTGGTTGCACAACCCCATCTATCTATCCGTGTGTGTGTGTTTCCGTGTGCCACATATTGCTATTGGTCTACTTATTGCGTATGTGAATTTGCGAATATTTTTCAACATTATTGAGTCTTGCTAACATCCGCATCAAATTATATGCCCCCATCCTCACCAAACTCCACAAACGACATTATTTATGTAGGTGCGACAGATTGACGAGATATGGTACCAATTGATCTATTTCCTTGTTACATCATTGAGTGATCTTTGATCCATTTTCAACATCGGGTAAGGTACATTTGGTCTAGTTCTTTTCACTCTCCACTCACATTTTCTTCCAATGATGGATAGGAGAACAACTTCTTCGAACCCACTCTTCCTCGAGCAAGATGACGACCCGAACACCTACGTCACCAAGAACCATCTCTTTGGCGCACAAAGAGCTTTGCACCAAGAACAACAAGCATTGAGCGGCCGTATCGACAACCTTGCCACCGACTTGCAACAATCCGAGCAACGTACAAGTGACTACTTCGATAACAAGCTCGATGAACAAAAACAAGAGAGTAATGCAATAATGGACGAGATTCGAGCTTTGTTGGTCAACCGCTCTTCTACCTCTTCGTCCTACTCAAGACAGATCCACTCAAGTCGGTATCCTTCGCATTCTTATTCGGATGCAAGTCCTCCTCAAGCTCGTTCGTTCCATCGCCAAGAACATGAAGAACATCAAGCTCCATGAAACCCATCCCATGCCAATGGTTTACAAGACCGTCTCCGAGCACGTGAACGACAACACCGACAAGATAATGATCCTATGGTCCAAGAGCGAGCTCCAATACGCCAAGATCACCAACAACACCAAGATGGAGATGGCCCTCGACAAGTGCAATAACATCGTGAGGAAGGAAACCCTGAAGCACAACATGCTCTTTGCAAAGCTACACTAGCTGTCGGCGAGCGCAACCGCCAAGATCGACTTCAAGAAGAGACCCTCCACTGAGAGCGCCAAGAAGAAGCCGCACGCCTTGAGGAGCTTCAAGATATGAGGATTCATGCTAACCTTCCACGACCTCTACGCCAAGGTAACAACAAGGTGCAAGAGAACCAAGCGGTTCAAGACCCTCGTCCATGACAAGACCGTCAGCATCATCACCATCGACCTCAACACAATGACAAACAACGCTACAGCTAGCTCAATTTCACCATGCCCAAGTTCTCCGGAAGCAACGATCCCGAAGAGTACCTTTCATGGGCATTGAAGGTTGAGAAGATCTTTCATTTGCACAAATATGAGGATGAGAAGAAGATTGCCATGGCATCCGTTGAGTTCCAAGACTATGTCCTTATTTGGTGGGAACAAGTCGTTGAGCGCCGAGAGGCAAGAGGTGAACCACCCATAACAACATGGAATCAAATGAAGGATGTCATGCGAGCATGCTTTGTACCAACCTACCATAGCCGTGACCTCTTCAAGAAATTACAAATCCTCAAGCAGTGAACAAAGAGCATTGAAGAGTACTACAAGGAAATGGAGATCGCCATAATTCGAGCTAATGTCACAGAAGATAATGAGCAAACTATGGCAGGTTTCTTGAATGGACTCAATCATCCTATCAAAAAGATCGCCGACTTCCAACCTTACTCGAACCTCATTGAGCTAGTGCATCAAGCCAACAAAGCGGCACGACAAGTGCAAGATGACTTAAAGTATGCCAAGTTCTCTTCCAAGTCCTACGGCTCCTACATGCAAGCTTCAACGACTACACCGACTTCTACCTCAACCAAACCTGCTGCAAGCACTGGCCACAAGTCAAGTTACAAGAAAACTTAGACAACCTCAAGTCGTCCTCCTACTACAAGCAACTTCAAGCCGAGAGATTCATCATCTACATATCCACTAGATGAGACCACCAAGACAAGTTCCATCAAATGTTTCACATGCGGCGGCCGAGGCCACAAGTCCTTCGAGTGTACCAATAAGTGCACCATGATCCTCAACGAAGACGACACTTACAACTCCATGAGTGAAGGGGAAATGGAAGCCCTTGAGCTTGTGGTTATGCACTGGAAAGTGAATCACAATGAAGATGACCAAGCCTTCTGTGACAATGATTCGAGCCCCGCTCTCGTTGTCTCCAACGTCTTGACACTTCAACATCAACAAGACGAAGACCAAAGATGCCATATCTTCCACACCAACGCGGGCATCAATGGAAGGTTCGTGAAGGTCATCATCGACGGAGGAAGTTGCCATAAGTTGGCAAGTGAAGAGCTATGTTCCAAGCTACGATTGGTCAACATGAAGCACCCCATCCCTACAAGGTCCAATGGCTTAGCGACTCCGGCACTATTCAAGTGGAGCACATGGTTCATGTTTCCTTCAAGATCGAAGCATCTGAAGACACTTTGGAGTGTGTTGTCGTTCCTATGTCCATTTGCCACCTCCTACTTGGACGACCTTGGCAATTTGACCGTGGCATCATCCACAATGGCTGAACCAATCACTATAGCTTCAAGATGAAAGGGAAGGAGTACATGCTACGACCTATGTCACCAAGACAAGTGATCGCCGACAAGCAAGCAAACACACATCGTGTAGAGAATAGTGAGAGAGTGAGCCACCCAAAAGGGAGTGAGAGCCACAAGCCCAAATTGAGTGCCTCCATGATGAGCGATAAGAAAAACTTAGTGCTATTCGCCACCAAAAGTGAGACGAGAGAAGTGTGTGAGAACCCATCAAGTGTTATGCACTTTGTCCTATTGTTCAGGGACGAGGCACCTAAAACTAACATCTCTCACAATCTACCTTCAGTGTTGTCTTATCTATTGCAAGAATTCCAGGACGTATTCCCTAATGAACTACCTCCGGTTCTACCTCCACTATAAGGCATCGAACACCGCATCAACCTCATACCCAAAGCACCTCTTCCTAACAAGGCTCCCTACTGCGTCAACCCCAAGGAAACCAAGGAGATCCAATGGCAAGTACAACAACTAATCGACAACGGCCATGTACGAGAAAGCTTGAGCCCATGTGCCGTACCGGTAATCGTTGTTCCCAAGAAAGATGGTACATATCACATGTGTTTCGATTGCCGTCCTATCAATTCTATCAACGTTTGTTATCGCTAACCCATTCCACGCCTTGATGATATGCTATATGAGCTTAGCAGAGCCACCATTTTCTCTAAGATTGACCTTAAGAGTGGCTATTATCAAATTCACATCCAAGAGGGTGATGAATGGAAACTCGCTTTCAAAACCAAGTTTGGCTACCTGTGGATTCATAAGTAAATCTGACAGCAATTTTAGAATTTGCATTCCTCAGACCATATCCCTCTCTCCCTGGACCAATGGAAGCAATGACAGGGCGCAGAGCATGAAATATATAACTGTTAAGATGCTGATTAGGGACTGGATCATTCAGTAGAATGGCAAGAAGCTCATCCACGGGTATCAACTTCTCACAAATACAGACTTTCAGTGACATCCAGCCCATTTCCTCTTCGGTGGTCATTGAAGAGATAACTGAAGATGCAGAAAGGACAAGCCTTGGTGATCCTCAACACACCCCTAACTCCATGTAACCTGACAATGTGGCCCCTCCAACTCAACAGGTGGCTCGGGCCAGACGTCCCAGGGCAGCAGCTCCCATTTCCACCAATGAAGTCAGGCACGGTCAGCGCTCAACCAAGTGCAATGGTTTCAAAATCCATGCTATCAAGGACAACCGCTCGACCACATCCAAAGTGAAGCCTCGTTTTATGCTCTCGATTGGATCCTCAAGCAATGCTTCGCAGATAGAAGATGGCATTCGTCCTCCAATCCCAATCACTATGCTGCAAGTTATTGGTGTTAACACATGTGCTATTCCTGAAACCACGCTGACCTCTGAAGCCCTACTTGCTACATCCTCGGCTACTCTATCATCTGCAGATCCTTCGTCTGAAGAAGCGCAAGGTGAAGCGACCACTCCAAGCCTTGAGTGATTTCCTCTGCTGCAATGCCTCCTTTGAGCTGCTGGAATGTGTTTTCATGGAACATCAGAGGTCTCAACTCCGAGAAGAAACATTTAGCTCTTAATAATGCAGTCATCCCGAGTGGCTCTGCGGTTGTTTGTCTGTAGGAGACCAAAATGACTGATGTTACTTTTTCTTTCATTAAAACCTGCTTTCCTAGACAATTTGATCGTTTTGCTTTTGTCCCTTCCCGTGGCGCATCTGGAGGTCTTCTAACTGTGTGGAAAAGCTATATTTTCGGGTACAGTTGTGTCTTCTTATGTCTTTGCGTTAGTCATCAACTTCGTCAGTACACACTCCTCTCAATCCTGGATGCTCGCGAATATTTATGGTCCTTGTGCGGGGGATGATCGGATTGCGTTTACCACCTGGCTTCATGATGTTCATATTCCCAACGGACAAGATTGGTTATTGGTCGGCGATTTCAATTATATGTGTGCTCCTGACAATCGCAACAAATAGGGGGAAACACGAATGACATGATCACCTTTAATGGCATTATACGCAAGCAGTAACTTATTGAGCTTTCGGTCCAAGGTAGATCTTATACATGGAGTAACATGCAACTTGACCCCCTCCTTGAACAAATTAATTGGTTTCTTACCTCCCTTCACTAGACAAATGCCTACCCAAAAATCCTAGTTAAACCCCTCGGCAAACCTGTCTCAGACCATATCCCATGCGTTCTAACTATTGAAAGCAAAATCCCTCGTAGCAAGCTTTTCCACTTTGAATCCTATTGGATTTTGCAACCGAGTTTTATGGAAGTAGTGCAAGAGGTTTGGAACAAGCCAGTTCACAATAAAAATGCAGCAGCCACGCTTTGTCACAAGTTTAAATCCCTTCAACATGCCTTGAAGAGATGGACAAGACACATCTCGCGGTTATCTATTGCGATCACTAATTGCAATGCTGTCCTAGCTGATTTGGACAAGTTGGAAAACAAAGGATGTCTTAAGATTCCGGAAACAAACTTTAGAAACATCCTTAGGACACACCTTATCAAGCTTCTCAAATACCATAAATTTTGTTGGAAAAGGCATTGTACTATTCGATGGATCAAATTCGGGGATGAAAACGCCAAGTTTTTTCAAGCCATTGCCACAAAAAGATTTCGTAAGAATAACATTGATTCCTTTCGCACTGATCATGATCGACTGGTTGAGCCACCCTGGAAAAGAAGCCCTTCTTCATCTCACATACAAAACCCGATTGGGTACCACAGCACAGTGTGATATGAAGTTTGATTTGCCCTCAATCATCCAGCACACAAACAACCTTGACCAGTTCACAGATCCATTCACTCCGGGAGAAATTGATGGGGTAGTCAAGGAAATGCCCCCTGCTCGTGCTCCTGGGCCCGATGGTTTCAGCGGGCCTTCCCTCAAAGCATGCTGGCCAATTATCAAGCATGATTTCTATTCTCTTTGCTCACAATTCTATGAAGGCAATCTAGACATCACCAGCATAAATGATGGATTCATAACCCTTATGCCTAAGGTCAACTCGCCTGAATCAGTTAACGATTACAGACCGATCACCCTGATCAATTGTTGCTTGAAACTACTCACAAAGTTATTAGCTAATCGACTGTAATGCATCATCCTCAAGTTGGTACACTGCAACCAATATAGATTTCTCAAGGGGCGAACCATCCAAGATTTCGTTGCATGGGCTTACCACTATATTCATCAATGCCATGCATCTGGAAGGGAAATTATTTTACTCAAACTTGACTTTGCTAAAGCATTCGACACAATCACGCATGATCCTATGATCAATATCATGCATCATATGGGGTTTAACGAAAGATGGATCTCTTGGATTAAATGCCTCTTTTCCGCTGGCCAATCATCTGTTCTTCTCAATTGCATACCCAGCCGACAATTTCCATGTCGATGCGGGGTTAGACAAGGGGACTCGCTCTCGCCTCTAATCTTTGTCCTCAAAGTGGAATTACTTCAGGAAACAATTAATGACGCTTTCAAACAAGGCGGAATTAACCACCCATTCCCATGCAATGGGCAGACTGAATACCCAGTCCTTCAATATGCGGACGACATGCTCATTGTCCTTCCTGCGTGCACTCGACAAGCCACTCTGGTTAAACAAATCTTATCAGGCTATGCTTCCTCCATTGGACTCAAAATTAATTTCCACAAATCAACGCTGATCCCGATCAACCTTGACATGATAGCCATGGCAATCTTGCTAGAGTTTTTGGTTGCACAGTTGGATCGATGCCTTTCACTTACCTTAGACTCCCACTTGGTACTTGTAAGTGCATCTAGTGCCCCTTAGTGATTTTGGTGTATTGAAGACTTATAGGTTAAGGGACTAATGTGTTTGTGAGTGTACATAGGTCTATAAGTCTACGAGGAATTTGATATTTACAGAGAAAGTCGACCCCTAAAAAGAATGTCTTCGACTAAAGACTTTGGATTTCTGAAGACTTTGAAAGTGAAGAAATTGGTGTGACCGTGAAGACTTTTGTTTTCGTAGTTTCATTTTCTCTTTCTTGAGTCATAGGAAACACCGTACTGTTAAAGTGGGTAGAGGTAAAACTAAGGAAAAGTTTCCATGTGATGCTCATCTCAAAATCCTACACCTACATTTCCCTTCGAGTGAAGCCATTGGAAATCTCATACAGTCCAGTCAATTTCTTCAGTGACAGAGATGATGTTCTTCTGGTCTCTAAGGAATTTATCCTGACTGAGGAGTTAGGAATTCACCAGTGCGGATTACCTACAAGTGAGGAACATGATAGTCCTCAGGAATTTGATAGTCAAATTTCTGACCGTTGTTGTGCTACGCGCCAGCTGTCCCAAAATATCTACCCACCTAACGGTCATTTCATTGAAGGGAATTTATGTCTTATCATGTCGGGCTGCTCCCTAGGCTATAAATAGCTGCCCCCTACAACCACTAGCTGGTTGGCTGCTCCGCGAGAAACTGACACTTGTCATTGAGAGCATCCCATCCTCCGAGGACTTTGAGCGAAAATCACCAAGTGAGGAAAAACCCAAAACCCCAAACCAAACACCTACAAACCCAAACTGATTGAGCATCACTAAAGAGATTGTTCCTGTGTGGAAACGATGCTTGTTACCTTTGAGGACTATGCACCCTCCAGACGGTTAGGCGTCATGGTCTAGAGCATCCAAGAGGAAATTGTGGATTGCCGGGTGACCAAGTTTGTGAAGGTTTGGAAGTCACCTGAAGACTTACCATGAATGATTGGATGACGTCTGTGTGACCTTAGTTCAACGAGAATACGATGAGGACTACGTGTCCGGGACTGTGTCTCCTCAGGTTTAAATACCTAGCCGCTCTAACTAGACGTACAACTGTCACAGTAGTTGGAACTGGTCTACCAAATCATTATCTTCACCAAGCTTACTGGTTCTATTTCCTCAACCCTTTCATTTCCTCATTACTTTGTTGTGTGCTTGTTCATATCTGTTTGAAGGCTTTGACTGAAGACTTTCTCAATTTCCTCAGTTCAATTTCTTAAGTCTGTTTGTCCTCATCCTGTTTTATCATGTGCTTACGCTTTCTGTACTATGTGCCTTGTTTTCAATTCATCATGATATCCATGCTTATGTAATGTCATGTCCGCATCTGAGTACTTATTCCACTATAAGTAGTTCTTCGCTTAGGAATTTCATCACCCTGAAATTCCTCGGTGAAGAATTTATAAAAATCGCCTATTCACCCCCCTCTAGTCGACTTAACGCACTTTCAATTGGTATTAGAGCAAGGTACTCCATCGTTCTATGTGATTTTGGTTTAACCGCCTGGAGTTTTAATTATGTCGACCGCGGGAATGAAGACTATGACATGTCCCATATTTGACGGTCATGATTATCCCAAGTGGAAGGCCATGATGAAGAAGCGCCTCATGGCAATGAACAACGAACTCTGGACCGTCACTGAGATTGGTCTTACTGACCTATGCAAGATGGCGGAGGCTGATGATATTTGCAAGTATACGCTACTCAACCTCATGGCGAAGGACATCATCCGCTCCGGCTTGTCACAAAATCAGTTCAGGAACGTTATGCATCTCTTCCATGCGAAGCTCATCTAGGGCCGACTTTCTGAGGTCTATGAAGGCCATCGATCTCACCATGAACCCTGGTTTGAGGATTTCATGGAATCACACAAGGCTATGACTTTCAATCCAGAATCATCATCCTCTGCACCATGCCTTATGGCAAAAGGTGCCAAGGTAACTGAATGCTACTTATCTGAGTCCAGTGATGATGAATCTGGTGATGAATTTGGACCCAGTTATGCCAAACTTTCTTCCCTTGTCACTAAACAACAAAGAGCTTTGGAAAAAGTTCAAAACATGCTAGATGAGAGTGATGATATGTTGGGTGAAGAAATGGATCATTCTAAGGCTTTGGCTGAAAGTCTTCAGGGACTCTAGTCCAAGTTTGATAACCTTCAGAGTCATCATAACACTCTCTTATCTGATCATGAGAAGCTTTCTTATGAATTTCTTCAAAGAAAGCAAGATCTTGCGCAGTTAAGAGTGAGTTATGAAGATCCTCAGAAGGAGCATGATTCATTACTTGCTCAACAAATCAGCGCTACTCAGGAAGAATTTGTTCATCCATGTTAACATGAATCTGCTAATTCTTCACCTGAAAGTTCAAATAATTGTATTGCTGCAAATTATTCACCTGTCTCTGCTATCACTAATTCCTCATCTGTGGATGCTACTAGTATCACTGACGATGCAGGGCTGAAGGAATTATATGTGACAGTCATGTACAAAAGCCTCAAAGGGCATCAGGCTCTTTGTGATGTGCTTAAGAAGCAGATCCTCAACAGGAACCTAGGAAAGAGGGTATTGCCTTTGAGAGGAAACTTAATGCTAATGGAACCTACTGGAAACCTGAGCAGTATCCCAAAACCTCATGGGTTGCTGCAAAGGGACCTTCAGTGGATCCATCTACTTTATCTGGCTTTACATGTGAATCTTCATATTCTTTTGATGAGTCATTTGACTCCAATTACAAACTATTCAAAAATCAGAATGGTGAAGTATTTGCTAGATATGTTGGCACTAACTGCAGGAATGGTCCTCCTATGAAGAAAATCTGGGTTCCCAAAAGGTGCCTTGAAAGTCTTCAGGTGAATGTCATCATGACACCACCTGTGAAGAATAGGAACCCCAGATCAAATTCTTCATATGGACCAAAGTCTTCATATGGATCCAAATCCTCATATGGATAAGGATGGCAATTTTACCCATGGACATGGATATCCATGGATACCCGACCCGAATGGATAGGGTTTGGATATACTTTTGTGTCCACGGGCGGCGCCCAAACCCGACCCGATTACTCGTGGATAGGGCATGGATATAATCTTGTACCCGTGGGTATGCCCAAACCCGACCCGATAGTATGACTTAATGGGCAAAAATCCGATATCCCTACCCCACAGTCACATGTCCCACTATAATTTTACACGTTGTTATCCAAAACATGTAAAAGAAATCACACAATCCCCATCATAACTTTCATTATTTGACATTCAATTCCCACCGCAACATACTCCAAGGCCCCTTCCCTTATTTTTATCTCCTTGCTAAATGACTTGTCATTCCCATCTATTCGAAAAATACTAAATGATCTTAGGTTGTAAGTGGACATTGATGTACCATAAGTTGATGTTTACCATAAGTGAAGCCTAGCCTGCCACTAGGTTAAGAATGGAAGAGCTTATATTAACATTGTGTTATGTCTCATTTATATGTCTCGAGAGGACCCAATGGATATCCAATGGGTATGGATATCCATCGGGTTTGGACATGGACACAATTTTTCGCCCGTGGATATTTTCATGGGCGGGCAAAGATTGTCTTCATAAATATGGATATGGATTTGATATTGTTCAACCCGATCCAAACCCGACCCATTGCCATCCTTACATATGGACCACATTCCTCACATGGATCAAAGTCCTCACATGAACATCATCGTGCTAACACCTCTGTTTCGCAGGGAAAGGCTAAGGATTATGGATATGTGCACTATTCTTCAAATCATTATGTTCATAAATCCTCGAAGAATTTCTCTGCTTACTCATATGCTTACCATAACCCCTCTTATGTGAAAGGAAGTGGATTGGCATCTTTGCCACCGTTCTCTTATGGAGCTCGCAGAATGATGAACTCTTTGCCACTCCTTCAGATGTGGGTGGTGAAGAAAAAGAACTAATCTCTTATGCATGGTCAGGTCTCCAGATGAACCTAAACGTCTGAAGAATTTGCTGGAGACCTAAAAATGCCTGAAAGGAGGCAAGCTAATCATGAAGAAATGAATTTTCATTTCTCTTTTCCTCACATTGCTATAGCTGTTCTATTGCTTGATGAAATTGATCTGATGAATTTGACGTCATATTCTTCACTAATGAAGTATATGAGTTCGTAAGCTGCACTAATTAATCTGCAGGATGATCAACCCTAAGCCACCGAGTGGGTCCTCAATAGTGGATGCACAAATCACATGACCGGTGACAAGAATTTATTGATGGACGCTCCCTTATCTCCATCGCATCTGAAGCATATCACCTACGCTGACAAAGGCAAAAATCAAGGGATTGGGTCTAGGTAAGTCGCAATCTCAAAGGATCGGCACATGGACAAAGTCATGCTTGTCGAGTCCTTAGGGTTCAACCTCATGTCTGTCTCAATGCTTTGTGATCTTGATATGGTTGTTGTTTTTGGCAAGTATCGTTGTGTTGTGATCATGGAAGCTGACAAATTCCAAAGTCTTCGAAGGCTTTAGGAGAGGAGATTTGTATATTGTTGATTTCTCTATAGGACTACAACCTGCTACATGTCTACTTGCAAAAGCCTCAGAAGGCTGGCTATGGCATCAACGACTTGGTCATGCTGGGATGAGGAACTTGCACACGCTCGCGAAGAAAAAGCATGTCATTGGCATCGAGGGTGTCAAATTCCTCAAGGACCATTTGTGTGGAGCTTGTGAAGCTAGAAAGATGACCAAGGCCAAGCATCCCTCAAAGACCATCATGACTACCACTCGTCCATTTGAATTGCTTCACATGGATCTCTTTGGCCCTACTCACTATGCCAAATTTACTAATGCTGCATCTTTATATGGCTTTGTCATTGTTGATGATTATTCTCATTATACATGGGTGCATATCATTACTTACAAAACTGAAGTGCGGGAAGTCTTCAAACGATTTTCCTCGAGGGCTTCAACCAACTTTGTTGTGAAGATCAAGCACATCAGAAGTGGCAATGGAACTGATTTCAAGAACACTGGTCTTGATGACTATCTTGATGAACTTGGTATTACTCATGAGTTATCTGCTCCTTATGCTCCTCAGCAGAATGGCGTCGTGGAGCGCAAGAATAGGACTCTTATTGAGATGGCCCGCCCTATGCTTGATGAGTACAAGACGCCTCCTCGCTTCTAGCCTAAAGCAATTGATACCGTGTACCACATCATCAACAGAGTATATCTTCACAAATTCTTCCAGAAGACTGCATATGAACTCCTCACTGACAAGAAACCCAATGTGAGTTATTTCAAAGTCTTCGGTGCTAAATGCTGGATTGGAGATCCTCATCACAGTTCTAAATTTGCACCGAAAGCACATGAAGGTTTTATGCTTGGTTATGGTAAGGACTCGCACACCTACAAAGTCTTCAACACCTATCACCACAAGGTTGTTGAAATGGTAGATGTGCGGTTCGATGAGACTAATGGCTCGCAAAGACAACACCTACCTCCTATGACAGATGAAATACCTCCTGAGGAATCTATTAAGTTTAAGGCTACTGAGGATGTCATTCCTACCGAAGAATGTGCTGAAGAAGTCATTCTAGAACATGAAGAACATCATGTTGGTTCACCTGAAGAAAATGGCTCTGAAGAAAATGCTGATCAAATTCCTCATTGTCAACCAGATCATCCTCGCGTCGCTAATGAAGTGCAGATTGAGAAAATCATCAGCGACATCAACGCACCAGGTCCTCTCACACGCTCAAAAGCTTCACATTTATCTAACTTTTGTCGGAACTTTGCTTTCGTCTCTATAAAAGAGCCCACTAAGGTTGATGAAACATTTCTGGAGCCCGAGTGGATTCAAGCTATGCAAGAGGAATTACATCAGTTCGAGCACAACAACGTCTAGGAACTTGTCAAGCGACCAGATCCTCGCAAGCAAAATATCATCGGCACAAAGTGGATCTACCGCAACAAGCAAGATGAAAATGGCCTTGTGGTGAGGAATAAGGCACGACTTGTAGCTCAAGGCTACACACAGGTTGAAGGAATTGATTTCGATGAAACTTTTGCACATGTTGCTAGACTTGAGGCTATTCGCATATTACTTGCTTATGCTAACCATCATAATATATATTATATCAAATGGATGTGAAAAGTGCACTCCTGAATGGTAAGCTTGAGGAAGAAGTATATGTTGCTCAACCCCCAAGTTTTGAAGATCCAAAGCATCCTGATAAAGTCTTCAGACTTAATAAGGCCGTCTATGGCCTCAAGCAGGCCCTTCGGGCGTGGTATTATACTTTGAAGGAACTCCTCATGAAGAAAGGCTTCAAAACCGGTTCACTTGACCCAACTCTTTTTACCAAAGCTTATGATGATGAATTATTCGTGTGCCAAATATATGTTGATGATATCATCTTTGGTTGTACTGACCAATGTTACAGTGATGAATTTTCCTACATGATGAGTGAATAATATCAAATGTCTATGGGAGAATTGAAATTCTTCTTAGGTCTTCAGATTCGTCAATAACGCAATGGAATATTCATATCTCAGGAGAAATACCTCAAGGATGTATTGAGGAAATTCAGCATGCAAGATTGCAAAGGTGTCAAAATCCCTATGCCCACAAATGGCCATCTATGCAATGATGAAAATGGTATTGACTTCGATCAAAAGGTATACCGCTCCATGATTGGTTCTTTATTGTATTTATGTGCATCTAGGCCAGATATTATGCTTAGTGTTTGCATGTGTGCCTGTTTTCAAGCTACACCGAAGGAATCACATCATAAGGCTGTGAAGCATATTCTTTGATATCTAGCTCACACTCCAACACTTGGACTATGGTATCCCAAGGGCTCGGCTTTTGATCGCATTGGATATTCAGACTCTGACTATGCTGGTGATCATGTGGACCGCAAGTCAACATCAGGCACATGCCATTTCCTCAGACGATCCTTGGTCTGCTGGTCTTCAAAGAAACAGAACCGTGTATCACTTTCTACTGCTAAAGCTGAGTACGTTGCTACTGGATCGTGTTGTGCTCAATTGCTATGGATGAAGCAAACTCTCAAGGACTACGACATCAATGTGAAGAATGTGCCGCTCTATTGTGACAATGAGAGTGCCATCAAAATTGCTCATAACCTAGTTCAACACTCAAAGACAAAGCACATTCAGAGCCATCATCATTTTTGTTCGTGATCATGTGTTGAAGGGTGACATCTCCATCGAGCATGTGAAGACTGAAGAATAGCTAGCAGATATCTTCACAAAGCCCTTGGATGAGAAGAGATTTAGCAAGTTGCGGTGTGAGCTAAATATCTTAGAATCTTCAAATGGCCTTTGAGAAGGAAACACATCCTAACACTTATGAAAAATTGATGACTTAGTTGTGCAACAAAATAAGTAATGTTTTTCTTCAATCAATGAAGACTAACCCTCTAAGTTTGAAGAAATTAACGAAGAATTTGATTCTCAGAGCCCTACGATAATTGTACGCGGTGTCTGAAATCATCATTCTTATACGGTGGGTCACGCCACCAACAAAAGTTGAAAATCTTCAACTTGAGTTTTTCTTCATTTGAAATTCCTCGGTTGTTCAAAATTCTTCAACTTTTGCAATGTCTTCACTGTTTCCGTCATTTTTCTGTATTGACTATATATATATATATATATGAGTTTATGTCCTCTACAGCATTCACTTATTGCTATTTCTTCAAGTTGCTTCTTCTGCTAAGTGAATGTGATCGGACCCTTCCCCCTTTATGCTAAACTCAACCCAGTCTATTCACAAATTCTTCGTGTGTGTTCTATTTGAAATCCGTTCAAAATCTTCACCGTGTCCTTGTCAGCTGAAGAATTTGTGAACGAAACATTAAAATTTTCATATCTGAATTTTCGGCTTTTGCCGCTCAAACTGTTCCACATTCCACGTTAATACTTATCTATTCACCCACTATCTCACACGATCTCCACCTCACAGTACGTGGGTGACACATGTTGCATAGATGAGAAAGGTCAGGGGCACTGACGATGTCCTGGACTAGGGGGTACTCACCACGTCGTCTCCCGATCTATTAGATTGGGCCAAGGACCCCCGTGGCCGTATACTCATGGGCCAGTTTGGACGGCTACCGCAGACAAGGAAGATTCCACAAGACTTGGCGATCAATACAAGGACTTCTCCCCACCGGCGTATTCGGCTAGGACTCTTGTTATCCTAGGCCTCCGGTGCATTATATAAACCGAGGCCAGGCTAGTCGATAGATATACAATATATACAACAATCATACCATAGGCTAGCTTCTAGGGTTTAGCCTCCTTGATCTCGTGGTAGATCTACTCTTGTACTACCCATATCATCAATATTAATCAAGCAGGACGTAGGGTTTTACCTCCATCAAGAGGGCCCGAACCTGGGTAAAACATCGTGTTCCCTGCCTCCTGTTACCATCCGGCCTTGACGCACAGTTCGGGACCCCCTACCTGAGATCCGCCGGTTTTGACACCGACAGACTATGTTAAATGATGGGCCGTTCATAACATTGGCCGAAGTGTTTACGGCTTGACCCCGACTGTCGCCGAACACTACCGGGGGCTATTAACTGGCCTCCCAAACTAAATCCTTGATATTTTGCTCTTACATTCGAGCTGAGGTTTCATGATCATGCTTAGCATGACAACCCAAAGAAAGGAACCGATGGCGGGGCTATTTTCTTTGGAATACATTTCTTCTGTTAAACAGTAATATAACATATCTCTCTGCGTACCTTTGTTTATAAAACCGTATGGCCAGATTGCCTTGTTTGTTGTAAATCTTTACCCTCATAAAGGCTTTATAAAGTAGGACAAACACTCCTCGGCTACTGCCCAAGGAGGTGGAAGCCGATGGTCGGTCAACAAAGTTTTGTACAATGCGGATCCGAGCATTAATGACATAAAGTACTTGGATACATAGAGTCATTACACATAATTTGTGATTTTACTATGGATATTGATCCTTAATTCGGCCACCCGTGCCCGCATTAAGGCTCGGGGGCTACTGGGCTTCGGGCTTATTATTTACAAATATTAAAGGGGCACATCGACCCCCTGATCTGGTGTTGCCACCCGACCAGTGTCTCGGGGGCTAATGCATTGCTTGTCCAATGCAGAAAATTTTATGTGCAATATAGTTTCCGAGGAGATTTTGATCCTCAGGTTGGTCGGCCACACCCAACCTGAGTCTTGAGGACTGAGCACGCCGCTTTTGTGTCCCGAAGTATTCTGCCGAGCTAGGACTTGATCCTCAGGCCGATTTTGCAAATCAACCTGAGTCTCAGCGGCTACTGGGATCAGCGGTCTTATGTCATCCTTCATGTGCATCTCGGGTTTTAGACCGATACACACCTTGAGGGCTACTGGCTATATATCTCGGCAGAGAATAAATTGCACCAATAAAAAATATTGACAAAAAATCGTCCCATAGTCGGGGTGGTGCACCACCTCGGAAGCAGTCCGGCATAAAGCTCGGGCGCTAGTGGCTGGCTCCATAGAGGGCATTTCCGCCATTAAGCTCGGCTAAACTCCTTCAACTTTTTTGAACCAAGGTGATATGACACCTCGGATATAGTCCGGCATTGGAGCCTGGACACAGTCCGGCATTGGAGCTCGGATATACAGTCCGGCGTTGGAGCTCGGATACATAGTCCGGCGTTGGAGCTCGGATACATTCCGGCGCTAGAGCTGGGAAGCGGTCCGGCGTTGGTGCTCGGCTGCAAAAGATACCTCGAATGCAGTCCGGCGTTGGAGCTCAGACGCAAGAGGACCCTGCCTCCCGGGAACAACTTCAAACCTGAGGTGTGGCATAAAAATAAACAAGGCATTGATAAAGGCCGGAAACTTAAAGGGGCTCCTCGGATACCCAACGTGTAAACTCGTCGAATGCATTTCGGCGATCCTCAAGATCGAAGATATAGAAGATTTGTTGAACCAGTTTTCAAGACCAGCAACCGAAGATGAAGAATAGTTCGGAAGAATCGAGGAGCGTCCCTAACTTGAAGACCGGTTCAGGGGGCTACTGACGGTGTCCTGGACTAGGGGGTACTCACCACGTCGTCTCCCGATCTATTAGATTGGGCCGAGGACCCCCGTGGCCGTAATACTCATGGGCCATTTCGGACGGCTACCGCATACAAGGAAGATTCCACAAGACTTGGCGATCAAGACAAGGACTTCTCCCCACCGGCGTATTCGGCTAGGACTCTTGTTATCCTAGGCCTCCGGTGCATTATATAAAGCGAGGCCAGGCTAGTCGATAGATATATAATATATACAACAATCATACCATAGGCTAGCTTCTAGGGTTTAGCCTCCTTGATCTCATGGTAGATCTACTCTTGTACTACCCATATCATCAATATTAATCAAGCAGGACGTAGGGTTTTACCTACGTCAAGAGGGCCCAAACCTGGGTAAAACATCGTGTTCCCTGCCTCCTGTTACCATCCGTCCTTGACGCACAGTTCAGGACCCCCTACCCGAGATCCGCCGGTTTTGACACCGACAGGCACGTCCGTCCATTTTCCTCGGACGAGCAGTTTTTCACCGTGGCTATAAATACCCCTTCCCTTCCTCAGTCTGTTTTTACTCCGCTCGACCTCACTCCCTCGCTCGAGCTCTCAAAACCTAGCGCCACCGCTACTTCATCGTCGCCGGTGAGGAAGAGCTTCACTTCCTTCACCTCGTCATTGTCGTACTCGCGCCGGCCGCGAATTTCTTCACTTCGCCGCCGCCGTAGTCGTCTTCCTCTACCAAGTTAGGGCATGGAAAATCTGCATTGACGAACTTCCAATCTACATTCCCAGTTCGTCGTGTTCTTTGTCAAGGGTAATTAAAAGTTACTTTTACTGCCCTTATTGATTCTAGTGATTTCATCAAAATCTTCAAAAGGTGTTTATTCTTCAATCTTCACACTCTAAACACCTCACACAAACATCTCTTCTTGATCTGTTTCCTAAGGCATGTTTATTCTTAAAAATTCCTCAATTGTGTGGATTTTCAATCTATACAACTCTGGAAGCTAAGTCAAAGAACGCTTAGTGAAATTCCTCAAGACACATCTAGTCAAATTCCTCAAACTTGTTGTTTTTGCAAAAACTTCTGAGAACGCATGTGACCTCTCCAAATTCTTCGCACCTATACTCTGTTCACAGGTACACATGTCTACTTCTGAATCACTAGGTTCTCATCAACTTAACTCATTTGCAACGTTCCTCGAACACAAACTGCATACCTCTTCAGAGAATTCAATTGTTCAAAACCCTCGGCTGAAGAAAATGGCTGATGGAAAGAAACCTCAGAAGGGATGAAAGAAGCTGGAGGTCAACACAGTTTTTGAGATCCCTGATGACATTTATGAGGAATATTGCACTCCTGATGAGGCCAAACATGGAAAGGAGGACAAAAATCAGCGCAAGGTGCGCATACAAAGGATAGAGAGGAGATGGGCACAGGAATGGAGGGAGTACAGGTATGTAACTCCAAAGTACATGAAGAAATTCGCTCTTCACCCTCCTTGCCCAAGACCTCCCTTGGCACCAGGCCAAGTTGCTGATCCCTCAAGCATCAGACGAGGTGAGGAATTTCCTGCTGAATGGGCCAAGTGTCAAGCTAAACTGGCCAAGATAGCAAAAGAAGCAGTGAAGAAATTCAATGAAGACTTTTGTAGGATCTAGAAGTAGATGTGTCTAAAGGGGGGGGTGATTAGACACTTCATGCTAAAGTTGCAATTTTTAAGCTTTTTCGGTTTGAGTGGAGTTTTAGGCACAATTTCAACACACACGATACATATCAAGCAAGCATGCAAAGAGTATATGAGTAGCGGAATGTAAAGCATGCAACTTGCAAGAATGTAACGAGAAGGGTTGGAGAGATCAAACGCAATTGGAGACACGGATGTTTTTCCCGTGGTTCGGATAGGTGGTGCTATCCTACATCCATGTTGATGGAGACTTCAACCCACGAAGGGTAACGGTTGCGCGAGTCCACACAGTGCTCCACCCAAGGGTAACGGTTGCGCGAGTCCACACAGGGCTCCACCCACGAAGGGTCCACGAAGAAGCAACCACCCACAAAGGGTCCACGAAGAAGCAACCTTGCCTATCCCACCATGGCCAGCGCCCACACAGGACTTGCCTCACTAGCGGTAGATCTTCACGAAGTAGGCGATCTCCTTGCCCTTACAAACTCCTTGGTTCAACTCCACAATCTTGTCAGAGGCTCCCAAGTGACACCTAGCCAATCTAGGAGACACCACTCTCCAAGAAGTAACAAATGGTGTGTAGGTAATGAACTCCTTGCTCTTGTGCTTCAAATGATAGTCCCCCCAACACTCAACTCTCTCTCATAGGATTTGGATTTGGTGGAAAGAAGATTTGAGTGGAAAGCAACTTGGGAAGGCTAGAGATCAAGATTCATATGGTAGGAATGGAATATCTTGGTCTCAACACATGAGTAAGTGGTTCTCTCTCAGAACATATGAGTTGGAATGGTGTGTGTGTTCTGATGGCTCTCTCACCGAATGAGAAGGAGGTGGAGGGGTATATATAGCCTCCACACAAAATCCAACCGTTACACACAGTTTTCCAATCTCGGTGGGACCGAATCAATAAACTCGGTCTGACCGAAAATGTAAACCTAGTGACCGTTAGAGATTTCGGTGGGACCGACTGGATCAACTCGGTGAGACCGATGTGCTAGGGTTAGGGTAAATCCAGAACTCGGTTTGACCGATTACTCAAACTCGGTGGGACCGATTTGGGTAACAAGTGAAACTGAGATTTGGCCAAGCAAACTCGGTGGAACTGATTGCATATCTCGGTGGGACCGAGAATATTGCAATGGGTAACAGAGAGTTTGCAAGCCCATCTCGGTGAGACCGAGATCCCATCGGTGGGACCGAACTGATTAGGGTTTGGCAGTGGCTTATGAAAAGTGAAACTCGATGGCGCCGGATAGGAAAAATCGGTAGGACCGAGTTTGGCTTAGGGTTTGGGTCATATGTGGAAGTGGGAAAGTAGCTGAGGGTTTTGGAGCATATCACTAAGCACATGAAGCAAGAGGCTCATTAAGCAACACCTCATCCCTCCTTAATAGTATTGGCTTTTCCTAAAGACTCAATGTGATCTTGGATCACTAAAATGTAAAATGAGGAGTCTTGAGCTTGAAGCTTTAGCCAATCCTTTGTCCCTAGCATCTTGACCTTTAGTCCATGCCACTCCATTGTTGAACTTATCTGAAACATGCTAGATTGAGATGTTAGTCCAACAAGAGATATGTTGTCATCAATTATCAAAACCACCTAGGGAGCACTTGTGCTTTCAATCTCCCCCTTTTTGGTAATTGATGGCAACATACATCAAAGCTTTAGATAAAGATATAAATAACAGCAAGTAAAGCTTTGGAAGGACATGTAACAAGCATAGGCTCCCCCTACATGTATGTACTCATGTAAATATGAAATAGAGAGGCATGTGAGAGCATAACCATGACAGAGTAGGCAAGGTTATACATGTATCTTGGCCATATGCATCAGAGCAAAAGATTATCAAGGAAAATACCTTCATGCTCATGAGTCCTTCTTGCAAACAGTATGTACATAAGCAAGAACTCCTCATACTCATGATTTTGATGCATATCCTTACCTTGTGGTCTTGAGTTGGCTTAGGATGGAATGAACCTGCAAAAACAAGGTTAGATAACACAGGTACGTCCACTAGCCAGAGCAAACAAAAGAAACCACAAGAATACCAAGATTGGGATGACATGTAGAGGGTGAGTACAAGGTACCATATTGAATTCAACATGTCCCCAAGAATAAAGATATGCAATGAATTTGACTGATTTCTTTCCCTTAGGTGTCTTGCTCCCCCTGAATCTTACATGGGATATTGGGAGAAGATAGGAAACAGAAAATCAGAGCTGAAGGTTATGAATAGAACTAATTCAAATGATTTCATATGAACATGTATTTCCCCCAAAAAGACATGTGGCATCTCTCCTCTTGAACATCAAGCATCTGGGATCCTTGAGTATTCTCTCCCCCTTGGAGATTTCTTTCTCCCCCTTAATATATGGGATCCTTGAGTATTCTCTCCCCCCTTGAGGTCTCTCTCTCCCCCTTAATATTTTCTCTCTTGTAGGTTTGATCCTTGAGACTGTTTCTCTCCCTTGATGTGATCTCTCTCTCCTACAAGCTTTGATGTGATCTCTCTCTCTCCCTTTGACATCAATTTCCAAGAAGGTTTCTCCTGGAATCCGTCGAATAGGTTTGGTCCTTGAGATTCAGTACAAAGCAGGGAATAAAACTGTGATGCTTGTAGAGGACAAGATTCATTGAGTGGAGCTGGATCAGAAGAAATATAGAATATGTGGCAAACTGTTTTTCCTGTTGCGAAATTGGTGGCACCGAGTGGCATATTTCGGTAGTACCGAAGGGATTCAGTTGGACCGAAAAAGGCAATTCGGTGAAACCGAGTTCATCACAGAGGAAAACACTTGTCACCTCATCTCACTAGTCAGGTAAGATCTCACAAAGATTTGCAATGAATTAGCTGAAAGATTTGCAAGGAATTTGATGCAGAAATATGCAGAACAAAAATCAAAAAGAAAAGGGTAAAAGGTTTCTAGATGAAGTTTTTTTTGATTGAAAAAGAAAGAAACAAATATGCAAGGGACAAATGCAATAACTCAGAAAGGAACACAAGAGAACTTCATCTAGAATTGGGCGGTGACATAGTCACCTATGTTAGAGTATATTGACTTAGGAGTCAAGTTAGAACACTTGATCATAGGTCATACTCATCGTTTAAGCTCAAAATGGGGTTACCATTTTTCGTTTAAGCATCTTGATGTATTCACATCTTGTTGAGTTGCTTTGACTCATGTCTTGGAGTAAAGCTTCTCTAAGATGGAATAACATACCTTGGGTGGTGATGTGGTTCTTGCTCATGTAGTTGAACTTGTGTGGGTGCTCAAGGTTGATGTAGCTCATCGAGAGTTGGGAGCATCATTTGGAGTTTGGGTTCATCTACCTACATGGGTTAGTTTTTGCAAGGAATAGCACTTGTGTATCCAAAAATGAAAATCATGAAGCTCAATCATAGAATTTGTCAAAGGATATGTTTGTATGGTTTTGTGCTTCCTTGTCTTCAACCACTATTGTGTAGAGTCTTGGTGATGTAGAGATCACTCAGGATATGAGTGAGTCGCAATCTCATGGAATTAGATTCAACCAAGCACCTACATGGGTTAGACAACATGCAAGGTACAAATGTATCCAAGACATAAGATAGTTATCATGAGAGATATATCATGGATTAGTCATAAGCTCATGTCTTGCATGTATCCAATGGAGTTTCTACTCCAAGTTCGAAGCATCAATGATGTTCAATTCTCCTCTCAACCTGCAAAACGCTTTCTCATCAAGTGGTTCAGTAAATATATCCGCTAATTGCTTGTCGGTGCGAACATGCTTAAGATTGATGTCACCCTTAGCAACATGATCTCGAATGAAATGATGACGAACTTCAATATGCTTAGTTCGAGAATGTTGTACAGGATTATGACCAATTTTGATAGCACTTTCATTGTCACAAAGCAGTGGAACATGTTTCACATAAATCCCATAATCTTTAAGAGTTTGAGTCATCCAAAGTAATTGAGCGCAACATGAACCAGCGGCAATGTATTCAGCTTCGGCGGTGGATAAGGATACCGAGTTTTGTTTCTTGGAAGACCAAGACACAAGAGATCTACCAAGAAATTGACAAGTACCCAAAGTGGACTTTCTATCAACCTTGTCTCCGGCATAATCCGAGTCGGAATAGCCAACAAGATCAAAGAAGACCTCTTAGGATACCAAATGTCAAAATTTGGTGTATGGATTAAATATCTCACTATCCTTTTCACAGCCTTAAGATGACAATCTTTAGGAGGAGCTTGATATCGTGCACACATGCATACACTTAGCATAATATCGGGACGTGAAGCACATAGGTATAACAATGAACCAATCATAGAGCGAAAAACCTTTTGATCAACCGGTTCACCATCTTTGGTTAAATCATTATGTCCACTAGTAGGCATGGGTGTAGACATACCTTTGCATTCTTGCATATTGAACTTCTTGAATAAGTCCTTGGTGTACTTTGTTTGAGAGACAAATGTACCTTCCTTAGTTTGCTTGATTTGCAACCCGAGAAAGAATTTGAGTTCACTCATCATAGACATCTCAAACTTCTCTGACATTAGCTTTCCAAACTTTTCACTAAAGAGAGGGTTAGTTGAACCAAATATGATATCATCAACATAAATTTGGCATACAAATAGTTCTCCATTAACCCTTTTAGTAAAAAGAGTAGAATCAATTTTACCAATTTCAAAACCACTTGTAGTAAGGAACTTGGTCAAGCATTTATACCATGCTCTAGGAGCTTGTTTAAGACCATAAAGAGCTTTGTGAAGTTTGTAAACATGATTTGGTTTCTTGGGATTGATAAAGCCGGGAGGTTGTTTGACATAAACTTCCTCCTCTATTTCACCATTTAGAAAAGCACTTTTAATGTCCATTTGGTACAAGGTGATATTATGGTGATTAGCATAGGCAAGTAAGATGCGAATGGACTCAAGTCTAGCAACGGGAGCATACGTCTCACCATAGTCCATACCTTCGACTTGTGTGTACCCTTGGGCGACGAGACGTGCTTTGTTGCGAACCACTTGTCCATCTTCATCTTGCTTGTTGCGAAACACCCATTTGGTACCAATGATGTTGTGGTTGTTGTCGGGCTTCTCAACCAATGTCCAAACTTGGTTTCTCTCAAAATTATGTAGCTCTTCATGCATAGCGTTTATCCAATCCGGATCTTCCAATGCTTCTTCAACCTTCATTGGTTCAATGCTAGAGATGAATGAATAGTTTTCACAAAAGTTAGCTAAACGAGTTTTTGAGCGAGTGATTCTCCCGGTTTGTATATCATTGAGGATTTTCTCGACGGGATGATCTTTGGCAATTCTTGCTCGAACTCGTGAGAGCTTTTGCTTGGGTCTTTGTTGAACATCTTCTTCATCTTGTTCTTCTTCTTGGCCTTCTTCATTGTTGACGTCGTCATTCTCTTGTCGTGGTGGAGAAGGATGTTGTTGATGTTCGTCTTGACGTATTTCCTCGTTTTCTTCATCTTGATGTGTCCCACTTGTGGATGCTTCCGTGTCGATTCTTGGTTCACCTTGTCGTGAAGTAGAAGCTTCCACTTGGACGGATGAAGTACTCTCCTTCACCTCCGTTGGACGAATTTTCCCAATGGACAAGTCTTGAATTGCTTCTGAAGGGTCTTTGTCTCCTACATCAATTGGCAATTGCTCTACTTGCGAGCCATCAGATTCATCAAACTTCACATCTACCGTCTCTTCAACCTTTCGGGTGAAATTGTTGTAGACACGGTAAGTGTGAGAGTTTGATCCATAACCAAGTAGAAAACCTTCATGAGATTTAGGAGCAAACTTTGAACGACGATGCTTATCAAGAATGTAGCACTTTGAGCCGAATACTCGAAAGTATCCAACTTGAGGCTTGTTACCGGTGAGGAGCTCATATGCCGTCTTGCCGAGTAGCTTGTGAAGATATAAGCGATTTGTTGCGTGACAAGCTGTCTCAACCGCTTCTTCCCAAAAGTGCTTTGGCGTCTTGTATTCATCAAGCATCGTTCTTGCCATTTTGATGAGCGTCCGGTTCTTCCTCTCAACAACTCCATTTTGTTGAGGTGTGTACGTAGCCGAGAACTCATGTGAAATCCCTTCTTCGTCAAGAAAGGTGTCCACATTTGTGTTCTTGAATTCCGTTCCGTTGTCACTCCGAACCTTCTTGATCTTCACATCAAACTGATTTTGGGCTTTCCTAGCGAAGTTTCTGAAGATCTTCTGGACCTGCGACTTGTCATTAAGAAAGAACACCCACGTAAATCTTGAAAAGTCATCAACTATAACTAGACCAAAAGAATTTCCACCAAGACTCTTGTAGGCGTTGGGACCAAAAAGATCCATGTGAAGTAGCTCGAGTGGCCTCCTTGTGGTCATGATGTTCTTCACGGGATGTCGTCCTCCAACCTGTTTACCTGCTTGACAAGCACTGCAAAGTCTATCCTTATCAAATATGACATCGTTAACTCCGAGGATATGATTTCCTTTAATAAGCTTATCAAGGTTTCTCATCCCAACGTGACCTAGTCTTCTATGCCACAACCAACCTTTTGAGGATTTAGCAACAAAGCAAGTTTTAGGTTGTGCCTTTTTAGAGAAATCGACTATGTAAAGATCACCTCTACGCATACCCGTAAAGACCATTTTATGATTGTCTCGACGAAATACTTGGCAATCTACCTCAGTAAATAGGACATTCAAACCGAAATCAGCAAGTCTAGATACTGAAAGTAAGTTGTAGCCAATAGATTCGACGAGCATGACATTTTGAATGGAACTATCATGTGAGATGGCCACCTTACCAAGGCCAACCACTTTACCCTTTGAATTATCACCAAAGGTGACATATTTTCGAGGGCCGTCATTTTCAGCAAGCTCACGAAACATCTCTTCATCTCCGGTCATATGATCATTACATCCACTATCAAGAACCCATTCCTTTCCTCCTGATTCATATCCCCGAAGATTTGCCATAAGACCAAAATGTCTCATTGCATCATCAAGATCGAAGTCACTATCATCATCATCATAATATTCATGTTCATCATGATCTTATGACTCATCATTTCCTAGAGAGGTAGTTCATTAGATAAATGATCAAAGTGGTTACTTTTATGAATTCTTATAGCTTTGAATATGATATCATTAATGATTCCAACATCTCCTTTAGCATGCTTAAGATTGGCAAGTTCAAGAATACATTTACCAAAACTAGGATCACTAGAGTTCATCTTACTCAAGGCAATAGATTTATGGAGAATTTCATCCAAAGTTTTCAAGGAATGATTGGGAAACCGTTCCTCAAGAAATTTCCATATAGTATAGGCGCAATTTTGAGTAGGCAAACTAGCAATCAAATTTTTGGGCAATCCTCTAATGATGAGCTCAATAGTTCTAAGATTGCGAATCATGTCAATATCTTCATCTAGGGTAGGATGCAAGGGATCAATATGGGGTGCACAAGGGCTAGCAATATACTTGTTCAAATGATATTGATTGAAGATTACAAGCATCTCATTTTTCCATTCATGAAAGTACTTTCCATCAAGAATAGGCACTCTATGTCTAAGACTCCCTAGAGTAGACACATCCATCTTCCTCCAATGGTGATTAAACCAAAGCAATGGAGACCAAGGCTCTGATACCACTTGTAGGATCTAGAAGTAGATGTGTCTAAAGGGGGGTGATTAGACACTTCATGCTAAAGTTGCAATTTTTAAGCTTTTTCGATTTAAGTGGAGTTTTAGGCACAATTTCAACACACACGATACATATCAAGCAAGCATGCAAAGAGTATATGAGCAGCGGAATGTAAAGCATGCAACTTGCAAGAATGTAACGAGAAGGGTTGGAGAGATCAAACGCAATTGGAGACACGGATGTTTTTCCCGTGGTTCGGATAGGTGGTGCTATCCTACATCCACGTTGATGGAGACTTCAACCCACGAAGGGTAACGGTTGCGCGAGTCCACACAGGGCTCCACCCAAGGGTAACGGTTGCGCGAGTCCACACAGGGCTCCACCCACGAAGGTTCCACGAAGAAGCAACCACCCACAAAGGGTCCACGAAGAAGCAACCTTGCCTATCCCACCATGGCCATCGCCCACACAGGACTTGCCTCACTAGTGGTAGATCTTCACGAAGTAGACGATCTCCTTGCCCTTACAAACTCCTTGGTTCAACTCCACAATCTTGTCGGAGGCTCCCAAGTGACACCTAGCCAATCTAGGAGACACCACTCTCCAAGAAGTAACAAATGGTGTGTAGGTAATGAACTCCTTGCTCTTGTGCTTCAAATGATAGTCCCCCCAACACTCAACTCTCTCTCATAGGATTTGGATTTGGTGGAAAGAAGATTTGAGTGGAAAGCAACTTGGGAAGGCTAGAGATCAAGATTCATATGGTAGGAATGGAATATCTTGGTCTCAACACATGAGTAGGTGGTTCTCTCTCAGAACATATGAGTTGGAATGGTGTGTGTGTTCTGATGGCTCTCTCACCGAATGAGAAGGAGGTGGAGGGGTATATATAGCCTCCACACAAAATCCAACCATTACACACAGTTTTCCAATCTCGGTGGGACCGAATCAATAAACTCGGTCTGACCGAAAATGTAAACCTAGTGACCGTTAGAGATTTCGGTGGGACCGACTGGATCAACTCGGTGAGACCGATGTGCTAGGGTTAGGGTAAATCCAGAACTCGGTTTGACCGATTACTCAAACTCGGTGGGACCGATTTGGGTAACAAGTGAAACTGAGATTTGGCCAAGCAAACTCGGTGGAACTGATTGCATATCTCGGTGGGACCGAGAATATTGCAATGGGTAACAGAGAGTTTGCAAGCCCATCTCGGTGAGACCGAGATCCCATCGGCGGGACCGAACTGATTAGGGTTTGGCAGTGGCTTATGAAAAGTGAAACTCGATGGCGCCGGATAGGAAAAATCGGTAGGACCGAGTTTGGCTTAGGGTTTGGGTCATATGTGGAAGTGGGAAAGTAGCTGAGGGTTTTGGAGCATATCACTAAGCACATGAAGCAAGAGGCTCATTAAGCAACACCTCATCCCTCCTTAATAGTACTGGCTTTTCCTAAAGAGTCAATGTGATCTTGGTTCACTAAAATGTAAAATGAGGAGTCTTGAGCTTGAAGCTTTAGCCAATCCTTTGTCCCTAGCATCTTGAAGGAGTTCCCACAACCTTTAGTCCATGCCACTCCATTGTTGAACTTATCTGAAACATTCTAGAATGAGATGTTAGTCCAACAAGAGATATGTTGTCATCAATTATCAAAACCACCTAGGGAGCACTTGTGCTTTCAACTTTGTTGCTGCTGCTGGCACTTCTGAGGCCTCTGCTAGCAAGCCCAAAAAGGCCATGCCTAAGAATCCCGCTCACAAGCCCAATGCTTCTTCTTCTTCTTCAATGCCCTCACAGCCAAGCTCCTCAGCAGTCCCCTCAAGGCCCAGTTCTGCTAAGCGCTCATGGCCAATACCTCAAGCTTCCCCAGTTCCTCAAGCTCCAAAACCCTCAGCTCCTCCGGCAAAGTCCTCATCACCTGTGCATATCGCCTCGTGTCAAAGGACCACTGGAAAATCAATTGCCTCAGGAGCCTCTGCAAGTTCTTCAGCTCCTCTGAATTCCTCAACTGGCCCCACTCTGCTGAAGACAAAGGCCACTGCGGGACGAGGCACTAGACCAAGTCCTCACAAGAAGCAAGTTGCCTTTCATGTGTCGTTCAGTGATGATGAAGCTGATGATGAAGAACTTGAAGAAATCATCAGGGATAGATAGTAGAGGTCCGCTAGAGCCAAAGGAAGTGAAGTTCCTCTTCTACTGGATCCAAAGTTGATCCTTGAATACATTGATCTTTGGCACAACGACCCCAACACTCCTATGCCAGACTTCAAGCTGACTTCTGGCCAAAGTCACATGTTGACCGCCTTCATAGGCGGAGAAAAATGGAAGTTTGAAAAGGCCAGGCAGCTGAAGAAAGCACGGTACAAGAAAGAGCGCTATCTGAAGAACATTGCAAAGATGACAACTGATGAACTTGTGGTTGTTCAAGCTGAGATCAAAAATCTCAGTGATGAATTTGATGCCTACCATGCTGACTGGAAGAGAGCCAAAGTCAGATTTGTGAAATTGGCAAAGACATTCACCCCCAATGTTGCTACTCAAACACACATTGAAATTCCTCAGGCTGAAGCATCTGCTCAGCCGACTGAAAAACATGCCAGCGCCGCTGATGATAATCAGGTTGCTAAAGAAAATGAGAGTACCAGGGTTGATGACTGCATTCCAGCCGCTGATGACATTGCCAGGGCAACCACTAGTGTTGCGCCTGAAGAACAAGCCAGGCCAGCTGAGGCATCAACTGTTGAGCCTGAAGAATCTGAACCAACCAGGGCAACTGCATCAGCTGCGCCTGAAGAAACTGAACCTATTTCCTCTGCTCCTACTGCACCAACAACAAGCTCAGTTCTTCCTTCTGCATCAGAAGCAAAGAAAACCAAAGCTGCAGAGCGAGAAGCAGTGAAGAAAAGGAAAGCATCTACTTCATCTCCGTCTTCAGCACCAAAGAAGATGAAGAAATTGACAAGCTCATTTGAAAATCCGATTGATGATATTCCAGTTTCGAGCATGCCATCAAAGGAACTCGTTCCTTTTGGTGAAGATTATGTGATCCCAAGCGGATCAGATGAAGACGTTCCTTCTGCTGCTTCTACAGAGCAGATGGACGAAGAAATTGAAGAGGATGATATCCCTTCAACTCTAATCCTCTCATCACCTATGCCTCAGTTCACAGCTGAAGAGGCAGGCGTTGAAGAACTAAATGAAGAAGATGAAGATGTGGATATTGGGTGCTCCACTCCAGTGCTAAATGATGACTATGGGGATAGTCAGCACCCCAACTCTCCGCTCTTCACCCCTCTACAACAAATCCCTCAGTCCCGTGTGCACACTGAAGTTATTATGGGCTCAGAAGAACCTCGTATTCCCGAAGCAATTCCATCCACTAGCGCTGATGAAAGTGTTCCTGAAGAAATTCCAGCCACTAGCGCTGATGAAAATGTTGCTGAAGCAATTCCAGCCACTAGCGCTGATGAAACTGCTACTCAAGAAATTCCAGCCACTAGTGCTGATGAAAATGTTGCTGAAGCAATTCCAGCCACTAGCACTGATGAAACTGCTACTCAAGAAATTCCAGCCACTAGTGCTGATGAAAAAGCTGCTGAAGAAAAGATGAACCAGGCTGCAACTGAAACTGATATTCCTCAGCCTGTGGTTCCTGAGAACATGATTCCTAAGGCTGTGATGACTTTGACTGACACTCCTAAGCTCAAGCCGAAGAATCCCTTCTCTAAGAAGCAAAAATTCAAGGCTGCTGACTTCTTCCATGAGCACGTATTCTTCACAGATTACAACCCGTATGACTCTGCTCGTCTTAGAAGGAAGCGTTTCTGGACTGCCAGCCAAGCCAACTTCTATTCGTCACTGCTTTTCAATAAGGACAAAGTATTTGCTCATGCAAATATTCCTCATGTGGACATGGAAGCACTACCTTGCTTCACGCCAGTCCTCAGTGTTCTTCATGATGCTGGACTTCTCAATTTCTGCACTAATATATGTGATTGGAATGAAGAACTAATTCTCCAGTTCTATGCAACACTGCACATCACAGGAAATGCTGAAGATGTGAACTCTTGGGTATTGGATTGGATGACAGAGAAAACTCACTTCAAAGCACCGGCCTCTGAATTGCTTCATGCACTGCCTATCAGTCCTCCCCTTGAAGGTGCACATTGTATATATCATGAACCTGAACTTACTGACCATTATATGCAAGTATTGATGAAGCCACTTAAGCCCGATCAAGCCTCAAGGACCAAATTCCTCATGAAGGAATTGTTGTATGTACCACAGACTATATATCTCATCTTGTCCAAGACTCTAAGTCCTATCAAGCGCCACGACTCTAATGAAGAAGAGGTCATTGGTATCATGAAGAATCTGCTATTCAACATCAATCATGGCATCCCTGTCAACTACCATGATTTCTTCATGAGGACTCTGGCCAATGTTGCATTGTGTCCCTTTGAATTGAAGCCTTACACTCCCTGGATTATAAGATTCCTCATATCAAGGTCTTCAATCAACTACAAGGCCGATTTGCAGAATCACGTCAGTTACTTGCCCCCAATAGAAGTTCTCAAGTGGACATTTTCCTCAGCTGATGAAAAGGGCAAGGCTACTGCTATTATTGATGAAGGCATTCGTCCATTGGATGGTCAGTTTCGCAAAGCTGCATCTTATTCCACCAATGATGACTCTACCACTCATGACTCTGCCGCCAATTCCTCAAAGAAAAATCCTCAAGGCACAGATCCAAGGGTGATGACTGATCGTGAGCTTCTCCCCAATCTTCACCAGAAGGTCGATCGCAACCACAAATGGGTTAAGCGTCAGCTTGGTTCTATTCTTCACAACATGATTGCTACACACAATGCAGTGAAGAAGAACCACTTCTACCTCCATGAAGCATTCAATCGCACCTGGGATGTTCTGTCTCATCTGTATGGTGAAGAAGATCTGAAGCAAATGGGTTTCAAGGAGGACTTTGAATGGTCTCAACCACCAACGAAGAAATTCAAGAAGACCAAAGTTCCTTCCTTGGTAGCCAACTCATATTCTTCATCCCGCGAGACTGATGAGCATGAAGATTCGGACGACACTGCGGCAGGCCCTACCTCAACAACCGACCCCAACAACGCTGGAGCTCCTTCATCGACTCAATGATGATATTCTTCAGGGGCGTTAGTCCTCACTTTTCGTCCATTTTGGTCATTCGATGACAAATGGGGAGAAATTTGAGTTAGTCTTCAAGAAGGTCTCTTTATATGGGCGTTTTTTACTAAGTTACAACTCCCGTTCTTATGAAGTTTTATTGGATCGAGTTGTAAACTTAAACCCGATGGTGGTCTGATACTTTTGCTATGTTCTTCTACATGCTATTTCCTCATATATGCTAATGCACGCATGCTGAATCATATAAGTCACCATATTTCATCATGCATTTCAAATTCTTCATATCTTATGTTAAGTACGTGTATGAATTACAAGATATAGGGGAAGATCTCCATGATTCTACTCTTCAAATGTGCATTGCTTCAAAAGCAAATTTCTTACTATGCACATCTTCAGGGGAGTTCTTCTATATCTTTCAATCAAATTCCTCAATATCAGTATTTACACTTCATATGTTTATTCCCGTTGAAAACTTAACCTATATTGTCATCAATCACCAAAAAGGGGGAGATTGTAAGTGCATCTAGTGCCCCTTAGTGATTTTGGTGTATTGAAGACTTATAGGTTAAGGGACTAATGCATTTGTGAGTGTACACAGGTCTATAAGTCTATGAGAAGTTTGATATTTATAGAGAAAGTCGGCCCCTAAAAATGAATGTCTTGGACTGAAGACTTTGGATTTCTGAAGAATTTCTGAAGACTTTGAAAGTGAAGAAATTGGTGTGACCGTGCAGACTTGATATTCAGGCAAGGAACATGAAGTGTGAAGACTTTTGTTTTAGTATTTTCGTTTTCTCTTTCTTGAGTCATAGGAAACACCGTACTGTTAAAGGGGGTCGAGGTAAAACTAAGGAAAAGTTTCCATGTGATGCTCATCTCAAAATCCTACACCTACCAATCCCTTCGATTGAAGCCAGTGGAAATCTCATACTGCTCAGTCAATTTATTCAGTGACAGAGACCAAGTTCGTCCGGTTTCTGAGGAATTTGTCCTAATTGAGGAGTTAGGAATTCACCAGTGTGGATTGCCTACAACTGAGGAACATGATAGTCCTCTGGAATTTGATAGTCAAATTTCCGACCATTGATGTGCTACGCGCCAGCTGTCCCAAAATATCTACCCACCTAACGGTCATGTCATGGAAGGGCATTTATGTCTTGTCATGTTGGGTTGCTCCCTAGGCTATAAATAGCCGCCCCCTACAACCACTAGCTGGTTGGCTGCTCCGCAAGAAACTGACACTTGTCATTGAGAGCATCCCATCTTTCGAGGACTATGAGCAAAAATCATCAAGTGAGGAAAAACCCAAAACCCCAAAACAAACACCTACAAACCCAAAGTGATTGAGCATCACTGAAGAGATTGCTCCTGTGTGGAACCAATGCTTATTACCTTTGAGGACTGTGCATCCTCCAGAGGGTTAGGCGTCATGGTTTGGAGCATCCAAGAGGAAATTGTGGATTGCCGGGTGACCAAGTTTGTGAAGGTTTGGAAGTCACCTGAAGACTTACCACAAGTGATTGGACGAGGTCTGTGTGACCTTAGTTCAAGGAGAATACGGTGAGAACTGTGTGTCCAGGACTGTGTGTCCTGAGGTTTAAATACCTAGCTGATCTAACCAGAGGTACAACTGTCACAGCAGTTGGAACTGGTCTACCAAATCGTTATCTTCACCAAGCTTACTGGTTCTATTTCCTCAACCCTTTCATTTCCTCATTATTGTGTTGTGTGCTTGTTCATATCTGTTTGAAGGCTTTGACTGAAGACTTCCTCAATTTCCTCAGTTCAATTTCTTCAGTCTGTTTGTCTTCATCCTGTTTTATCATGTGCTTACGCTTTCTGTACTCTGTGCCTTGTTTTCAATTCATCATGATATCCATGCTTATGTTATGTCATGTCCGCATCTGAGTACTTATTCCGCTGCAAGTAGTTCTTCGCTTAGGAATTTCCTCACCCTGAAATTTCTCAGTGAAGAATTTATAAAAATCGCCTATTCACCCCCCTCTAGTCGACTTAACGCACTTTCAGTACTACCAGACCTTTAGTCCAAGAGCTTATGCCTTTGGTTTGCCAAATGGAAAGGCAACTTACGTCCACCATAGCGATGATGTCATGCGGTGGTATACTCTCGTGGTTAAACACTTCGGTTACATCCACCATCGTGATGATGTCATACGGTGGTAGACTCTCATGGTTAAACGCTTTGGTTATGTCCCTTCTGGTGTTTGCCATGTGCAAGCTTAAATTCCCACCCAAACTCATTGAGATACTGGATAAAATTAGACGCAGATGCCTTTGGACTAAGAAAAAAGATCAAGTAGACAAATGTAACTCTCTTGCTGCATGGGACATGGTCTGTCGGCCCAAGAAAAAAGGAGGATTAGGAGTGATCAACTTGAAAATACACAATGAGGCCCTGCTGCTAAAATTCTTACACAAGTTCTTCAACAGGCAGGATGTACCATGGGTTAACCTCATATCGGACAATCATTATGTTGGAAAAATCCTGCATGTTGTTGATCCTGTTGGATCATTTTTGTGGAAGTATATTCTCAAGTTTACTCACACCTACTGAGGGGTCTCTCGAGTGCAGGTGGTGGATGGGTCGACGACCCTCTTTTGGAAAGATCTTTGGAAGGAGGGGGTTTTACAGATCTCACACCCATGTGCGTTCTTGTTTTTCATGCATGAATATATATCTGTGGTAGATGCAATGACGTCCACCAAACTTCGTGAAAACTTTCACCTGCCAGTTTCACATCAAGCTTTGGATGAGATCCATGATATACAAACGTCGTCGCGATGGATTTCCCCCTTGGCGTCACTCAATGATGTTTGGCACTATATTTGGGGTACTGCACTCTATAAACCGAAGGATTATTACAACAATTACTTTAGGGATGGGGAGGCCCACCCCGCCTTCAGCCAACTTTGGAAATCTAAGTGCACTATGAAAATCAAGGTGTTTGGTTGGCTCCTATTCCACGACAGGCTCAATAGACGTAACATGCTGAAGAGGAGGCACTATAATATAGGAGACAATTTCAATTTCATCCTATGCGGCCAACACATTGAAGAAACAATGGACCATATGATCTTCACCTATCAATTTAGTCAGAGTTGTTGGGCTAAACTCCACATTAGCTGGCCATCCTTTGAGTGCCGACTCACTCTCCTTCAAGACACAAAAGACACTTGGCAAAATCCTTTCTTCTTTGAAACCTTCTTGACCGCGGCTTGGAGCATATGGAAGGAGAGGAACAATAAACATTTCAGAGGACTGACTCCTAGTGTGGGTTGTTGGCTCAAATGCTTCAAACAAGACCTGGTATTACTCCAGCATAGGGTTAAAGCAGCCCATAGAGTTGCTCTGATTAACTTATGTACATCTATTGTCTAGATTACATTTAGCACACTTACTCTTGCTTCTTGGTTGTTTACCCACACTTTGGGTGTGATTTTCACAATGTAAAGTAGCTGATATGTCTATGTAGACCACCCCCATTTATATAGATGTATGAAAAATAGTAGGGGTTTTCCCCCTATTGTCATTTTGTCAAAAAAACAAGTTTGGCTTGTATGAATGGTTGGTCATGCCTATGGGCTTATCCGAAGCACCCATCACCTTTATGTGCGTGATGCATTTTGTTCTTCACCCTTACATTAGCGTATTTGTTGTGGTCTATTTTGATGATATTCTCGTTTCTAGAAAATCTCTCAAAGATCATGTCACCCATCTTAGAACCATTTTGCAAACTCTTCAAAAAGAGCGCCTTTATGCTAATATGGATAAATTCCTTTTTGCTGTTGATAAGCTAGTTTTCTTGGGCTTCATTGTCTCTTCTAAGGGTGTTCATGTAGATGAATCTAAGATTGAAGCTATTAAAACTTGGGCTCAATTAACAAACTTGCAAAAGTGCGTAGTTTTCTCGGTTTAGCCGGATTTTATCATCGTTTTGTGAGGGATTTTAGCAACATTGCTTTACCTTTGCATGCCTTGAGTAAGAAAAATGCACCATTTATTTGGGGATCATCTCAAGATACTGCATTCAATGAGCTCAATAATTTGCTTATGCATGCACCTCTTCTTGCTTTACCGAACTTTGGTAAACCATTTGAGATCCATTGCGATGCTAGCGATTACCGCATAGGAGGTGTGTCAATGGAAGAGAAGCGCCCCATAGCTTACTTTAGTGAAAAGCTTTCCGGAGCACAACTTAACTACCCCATTTATGACAAAGAGATATACGCTTTAGTGAGAGTCTTGCATGTTTGGGATCATTATCCCCGCCCTCATGAATTCATTCTCCACACGGATCATCAAACACTTAAATATCTTAAGGGTCAAACTAAGTTGAACAAGCGTCATGCTAAGTGGAGTGAATTCATTGAATCTTTTCCTTATGTCATCAAGTATATCAAAGGCAAAGAGAATGTTGTGGCGGATACGCTTTCCCATAGATGCATGCTTGTTACCCAACTTGAATTCAATGTCATTGGCTTTGAGCACATAAAAGACTTTTATGTGCATGATCCTAATTTCGCTATTACTTATGCCAAATGTTTAACGCATACATCTTGGGAACACTATTACATCAAAGATGATTATCTTATGAGAGCTAACAAGCTATGTATCCCCGAGTCTTCTCTTCATTTGTTACTTTTGCAAGAATCTCCTGGAGGACTAATGGGACACTTTGGACGCAACAAGACATTTGCTACGCTCTCAAAGAACTACTTTTGGCCCAAGATGTTCCGTGATGTTTCACGCTTCACCAACCGATGCTCTACATGTTGCAAAGCTAAGTCTAAAGCTCAATCCCATGGTCTATATATGCCACTTCCTATTCCGTATCACCCATGGGAAGATATCAATACGGACTTTGTGCTTGGTTTGCCTAGAACTAGGAATGGCAAAGATTTTGTGCTTGTTGTTGTGGACCGATTCTCTAAAGTGGCACACTTAATACAATGCAACAAGATAGATGATGCTTCACCTATTGCAAATATTTTTTGTAGGGAAATATTGCGTCTACATGGAATGCCAAAGACGATTGTATAGGACCGCGACATCAAGTTCCTAAGCTACTTTTTGAAGACCTTATGCGCCAAGCTTAGAATCAAGATCTTGTTCTCGTCGGCATACCATCCCCAAACCGATGGCCAAACGGAGGTCACATACCAGACGTTATACACTCTCCTACGCGTGTTGGTTAAGAAGAACATCAAGGAGTGGGAGGAGTGTCTACCGATCGCCGAGTACGCCTACAACCGCGCAAGACATTCGACTACCGGCAAGTCCCCTTTCGAGGTCGTCTACGGCTTCAACCCGTTGTCCCCATTGGACACTCTACATGTACCACTCCAAGAGTGGATCAACATGGATGCAAGTGGATGAGTGAGCTACCTCAAGAAGATGCACGAAGATACAAGGCACACCATAGAGCGCCAAGTACAACGCCTCGCGACCAAGCTCAACATTAACAAGCAACCCATGATATTCAACATTGGAGATCTTGTGTGGCTACACCTTTGCAAGGACCGCTTCCCCAATGAACGCAAGTCCAAGCTTCTACTATAAGCCTATGGACCCTTCAAGGTGCTTGAATGCTACAACAACAGTGCCTACAAGATCGACATCTCACGCGGCAAGTACTCTGTTAGCAACATATTCAACGTCAAAGATCTCTCTTCCTACCATGGTGATGAGGGTTTCGATCCAAGGTCAGATCTTTCCCAAGGGGGAAGATGATGCGGAGCATCCCAAGGACATCCCCATCAACCTATCATCATCTCACCAAGTGCCAAGTGGACCTATGACTCGTGCATGTGCAAGAGCTCTTGAAAACAATGTGACATCTCTCCTCTCACAATTACCCTTTGAAACACATGAGACATGGCTACTACCTCAAGCGGAGACACTTGGTATACTCAGGTGCCAAGGAGTAGGACATGGAGAAGTTAACGAGCAAGAAGGATTGTGATAGGAAGACATGCGCGAAGATGGAGCAGAAATCAGCCAAGTCCTAGGCTGGCCAGACGATCCAGACAAGGTCCCGGATGATCCAGACCCTGGTCCGGACGATCCAGCTAATGCGCCAGACGACACCCAAAGCTGAACTGCGAAACCGGATCATCCGAATGGAGTCCGGATCATCCGAACCCAGTCGGACATCGGGACATCTGGGCCACCGCCTGCCTCCTCGCCACGTTTGGATCATCTGGATGCCGCCCTGGATCATCCGGTTCCCCGCCCGTGTCATCTGGACCCTTCCTGCATGCATGATGTTGGGCCGAGGCCCATTTACCATTTCGTCCCCTTCGCCTATATTAACGACTCCACCTCCACTTTTCTAGGATTGGCATTGGTTTAGCTCACATGAGAGATAGAGCTTTGCTCATGCACTTGATACCTACACAATTGGAGGCCAAGCCCTCCATCAAGGAGAAGATCCCCCAAGTTGATTCAAGCTCCACCTAGGAGAAGACCCCCTAGTGGATTCAAGACCTCCTCTTGGAGAAGAACTAGTTACTTATATCCCCCTTTGTTGTCTTTGGATTGTGTAGATCTCTTTGTGTTCATGGATCTAGCACATGTGTGATTGTTTCTTGTTGATTTGAGTGATTCCTCTTGTCCTCCCTCGTGTTTCCCCTCATATGTTTGTCGTGTTCTTCATGAGATCCCCTCCAAATCGTGAAAGATCGGCCCCTAGGGTTCCACCCTACATCAACTTGGTATCATGAGCCTTGGTTGATCACGAATTTGGAGCCCCTACCCCTTGTTTTCTAGCCTAACGTTGTTGATTTTATCCCAATTTCCAAAAATTCCCCGCAAAAATAGCCCAATTTTTTTGTGATTTGTTGGTATGATGAAGTTTTGTTGATTTTGATCCATGGATTTGTTGTGCTGCAAGTGGATCTAACCTTTTCCCTCCATCTGCACCACAAATTCCATCAAAAATCACCAAAGTCGTCAAAATTTTCCCTGTTTTTGAGTTCATCCCGCACCTCACCAGCGAGCAGCTGACCTACCTGGACGATCCAGACCCTGACCCGGATCATCTGGCTCCTGGCCCGGATCATCCGGCTTCCTCTGCCAAAACTGCACCTTATGCAGCTTTTCTCCGCCGCCATTTCTGCCTCCGCACTCCTACTTCCCCCACTACCTACCCACTTCCGCTACACCCTCGACACACCAAACCCTACCACCGCTTACCCGCTACTGACACCGACAAATTTTGATACATTTGGTTTTGAAGATTTGTGTTGTGGTTCATCGTTTCCTAGAGTGTTTTGGCTAACTAGGAACAGTTCGACATCGACATCACCGTCGCTCATCTTCGACACGGACTCGTCCTCGACAACAACCATTCAACCATTTTGACACCCTCGACCATAAGCAAGGACGCTAACTTCGATGACATCTTTGTCTACTCCTTGCCATTACATTGATAAACCCATAGCGCATTTTGCGTCACCTTCCTATTGAGACTAGCCATGCATTTGAGTATTTCCGGCAACATTACTTGTGCACATTAGTGATCATAGTTTCCCATTGCATACATACAATATGATATTGGTAAAAGCATCTTGATATCATCTCTTGTGTCACAAAGTTGTCACCGAACATACACAATTGCTATCTTGGTTCGTGAAGTTTGCCATAAGTGGCCACCAAAAGAGCTAAAAAGAGAAAGAGCCAACAAGCTTTTAAGCAAAAGGAAAAGATAAGCAAAGAGCTTTTAAGCAAGAACCATAGCATCATGCTACATTAAGATTGGCATACTCGATCATCTTGGATCATCTCATCGGAACATCATACATATATCATACTTGGGATAGAAGTCGTTGCATGTTGCTTAGTAGGTTGTGCACAAGTCTCGTATCCACCTATTGTGCAATCGTGCTAGCGTCTCTCTAGCATTGTGCAATAAGATAATTTTCCATGGATTCCAAATTTTGGCTCATTCCTTGGTTGCACAACCCCCTCTATCTATCCGTGTGTGTGTTTCCGTGTGCCACATATTTCTATTGGTCTACTTGTTACGTTTGTGAATTTGTGAATATTTTTCAACATTATTGAGTCTTGATAACATTTGCATCAAATTATATGCCACCATCCTCACCAAACTCCACAAACGGCTTTCTTTGTGTAGGTGTGCGAGATTTACTAGATACGGTACCAATTGTGCAAATTCCTTGTTACATCATTGGGTGATATTTGATCCATTTTCAACATTGGGTAAGGTACATTTGGTCTAGTTCTTTTCATTCTCCACTCACAATTTCTTGCGATGATGGATAGGGCAACTACTTCTTAGAACCCACTCTTCCTCGAGCAAGATGACGACCCGGACACCTACGCCACCAAGAACCACCTCTTTGGCGCACAAAGAGCTTTGCACCAATAACCACAACCATTGAGTAGCCGCATCGACAACCTCGCCACCGACTTGCGACAATCTGAGCAACATTCAAGAGACTACTTCGACAACAAGCTCGATGTACAAAAACAAGAGAGCAATGGAAGAATGGACGAGATTCGAGCTTTCTTGGTCAACCGCTCTTGTACCTCTTCGTCCTACTCAAGACGGAGCCACTCAAGTCGACATCCTTCGGATTCTTCTTTGGATGCAAGTCCCCCTCGAGCTTGTTCATACCGTCGCCAAGAACATGAAGATCATCAAGCTCCATGAAATCCATTTGAAAGGATCGAGAAGAGGTGTCTAGAGGGGGGTGAATAGACTCTTAACAAGAAAAAGTTGCAGTTTTTAATTCTTCAAGTTAAGGTAGAGTTTTAGCACAAGTTTAAACATTCACAATACATATCAATCAAGCATGACAAGAGTATATGAGCAGAGGAAAGTAAAGCATTCAATTTGCAAGGATGTAAAGGGATGGGATTGGAGTGTGCAAACGCAGTTGGAGACACGAAGATTTTTGGCGTGGTTCTGATAAGTGGTGCTATCATACATCCACGTTGATGGAGACTTCAACCCATGAAGGGTAATGGTTGCACGAGTCCACGGAGGGCTCCACCCACGAATGGTCCACGAAGAAGCAACCTTGTCTATCCCACCATGGCCATCGCCCACTAAGGACTTGCCTCACTAGGGTAGATCTTCACGAAATAGGCGATCTCCTTGCCTGTACAAACTCCTTGGTTCAACTCCACAATCTTGACGGAGGCTCCCAAGTGACACCTAACCAATCTAGGAGACACCACTCTCCAAAAGGTAATAGATGGTGTGTTGATGATGAACTCCTTGATCTTGTGCTTCAAATGATAGTCTCCCCAACACTCAACTCTCTCTCACAGATTTGGATTTGGTGGAAAGATGATTTGAGTGGAAAGCAACTTGGCGATGGCTAGATATCGAGATTCATAAGGTTGGAATGGAATATCTTGATCTCAACACATGAGTAGGTGGTTCTCTCTCAGAAAATGTATGATGGAAGTGTAGGCATGTTCTGATGGATCTCTCCATGAATGAAGAGTGGGTGGAGGGGTATATATAGCCTCCACACAAAATCTAACTATTACACACAATTTACCAAACTCGGTGAGACCGAATCGTGAAACTCGGTCGGACCGATTCAGTTCAAAATGTCACCGTTAGGCTTTTCGCTGGGACCGACATGATCAAGTTGGTGGGACCGACGTGCTAGGGTTAGGGTAAAACCTCATCTTGGTTTGACCGATTACACAAACTCGGTGGGACCGATTTAGGTAATAAGCGAAACAGAGAGTTAGCCAAGCAAACTCGGTGGGACCGATTGCATATCTCGGTGCGACCGAGATTATTGCAATAGGCAACAGAGAGTTTACAAGCCCATCTCGATGAGACCAAGATCCCATCAGTGTGACCGAATTGATTAGGGTTTGTGGCAACGGCTATGTCAAGAGAATTCGGTGGCGCCTGATAGAAAGTTTCGGTGGGGCCGAGTTTGACTTGTGGTTTGGGACATATGTGGATATGGGAAAGTGGTTGAGGGTTTTGGAGCATATCACTAAGCATTTTGAGCAAGCAAGCCATTAGGCAACACCTCATCCCCTTTTAATAGTATTGGCTTTCCTATGGACTCAATGTGATCTTGGATCACTAAAAGTAAAATGCAGAGTCTTGAGCTTTTGAGCTTGACCCAATTCTTTGTCCTTAGCATCTCGAAGGGGTTCCACATCCTCTTATCCATGCCACTCCATCTGTTGAACTTATCTGAAGTATACTAGATAAAAACATTAGTCCAACAAGAGATATGTTGACATTAATTACCAAAACCACCCAGGGAGCATTTGTGCTTCCAATCTCCCGCTTTTTGGTACTTGATGACAACATACATTAAAGCTTTAGATAAAGATATAGAGAATAAGAAGTAAAGCTTTGAAAAGACATGTAACATGCATGGGCTCCCCCTACTTGTATGCATTTATGTGATCATGGAGTGTGAGAGCATGTGGATGCATAATCATGACAGAGCAAGCAATGAGTTACATGTATCTTGACTATATGCATCAGAGCAAAAGGTGTGAATATAGGAATTGTACCTTCATGCTCATGATTCCTCCTTGCAAACAAAATGTACATCAGCAAGAGATCCTCATGCACATGAGTGTGATGCATATACTTACCTTATGGTCTTGAGCTAGCTTTGGAAGATATGACCCTGGATAAACAAGGTTAGATAACATAGACACATCTACTAAGTAGAGAAAGAACAGCAAACCACAAGAGTACCAAGATTGGGATGACATGTAGAGAGTGAATACTAGGTACTCTATTGTATATAGACATGTCCCCAAAAGGTAAAGATATGCAATGAATTGGAGGATTTCCTTCCCTCGCAGTCTTTCTCCCCCTGAATCTTGTATTGGATAATGGGAGAACATAGGGAAACAAAATCAGAGCAAAACAAATCATAAATATAAACATAACATAGACATGTCTTTCCCCTCTTAAAGACATGTGACTTCTCTCCTCTTGAACACCAAGCATCTGGGGCCTTTAATGTGATTACCTCTCTCTCCCTTTTTTTCTCTATCCCCCTTTCTCTCTCTCTCTCTCTCCCCCTTTGAAGAGAATAAGCTTTGATGTGATCACTCTCCCCCTTTGGCATCAATTTCCAAGAAGGGATCTTCTGGAGTGTGAGTCAAAATAGGTTTGGTCCTTGAGTCACAGAGCAAAGCAGCATATAGATTGTGATGCTGGTAGAGGACAAGAATCATCGAGTGGAGCTGGAACAAAAGTGCAGGAACAAGTGGCAAATTGTTTTCTCTGCAGTGAAATCAGTGACACCGAGTTATAGTTTTCGGTTGCACCGAAATGGTTCGGCGTGGCTAAAAGAGACAAATCGGTATGACTGAGTTCCAAACAGAGAGAACATTTGTCACCTCAGCTCACTAGGCAAATAAGATCTCACAAAGATCTGCAAGGAATTAACTGAAGGATTTGCAATGAATTGGATACAAAAGATGCAAAACAAAACAGAGGAAATAAAATCTAGATGAAGCTTTTTTATAAAGGGAAACAAACATGCATGAGACAAATGCAAGAGCACAGAGATACACAAGAGAACTTCATCTATAATTGGGTGGTGACAAAGTCACCTATGTTAGAGTATATTGACTAAGGAGTCAAGTGAGAACACTTGATCGTAGGTCATACTCATCGTTTAAGCTCAAAATGGGGTTAGCATTTTTCATTTAAGCTTTTGATGTATTCGCATCTTGTTGAGCTGCTTTGACCCATGACTTGGAGTAAAGCTTCTCTAAGATGGAATAGCATACCTTGGGTGGTGGTGTTGAACTTGATCATGTAGTTGAACTTGCGTGGGTTGCTCAAGGTTAATGAATCGCATCAATGGTTGGGAGCACCACTTGGAGTTGAGTTTATCTACCTACATGGGTTAGTCTTGCAAGGAAGAGCACTTGTGTATCCAACATGATAATCATGAAATTTGATACCAAATGAAATTTGATATATAGAATTTTTCAAAGGATATGCTGAGGGGTTTCATGCTTCCTTGTCTTCAACCACCATTGTGTAGAGACTTGGTGATGTAGAGATTGCTCAAGATATGAGTGAGTTGCAATCTCATGGATTTAGATTCATCCAAGTACCTACAAGGGTTAGATGGCATGCAAGGCTGCGAATATATCCAAGACATATGATCATCATCATAAGAGAAGTCAAGGATTAGACAAAGGCTTATGCCTTGCATGTATCCGAATGGAGTTTCTACTCCAAGTTTGAAGCATCAACGATGTTCAATTCACCTCTCAAACGGAAAAATACTTTCTCATCAAGAGGTTTGGTGAATATATCCGCCAATTGCTTATCGGTATGAACATGCTTAAGATCAATGTCTCCTTTAGCAACATGATCTCGAATGAAATGATGACGAACTTCAATATGCTTAGTTTGAGAGTGTTGCACGGGGTTGTAAGCAATCTTAATGGCACTTTCGTTGTCACAAAGCAAAGGAACATGTTTCACATATCTATACCTATACTAATTCTAGACTTCGAAGAAATTCCCACTTTAATTAGATTTTACGAGCCGTTCATCTGGTGGGACCGAATTATTATGGTGTAGATCCAATCATGAAATCCCCAGGAAGAAAAAAACAGACTCCCTAAAATCTATCTATCTATCTTATATTTTACGTGCCTCCACAGTAATCCTAGACAAGGTAAAAATTGTCGGTTGGATGTGCTAATTAAACATCTACAGCCGACAGATGAAGTGCCTCCAGAGTCCACATCATCTATCCCACGTACAAGACTCCCTTGGCAAAAATTATCTCTAGGGATCCTTTCTAACGATTTCTGTAGAAAACCTCGGCCCTCAGCCCTCCCATTGCAAAAAGGGAAACGTTCCCAGACGGCGCGCCGGCAGAAACGTTCCACCGGACGCGCGCGGGTCCTGCGCTTGTTTCGATCGTGCGACTAGCGATGGTAGCAGCACCCCTTAGAAAAAAACAAGGCGGATGAGAGAACTGTTTCCAATCGTTCTTTTCCTCATCTTCTTCCCCGCAACGAAGAGGCCGGGGCACCCGCATCACAGGCACCAATCCCCCGCCCGCACCCACCAGCACACATGTCTCCGGCCGCGCGGCACCCTCCGCCATGCACGTGTCCCCGATGAGATCCACCGCCGCAAGCCTCCCCCTCCCCTCTCCCTGTTCCTCCTCCACACCTCCATCTCCTTCTCAGGGAGCACGCTACTCTGCTCAGTTTTTTTGCTGGAAGCGGCTGGATTGGGAGCTAGAAGCAGCCTCCTTTTTTCTTGCAACCGGCCATCACTGTTTTGCTAGAACCGGGCGGAGCGCGAGCTGGAACTGGCATTTAGTTTTGTTGCAACCGGCTACGGAAAAGCTTCAACCAGCAGCAAAAAAGCTTCAACCATACACGACGGAAGCCATGGACGACGCCGAAAAGCTACAACCGGCTCCGTTGTTTGCTACAACCGGCTTTATTTTTGATAAAACAGAGTATGGTCGTGGGGCACCAACGATGACAGGTTTTGTTGTAACTGTAGTTGTTTTTTGGTACTATCGGCGAAGTTTTTTGCTACCTCCATCAAGGCAGAGCTATGACCTCGCAACGGCGGCGATGATGATTTGCTGCAACCATAGTTCGATTTTGCTACTACCGGTGAAGTTTTTGCTACATCCATTTTGAAAGCTTCCACCATTTGATTCAAAAGCTTCACCGAGGTACATGAAGCTTCAACCACACGTCGTGCAAGTGAAAAAGCTACAATGGTTCACCCGAAAGCTTCAACCATGGTTTGAAAAAACTTCAACCACATATCTTGCAACCGGCAACCACGGCGGTGATGCAATCACTGGTCCGCCATGGTCGAGCTGCAATCGACAACGACGACAATGTATTTTTTGCTACAAGCATGTTTCGATTTTGCAGGAACCGGCTCATGTTTTTGCTACCACCCACCCCATGCCATAATCTGCTACCATGCTGATTTTTGCCGGAAACAATGAACCATTTTTGCTACAATCATATTTAGATTTTGCTGGAACCGTAGGCAATTTTTACTACATCCATCTCCATGACTTGCGAGCTATATCTTCTGTTTTTTCCTGGCATTTTTGCTACAACCATATTCGATTTTGCTGGAACCGAAGGCATTTTCGACTACATGCACCCCACTGCGGTGTTTGGTCGACGGTGGCGATGTTTTTTTTGCTGCAACCGTTGCTACCACCGGAGATGCCATTTTGCTGGGAACTGTGGCTGCCCCCGAGAGTGAGAATGGAGCGGAGGCGTGCTTCGAGGCCAGCAGAGAGCTCATCCATGGCGGGGAGGGGCAGGGTCAGCGGGGGTTCCATGGTCGTGTCGTGGCGGTTCGTTACGTTTGGAGTGCGGCGGCGGGAGGTGGGAGACACGGGAGGGACGAAGAAGAACAGGAGCATGATCAGATCTGACGGTCGAGGTTCGCTAGATCGGACGACCTGGATGCGACTGGCCCAATCGTTGCGCCGGTCTGTCGGCGCAGATCACTGCCCATATTCTCTAGGGAGTCTCTCTAAGGATCTCTCTCACAAATCTCCGCCTTCAGCCCCCGTATTGTCGCCTCCTGATCGCATATGCCCATATGAAATCAGGCGCTTTCTGTTGTCGCCTCTCCGTCGCCGTTTCTTCCCGTTTGTGAATAGCCACTCTCCTTGGAAGCTTGCTCATGCCAATACCACCTATGTATGCACGGCAGCCTGCTTCCTTTCTCTATGCACGCAAAGCAATCCCAATTGAAGAAATAAGAGGAAGGATGGGAATAGAATCAAGGGTTGTGGTACTTGGTGTTGATGCGGATATAGGAGGTTCCATCTGGTACGTATAGTCAACCTAATTTTTTCTTTGTGTGAAAACCTCCCAGTCTGGGCTATATCCATCCTCAATTTCGCTTCCCTTCAATGGCCCCGTCCTTCTATACGGGACCTCTTCCTTGGTTGGCTGGCCCTATGGTCCAATTCAAGTAACAGATGCCGACTGCAACAGGATGATCAAAGCAATCAAGCCCTCTGTTGTCCAGTAATGCAGGTGAGTTGGTTCCTGTCCTCAGCCTTGGTCCCGTTAAATCGGGTCTAGGATGCTCATGTCTCAATCGGAGGAAGAGGAAAATATACATATATATGGGTAAAAGCCTCTGATATACTTACCTCTTAAATTTGTGATTTTTTCTTCTTAAAAATAGTTGTTGCTCTGTACAAGTTCTTCATCTGATAATTATTCCCTGTGTAATTTGAAGATATGGAAACATAAATATATATTTATTATTGCCACATCTTTATGACTATCAATTTATTATTGCACATGCTGCAGCGACAATATCTATGTGGGCCCGGATGTATTGCCACGTGGACTTTGAACTTTGAATCTAAGAAGAATTAGTTCTTTTTTCCTTTTTAAAAGTTGGTTTATTGATTTATCTTTTCCAGATTGCTGCTTCTCCCTTTGGAAATAAACATTACCCTCAAGTTCTATTATAGCCAGTTGATTATTATGTACAACTATGACATCATGTCGAATGATAAATAGATTAACCACTATTTTAAAGTAAGTTGCATGATTTACCTTGCTTTTCGAAATAATATAGGTATTTCTATTGAGTTTCGGAGTTGATATATTGTTACCTCGATATGGCCAATGCAAATTCTATTATATATTCATATGTGCTTTTGGACCAAATTAAGCAGAATCGTATTTCCCTTTTTACTGCCATTTTGGACACATCGTGTCGACATATATACTTCTTCAATGGTGTTTCATGTGAAAGATTTGAATATTAGAAGTTTGCCTTAGCAAGTAAAAGGATATCGATATTGCAATTATCATGAGTTCATAACATGTTGCTTCTGCAAACATATTTCTTCGGGCACTTTTCCCCACTGAAAGTCTGGAACGAGCTGTAATTTGCCTATCATGAATGAAAGTAGGAAATAACAAGCAGTTTTGTCATGCAAATTCTGTCTGGAAAAGGGAAAGAACAAACTAGATACAAAGATTGACCTGTGTACTACTATTTTTCAGTATGATGAGAGACTATATTAATTGACTACACGGCCAGCAAATATGCGCCGACAAGTTATCTATATAAGATACCCTTTTAACAATTCAAATATAAATTTGTGTGGTCGCACAATATGAAATCTCAACAACAATGACCACAATTGGTTTGCAGCCAGCCTTTTCCGAGTCCAGACTTTGATCTCTCTTTTGTATTGATTGCAGACCAAAGAATTACTAATCATTGAACAACAACATAATGGGTACCATTGTAAGATTTTGAATAAAAGTGTGCCCGTACTTGATGATTGGCAACCCACAACACATATACACCTCCATTTGTGCAAGCATATTTACTTATTGATTGTTGCACTTTTCCCTTCTTTATACAGGTTCATTGTCTTGAGTACCGTATTTATGAGGCTTTTCTATCCATTTTTCAGAGGTATTTCCTCAATGGTATAATCTATTTTTCTTAAATACTATTGGTACCTAGAAAAAAAATTCCACTCATTTTCAACCTGTTCAGATGCAGAAGCCCATTAGAGGGCAAGAGATGGCGTATTACCGCAGTCAGGCTCTCTACAGTGCGACAATATTGAGCAAGACACTGAGGAAATCAGGCGCCGACACACTGCTCCTCTGTCCTCTCATATTCGCTTTGTCATTCCGAACGCACTTTCACCTTTATCAGTCTATCAATTAATACAGTTTATATGCAGCTCCAGCACCTGGCATATGGTGAGTTGAAGTGCCCAGGAAAGAACAAGGCACTTAAGTTTTCAACTGTAAGTTCTCATGCATCTTCTAATTTACTTACTTAGTTCTTTACTTACAAGCTGTCTGTATGTGATTTCAACTTCGGTTCTTTGTAACAATGCTTTAGATGATTTATTTCAACAACACTATTAGATGTTGACTCATTATTTAACCATTCCGTGTGTAGTGTATTTGATCACAACAGTTCTGTGTGATGTACTGACTATAGGGTAAGTAAATCCATTACTCTTTGTTTTAGTTTCTCCTGCTGTTATTCTTAGGCTTCAGATTTTTTTAGTGTTCAGCAAGCTGTCGGACATGTTAATTGAACCATTGATCTATGCATAATCTCATTGCTCAACAACTCTTCAGTATTAAGTATTGCACATCGGTAAGTATTATTGGTCTACTTGGCCTCTTTCTTACATTTTATTTATCTGCTTTGAGCTTTGTATTCAAATATAATTGTGCCCTCTTATGTAGAACAAGTACATTGATCTTCTCAACTTACCAGTATTATAGAAGCACATAATTTGGTGAACAAACATTTATTTGGAGGTAAAAGAGAGCGGTAAGGCAAGGATTACGTAAGTCCCGTGGATGTATGATGCCAATTGTCTCGCATGACAGGATAATTGGGTGCCATGGTTTGACAACAATGAACAAAACATATATATCACATTGAGCTGATTAGTACATTCCATTTCACTCAAATGTTGCACTTAATTTGCCTTTGATAATTCTCCCACATGATGTACAGGAATGTACATTTTCACCTCATTTCCTTCAAATATTGAGTTTTATATGTGTGAATTGTGATATAGGAAATGTTATTTACCGTGATTTCAAAGGACAAGGCTCTTGCAAAATACAATAAGTGATATTAGGGAACATATTTCCTAACATGACAAGCCCGTGCGGCTGCACGGGTTGACGACTAGTATCCCATAATCTTTAAGAGTTTGGGTCATCCAAAGTAACTGAGCACAACATGAACCAACGGCAATGTATTCCGCTTTGGCGGTGGATAAGGATACCGAGTTTTGTTTCTTGGAAGACCAAGACACAAGAGGTCTACCAAGAAATTGACAAGTACCCGAAGTGGACTTTCTATCAACCTTATCTCCGGCATAGTGCGAATCGGTGTAGTGAACAAGATCAAAAGAAGACCTCTTAGGATACCAAATGCCAAAATTTGATGTATGTATTAAGTATCTCACAATCATTTTCACAGCCTTAAGATGGCACTCTTTAGGGGCCGCTTGATATCGTGCACACATGCACACACTTAGCATGATATCGGGACGGGAGGCACATAGATATAACAATGAACCAATCATAGAGCAATAAACCTTTTGGTCAACCGGGTTGCCATCCTTGGTCAAGTCAAGATGTCCACTAGTAGGAATGGGAGTTTTCATACCTTTGCATTCTTGCATATTGAACTTCTTGAATAAGTCCTTGGTGTACTTTGTTTGAGAAACAAAGGTACCTTCCTTAGTTTGCTTGATTTGCAAACCAAGAAAGAATTTGAGTTCACTCATCATTGACATCTCAAACTTCTCTGACATAAGCTTCCGAAACTTCTCACTAAAATGAGGGTTAGTTGAACCAAATATTATATCATCTACATAAATTCGGCACACAAATAATTCACCATTAACCCTTTTAATAAAAAGAGTAGAATCTATTTTTCTAATTTCAAAGCCTTCTTCAATAAGGAACTTGGTCAAGCATTTATACCACACTCTAGGAGCTTGTTTAAGACCATAAAGAGCTTTGTGAGGTTTGTAAACATGATTAGGTTTCTTAGGATTGACAAAGCCGGGAGGTTGCTTAACATAAACTTCCCCCTCAATTTCACCATTTAAGAAAGCACTTTTAATATCCATTTGGTACAAGGTGATATCATGGTGATTAGCATAGGCAAGTAAGATGCGGATGGACTCAAGTCTAGCAACGGGGGCATATGTCTCACCTAGTCCATACCTTCGACTTGAGTGTAGCCATGGAAGACGAGACGTGCTTTGTTGCGGATGACTTGACCATCTTTGTCTTGGTTGTTGCGAAACACCCATTTGGTACCAATGATGTCGTGGTTGTTGTCGGGCTTGTTGACCAATGTCCACACTTGATTTCTCTCGAAGTTGTGTAGCTCTTCATGGATGGCATTTATCCAATCCAGATCTTCCAATGCTTCTTCAACCTTCATAGGTTCAATGCTAGAGATGAATGAATAATGTTCACTAAAATTAGCCAAATGAATTTAGAGCGAGTGATTCTCCCGGTTTGGATATCATTGTAGATTTGCTCGACGGGATGGACTCTAGCGACTCTTGCTCGAACTCATGAGAGCTTTTGTCTTGTTCGGGGTGGAACATCTTCTTCATCATCTTGTCCTTCTTCTTGTCCTTCTTCATTGTTGACGTTGTCATTTCCTTGTCGTGGTGGATAAGGAGGTTGACGAGGTTCATCTTGGTGTACTTCCTCGTTTTCTTCGTCTTGGTGTGTCCCACTTGTGGATGCTTTCGTATCAACTCTTGGTTCACCTTGACGTGAGGTAGAAGCTTCCACTTGGACGGACGAGGTACTCTCCTTCACCTCTGTTGGACGGATCTTGCCAATAGATAAGTCTTGGATTGCTTCCGAAGGATCTTTATCTCCTACATCAATTGGCAATTGATCTACTTGCGATCCGTTAGATTCATCAAACTTCACATCTACCATCTCTTCAACCTTTCGGGTGGAATTGTTGTAGACACGGTAATTGTGAGAGTTTGAGCCATAACCAAGTAGGAGACCTTCATGACATTTAGGGGCAAATTTGGAACGACGATGCTTATCAAGAATATAGCACTTTGAGCCGAATACTCGAAAGTATCCAACTTGGGGTTTGTTACCGGTGAGGAGCTCGTATGCCGTCTTGCCGAGTAGCTTGTGAAGATACAAGCGATTTCTTGCATGACAAGCTGTCTCAACCGCTTTTGCCCGAAAGTGTTTTGGAGTCTTGTACTCATCAAGCATCGTTCTTGCCATCTCAATAAGAGTTCGCTTCTTCCTATGAACAATTCCATTTTGTTGAGGTGTGTACGTAGCCGAGAACTCGTGTGAAATCCCTTCTTCGTCGAGAAAGATATCGATATTTTCATTCTTGAACTCCGTTCCGTTGTCGCTGCGAACCTTCTTGATCTTCACTTCAAATTGATTTTGGGCCTTCCTAGCGAAGTTTTTGAAGATCTTTTGGACCTGTGATTTATCATCAAGAAATAACACCCATATAAATCTTGAAAAATCATCGACTATGACTAGACTAAATGAATTACCACCGAGACTCTTGTAGGAATTGGGACAAAAGAGATCCATGTGAAGTAGCTCGAGCGGTCTTTTCATGGTCATGATTGTAGCGACCATACCTCAAACGGTCCAATATCTGTACTCAGGTGTCATCCCTGGATCAGTAATGCTGACACCACACAGTACCTGAAGGATTTATAACAAAGTAGCAATCACACGCTTATTACATCGAGTGTCTCAGAAGAGAACTTATTACAATAAATATGGCTTAAGGCCATCTAATAACGATAACAGCGGAAGGCTTGGAAGATAAGTGAGTCCATCAACTCCAACGGCATCACTGAGTATAGAACCACGACCTAAAACACCTTAATCGTCGTCTGAAAAGTCTGCAACATTAACGTTGCAGCCCGAAACGGGTCAGCACATGGAATATGCTGGCAAAATAACACATAGAGAGTAATGGAATGAAATAGGCTAATCTATATGTATATTTGGCTGGTGGAAAGCTCTATGGTTACAGTTTTGCGTAAAGCCAATTTTTCCCTACTGCAAAGGAATACATTTTATTTAACTATCATGGTAGTTGTTAAACATTGAGAATGGTTGACAGCATTCTCAATCCCAATTAAGCATCATCATTAAACAAAACCCAACAAATTTAATTTTAGAGTAACATGATGAGATTCACATGATAATCCAGGTACTCGATACTCAAGATGTCCATAACCGGGGACACGACTAATCATGATTAGTTTATACACTCTGCAGAGGTTTGCACACTTTTCCCCACAAGACTCGATCGCCTTCGTTTGGTTTCTCGCACTACATGGTGTTTGAGAAGACGGATGACCGAGACATAGTCTTTGAGAAGCGCTAGCACCTTACGATCGGGTAGACCGTTACACCTACTTTCCCCTACATCTGCTAGTCTACCACTGTAAGAGTTCGCACAACTTAATCAACTATGCTAGAGCCCATAATAGCTTGTGGCTGCACACGGAAGTTTCTAGCATGAATAATCTCATGATCCCTTTGAGCCTGGGTGGCGGTCCAAAAGAAAAACAGGCAATCGCTGGAATACCCAGGTGCCTCAATCCACCTAGATGTGTGTTTAAGTTGCCACATCAAATAAACCATTAATTAACAATCTCACATCTGTCATGGATACACTCACCAATCCATGTGTACTAGCATAGCATGGCATAATAAGCAAACATAGAAGTAACTCCCAAAGGTTTGATAATAACAGGTAATAGGTACTACCTCAACTACTTCCCAAACCCACAATTTAATTAGATCCTAATCATGCAATGTGTGAGGATTGATCTAATGCAATAAATCTGGGTAGAGGGAAAACATGATCAAAGTGTTACTTGCCTTGCTGATGATCCGGGAAACCTAGCGATTCGAAGTAGCAAGCGGTGCACTCCGGGTACTCTATCGCAAACAAACAAGCATACAATAAGTACTCAACTAATGCATAGGTAAAACTCGAATAAGAGATCTAACCAGAAAGTTCAACTTAAGAACTCCGGTTGGCAAAAAGAATCAAATCGAACGAAGCAAAGAAAGACAAACGGCAAAAGAAACAAGCTTCGTTTACTATTCTGGATCTAGGGAAATTTTTACAGTGGCAAAAACTTGTTTGAGTTGGTTAAACGGAAAGAGGGTTTCAAGACGAAACTCCAGGCGCTTGAATCGCCTGATTCCGATAAACGAGCGAAAAGTTAGACTAAAACGAAAATCAGATCAGAAATCACGATCTGGAAAATCGCGGATTTAATCCGAGAAAAAGAAAAACGATGAACGTTGTCGGTGTACAAAAAGAGGGGTACACTTTTTGTACCCCTATAGCTGTGCATGGGAAGTCTGAGCCATGGGCACCACCACACCAAGCAAGGCAAGGGAGGTGAGCCAGGGTAAGACCGAAGCTCAAGAGAACTACGACGCCAAGGCCAAGACCACGAAGAGCAAAGGGGACGAAGCGGACTCCCCCGGCAAGGTATAGTTCGGCTATCCGAACACCCCCTAATCCAGGACTCCCTCAGTAGCCCCCGAACCAGGCTTCAATGACGATGAGTCCGGCACACAGATTGTCTTCGGCATTGCAAGGCAGGTTCTCCTCCAAATTCCATGTACCTGTTTGAATAAAGTCCGGTTTCTTGTAGATGTTGCGCTCCTTGGCTTCTACGCCCAATAATGACCATTTTCCACGTGTCAAACGAATATGAAAAGTCTGAGTGTTTTTACATTCACACACCTAGCCGTGTAAATGAGTTGCCCTTTTTAAGGGGACGAGGATTTAGATCCAATCCACACCTTCTCCCCTCCACGAGTGTTCATCAGAGCGCATCCAACAAAGGTCCATTCCACCATGGCCAGCCGCCGCAACTCCTCCTCTCGCCCTTCTAGCCCTAAGCCTGGATACTGGGAGAGATGTTCTACTCCGCATAGCGAGCTAGTGACGCTTCAGACCAAGGGATTTCTCCCCCCGGCCTATATGGTCCCGGTCCGAGCCGGTCTTTGCCGTCTACATCGGCGGAGAGCAAGCAGAGAATGCCCCTAATCCATCCAAAGGAGAGCGGGTGTTCCTTGTTCCTTACTTAATAAGGGGGCTCGGATTTCCCATCCACCCGTTTCTCCGGGGGCTGCTGGAGTTCTACGGCCTCCAGCTACATCATCGCCTGCCTCAGTATTGCATATCGCGGGCTTTGTAGCCCTCTACGAGCTGTTCTTGGGTATTGAATCTCATTTCGGACTGTGGAAGGAGCTATTTTGCCTCGTGCCCCGTTCCAAGAAAGGGTCACTGTATCAAGTGGGCGGAGCCGAAGTATGGCGCATCGCCGGGACCGGATATCTGTCCGGAACCCCAAAGAAGGCGTCCGAAGACTGGCCCTCGGAATGGTTCTATATAGAAGACGTCCCGCTGCCGGATCCTGTCCGGATCGGCCTCCCAGAGTTTGATAGTGCTCCTTTAAAGAAGCGCCTAAGCTGGCGTCCACGGAGCCCTCAAAGGGAAAATGACAGGGACATCGTTTATCTCATGGGCCGAATAAGATTGTTGGCCCATTACGGACTAACCATGATCGGAGTTATGGCCGAATGCATCATGCGGGGGGTGCAGCCGCTTCAGTACAGAAGCCACCCCATGTGGGATTTCAACGGGGAGGACGACGCCACCCGCTATGGCCATAAAGGGCCAGGTTCAGTTGCCGCTCTATTAAAGATCTTGTCCACTTTGTACAAGGGAGAAGAGGAGGAATTTCTCCGTGTCAACCCACAGGGTGGATTCTCTATGCACAATCCCCCAAGCTGGGTAAGTGGTCGCATTTACTTGCTCATCCGTTTAGTGTTCCCATTGTTAAATACTTAGTCTGATGACTTCAACGCAGGAACTGCGCCGGGCCGTTAAGGACATAAGCAGCCCGCCTCCACAACCCGAGGACTCAGGACAGTCTCTCGACCCAGCCTCTCAAGAGGATCCGGACATATCTGTGGAGCTGATTGATGGAGCGTTCCATCAATTGAGCGAGGACAACGCCTTGGTGGCCATTACGGCCGATTACCCAGGGCTAATCCGAACACCCCAGGTACATGAGACCGAAGTCCTTGTACACCGGACAGGGGTCCGTCCACGCGTGTTTAATTTCCTGATTGCAACCGAACTTTGCGGGGGAGGTTTTTGAGGCAGAAGGCCGAACCTGCGGCGACAAACCAACCAGGGGCCGCAGGGCCCCATGGGCAGAAAAGAGGTGCAGTCCGGACCGAGGCATCAGCGCGAAGGTATGGCGCGCCCCTTTATCCCACTTGTTATACCTTTGAGGCACATTTGACACTCGTGCCCTTTTCAGGACAAAGAGACCTCGCCGGACTATATCCGGAGAGGCTGCTAATCGCGCCTCCACCAGCCAGGCTCCGAAGCCTGGTCCGGGGGCGGAAGCGAACGCAAGGCATGTGCCAGATGTTCCTCCTACGAAGGATGCGGACGGGTTATCTGCCACCAACTCAGAGGTGGAAAGTGCCATGAACCACAGGCGTCGCCGGATAATTCTTCACGACGCTTGCTTCTCCCAAGAGGCATTAGATGCCTTCAATTCGGGAGATGCGCACCTCCGTGCCGCTCAAAATGGTCTAGCCAGAGCCACGGAGCAATATGTAAAAGACATACGGGTAAGAAAATTTTGGTAAATATATATGTAGCAGTAGCCCCCGAGACTGAAAACAGTTAGAATAACTGGTTTAAGGATCATTTGAAATGCAGGTTCTTACAGAAAAGAATTCCCTACTGACCCAGGAGTTGGAAGAGTGCAAAGCCCAACTGGAGGCCGCACTAGCCGCGGCAGGGGAGCCTAAGGAGACCCCCTCTGGTAATGTACATTTCGAAAGATAAGTATGTGGCGAAGCACGGCTTTTGTGCGAATCTGACAAATAAAATTGCAGATGGCGCCGGATTGAATCCGGAAAGGCAACACCTCGAACGCCAACTAAAGGCTGGTGAGAGGGTGCTGCTAAAGGTGATGGGGGAGAAGAACGTTCTCCAAGATGCCAACACCCAGCTGGGCGTCGAGCTAAAGGATGTTCGTGCCCAGCTGTCAGACTCCGTGAAGGAGAATCAGCGGCTTCGGTGCGGCATATTTAGTAAGTGCTTGAATGAACCTTTTAAAAGAAAGTTCGGCGGTGCCGTTGATTAACAGAGCAATATCTGTAGGTATGTTAATAGGTCGTCCTGCAGAGGAGATGCCCGGTTCTATGGGTGACCTTCTTCCCGAGCTCTTGCAATTGCTCGATCGAGTTCGGCAGGCGATGCGAGGCGTCGCCCAGGTCCTGTGGCCATCCGTCTCCACACCCGAAGGTCTTGGAGAGCTTGCGGAGAAGCTGAGGGGAGCACGGCGGCGCTTCCAGTTGTGGAAGATATCAGTCTGCCGTCAAGGCGCTAGGGAGGCCTGGGCCATGGTGAAGACGCGGTATTCATAGGCTGACCCCAACCATATGGCCGAGGTTGGTCCTGTAGGGCCCGATGGGAAGGAGATCCCTGTGAGCTTAGTATACGGCCAAGTAGAGTTGGCCGCAAAGTATTCCCAGTGGGACTGTAAATTAAACAACCTGTTAGATGGTATTGAAGAGGAGTACAATCAGTCAAAATGACTATGTAATTTAATTGACATTTATAATGCCTTCTAGCCGGATTGTAGATCATTTGTCATGGTCGACCTTTTCGCTTCAGCCTCGGGACCTAACGGTCCGGAGTGTGTCCGAATTCCCATGCGGTTATATAGGAACCGGGGAATGCGTGGAGACCAGGCGTAGGGGTCATTACGGCGTGAACAGACAAGTGCCCGACTAGTTATGTTATATTACATAGTTAGTAAGGAACATCTTCCAGGGAGAATAGTTCCGTTAGGGGTTCCTTTCCCTGGGAGGCATGCCCTAAAGTGCATGTCCATGCTGCGAAGAGAAACGCAGGAAAAACATCTGGGGGCACGTGGAAAAAATAAAAAAGATCATCTTTAGTTCACCGACCGAATATTCCCTTAAGAACGCTAGCTTTCGGCTTCACCCAGTCTGAGGTACACGTCCGGCTGACCCGGCAGTAACAATCGCAGAGGTGCTCCCTTTACCGCCTAGCCGAATAATCGGGAACGTAGGGGTAAGCACAGGAGCTAGGCACCCAGCTTGGCCAAAACTTAAGTCATATCGATGCATATAGTGGTGAATAAAAGGTACACACGGAAGTTTGACACATGTGTTGGGCATGAAGCCCGTAGAAATAAGCTTCTGTTGAAAGAAGCCCCCAGGTTTGCTGAGCGCGGATAGCGCATCACTTTGTGAGCCTCTAAAGGCTATAAGAGGGAAAGAGAGAGAGAAGGAGATAAATGTAAGACAGAAGGTATATATAAAAAATGGACAGAGTAAGGGGACGAACACAGGATCCGGCGCTAGGCATAGAATCTTCGGAGGCGGGCTGCGTTCCATTGGTTCGGCTCGAGTCGGTTATCCGATGCACTTTGCAGGCGGTACGCACCACTAGCCAGGACTTGGTCGATGATGAAGGGACCTTCCCACTTGGGCTTGAGTTTGTCCTTTTTCTTGTCCGGCAGGCGTAGAACTAATTCACCAACGTTGTAATTTTTGGCCTGTACTTCTCTGCTTTGGTATCTTCGAGCCTGCTGTTGATAAAATGCGGAACGGGCTTTTGCCACGTCACGCTCCTCCTCTAATGCGTCCAAACTGTCCTGCCGATCGAGCTCGGCTTCTCTTTCTTCGTACATGCGCACTCGAGGTGAGTCATGAATTATGTCGCAAGGCAGAACTGCCTCAGCGCCGTACACCATGAAGAATGGTGTATATCCGATGGTGCGATTCGGTGTGGTCCGCAGCCCCCAGAGTACGGAGTCGAGCTCCTCTACCCAGTGTGTGTTAGATTCCTTGAGGGATCGTACTAATCTGGGTTTAATACCGCTCATGATAAGACTGTTTGCACGTTTGACCTGGCCGTTAGTCTGTGGGTGATAGACAGAAGCGTAATCAAGCTTGATGCCCAAGTTTTTGCACCAGAGCTTTACCTCGTCGGCCGTAAAGTTCGTGCCATTATCAGTGATGATGCTATGGGGGACGCCGTAACGGTGTACAACCCTGGATATGAAGTCTATCACAGGCCCGGATTCAGCCGTCTTAACAGGCTTGGCTTCTATCCATTTGGTGAACTTATCCACCATGACGAGTAGGTATTTGTGCTTGTGGGTTCTGCTTTTAAGGGGTCCAACCATATCGAGCCCCCAGACCGCAAAGGGCCAAGTGATGGGGATAGTTTGGAGGCGGTGGGTGGCATATGGCTTTGGTTTGCAAAGAGCTGGCAACCGGTGCATCGCTGGACTAAGTCCTGAGCGTCTGCCTAGGCCGTCGGCCAATAAAAACCTGTACGGAAGGCCTTGCTTACCAGAGATCGGACTGCAGCGTGATGACCGCCGAGTCCGGCATGGATTTCAGCCAGGAGATTCCGCCCCTCCTCTTCGGAGATGCTCCTTTGAAGAAATCCGGTAGTGCTTTTCTTATAAAGCTCCCCCTTGTGGACTCTGTAGGCTTTGGATCGCCGCACTATGCAGCATGCCTCATTCTGGTCCTCGGGGAGTACCTGCCTAGTAAGGTAGGCGAGGAATGGTTCCGTCCATGGGGCAATGACGGCCATTATTACGTGGGCTGAAGGTGTTACTTCAATGGCAGAGCCACCGATTGTGTCAGAATGTTCGGAGTCGGGTGGTGCGGTTGGGTCCGGGCTGTTATTGTTTGGCTCCCCTTCCCATGCCACGGATGGCTTAAAAAGCCTTTCCAAGAAGATGTTGGGGGGGACTACGTCGCGTTTTGCGCCAATGCGTGCCAGGACATCTGCCGCCTGATTATTTTCCCGGGCTATATGGTGAAATTCAAGCCCCTCGAACCGAGCTGACATTTTTAGGACGGCGTTGCGGTAAGCTACCATTTTCGGATCCTTGGCATCGAAGTCTCCGTTTATTTGGGATATTGCGAGGTTCGAGTCCCCGCGCACCTCTAGGCGTTGGATGCCCATGGATACTGCCATCCGGAGACCATGTAGAAGGGCCTCATATTCGGCTGCGTTGTTGGAGTCCGTGTACAGAATCTGTAGTACGTATTGAACTGTGTCTCCTGTGGGGGACGTCAGAACGACACCAGCCCCCAATCCGGCCAACATTTTGGAGCCGTCGAAATGCATGATCCAATTTGAATATGTGCTGTACTCTTTAGGGAGTTCGGCCTCTGTCCATTCTGCGACGAAATCGGCCAAAACTTGTGACTTGATGGCTCGTCGTGGCTTATAAGTTATGTCGAACGGGAGGAGCTCGATGGCCCATTTCGCAATCTGGCCCGTTGCGTCATGGTTGTTGATAATGTCGTTAAGTGGTACTTCCGAGGCTACTATTATCGAACACTCTTGAAAGTAGTGTCGTAGCTTCTGGGATGCCATGAATACCGCGTACGCAATCTTTTGATAATGCGGGTACCGTGATTTGCAGGGAGTGAGGACAGTGGACACATAATAGACAGGCCTTTGAAGGGGGAATTTGTGTCCGCCTGCTTCTCGTTCGATGATGAGCATTGCGCTTACAACCTGATGTGTTGTTGCGATGTACAATAGCATTGGTTCGCCAGTGTTTGGCGCGGCCAGGACTGGGTTTGTTGCCAGTATGGCTTTTATTTCATTGAGTCCGGCCGTGGCTGCGTCCGTCCATTTGAAGTGTTCGGTGCGCCGAAGAAGGCAGTAAAGGGGAAGGGCCTTTCTCCCAGGCGGGAGATAAAGCGGCTTAGAGCCGCCACACATCCGGTTAACTTTTGTATTTGTTTGAGGTCCTTTGGGATATCCAATTGTGACAGAGCTCGGATCTTGGCTGGATTTGCTTCAATTCCTCTATTGGATACAATGAAGCCCAAGAGCTTTCCGGCTGGAACGCCGAAAACGCATTTTTCCGGGTTGAGCTTGATGTCGTATGTTCGGAGATTATCAAATGTGAGCCTCAAGTCGTCTACTAGAGATTCAACGTGTCTTGTTTTGACGACCACATCATCTACGTATGCCTCCACTGTTTTACCGATCTGGCTTGCCAGACATGTCTGAATCATGCGCTGATATGTTGCGCCGGCGTTTTTGAGCTCGAAGGGCATCGTGTTGAAGTAGAATGGCCTGTATAGTGTGATAAATTCCGTTGCGGCTTGGTCTGGTTCTGCCATCTTGATTTGATGGTAGCCAGAATATGCATCGAGGAAACACAACGAATCGTGTCCTGCGGTGGCATCAATAATTTGATCGATGTGGGGGAGAGGGAAGGGATCCTTTGGGCAAGCCTTGTTGAGGTCTTTAAAATCGACACACAGGCGCCAGGATTTGTACTTCTTTGGTACCATCACCAGGTTTTCTAGCCAGTCCGGATGTTTTATATCTCTGATGAATCCGGCTTCCAATAGCTTTGCTAGCTCCTCTCCCATAGCATGTCTCTTAGGTTCGAAAAAACGCCGAAGATCCTGTTTGACAGGTTTGAATCCTGTTTGGATATTTAAGCTGTGCTCGGCCAGCTTGCGTGGGATTCCTGGCATGTCTGAAGGATGCCAGGCGAAAATGTCCCAGTTCTCCCGTAGGAACTCTCATAATACGGCGTCGACATCAGGGTTTAACTGTGCCCCGACGGAAGCTGTTTTGTTGGGGTCCGTTGGATGGACTTGGAATTTGACTATTTCGTCCGCTGGTTTAAAGGAGGTGGACTCGGATCTTTTGTCAAGTACCACGTCATCCCTATTCATGGTAGAGCGTAGCGCAGTTAGTTCCTCGGCCGCTAGGGCTTCGGATAGTGCCTCGAGGGCCAGTGCGGCTGCCTTGTTTTCGGCGCGGAGTGCTACATCCGGATCACTAGCGAGAGTGATGATCCCGTTAGGCCCGGGCATCTTGAGCTTCATGTACCCGTAATGGGGTATTGCTTGGAAGATTGTGAATGCTTCCCGCCCTAGCAAAGCATGATAACCACTGCTGAACGGGGCCACATAAAACGTGACTTCTTCGGACCTGTAGTTGTCCGGCGTGCCGAACACCACATCTAGTGTGATTTTTCCTGTACAGCACGCTTCCCGACTGGGGATTATTCCTCTAAAGGTTGTGCTGCTTCGCGTGATGCGGTTCCAGTCTATATCCATTTTTTGGAGAGTTTCCTCATAGATGAGGTTCAATCCGCTGCCTCCGTCCATGAGTACCTTGGTGAGACGAAAGCCGTCCACTATTGGACTGAGGACCAATGCGGCTGGTGCTCGGGCTGTTCGGAATTTAGGTTCATCCCTGGCGTTGAAGGTAATGGCCGTGTCACTCCATGGGTTTATTGTTGCTACTTGGTAGACTTCGGCAAGGCTGCGAGTGTCCTTTTTCGCATATTATTTGATGTGAAGGTCTCGAAGACTGTTAATACCGTATTGGTGTCTCTGGGGTGGCTTTCTGTGGCCTCTGGGATTAGGAGGTTTTCGCCAATTTTGGCCACCTGCCGGAGTATCCAACATGCTCTAAGGCTGTGAGTTGGTGTGGCGTCCTCTATACTATGAATTTTACAGGGTCCATTAAGCCATCCTTCCATTACGGTTCCATGCCCTGTAGAGGGTTTTTTCCTTTTGGTGTTTGACCCGTGTGTCTGGCGATGATGCATCCTTTTATTTCGGACTGGGCTTGCATTAAGGGCCGGATTGTCCCAAAATTTTGTTTCAGTTTTCCGGGCGCTTTCCATCGCACAGTACTTTCGTACTATGGACGCTAAGTCAACAAAGCATGTAATATCACGGTGACTTATGGCGTTGAGTATTCCCTTGTCCGTGCAATTATTGCAGAAGGATGAAATTGCGTCTTCCTCACGGCAGTCCTTTATCCTGTGCATAACCAGGAGGAATCTGGCCCAGTAATGATGTACTATTTCTTTGGGCTCTTGCCTGATTTGGGATAGATTGCTAATGTTCGGGTGGGTGGGTGGAATTGAATCCGAAGCATTACCCCTTCTGAGGCTCAAAGGCCGAGGAGTTTCTGAACTCGAAATTTGGATTCTTGGATGTCGTCCAATGAATCCAATCCGTCGCCTGATTCTAGGTTCAGGTCTTGAGTGATATCCTCCCCTCCGCGGACATCCGGCTTGGAGGGATCGGGAATCCGGACGTAGCGAGTCCTTAGGATAGATGAAGGGTCGCCGCACTGTCCCTCTACCACGGCAACATGATGGGTGGCTTGGGGAGAGTTAATCTCTCTCAGATCGGTTTTAGGCCCAATCTGGTCGTAATCCGTAGCGACTCCCAGGGCGGCGAAGCGATCCAAGAGCTCGTTTATGGAGGAAATCTCTATTGGATTTAACTGCTTGGCAAGTTCTGAGTTGACATGAAGATTGTTTTCGATGGCTTGAGAGGTCATCGTCGGCGTAGAAGCCGAACAGGTGGTCATAAGAAAACCACCTAGCCGGAGGGTTTGGCCGACAGCCAAAGCTCCCTTAGCAACGGTGCCGTCTTTAAAGACGGGGCGAGGCATCCTTCCTGATGGCGACGACACAGAGGAACTCTCAATGAAAGCACCAATGTCGATGTCAAAACCGGCGGATCTCGGGTAGGGGGTCCTGAACTGTGCGTCTAGGCCGGATGGTAACAGGAGGCAAGGGACACGAAGTTTTACCCAGGTTCGGGTCCTCTCGATGGAGGTAAAACCCTACGTCCTGCTTGATTAATATTGATGATATGGGTATTACAAGAGTTGATCTACCACGAGATCAGAGAGGCTAAACCCTAGAAGCTAGCCTATGGTATGATTGTTGATGTGTATGTTGTCCTACGGACTAAAACCCTCCGGTTTCTATAGACACCGGAGAGGGTTAGGATCCAATCCACGAAATAATTTGATCCATGGACGGCACCGTTGTGGTAAAGGTCGTAATTCCAGAGGAATCATTACCGCAAGGCATAGAGGGGGAGGTCGAACTGTTCCTTTTTTATTCATGTCCGCATTTCTTATAGAGGTTAGTAAATCAGCAATAGTGTCCTTGCCCATAAGACTCTAATTCTAGGTTCCTCCTAATTTTTCACTGGGCAGGCGTCAGCCCCCATACATGGTCTTACGACTTTGCGGAGACCTGTGTTTTTGGTAAACAGTCGCCCGGGCCTGGTCACTGCGGCCACTGTAGGGCGAATGGAAACAAAATACTTTTCCTTGCTCTTGAGAATTTTTTTCCGTTGAACATAGACCCAATTTTTCCTTTTTTTTTGGAGTCGGCGGCTCTCCTAGGCTTCCCTCATCTGGGATCCCTGGGGAAGAGGATCAAGTTGGCCCTTGCGAATAACTTGATGCACTATCTCCCTTCAACCCTTTGAGCGAAATGTAGCAAAAGGAAGGAAAATCCCTATTCTTTCTTAGCTAAACAGGTGGAAGATCTATCCAATTTGGTTATATTATATCATGGACTCGAAAAACGGATCTGAATTTGACTGAAATGCAGGGTTACATAAAGTCGGTTACAATGGTAGGAGACCTGAACATCCGTATCTTCAAGCTTGCCTTCCACGCCAAGGAAAGTCCCTTCCAGACGCGGGACGGAGTCTTCAATCTTGTATCTTCATAGTCCAGGAGTCTGGCTGAAGGTATAGTTCGGCTATCCGAACACCCCCTAATCTAGGACTCCCTCACCCACCACTGCGCCACCTCAGCTGCCTGCCTACCTACGTGGCATCACAGGCGTCGCTGGCCAGGGCGCGTGTCGACACAAGAAGGAGCGGCGACGGACGAGACAGGTCTCTCCCCCGTCCCCGATAAAGCAAGGACACCTAAGCAAGACACATTAAATGCGCCTTGTCATGTAATGCGAGGGATAACCTCGCATCACTGTACCCTTTCCACCTCCTGTGTGCCACTGTGGCAACCCCTTTTTCTATAAAAGGAGGCCCGAGGAGACCAGAGGGAGGATTCAGCTTTTTGGAGCTCCTCATGCCCCATAGCTAGCTCAAGAACACAGATATACAATCCACCAAAGCAGGAGTAGGGTTTTACGCATCCTCGTGGCCCGAACCTGGATAAACGAACCGTGTGCTAGCTGTTAGATCCGCTCTTCTCACGACCCCACGCTCCGCTAACCATAGTAGGGATTCTTGTGATCCCATAGGTGTCGTTCCCACCGACATCTCTGGCGCGCCAGGTAGGGGGCGCAGTTGTGAGAATCCGCTCTAGCAATCAGCCCAGCACTCCTTCGTCTTCGTGGTTCTTCGAGAGGGAAGGAGGCTGGAAGATCAGCGCTCGAGCGACTACAAACAGAAGCAAAGTTGCGCTGAACCCTTATTCGTTCTATCCTTCTTATATGAGGTTATTTCCCCCGGAGATGTCATGCCTTTGTATGAGAAACCTGCACGCCAGGGGACTCTCCCACGATCGGCAACACCCTTGCCCTGTTTCGAGTCCGCTCAACAGCTCAAGCGGCTGCGTCGAGAATGGCAGAGTAGCCTTCCGCGATCAACAACGCTCTCGATTCTGACTCGAGTCAAGCTCGACAGTTCGAGCGGCCGCGTTCAGAATGGAAAGGTGGCTCGTCAGGCAGCACGCGTACCCAGCAGGCCCATGGGGATCCGTCCCCAAAACGCCGCTAGGGGCTTCCGCGCCGGCGAGCCTACCCAATCGACGTAGGGCACGCATACAAAGAGGAATTGAACGGGGAAATAATGTGCATGAAATTAAGAGTACTGCAAAGTTATATTACATCACATCATTGCTGCGGTTCTAACTAAAGATGAAATTTGTCTTGGTCGTGAACCTGCAGCGGCGGTGAAGAACGGGATGCCTAATCCCGGCGCTGGCCTTCCACCCTCTTGATTTCGTCGATGCTGCTGATGACGGGCTTGATGCGCTCCTTGAGCACCGTGAGGTCAATACCATCCGGCAAGATATCCATCGCGGCATCGAAGTTGAGGTCGGGATTCCAGTACGCCATCTTGGTGAGGACCTTGGTCATGACCCCCCGGCAAAGTCCCCGGGCTTCCCCGGCCAACGCGGCTGCTCGGTTGGAGTGAAGATAAGCCAAGGCTCCAAGGACGCCCACGAAGAACAGGGTCAGCTTGGTGTTGACGGTCCCGCTGCGCTCAGGGGCGTACCTCACGTTTGGCATCCCCATGGTGGCCAACTGCGAGGTGACCCTGCCGGCGACGTCCTCCAGACGGCTGATCCATCTGTTCTCGCCCGCCACATATTCCTGGTGGGAGGTGGCCTCGTTCACCCACAGCTGCTTCTCCTCCTCCAGACTCCTGGTCAAGGTCTCCTCCCGAGCCCTGCTCTCCGACAACATCTTCTCGAGATCCTCCAGCTTCAGCTTGAGATCTTTGACGGAGTTTTGTGCTTCGGAGAGCTCCCCAGCCCTGTTGATGACCGCTCTTTGCGCCTTCACCGAGGCGCTGTTGAGCGTGCTCTTCTCGTTGGACACCTTGAGGGCCTGCTCCTTCATCTCGTCCTGCTCCACCTCCAACTCCCTTACTTTGCCGGCATGGGCCAGAGCCTGGGCATCGAGTGCCTCCTTGTGCCTCTACTCCAGCTCGCGAGTCCGCCGTGCGACAAGGGCCTCGAGCTCCTCATCCTTGCCACGGAGCGCTGCGGCAAGCTTCGCTTCACGCACGGTGAGGTCCTCTTCCTGGGAATCCAGTGCGGCTTGATGCTGGTTCCGGACGGCCTCGGCCACGGCAGCCAAGTTCGCCGCCTTTTCCTGGGCCTTCTTGATGTCAGCCATCTTCATGGTGAGCTCGACATTGCGCTTGGCCAATTCCTCCCGAAAGGCCCTGTGCTCCTCGCGAGTCTGGTGGAACCAGGTCTGCGTCTCAGCAACGCGCGCCTTGAAATCCACCTCCGCCTGGTCCACCGTTGCCGTCCTAGACTTAACCTTGTCCAGACGGACACGGTAGAGCGCCTGGAGTTTTCGGAAGTTGGCCCCCATAGCGCGGAAAAGCTGCTCTTCTAGAGAACCATCACCGCCAACGCCCGGCTCAGCGACAACCTCGAGCCCGGTGGCGGCAAGCACCTCGTCGTCAAAGACTTCCCCTTCGGCGGGCGCTCGGGAACTTGACGCCCCTGGGAGATGGACGAAAAGATCGTCGCCCACCTTCAGATATCTGCCGGGGCCCGAGGTTGAGGAGGAGGGAGGCTGATCATCAACCACCTCTTCCTCAGCACTGGCCTTGCCGGCTTCCCCGGAAGGCCCACCGTTGGCGCCCTCGGCAGAAGCCTCGCCGGTCGCCTTGGCGGCCCTCGCAGCGGTGTCCTCGGCAGCATCCTTGGCAGCCTCATCAGCGGCGACCTCGTCAGCATCCCTGGCGGCCTCCTCAACAATGTTCCTAACAACAGTATCCACGTCCTCCATACCTATTGAAGGAGGGCCTGGGTAGTAATGGGAGCATTGAAGCCAAGAAAAAGAATAAGGGAAAAACAGAGACGGAGGACAGGCGACTCACCAGTGCCAGGCTGTGAAGCAGAAGTCCCCTCCCCGCCAGCATCCGGCGCCGTGGCAGAGTCACCAGCGCCCAAGTTCCCCTCTTCCTCCATGGGTGTGGGCTCCGTGCTTGATGTCCTTGCCAGGGACGCCCCTCGCGGCAGCGTAGTCGATGGGGGTGGTGTGTTGGGGGTAGCCCTCTGCGGCTCTTCCTGCTGCCGCTCCCCTCCTGCAAACCCGACAAGGTCAACACCATAGCATCGAACGCCTACCACATGTCGAATAAGAGGAGGGTGACGAACTTACGCCGAGGGCTATGCTGGGGGCTGCTGTCCGGGCTGCTCAACACCACCAGTGGCGTCTTTGAAGCCCTAGCTGGGGGCTGACTACTCGCCGAGGCCTTTTCCCTCTTCACCCTCTGGGCCAACGTCTCTGCATCCCTGCAAAAGCGAAAACGGATCAAGATGAGTGACTTAATTCAGAGGAATGGAAATGGCAGTAAGGAACGGAGTACTTACTCGTCATCCACCTCCTCCTCTTCCACCACTTTCCTTTTCCTCTTCGGGCTGAGAGGCCCGAGATCAAAAGTGACCTCCGCGTCAACAGCCGAGTCAACATCTGACGGAGGAGGCGAAGACGGCGGGATTTGTGCGCGCCCAGATGAGGAAGGGGCTGTTGTCTTCTTCTTCTCGGCGGCCTTCGTCATCCTCTTGGCTGCCGTGGCCCTCGTGTGACGCCCAGACCCCTCCAGGGTTAATTGAGGCCGCGTAGCCCTGCCGGGCCGGACCGGCTCGCCGGAGCCAGCCCGCCGCAGGATTCGCCCTCTTCCCCTGGTTGGCGTCGAGCCCTCCGCCACGTCCTCCTCCGACGACGACTCATCGGCCGCGTCTTCAATGAGCGGAGCTCCAGTGTCGGCGCTGCTGACCTCCCCGGAGGCCGCCGCCCACCGGGTGAGCTCCTCTTCCTCCGCAGCCGTTGCGGCCTTGTCCTCCACACCCCCGGCGCTGCCGGCCTCCATGGCAAGCTGTGCCTCCCTCGCCCTAGTGGCGATGTAGTCCAGCTCTACCTAGGTGGTGTCCATGACAAGCCACCACTCGGCGTCAGCATTGACATACACCTCGATTAGGGTGTCAAAGAATTGCTGCACATCAGCATCCTTCGGCTCCTTCCAGCTCGGGACAGGGCCATGCGTGTTACAGTCCGGCATCATAGCGATGATCTTGGACCGACGTGAATTGTTGCACAACGGGACCACCCCTGCTGGTAGCTTGAAAAACGGTACCTTGAGGGCCTTGCCAACCTTTACGGCAGCCCTCGCGGCCTTGCCGGTCCGTTCGACCTCGCCATCGTGACCCACATCAAGCTGGAAAAGCCGCTGGCAGAAGTGGGCATGCACCAACACTGTGAAGTTGTGATCGAGGCCGGGGCGGAGTCGCATAATGTCAGCCGGATTCGTAAAGAGCCAAGCTGGCCTCCCCTTGTTGTGCAACGGGGTGATCTGGCGGCGAATGAAGTCCGCCCCGATCATCTCAAGGGTGAGTCTGGCCCGGGTGAGCCGGAGAATCCTAGTAGTGGCAACAGTGAGCCTCCCGTCGGCGGTGTCGACATCGCTCCAATCGCTGCCACGGACCGGCGGCACTCGGTGGACCTTGCAGAATTCCAGCGGGTTTTCATCCTCAATCCAGCACCACCGGCCACGCCATTCCTCCCACCTCTCCTTCACGGCACCGTTCGGGTACGCCCCCTTGGATCTTGGGATCCAGGTGACGCAACCAGAGACGGCACCTCCCGGCTGGATCCGAGGGAAGAAATAATGGCGGAAGAGCGTCGTGTTGGGCTGCACCCCGGCAAAGCCTTCGCAAAGATGCGCGCAGAAAGCCATGCACGCCACCACATTCGGAGTAAAATACAAGAGGCGAAAGCCGAAGGTGTGCATAATGTCACAGAAGAAATCGGAGAAAGGGTGGCATAACCTGCAAGAAAGATAATCGACGAAAAAGGGATACCGATTTGGAGCAGGATCGGCGCAAGCAGCAGGAATGACGCGCGTCGCCGGGTGTCCTGAATTCTCTCCCCCCGTCTTCGCTCCCCATAGGGGCCTGAAGGAGGCCCGAAGCTCTTGAACATCAATCGTCGAGGGGAAGAAAAAGGCGGACTTCGTCCGGTCCCCCGACAGCGCGCTCTCTGGCGGCTCCACAATCCCAGCGCCCTTAGCCACCCCCTTGCCCTTGACGGATTTGGGCGCCATGGCGGCCAAGAAGTTCACAGGGCTGAGGAAGGGGGTGGCGAAGCAATGACGGCGGGCGACGGCGGAAGCTTAGGAAGGAAGGAAGAGAGGAAACGGCGGCTCTGAGATTGGAAAAGGCACGAGGAAACAGGAGAAAGTGAGTAGCGCGCCCGCGGTTATTCCTTTTTTATGGGGGAAAACACGGGCCACCTCCTTTCACATTAACTGTGGTGTGACGCATGCCCGCGAGAACCAACCCCACGCATGCTGCCCACGTCACACGCACCTCCCCACGCCGCGCCATGCACGGGAGTCGTGGGAAGCGCAGCGCGCTAAGAATCTTACCGCGGTAAAAACCGCCCCGCCTGCCCGCGCACCGTTTTTGGGCCTAGCCCAACAACGCATTGCGCTTATGTGTGGACTAGGCCCGGGGGCTCCTGTCAGTGTACAAAAATAGGGGTACACTTTTTGTACCCCTATAACTGTGCACGGGCAGTCTGAGCCACGAGCACCACCACACCAGGCAAGGCAAGGGAGGTGAGCCAGGGTAAGACCGAAGCTCAAGAGAACTACGACGCCAAGGCCAAGACCACCAAGAGCAAAGGGGACGAAGCGGACTCCCCCGACAAGATCCTTGCCGGGAGACAGTTCTAGCAGCCCTGGCAAGACCCTTGCCGCGGCGACTCGTCCCGCGCCTACGGAGAAAATCACCCTTGAGTCCACTACCCCCAAAGGGCAAGGATTCGGGAGATATCCCCGTGGCGGCATGCAGATCTTCGTGAAGACATTCAAGATCAGATACGCACTAAGAAGACGACAACCCTTGGCGGGATCCCAGCCGAGGAAGACCACAAGGCCCCCAGCATGCGCCTTGCCGGGGATGACAGCAGGCGCCTCGGCAAGACCCTTACCAGGGCCCCAGCAAGGCCCTTGCCGAGGACACCCACAGGGCCACCATCAGGCCCATGCCGACTAAACCTCCACCATCGCATGCATGCAGCTGCCGACCCAACCAGCTGGGCAGGCACCTGTGTGGCGGCATGCAGATCTTCGTGAAGACCCACCACAGCGCCACCTCAGCTGCCTGCCTACCTACGTGGCATCACGGCGTCGCTGGCCAGGGTGCGTGTCGACACAAGAAGGAGCAACGACGGACGAGACAGGTCTCTCCCTCGTCCCCGATAAAGCAAGGACACCTAAGCAAGACGCATTAAATCTGCCTTGTCATGTAATGCGAGGGATAACCTCGCATCATTGTACCCTTTCCACCTCCTGTGTGCCACTGTGGCAACCCCTTTTTCTATAAAATGAGGCCCGAGGCGACCAGAGGGAGGATTCGGCTTTTTGGAGCTCCTCACGCCCCATAGCTTGCTCAAGAACACAGATATACAATCCACCAAAGCAGTAGTAGGGTTTTACGCATCCTCGCGGCCCGAACCTGGATAAACGAACCATGTGCTACCTGTTAGATCCGCTCTTCTCACGACCCCACGCCCTGAAAACCGTAGTAGGGATTCTTGTGATCCCATAGGTGTCGTTCCCACCGACAAATGTTCGTTAAAACGAACGAACGGACGAATGCTCGCTAATTAAATAAGCCGGAAAAACCGATCTATTTAAAAAACGAAACTAAAAAAAGTACAAAACCGTCGGAAAACCGATCGGGTTTTCGAGGAAAACCGGCAGCGGCGAGGTCTACCTCCGGCGAGCGGCGAACGGCGGCGGCGGTCCGGCGGCGAGGGGCAGCGGCGGGTGGCGGCGGCTCGGGCGGCGGCGGCGGGACAGCGCGCGGCGAGGGGCGGCGGCAGAAAAGGCGGCGGGGGGGGGGGGGGGGGGGCTAGGGCGTCTAGGGTTTGGGGGGGGTCCGGCTGGGCCTCCCTGGCTTATAAAGCCGGCCGAGCCTAGTGTCCAGGTTGGACACGGCCCGTTAGGTCGATTGCGTTTTTTTAAAATAGTTACGCTCGGAAAAAAACAAAAGTAATACTAAACGGACTCCAAAAATCCCGAAATAAATTTCCCCGGCTTCTAAAATCAAGCCGCACAGGATGAACATTTATTTGGGGCCTAAATGCAATTTTGAAAAACACGCGTTTTTCCTAAATTCAAATAAAATAGCAAATAAAACCAAAATAAAATCTTGTTTGATTTTACTATTAAATCCTCAATATTTCTTTATTTTGGGAAAGTCATTTTATTCCCTCTCTCATGTTTTTATAATAGAAATAATTGAAGATAAAATAAATAAAATTAAATGATCCTATTTTCAAAATTTGAGAAAACTCAAATATGAAAATAACGAAATCCCCAACTCTCTCCGGGGGTCCTTGAGTTGCGTAGAATTTCTAGGATCAACCAAAATGCAATAAATATGATATGCAATGATGATCTAGTGTATAACATTCCAAATTGAAAATTTGGGATGTTACAAACCTACCCCCCTTAAGATGAATCTCGCCCTCGAGATTTGGGTTGGCTAGAAAATAGGTGAGGGTGGTCCTTCAGCAAATCCTCCTGTCACTCCCAGGTGGCTTCATCCTCCGTGTGGTGGCTCCACTGAACTTTGCAAAACTTGATAACCTTGCTGCGGGTGACTCGACTGGCATACTCTAGAATCTTAACCGGTTTCTCCTCATAGGTCAAATCACTGTCCAACTGAATTGCTTCCAGTGGTATTGTATCTCTCAGCGGTATATCAGCCATCTCTGTGTGGCACTTCTTCAAATGGGATACATGGAACACGTCGTGAACTCCTGACAATCCTTCGGGCAATTCCAACTTATAGGCTACTTCTCCCATACGCTCCAAAACTTTGTATGGGCCTACAAAACGTGGCGCTAACTTTCCCTTAACTCCAAAGCGCTTAACTCCTCGAAGTGGTGATACTAGAAGATAAACTCGGTCACCGACTTCATAAACTGTCTCCTTGCGTTTAGAATCTGCATAACTCCTCTACCTGGATTGAGCTACCTTGAGCCTATCGCGAATCAATTTCACCTTCTGTTCAGACTCCTTTATCAGATCCGGTCCAAACAACTGGCGGTCTCCAACTTAATCCCAAGACAATGGGGTCCTGCACCTCTTTCCGTACAAGGCTTCGAAAGGGGCCATCTTCAAACTGGATTGATAGTTGTTGTTGTAAGAGAACTCTGCATATGGCAAATTCTCGTCCCAGCTAGATCCGTAATCTAGCGCACAAGCTCTCATCATATCCTCCAAAATCTGATTGACTCTCTCGGTCTGTCCATCCGTCTGCGGGTGGAAAGCTGTACTGAATTCTAGCCTGGTACCCAAAGTTTCATGCAACAGATTCCAGAACTTTGAGGTAAATTGGGTTCCTCTATCTGATACTATGCTCCTTGGAACTCCATGCAGACAAACAATTCTGGTCATGTATATCTTTGCCAACTTTGCACTGGTATAGGTAGTCTTCACTGGAATGAAATGAGCTACCTTTGTCAAACGATCGACTACAACCCATATCGAGTCATAGCCTGAACGTGTTCTAGGAAATCCGGTTATAAAATCCATGCCTAACTTATCCCACTTCCATTCGGGTATCGACAATGGCTGTAGCAATCCTGCTAGCTTCTGATGCTCTGCCTTCACTCTTTGGCATACATCACAAACTGCTACATATTCCGCAATATCCTTCTTCATTCCAGTCCACCAGAAAATATCCTTCAAATCCAAGTACATCTTGGTATTTCCTAGGTGAATCGAATATGGTGAATCATGGGCCTCTTGTAGAATTAACATCTTGATCTCCGAATCATTTGGTACATAGACACGGTCTTCAAACCATAGGGTATCGTGCTCATCCTCACGAAATCCCTTAGCTTTTCTGTTGCTCATTTTCTCCTTAATAGAAGCAACCTCCTTGTCAGTCCTTTGGGCTTCTCTGATCTTATCCATCAAAGTAGACGGAATTTCCAATGCTGCTACATAGCCTCTTGGAACTATTTTTAAACATAGCTCTCGAAGATTTTCGGCTAACTCCCTTGGTAAATCTCCCGTCATTAGGGTGTTGACATGGCTCTTACGGCTCAACGCGTCAGCTACTACGTTAGCCTTTCCGGGGTGATAAAGCAATTTCATATCATAATCTTTGATGAGCTCCAACCATCTCCTTTGTCTGAGGTTCAACTCCTTCTGTGTGAAAATATACTTCAAACTCTTGTGATCCGTGTACACCTCACAATGGTTTCCAATCAGAAAATGTCTCCAAGTCTTCAATGCATGCACTACGGCTGCTAACTCCAAATCATGCGTAGCATAATTCAACTCATGGGGCTTAAGCTGCCGTGAGGCATATGAAACAACTCTTCCTGCATAAGAACTGCTCTAAGTCCTCGACATGAAGCGTCACAATACACCTCATAATCTTTGGTCTGATCCGGTAAAATCAACACTGGTGAGGTAACCAAACGTTTCTTCAACTCCTGGAAACTAGCCTCACACTCCTCAGTCCATTTGAACTTGGTATCCTTCTTCAACAACTCCGTCATAGGCTTTGCAATCTTTGAGAAATTTTCAATGAATATCCGGTAGTATCCTGCGAGTCCAAGGAAACTCCGGATCTCTCCAACTGTGGTTGGCGCTTCCCACTTGGTCACAGTATCAACTTTAGTGGGATCTACTGCTATACCTTCTCCGGATATAATGTGTCTGAGAAATCCAACTTGTTTCAACCAAAACTCACATTTGCTAAACATGGCATATAATTGATGTTCTCTGAGCTTACCAAGTACCAAACGCAAATGCTCCTTATGCTCCTCTTCATTCTTCGAGTAAACCAGGATATCATCAATGAACACTACGACGAACTTATCCAAAAACTCCATAAATACTTTGTTCATCATGTTCATAAAATATGATGGTGCGTTATTCAGACCAAATGACATAACGGTATACTCGTATAGCCCATACCTGGTGGTAAAAGCCGTCTTAGGTATATCCTGTTCTCGAATCTTCAACTGATGGTATCCTGATCGCAGATCGATCTTGGAAAATACCTTAGCTCCTTGCAATCGATCAAACAGATCATTGATCATCAGTAGTGGGTACTTGTTGTTGATGGTTACTTCATTCAATCCTCAATAATCAACAACCATCCTTAACGATCCATCCTTCTTCTCCACTAGAAGTACTGGCGATCCCCAAGGCGAAGAACTTGGGCGAATATATCCTTTATCCAGTAACTCCTTAATTCTGCTTCTTAATCTCCACCAAATCCTTTGCGGGCATCCTATATGATCTCTTTGATATTGGCCCTGTGCCTGGCAAAAGCTCAATCAAAAACTCAATATGTCTATCCGGTGGCATGCCGGGCAATTCTTCTGGAAATACTTCGGGGAAATCCTTCACTACGGGTACTTCCTCCTGCATAACTCATGTTAAACAATTTACTTGAGTCCTCTTCGGCACATGCCGGGATACATACTTAATTCTTCTCCCTTTTGGGGTGGTAAGAAAGATCGACTTACTGGCGCAATTGATGTTTCCTCCATACATCGACAACCAATCCATACCCAGAATTACATCCAAACCTTGTGATTCCAATATTATCAAATCTGAGGGAAACACATGCCTACCTATACTTAGTGGCACTTGAAAACATCCTTGACTAGCCATATACTCCGCTCCTAGTGAGCTCACTAAAATAGGTGTTCTAAGAACTTTGGTGGGCAGGTTATACTTATCCACAAATTCCCTTGATATGTATGAATGCGATGCACCAGTATCGAAAAGAACGAGTGCAGTAAATGACTTAACCAAAAACTTACCGATTACTCCATCCGGCTGCTCTTCAACCTCCTCCACGTTAATGTGGTTCACCTGTCCCCTGTTGAAAGCGTTCGGCTTCTTCCCAGAGCTTCCATTGCCATTTCCATTCTGTGATTCAGGACATTCATTGGCATAATGTCCGGTCTTCTGGCACTTAAAACAAGTGACTTGGCTCAGGTCTCTCTTGGTTGGGGTCGATGGGTTGGTGCGGTTCTGGCCGTTACTTCCTCCATTCTCATTACCATTCTTGGTGCCATTATGATTGTGCGAGCTACCTCCTCCATGGGTATGCTGAAAATGTCCTCCCGGTCTAGGGGTAAAACGTGGCTTCTGCTGAGCTCCTGAATTGTGCTTCCCTTGTACATACTTCCTCTTGCGATTCTCAATCTGCTGCTGCTTCCCTTCAATCATGAGAGCATGATCTACCAACTCCTGGTAATTGTTGAAGGTTGCTACCACCAACTGCATGCTCAACTCATTATTTAGTCCTTCCAGAAACTTCTCCTGCTTAGTTGCATCCGTAGCAACGTCATCTGGGGCATAACGTGCTAATTTACTAAAGTCCTCCACATACTGGCCAACTGTCCGTCCTCCTTGGCGCAAGTTGCAAAACTCTCGCTTCTTCATGGCCATAGCTCCTCCTGAAACACGGGCAGTTCGAAAATCCTGCTGAAACTGGTCCCACGTGACAGTGTCGACAGGGAAAGTGGCTGTGAAATTCTCCCACCATGATGCTGCGGGTCCTTCAAGCTGATGTGCGGCAAACTTCACCTTTTCCGCATCCGTGCATCCTGCTGTGGTAAACTCTCTAGCTGTCTTGCGGAGCCAATCATCTGCTACTATTGGCTCGGTGCTACTGGAAAACACCGGCGGATTCAGCCTAAGAAAACGGGCTAAGTGATCAACAGGTGGTGGTGGTGGTGGTGGTGGGTTGTTGTTGTTGTTCCCCTGATTCTAATTCTGGACTAGCAACTGCATCAATGTGTTCTGCTGCTGGATCAACTGGGTGAGCTCCGGTGGGAAAGTAAATCCGGGGTCACGTCTTGGAGGCATCTAAGGGTTTAGAAAAGATGAGATTTAAGAATAGAGGGGTTCTAAAGAGAAAACACTACCCATATGCACATGAGGCAAAGGCAAACAATTCACTTCATTCAATCAATCAAACAAGGGCATACAATCGATCTAACTATCACAAAAGTGATCGGACTACTATATTTACATGGTGGACTACTACTGCTGATGAGGTGGTCTACTAGAAATATTCTTCGGTTGCAGACTCCATTATATCTGCTCCAGCTTCATCAACATAGTCATCATCGCTATCATCTGGATCCGAGTCGGTGTCGTCGATGATGATGTAGTCTTCCGGGCGAATCTCCTTGGGTTCTTCGTCTTCTTCTACTGGTGTAGGGCCTCCCATAAATATTCCGATCTTCTTGATCAGATCATCATTATTCTCCACTAAAACTTCGATTTCCTCTTCGTAATCTTCACGTGTAGCCTTGAGTTCTTCCTCCAGTTCTTTGATTCTTGTCCTCACCTTCTTCAGATCAATCATGCCGGCGCACATCTGGTTCTCCTGACGTCGAATGTGCTGGTTTAACTCCTGGATAAAAGATGCACCTGATCTATCCTTCCTGGTGCTGGTCATCTCCCAGTGCTCATCTCGGCGCCCACAAATCTGGTAGATAGTATCGTTGAGATCATTGCGGTAAACTTCTCCAATGCGTCCCACGGCGATGTGAGCTGCCATGCTCTTTCCTAGACTCCAAGTTGGTGCATCAAAAGAAAACTCTATGGGCTCAGTGACTGGCATGAACGTCCTTCTTGGAACTTGAACTTGAATCATCCAGCGCTCTTCTTCAGGTAAAGTGGCATTGTAGGTTCCGGTGAAGCTTGGTACTCCTATGTTCAGGTATCTAGTGACTTCCTTCAAGTGACGTCCAAAGGTTGTATCTTCATCCGGTTGTGTGAACTTGTTCCTTGCATCCGCCATCCTAAAAGAGTAGAAAAGATGAGAAGTCAGAAAGAGAAGAGAGTGAATAGTGATCTAGGTCTGTAGCTTAGTGGTCGTGTCCTACAGTCAGCATGTGCTCTGATACCATCTTGTAGCAACCAGACCTCAAACGGTCCAATCTCTATGCTCAGGTGTCATCCCTGGATCAGTAATGCTGACACCACATAGTACTTGAAAGATTTATAACAGAGTAGCAATCACACACTTATTACATCGAGTGTCTCAGAAGAGAACTTATTACAATAAATATGGCTTAAGGTCATCTAATAACGATAACCACAGAAGGCTTGGAAGATAAGTGAGTCCATCAACTCCAACGGCATCACTGAGTATAGAACCATGACCTAAAAACACCTTAATCATCGTCTGAAAAGTCTGCAACATTAACGTTGTAGCCCGAAACGGGTCAGCACATGGAATATGTTGGCAAAATAACACATAGAGAGTAATGGAATGAAATAGGCTAATCTATATGCATATTTGGCTGGTGGAAAGCTCTATGGTTACAGTTTTGCGTAAAGCCAAATTTCCCTACTACAAAGGAATAAATTTTATTTAACTATCATGGTAGTTGTTAAACATTGAGAATGGTTGAAATTCTCAATCCCAATTAAGCATCATCATTAAACAAAACCCAACAAATTTAATTTTAGAGTAACATGATGAGATTCACATGATAATCCAGGTACTAGATAGTCAAGATGTCCATAACCGGGGACACGGCTAATCATGATTAGTTTATACACTCTGCAGAGGTTTGCGCACTTTTCCCCACAAGACTCGATCACCTCCATTTGGTTTCTCGCACTACATGGTGTTTGAGAAGACGGATGACCGAGACATAGTCTTTCAGAAGCGCTAGCACCTTACGATCGGGTAGACCGTTACACCTACTTTCCCCTATATCTGCTAGTCTACCACTATAAGAGTTCGCACAACTTAATCAACTATGCTAGAGCCCATAATAGCTTGTGGCTGCACATGGAAGTTTCTAGCATGAATAATCTCATGATCCCTTTGAGCCTGGGTGGCGGTCCAAAAGAAAAACAGGCAATCGCTGGAATACCCAGGTGCCTCAATCCACCTAGATGTGTGTTTAAGTTGCCACCTTAAGTAAACCATTAATTAAAAATCTCACATCTGTCATGGATACACTCACCCAATCCACGTCTACTAGCATAGCATGGCATAATAAGCAAACGTAGAAGTAACTCCCAAAGGTTTGATAATAACAGGTAATAGGTACTACATCAACTACTTCCCAAACCCACAATTTAATTAGATCCTGATCATGCAATGTGTGAGGATTGATCTAATGCAATAAAACTGGGTAGAGGGAAAACATGATCAAAGTGTTACTTGCCTTGCTGATGATCCGGGAAACCTAGCGATTCGAAGTAGCAAGCGGCGCACTCCGGGTACTCTATCGCAAACAAACAACCATACAATAAGTACTCAACTAATGCACAGGTAAAACTCGAATAAGAGATCTAAGCAGAAAGTTCAACTTAAGAACTCCGGTTGGCAAAAAGAATCAAATCGAACGAAGCAACGAAAGACAAACAGCAAAAGAAACAAGCTTCGTTTACTATTCTGGATCTAGGGCAATTTTACAGTGGCAAAAACTTGTTTGAGTTGGTTGAACGGAAAGAGGGTTTCGAGACGAAACTCCAGGCGCTTCAATCACCTGATTCCGATAAACGAGCGAAAAGTTAGACTAAAACGAAAATCGGATCAGAAATCATGATCTGGAAAATCACGGATTTAATCCGAGAAAAAGAAAGACGATGAACGTTCGTTAAAACGAACGAGCGGACGAACGCTCTCTAATTAAATAAACCGGAAAAACCAATCTATTTAAAAAACAAACAAAACTGTCGGAAAACCTATCGGTTTTTCGAGAAAAACCAGCGGCGGTGAGGTTTACCTCTGGCGAGCGGCGAACGGCGGCGGCTGTCCGGCCGCGAGGGGCAGCGGCAGGCGGCGGGGCAGCGCGCGGCGAGGGGCGGCGGCGAGGGGCGGCGGCGGTGGTGGCGCAGCGTGGCGGCGGCGGTGCTAGGCGGTGGGGGGGGGGCTAGGGCGGCTAGGGTTTGGGAGGGTCCGGCTGGGCCTCCCCGGCTTATAAAGCTGGCCGGGCCTAGTGTCCGGGTTGGACACGGCCCATTAGGTCGGTTGCGTTTTTTAAAATAGTTACGCTCGGAGAAAAAAGGAATACTAAACGGACTCCAAAAATCCCGAAATAAATTTTCCCCGGCTTCTAAAATCAAGCCGCACAGGATGAACATTTATTTGGGGCCTAAATGCAATTTTGAAAAACACGCATTTTTCCTAAATTCAAATAAAATAGCAAATAAAACCAAAATAAAATCTTGTTTGATTTTACTATTAAATCCTCAATATTTCTTTATTTTGGGGAAGTCATTTTATTCCCTCTCTCATATTTTTATAATAGAAATAATTGAAGATAAAATAAATAAAATCAAATGATCCTATTTTCAAAATTTGAGAAAACTCAAATATGAAAATAACGAAATTCCCAACTCTCTCCGAGGGTCCTTGAGTTGCGTAGAATTTCTAGGATCAACCAAAATGCAATAAATATGATATGCAATGATGATCTAGTGTATAACATTCCAAATTGAAAATTTGGGATGTTACAATGATGTTCTTCACGGGGTGGCTTCCTCCAACTTGTTTTCCTGCTTGACAAGCACTGCAAAGTCTATCCTTGTCAAATATAACATCTTTTACTCCAAGGATATGATCACCTTTAATAAGCTTATCAAGATTTCGCATGCTCACATGACCTAACCTTCTATGCCACAACTAGCCTTTCGAGGATTTAGCAATTAGGCAAGTTATAGGTTGAGCCTTTCTAGTGAAATCAACAATATATAGATCACCTCTACGTGTACCGATAAAGACCATTTTATGATTATCTCTATGAAACACTTGGCAATCTACTTCAGTAAATAGGACATTGAAACCAAAGTCAGCGAGTCTAGATACGGAAAGTAAATTGTAGCCAAGAGATTCAACAAGCATAACATTTTGTATAGAGCTATCATGTGAGATGGCCACCTTACCTTTTGAGTTGTCACCAAAAGTGACATACTTTCGAGGGCCGTCGTTTTTAGCAAGCTCACGAAACATATCTTTGTCTCCGGTCATATGATCGGTACACCCACTATTAAGAACCCATTCCTTTCCTCCAGCGATGTAGCCACGAAGATTTTCCATAAGACCAAAATGTCTGATAGACTCATCGAGATCAAGGTCGCTATCATCATCCTCATCATAGTATCCATGTTCAACGTCGTCTTGTGATGGATTAATTCCTAGAGAGGGAAATTCATTAGATAAATGGCCATCACAATAGTCATCTTCATGAATTCTAATGGCTTCGGAGATGATATTGCTAATGATTCCAACATCTCCTTTGGCACTCGTAAGATTAGTAAGCTCAAATAGACAATCACAAAATTTGGGATCATTGGAACTCATCTTACTCAAGGCAATAGACTTATGAAGGATCTCATCTAAGTTTTTCAAGGAATAGTTCGGAAATAGTTCCTCAAGGAATCTCCATATGGTGTAGGCACAATCAAGAGCAGGCAAGCTAGCAAGCAAGTTTCTAGGCAAACCTCTAGTGATTAAATTGACAGTTCTAAGGTTACGGATCATGTCAATATACCCATCAAGTGTAGGATGCAAAGGATCAACATGAGGTGCACAAGGGCTAGTAATGTACTTGTTCAAATGATATTCATTGAAAATCTCAAGCATCTCAATTTTCCACTCGTGAAAGTACTCTCCATCAAGAATAGGCACTCTACGTCTAAGACTCCCCAACGTAGACTCATACATCTTCCTCCAATGATGATTAAATCAAAGCAATGGAGACCAAAGCTCTGATACCAATTGAAAGGATCGAGAAGAGGTGTCTAGAGGGGGCGGATGAATAGACTCTTAACAAGAAAAAGTTACAGTTTTTATTTTCTTCAAGTTAAGGTAGAGTTTTAGCACAAGTTTAAACATTCACAAAACATATCAAGCAAGCATGACAAGAGTATATGAGCAGTGGAAAGTAAAGCATGCAATTTGCAAGGATGTAAAGGGATGGGATTGGAGTGTGCAAACGCAGTTGGAGACACAGAGATTTTTGGCGTGGTTCCAATAGGTGGTGCTATTGTACATCCACATTGATGGAGACTTCAACCCACGAAGGGTAACAATTGTGCGAGTCCACGGAGGGCTCCACCCATGAAGGGTCCACGAAGAAGCAACCTTGTCTATCCTACCATGGCCATCGCCCACGAAGGACTTGCCTCACTAGCGTAGATCTTCACGAAGTAGACAATCTCCTTGCCCGTACAAACTCCTTAGTTCAACTCCACAATCTTGACGGAGGCTCCCAAGTGACACCTAACCAATCTAGGAGACACCACTCTCCAAAAGGTAATAGATGGCGTGTTGATGATGTTCTCCTAGCTCTTGTGCTTCAAATGATAGTCTCGCCAACACTCAACTCTCTCTCATAGATTTGGATTTGGTGGAAAGATGATTTGAGTGGAAAGCAACTTGGGGATGGCTAGAGATCAAGATTGATAAGGTTGGAATGAAATATCTAGACCTCAACACATGATTAGGTGGTTCTCTCTCAAAAAATGTATGATGGAAGTGTAGGCATGTTCTGATGGCTCTCTCCATGAATGAAGAGTGGGTGGAGGGGTATATATAGCATCCACACAAAATCTAACCGTTACACACAATTTACTAAACTCTGTGAGACCGAATTGTGAAACTCGGTCGGACCGATTCAGTTCAAAATGTGACCATTAAGATTTTCGGTGGGACCGACATGATCAACTCGATGGGACCGATGCGCTAGGGTTAGGGTAAAACCACATCTCAGTTTGACCGATTAGACAAACTCGGTGGGACCTATTTGGGTAATAAGCGAAACAGAAAGTTGGCCAAGCAAACTCGATGGGACTGATTGCATATCTCGGTGCGACCGATATTATTGCAATAGGCAACAGAGAGTTTACAAGGCCATCTTGGTGAGACCGAGATCCCATCGGTGTGACTAAATTGATTAGGTTTTGTGTCAATGGCTATGTCAAGAGAATTCGGTGGCACTGGATAGGAAGTTTCGGTGGGGCTGAGTTTGACTTATCGTTTGGGACATATGTGGATATGGGAAAGTGGTTGAGGGTTTTGGAGCATATCACTAAGCATTTTGAGCAAGCAAGCCATTAAGCAACACCTCATCCCCTTTTAATAGTATTGGCTTTCCTATGGACTCAATGTGATCTTAGACCACTAAAAGTAAAATGCAGAGTCTTGTGCTTTTGAGCTTGACCCAATTCTTTGTCCTTAGCATCTTGAAGGGGTTCCACATCCTCTTGTCCATGCCACTCCATCTGTTGAACTTATCTGAAGTATACTAGATAAAAACATTAGTCCAACAAGAGATATGTTGACATTAATTACCAAAACCAAATAGGGAGCACTTGTGTTTCACCATTCCATGCCAATGGTTTACAGGAACGTCTCCGAGCACGTGAACGACAACACCGACAAGATAATGATCCTATGGTCCAAGAACAAGCTCCAATACGCCAAGATCAACAACACCACCAAGATGGCGATGGCCCTTGACAAGCGCAGTGGCGGCGTGAGGAACAAAACCTTGAAGTACTACCTGCTCTTCGCGAAGCTACACTAGCCGTCGGCGAGTGCAACCGCCAAGCTTGACTTCAAGAAGAGACCCTCCGCCAAGAGCGCCAAGAAGAATCTGCACGCCTTGAGGAGCTTCAAGAGATGAGGAATCGTGCTAACCTTCCACGACCTCTATGCCAAGCTAACGATGAGGCGCAAGAGAACCAAACGGTTCAAGACCCTCCTCCACGGCAAGGCCGTCATCATCATCACCATCGACCTCAACACAATGAAGAGCAACGTTACGGCAAGCTCAAGTTCACCATGCACAAGTTCTCCGCAAGAAACGATCCCGAAGAGTACCTTTCATGGGCATTGAAGGTTGACAAGCTCTTTAGTTTGCACAACTATGAGGAAGAGAAGAAGATCGCCATGGCATCCCTTGAGTTCCAAGACTATGTCCTTATTTGGTGGGAACAAGTCATTGAGCGCCGAGAGGCAAGAGGTGAACCACCCATAACAACCTGGAATCAAATGAAGGATGTCATGCGAGCATGCTTTGTATCAAACTACTACAATGATGACCTCTTCAAGAAATTACAACTCCTCAATAAAGGAACAAAGAGTGTTGAAGAGTACCACAAGGAAATGGAGATCGCCATGATTCAAGCTAATGTCATGCAAGATGATGAGCAAACTATGGCATGTTTCTTGAATGGACTCAATCATCCTATCAAGAAGATCGCCGACTTCCAACATTACTCGACCTTCATTGAGCTAGTGCATAAAGCCACCAAAGCGGAACGGCAAGTGCAAGATGACTTCACGTATGCCAAGTTCTCTTCCAAGTCCTATGGCTCGTCCTACATGCAAGCTTCAATGACTACACCGACTTCTACCTCAACCAAACCTTCTACAAGCACCGGGGAAAAGTCAAGTTACAAGAAAACTTCGACAACCTCAAGTCGTCCTCCTACTATGAGCAACTTCAAGTCAAGAGCTTCATCATCTACAACTCCACCGGATGAGACCATCAAGACAAGTTCCATAAAATATTTCACATGTGGCGGCCGAGGCCACAAGTCCTTTGAGTGTACCAACAAGCACACCATGATCCTCCACTACGACGGCACTTGCGACTCCATGAGTGAAGGGGAAATGGAAGCTGAGGGAGTCCTGGATTAGGGGGTGTTCGGGTAGTCGGACTATACCTTCAGCCGGACTCCTGGACTATGAAGATACAAGATTGAAGACTTCGTCACGTGTCCGGATGGGACTTTCCTTGGCGTGGAAGGCAAGCTTGGCGATGCGGATATTCAAGATCTCCTACCATTGTAACCGACTCTGTGTAACCCTAACCCTATCCGGTGTCTATATAAACCGGAGGGTTGTAGTCCGTAGGCAATCAACTCCATACACAACAATCATACCATAGGCTAGCTTTTAGGGTTTAGCCTCCTTGATCTCGTGGTAGATCTACTCTTGTACTACCCATATCATCAATATTAATCAAGCAGGAGTAGGGTATTACCTCCATCGAGACGGCCCGAACCTGGGTAAAACAAAGTGTCCCCTGTCTCCTGTTACCATCCGGCCTAGACGCACAGTTCGGGACCCCCTATCCGAGATCCGCCGGTTTTGACACCGACATTGGTGCTTTCATTGAGAGTTCCTCTGTGCTGTCACAATCAGGAAGGATGCCTCTTCCCGTCTTTAAAGACGGCGCCGTTGCTAAGGGAGCCTTGGCTGTTGGCCAGACCCTCCGGCTAAGTGGTTTCCTCATGACCACCTATTCGGCTGTTGCGCCGACGGTGACCTCTCGGGTCATCAAAAGCAACCTACACGTCAGCTCGGAGCTCGTCAAGCATCTGGATCCAATGGAGCTCTCTTCCGTAAATGAGCTCTTGGATCGCATCGCCGCCCTGGGGGTCGCTAGGGATTACGACCAGGTCAGGCTTAAACCCGATCTAAGAGAAATTAACTCTCCCCAGGTCACCCACCACGTTGCTGTGGTAGAGGCGCAGTGCGGCGACCCTTCATCTATTTTAAGGACTAGCTACGTCCGAATTCCCGACTCCTCCAAGCCGGATACCTGCGGAGGGGAGGATGCAACTCAAGACCTGAGCCTAGGATCAGGCAACGGGCTAGATTCGTTGGACAACATCCAGGAATCCGAACTTCATAGTTTGGAAACTCTTCGGCCTCCGAATCTTGGATTGGGTGAGGTTTCAGATTCAACGACACCCGCCCACCCGAACATAAGCAATCTCTCCCAAATCAGGCAGAGGCCCGAGGAAACAGTACATCATTACTGGGCCAGATTCCTCCTGGTTATGAACAGGATAAAGGATTGCCGCGAGGAAGACGCAATCTCAATTTTTTGCAGTAATTGCATGGACGAGGGAATCCTTAACGCCGTAAGTTGTCGTGATATTACACGCTTCGCTGACTTGGCATCCATAGTACAAAAATACTGTGCGATGGAAAGCGCCTGGAAAACCGAAATAAATTTTGGGATAATCCGGCCTTGAATAGTAATCCCGTCCGAACTAAGAGGGTGCATTATCATAGGACACCCGGGATAAACACCAAAAAGCCAAAACCCTCTACAGGGCATGGAACCGTACTGGAAAGGTGGCTTGATGGACCCTGTAGAATTCACAGTACAGAGGATGCCACACCAACTCACAGCCTCAGAGCACGTTGGATACTCCGGCAGGTGGACAAAATTGGCGAGGACCTCTTCATCCTGGAGGCCGCAGAAAGCCAGCCCAAGGACACCAGTAGCGTTCTCACAGTCTTCGAGACTTTCGCATCAAATAATGTGCGAAAAAGAACACTCTGCAGCCTCGCCGAAGTCTATCAAGTTGCAACAATAAATCCATGGAGCGACACTGCTATTAACTTCAACGCAAGTGATGAACCTAAATTCCGAACAGCCCGAGCACCAACCGCATTGGTCCTCAGTCCCATAGTGGACGGCTTTCGCCTCACCAAGGTGCTCATGGATGGAGGCAGCGGACTGAATCTCATTTATGAGGAAACCCTTCAAAAAATGGAAATAGACTGGAACCGCGTCGAGCGAAGCAGCACAACCTTTAGAGGAATAATCCCCAGTCAGGAAGCGTGCTGCACAGGAAAAATCACACTAGATGTGGTGTTCGGCACGCCGGATAATTACAGGTCCGAAGAAGTCACGTTTCAAGTGGGCCCGTTTAAGAGCGGACATCACGCTTTACTGGGACGGGAAGCATTCACAATCTTCCAAGCAATACCCCATTACGGGTACATGAAGCTTAAGATGCCCGGGCCGAACGGAATTATCACTCTAGCTAGTGATCTGGACGTTTCACTCCGCGCCGAAAACAAGACGGCCGCATTAGCCCTTGAGGCACTATCCGAAGCCCTAGCGGCTGAAGAACTGACTGCGCTGCGCTCCACGGTTAACAGGGATGATGTGATACTCGATAAGAGATCCAAATCCACATCCTTCAAGCCAGCTGACGAAATAGTCAAATTCTAGGTCCACCCAACGGACCCCAATAAAGCAGCTTCCATCGGGGCACAACTGAACCCTGATGTAGACGCTGCACTGCGAGAGTTCCTACAAGAGAACTGGGACATTTTCGCCTGGCACCTTTCAGACATGCCAGGGATCCCACGCAGGCTGGCCGAACACAGCTTAAATATCCTAAAGGGATTCAAACCTGTCAAACAAGACCTTCGGCGTTTTTCCGAACCCAAGAGACAGGCTATGGGAGAAGAGCTAGCCAAACTATTGGAGGCCGGATTCATTAGAGACATAAAACATCCGGACTGGCTAGCAAACTTGGTGATGGTACCAAAGAAGGACAAATCCTGGCGCCTGCGTGTCGATTTTAAAGACCTTAACAAGGCCTGTGTGTCGATTTCAAATTATCGATGCCACCGCAGGACACGACTCGTTGTGTTTCCTCGACGCATACTCCGGTTACCATCAAATCAAGATGGCAGAATCAGACCAAGCTGCAACAACATTCATCACACCATACGGCCCATTCTGCTTCAACACAATGCCCTTCGGGCTGAAAAACGCCGGCGCAACATATCAGCGCATGATCCAGACATGTCTAGCAAATCAGATCGGCAAAACAGTGGAGGCGTATGTGGATGATGTGGTCGTCAAATCAAGACATGTCGAATCTCTAATAGACGACTTGAGGCTTACATTCGATAACCTTAGAAAATATGACATCAAGCTCAACCCGGAAAAATGCGTCTTCGGTGTTCCAGCCGGAAAGCTCTTGGGCTTCATTGTATCCGGTAGAGGAATTGAAGCAAACCCAGCCAAGATCCGAGCTTTGTCACAATTGGATGTCCCAAAGGACCTCAAACAAATACAAAAACTAACCGGATGCGTGGCGGCTTTAAGCCGCTTCATCTCCCGCTTGGGAGAGAAGGCACTACCCCTCTATCGCCTCCTTCGGCGCACCGAACACTTCAAGTGGACGGAGGCCGCCACGGCCAGACTTGATGAAATAAAAGCCATATTGGCAACAAACCCAGTCCTGGCCGCGCCGAACACCGGCGAACCAATGTTATTGTACATTGCAGCAACACATCAAGTTGTCAGCGCAGTGCTCGTTGTCGAGCGGGAAACGGATGGACACAAATTCTCCCTTCAAAGGCCGGTCTACTACGTATCCACTGTCCTCACTCCATGCAAATCACGGTACCCGCATTATCAAAAGATTGCATACGCGGTATTCATGGCATCCCGGAAGCTACGACACTATTTCCAAGAGTGTTCCATAACAGTAGCCTCAGAAGTACCACTCAACGATATTATCAACAACTGTGACGCAACGGGCCAGATTGCAAAATGGGCCATCGAGCTCCTCCCGTTCAATATAACCTATAAGCCACGGCGAGCTATCAAATCGCAAGTTTTGGCCGACTTCGTCGCAGAATGGACGGAGGCCGAGCTCCCTAAAGAGTACAGCACATATTCAAACTGGATTATGCATTTCGACGGCTCCAAAATGTTGGCCGGACTAGGGGCTGGCATTGTCCTAACGTCCCCCACAGGAGACACAGTTCAATATGTGCTCCAGATCATGTACATGGATTCCAACAATGCGGCCGAATATGAGGCCCTCCTACATGGTCTTCGGATAGCAGTATCCATGGGTATCCAGCGCCTAGAGGTACGCGGGGATTCAAATCTCGCGATATCCCAAATAAATGGAGACTTCGACGCCAAGGACCCAAAAATGGCAGCTTACTGCAACCCCGTCCTAAAAATGTCAGCTCGGTTCAAAGGGCTGGAGTTTCACCATATAGCCCGAGAAAACAATCAAGCAGCGGACGTCCTGGAACGCATCGGAGCAAAACGCGATGCAGTCCTCCCCAACATCTTTTTGGAAAGATTGTTCAAGCCATCCGTAGCATGGGAGGGGGAAGCCACAAATAACAGCCCAGACCCAGCCGCACCACTCAACGCCGAACAATCTGACACAATTGGAGGCTCTGCCAATGAAATTACACCTTCAGCCCACGTAATAATGGCGGTCATCGCCCCGTGGACAAAACCATTCCTAGCCTACGTTACTAGGAAGGAACTCCCGGAGGACCAAAACGAGGCCCGCCGCATAGTGCGGCGATCTAAAGCCAATAGAGTCCATGACGGAGAGCTTTATAAGAAAATCACTACCGGAGTCCTTCAAAGGTGCATCTCCGAGGAGGAAGGGCAGAACCTTCTGGCTGAAATTCATGCCGGACTCGTTGGTCACCACGCCGCTGCTCGGTCCCTTGTTAGCAAGGCTTTCCGTACAGGCTTTTATTGGCCGACGGCCCGGGCAGACGCTTAGGACTTAGTCCAACGATGCGCTGGTTGCCAACTTTTTGCCAACCAAAGCCATATGCCACCCACCGCACTCCAAACTATACCCATCACCTGGCCTTTTTTGGTCTGGGGGCTTGACATGGTCGGACCCCTTAAAGGTGGGACCGACAGGAAAAAATACTTACTGGTCATGGTGGATAAATTCACCAAATGGATAGAAGCCAAGCCTGTTAAAACGGCTGAATCCGGACCTGTGATAGACTTCATATTCGGGGTTGTACACCGTTATGGCGTCCCCCACAGCATCATAACCGATAACGGTACAAACTTTACCGCCGACGAGGTAAAACTCTGGTGCAAAAACATGGGCATCAAGCTCGATTATGCTTCCGTCTATCAACCACAAACCAACGGCCAGGTCGAACGTGCAAACGGTCTTATTATGAGCGGCATTAAACCCAGACTGGTGCGGTCCCTCAAGGAATCTAACACGCACTGGGTAGAGGAGCTCGACTCCGTGCTATGGGGGCTGCGGACCACGCCAAATCGCACCACCGGATACACACCATTCTTTATGGTGTACGGCGCAGAGGCAGTTTTGCCCTGCGATATAATTCATGACTCACCTAGAGTGCGCATGTACGAAGAAAGAGAAGCCGAGCTCGATCAGCAGGACAACTTGGACGCCCTGGAGGAGGAGCGTGACGTGGCAAAAGCCCGTTCCGCATTTTATCAACAGCAGGCCCGAAGATATCAAAGCAGAGAAGTACGGGCCAAAAACTACAATGTTGGCGAACTAGTTCTATGCCTGCCGGATAAGAAAAAGGACAAACTCAAGCCCAAGTGGGAAGGTCCATTCATAATCGACCAAGTCCTGACTGGCGGGGCGTACCGCCTGCGAGATGCGCGGATAACCGACTCGAGCCGAACCCGTGGAACACCACCCGTCTCCGAAGATTCTATGCCTAGCGCCGGACTCTGTGTTCGTCTCCTTCCTCTGTCCATTTTTTGCATTTTTCTGTCTTACATTTCTCTCCTTCCCCTCTTTTCTTTTATAGCCCTTAAAGGCTTATCTAGTGACGCGCCACTCGCGCTCATTAAACCTGGGGGCTTCTTTAACAGAAGCTTATTTATACGGGCTTCATGCCCAACACATGCGTCAAACTTCCGCATGTACCTTTTTCTTCACCATTATATGCATCGATATGACTTAAGTTTTGGCCAAGCTGGGTTGCCTGGCTCCTGTGCTTACCCATACATTCCCGATTGTTCGGCTAGGTGGTAAAGGGAGCACCTCTGTGATTGTTACTGTCGGGTCAGCCGGATGTGTACCTCAGACTGGGTGAAGCCGAAAGCTGGCGTTCTTAAGGGAATATTTGATCGGTGAGATAAAAGATGATATTTTTCTTTTTTTATATATGCGCCCCCAGATGCTTTTTTTCTGCGTCTTTTTACGCAGTCCGGACATGCACTTTAGGGCATGCCTCCCAGCGAAAGGAACCCCTAACGGAACTATTCTCTTTGGAAGATGTTTCTTACTAACCATGTAATATAACATAACTAGTTGGGCACTTGTCTAATAAAGCACTAATGACCCCTACGCCTGGTCTCCACGCATACCATGGTTCTTATATAACCGCTATGGTATTCGGACACACTCCGGACCGTCAGGTCCCAAGGTTGAAGCGAAAAGGTCGGCAACGACAAACGATCTACAATCCGGCTAGAAGGCATTACACATGTCATTTCAAAATTACATAGTCATTCTGACTGATCGTATTCCTCTTCTATACCATCTAACAGGCTGTCTAATTTACAGTCCTGCTGGGAATACTTCGCGGCCAACTCTACTGGGCCGTATACTAAGCTCACCGGGATCTCCTTCCCGTCAGGCCCCACTGGTCCTACCTCGGCCATGTGGTTTGGGTCAGACTTCGTAAAACGGGTCTTCACCATGGCCCAGACTTCCCTAGCGCCTTGTCGGTAGGCCAATATCTTCCACAACCAGAAGCCCCGCCGAGCTCCCTTCAGCTTCTCCGCAAGCTCTCCAAGGCCCTCGGGCATGGAGTGGGCAGGCCACAAGGCTTGGGCAACACCTCGCATCGCCTGCCGAATTCGCTCGTGCAGTTGCGTGAGTTTGGGAAGAAGGTCACCCGTAGAACCGGGGACGACCGGTGAGCATACCTACAGACATTACTCTGTTAGTCGACTTCCTCGCCGAACTCTTTTTTCAAAGTTCGTTCATGCACTTACTAAAAATGCCGCGTCGAAGCCGCTGATTCTCCTTCGTGGAGTCCAACAGCTGGCCACGAACATCTTTAAGTTCGACGTCCAGCCTGGTGTTGGCATCCTGAAGATCATTCTTCTCTCACCTCACCCTTGTCAACATACTCTCACCGGCCTTTAGCTGGCGTAAGAGTTGTTGTTTGTCCAGATCAAGTCCGGCGCCATCTGCAATATGATTTGTCAGATTTGCACCCACACCGCACAATACTAATCTTTCGAAGTGTATCTTACCTGAGGGGGTCTCTTTGGACTCCCCTGCTGCGGCTAGTGCGGCCTCTAGTTGGGCCCTGCACTTTTCCAACTCCTGGGACAGTACAGTATTCTTCTCTATAAGAACCTGCATATTAAATGATCCTTAAGTCAGTTGCTCTAACTGTTTCAAGTCTCGGGGGCTACTGGTATATATATATTTGACCAAAATTTTCTTACCCGTATGTCTTTTACATACTGCTTCATGGCTCTGGCTAAACCATTTTGAGCGGCACGAAGGTACGCATCTCCCAAATTAAAGGCATCTAAAGCCTCTTGGGAGAAACAAGTGTCGCGTAGAACTGTCCGGCGACGCCTGTGGTTCATGGCACTCTCCACTTCAGAATTTGTGGCAGACAGCCTGTCCTCATCCTCTGTCGGAGGAGCGTCCGGTACGCGCCTTGTGCTCGCCTCCGCTTCCTGGCCAGCCGTTGGAGCCTGGCTGGTGGAGGCGCGATTGGCAACCTCTCCGGATGTAGTCCAGCGAGGTCTCTTCGTTTTGAAGATAGCACGAACGTTAAATATGCCCTGACAGAATAACACCAGGGAAACAGAGGGTGCGCTATACCTTTGCGCCGGCATCTCAGTCCGGACTTCATTCCTTTTTGCCCCACGGGGCCCTGCGGCCCCTCGTTGGCTAGCCGCCGCAGGTTCGGCCTCCTGCCTCGGAAAACTCCCTTGCAAAACACGGTTGTCGTCAGAAACACCGGAATACGCGAGAATGCAATTTCTCTCAAGGGAATGAGACTCCGGTTTCTGTCACCTGGGAGGCCGGAATTAACCCCGGGTAATCAGCCATGATGGCTACCAAGGTATTGTCCTAGCTTAGCTGATGGAACACCCCATCAATAAGATCCACCGATATGTCCGGATCCTCTTCGGAGTCCGGATTGAGGGACCGTTCTGGGTCCTCGTGCTGCGGAGGGCGGCTGCTTATGTCCTTTACCTCCTGTCACAGTTCCTGCATTGAAGTCGTTAGACTACCTATCTAACCATGGGAGTACAAAACAAACGGGAAAGTGCAATTGTTCACTTACCCAACTTGGAGGATCGTACATTCTGAATCCGGCCTGCGGATTGACGCGGAGGAATTCCTCCTTTTCTCCCTTATACAAAGAGGATAAGATCTTTACTAAGGCGGCGGCTGAGTCCGGCCCCTTACGACCGTAACGTGTGGCGTCATCCTCCCCGTTGAAATCCCACATGGGGTGGCCTCCATATTGAAGCGGCTGCACCCCCCGCATAATGCATGCGGCCATGACTCCAATCATGGTTAGTCCGGAATGAGCCAACAGTCTTATCCGGCCCATCAGGTAAAGGACGTCTGTGTCACTTTCTCTCTGAGAGCTCCGCGGACGCCAGCTCAAGTGTTTCTTCAATGGAGCACTGCTGAACTCAGGGAGACCGACCCGGATAGGGTCCGGTAGCGGGACGTCATCTATGTAAAACCATTCCGAAGGCCAGTCCTCGGATGCCTTCTTTGGGGTTCCGGATAGGTATCCGGTCCCGGCGATGTGCCATACTTCGGCTCCGCCCACTTGATATATAGACCCCTTTTCAGAACGGGGCACCAGGCAGAATAACCTCTTCCACAGCGCGAAATGAGCCTCAACGCCTAAAAATAGCTCGCAGAGGGCGATGAAACCCGCAATGTGCAATACGGAGGCGGGCGTGAGATTGTGCAGCTGGAGGCCGTAGAACTCCAGAAGCCCACGGAGAAATGGGTGAATTGGAAATCCCAGTCCCCTTATTAGATAGGGGACGAGGCACACCCGCTCTCCCTTAGAAGGATTGGGGGTGTTCTCCGCTTGTTTTCCGCCATTATAGGTGGCGAGACCGGCTCGGACCGGGACCATGCATGCCCGAGGGAGGAATCCCTGGGCCTGAAGTGACGCTAACTTGCTATGCGGGATGGTGCAACTCTCCCAGTTCCCGGGTTTGGGACCGGAGGGGCGAGGGGAGGAGCCGCGACGGCTGGCCATGTTGGGATGGACCTTTGCTGGAAGCGCTCTGATGATAACTCGCAGAAAGGAGAAGATGTGGTTTGGACCTAAATCCCCATCCCGTTAAATAGGCGGCTCGTTTATGCGGCTAGGGGTGTGGATGTAAAGACGCCCCGGCTTTTCACATTTGTTTGAACACGTGGAAGACGGCCATTATTGGGCATGGAAGCCGAGGAGGACTACATTACAAAAATCGGACATTATTCCTACCAGTACACAAGATTTGGAGAAGAACCCGCCTTGCAATGCCGAACAAATCTGCGTGCCGTACTCATCGTCATTGAAGCCTGGTTCGGGGGCTACTGAGGGAGTCCTGGATTAGGGGGTGTTTGGGTAGCCGGACTATACCTTCAGCCGGACTCCTGGACTATGAAGATACAAGATTGAAGACTTCGTCCCGTGTCCGGATGGGACTTTCCTTGGCGTGGAAGGAAAGCTTGGCAATGCGGATATTCAAGATCTCCTACAATTGTAACCGACTCTGTGTAACCCTAACCCTATCCGGTGTCTATATAAACAGGAGGGTTGTAGTCCGTAGGCAATCAACTCCATACACAACAATCATACCATAGGCTAGCTTTTAGGGTTTAGCCTCCTTGATCTCGTGGTAGATCTACTCTTGTACTACCCATATCATCAATATTAATCAAGCAGGAGTAGGGTATTACCTCCATCGAGAGGGCCCGAACCTGGGTAAAACAAAGTGTCCCCTGTCTCCTGTTACCATCCGACCTAGACGCACAGTTCGGGACCCCCTACCCGAGATCCGCCGGTTTTGACACCGACAGAAGCCCTTGAGCATGTGGCTATGCACCGGCAAGTGAATGACGATGAAGATGACCAAGTCTTTTGTCATAATGATTCGAGCCCCGCTCTTGTTGTCTTCAAGGTATTGACACTTCAATATCAACAAGACAAAGACCAAAGATGCCATATCTTCCACACCAAGGCGGGCATCAATGGAAGGTCCGTGAAGATCATCATCGACGGGGGAAGTTACCATAACTTGGCAAGTGAAGAGCTATGTTCGAAGCTACAATTGGTCAAGATGAAGCACCCCCATCCCTACAAGGTACAACGGCTTAGCGACTCTGGCACTATTCAAGTGGAGCACATGGTTCAAGTTTCATTCAAGATCGGAGCATATGAAGACACTTTGGGGTGTGATGTCATTCCTATGTCTGTTTGCCACCTCCTACTTGGATGACCTTGGCAATTTGACCGTGGCGTCATCCACAACGGCCGAACCAATCACTATATCTTCAAGATGAAAGGGAAGGAGTACGTGCTACGACCTATGTCACCAAGCCAAGTGATCGCCGACAAGCAAGCAACCACACATATTGGAGAGAATAGTGAGAGAGTGAGCCACCCAAAAGGGAGTGAGAGGCACAAGCCCAAATTGAGTGCCTCCACGATGGGTGACAAGAAAAACTTAGTGCTATTTGCTACCAAAAGTGAGACGAGAGAAGTGTGTGAGAACCCATCAAGAGTTATGCACATTGTCATATTGTTCAAGGACGAAGCACCTAAAACTAACACCTCCCACAATCTACCTTTAGTGTTGTCTTCTCTATTGCAGGAATTCCAAGATGTACTCCTTGACGAACTACATCCGGGTCTACCTCCACTACGAGGAATCGAACACCGCATCAACCTCATACCCAGAGCACCTCATCCTAACAAGGCTCCCTACGGCATCAATCCCGAGGAGACCAAGGAGATCCAACGACAAGTACAAAAACTAATCGACAACGACCATATACGAGAAAGCTTAAGCCCAAGTGCCGTACCGATAATCCTTGTTCCCAATAAATATGGTACATATTGCATGTGTTCTGATTGTCGTCCTATCAATGTTATCACCGTTCATTATCACTTTTGCTCTCTGATGAAGCGATTCCACCGGGGATACTTCCCTCTGGGAGGGGGAAATCGAAGCTATCGTCATCACCAACAACCCTCTCATCGTGGGAGGGCCAATCTCCATCAACATCTTCAACAGCACAATCTCATCTCAAAACTATTATTCATCTCGTATGTTCAATCTTTGTATCAAAACCTCAGATTGGTACTTGTGGGTGACTAGTAGTGTTGATTACATCTTGTAGTTGATGCTAGCCGGTTATTTGGTGGAAGATTATTTGTTCGGATCTATTATGATAATCAATACCCATCTGGTCTTGAGCATCAATATGTTGTGTGAGTAGTTGCTTTTGTTCTTGAGCACATCGGATAAGCCTTGTCATAAGTAATCATGTGAATTTGATATTCGTTCGATATTTTGATGATATGTATGTTGTGATTACCTTAGTGGCGTTATGTGAACATCGACCACATGACACTTCACCATCTTTGGGCCTAAGGGAATGCATTGTGGAGTAGTTATTAGATGATTGGTTTCTAGAGTGACAGAATCTTAAACCCTAGTTTATGCGCCATTCCATAAGGGGCTGATTTGGATCCATATGTTTAATGCTACGGTTAGATTTTATCTTAATTCTTCTTTCGTAGTTGCGGATTCTTGCGAGAGGGGTTAATCATAAGTGGGAGGATTGTTCAAGTAAGAATAGCACCCAAGCACCGGTCCACCCACATATCAAATTATCAAAGTAGCGAACGCAAATCAAACCAACATGACGATGACTAGACGGAATTCCCGTGTGTCCTCAAGAATGCTTTGCTTACTATAAGAGACCATTCCAGCCTGTCCTTTGCTACAAAAAGGATTGGGATATCTTAGTGCACCTATTGTTACTATTGTTACTTGTTACTTGTTACAAATTATCTTTCTATCAAAATACATGTTACGGACAATTTCAGTGCTTGCAGAAATTACCTTGCTAAAAACCGCTTGTCACTTCCTTCTGCTCCTCGTTGGGTTCGACACTCTTACTTATCAAAAGGACTACAATTGATCCCCTATACTTGTGGGTCATCGCCTACCATTCGAAATTATGTGTGATGGTAGTGATTATGTTGTTGGTGTTGTTCTAGGACAAAGAGTTGATAAGAAATTAAATGTTATCCATTACGCTAGTAAAAATCTAGACAGTGCTCAAAGAAATTATGCTACTAGTTAGAAAGAATATCTAGAAGTTGTGTTTGCATGTGATAAATTCAGATCTTATATAGTTGATTCTAAAGCAATTGTTAACACTGATCATGCTGCTATTAAATATCTAATGGAAAAGAAAGATGCTAAACCTAGGTTGATTAGGTGGGCTCTGTTGCTACATGAATTTGACTTGCATATTATTGATAGAAAGGGAGTTGAGAATCCCATAGATGATAATTTGTCTTGAATCTCATAGCAATGACGACGAGGAGCCCCGACCGCCGAACAACAATGGACAGAAGGGTTTTCCCCCACAAGTGCGGACGGTGAACATGATATACGCCACCCACGTCCCCAAAAGGGAGCGGAAGCGCGCGTTAAGGGACGTATACGCGGTAGAGCCAGTCGCCCCAAAGTTCAACCCATGGTTCTCCTGCCCGATCACCTTTGATCGAAGAGACCATCACACTAGCATCCGTCATGGCGGATTTGCCGCATTGGTTTTAGACCCAATTATTGACGGATTTCATCTCACTAGAGTCCTCATGGACGGCGGCAGCAGCCTGAACCTGCTTTACCAGGATACAGTGCGGAAAATGGGCATCGATCCCTCGAGGATTAAGCCCACCAAAACAACCTTTAAAGGCGTAATACCAGGTGTAGAGGCCAACTGTACAGGCTCAGTCACACTTGAAGTGGTCTTCGGATCTCCGGATAATTTCCGAAGCGAGGAGTTAATCTTCGACATAGTCCCATTTCGCAGTGGTTATCACACACTGCTCGGGCGAACCGCATTCGCTAAGTTCAATGCGGTACCGCATTACACATACCTTAAGCTCAAGATGCCAGGCCCTCGAGGAGTAATTATGGTCAATGGAAACACCGAACGCTCCCTCCGAATGGAGGAGCACACGGCGGCCCTTGTAGCGAAAGTACAAAGCAGCCTCTCTAGGCAGTTCTCCAGTCCGGCCATTAAACGTCCGGACACCGTCAAGCGCGCCCGGAGTAACCTACAACAAAACTGCCTGGCATGTTCCGAGCAGGCGTAGCAATGCGGCCCCAACCCCAACCCTCGCAAAAAGGCAACGCCAGTACTTCACGTCCATAACTACGCTCTGGAAATACCATGGGCATAGGGGGAGGGGCACCATCACGGCACGCCCAAAACACGGCTTAAACCGCACCAGGGGCTGCCGATTTTTTACTTTTCTCTTACTTCCAGGACTCTACTCTTTGGAAGGCCTGTTCACCAGTTCAATTGCCGCACAAATGATGCAAGGACCAGGGAAGCAGACAAGCCATGCCGCATTACGGAAATCCCAGGTGGACTCTATCACGAGGAGTATACCTATTGCGCATACTATTCCGCAACTTGCCCCTGGAGCAGACATGTTAAATAGTCCAACTTTTCGTTTATCGCATTACTTGTATCGTTCTGCTTTGATTGCAGCTATTTGAATAAACAATGCATATCTTTTGTCTATTTTTTGCATTACCTTTTTTTATATGTTCCTTAACGACATGTTGCACCCGTACACGTTGGTACAGCCAAAATACGCCAGGAGATTTAGTACCCCTCAATATGGTGTGAGAAGTTCGAACACTTTCACAAGTGCGGCACCCCGAACTTATAGCACTATATGCATCGGCTCTGAATCATGTCTTGGGTCAATAGTTGGGTTTGCCCGGCTCCTATGTTTTGGTGCCTTACGTTCCGCTATATCGGCTAAGGTAGCCCTAGGAGAACCACTGCGATTGTGCCCCAGTTGAGCTGGGCCGAGCACCTCAGTGGAGAAAGCTAAAACTGACTGTCATGATGAAGCGAGAGCTGGTCACTGTTCGAGAGGTTTTTTCGAGTCCCTAAAGACTTATGCTGCTTAGGGCGAGGAGTCGGCTCTGTCCGGCCAAGGCGTGGATAGCGCCCCGAACTCGGTCTTCCGAATACAAGGGGCTTCGCCGAAATTTAAAATTATAGAATTCTATGGCTAAGTGAGAGTGTTCACACATTATAGTCCGATTGCCTCGTTCGTTGGGCTGAGCGCCTCCCTCGAAGGACCCAAATATGGGCAAAAGAGCGCCCAGGTTTATCCCCGAACACCCCAGCACTAGCGGCAAGGGGGCAGAAGCCGACGACTCGCCATCGCTCAGTATTGATAAACAGCCGCATAGAAGGTAATATTTTAAATTCAAGCAGCATTGCTTAGCGCATATGAACAAGTTTTCAGCGCACAGGATAACACGAGCGGGTTTTACTCAAAAAATACATCCTTGGTACATTCATCCGCAACAAGGCGGGCACCCTTCAGAACATCCTTATAATAATTCTCGGGCTTCCGATGCTCTTTCCCCGGCGGTGGCCCGTCCTTCACAAGCTTCTCCGCTTCCAGCTTGCCCCAGTGCACCTTAGCACGGGCAAGGGCCCTACGGGCACCTTCAATGCAGGCGGAGCGCTTGATGTCTTCAAGCCTTGGACAGGCCTCCACCAGCCGCCGCGCCAGCCCGAAATAGCTCCCAGGCAGAGTCTCTCCAGGCCACAGCCGAACTATGAGGCCCTTCATGGCCTGTTCGGCCGCCTTGTGGAGCTCGACCAGTTGCTTCAGCTGGTCGCTCAGGGGCACGGGGTGTCCGGCCTCAGCGTATTGAGACCAGAACACCTTCTCTCTCGAGCCGCCCTCCTCGGCTTGATAGAATGCAGCAGCATCGGACACACTCCGGGGGATATCTGCGAACGCTCCTGGAGAGCTCCGGATTCGGGTAAGTATCAAGTAACTCACGTTTATGTGTTTACTCTGCATAAAGAATGCCTTACCCACCGCTATCTTCTTCACCTCATCCAACTCCTGGAGGGTCTTCTAGGATTCGGCCTTGGCAGATTTGGCATTTTCAATAACCACCGCAAGCTCGGACGCTTGCGTCTTCGAGTCACGCTCCAAACTCTCATGTTTTCCATGAGAGCCTGGAGCTCTTGCCGCACCTTGCCAACCTTGGCCTCATACTTCTCCCGCTCGGTGCGCTCCGAAGCCGAACTCTTCTCGGCCTCGTCCAGCGCTTGCTTAAGGGTCGCCACCTCAGACGTGGCCCCTACAATAGCCACGATAATCCTGTCATTTTTTGCAATTGCACCTTATATATATATATATTTAACAAGGTATTTCTTACCTTCACTGTCCTCGAGCTGCTTCTTGGCACGCTCGAGCTCTTGCTCGGACCTTTCGAGGTCCTGCTTTAGCGTGTCCACTTCCGAAGTCAGTGCGGCGGACGAAAGCAGGGTAGCCTGCACATGCTTATTGACTCATTTTTGTTAGACTCATGTGAATTCTATTTGATCCTCTATTCGGCCTTTCTTCCCGAACGCCAAACAGAGCATCAGGGGCTACTGTCTATGCAGTACTATTATTTACACTTTCTTTACTTACCTCAAAGCCTGTTAAAAGGCTTGTACAAGCTTCAGTCAGTCCGCTCTTGGCGGACCGAACCTTCTGGATCACCGCACTCATAATAGTGCGGTGCCCCTCGTCGATGGAGGTGCCTTGGAGCGCCTCCAACATATTGTCCGGTGCCTCCGGATGGACGGAGGTCACCAGCATGGCGGGCTTGCTCCTCTTGGAAGGAGGTCCCCCGCCGGACTCTGGAACCTTTGAAGGTTCCGGAGCGGTGTCCGGCCTAGGGCCGGACTTGGAGCCCTGGGGGGTTTCATCCCCCTTACTCCTGGAGTCCGGGAGGTCACCTCGCGGTGCCTCCAGGACCACCTCCTCCCGGATTGGAACTTGTTGGGACAACACCTCGGTGTTGTCCGTAGGGCAGGGGGAGGAAGCCGTCGGAAGCGAGTTCACCTTCGACGAGTCCAGTGAGCCGCTTGACGACGCGTCGAGCCGGTCTTTGGGTGGGCTGCATAAGTATGTTCGACATAAGGGAAAGTTGTGCAATAAACGAATACTATGAATTACTCCGGTATCCAGATACTTACGATTTTGCCAGGGGCTTGGCCCTGGGCTGCCACTCATCTCCGCCGTCGTCGGCGTCGGCGGAGTAGTCCGGAGGAAGGGTTTTCCCCATCTTGGACCCCCCGGCCTCCTCAGAGAGGGCGGCCTTCCTTTTCTTCCCTTCCCCCGCTGGAGGGGGAGGGGTCTCTTCTTCCTCCTCGTCGTCTTCACGGGAGGAGTGCGTCTTGGATCCGTCGGATGATGAATCCGACACCTCCGGGCGTTGGGCACTCTTTCGAGTCCCCGTGGCCTTCTTCTTGACCTTCTTCTCCGGCACCACATAGGGAGCCGGAACCAGCAGCTTCGCCAAGTGAGCGTCCACTGGGCCTTCGGGCAAAGGAGCCGGACAGTTGATCTGTCCGGACGTCACCTACCAATCCTGTCAAAGGTAAGGGAGTTTAGATCCCGCATAGAGTCAAACTATGGAAAACTGATACCCTGTATAAGGAAAAAAAACAGCTTACCACGAGCGCGTGACGCTGCGCGCTGAATCCGCGATCCTCGGTGGCAGATGCCGGAGCCTCGGCGCCCTTGAAAAGCATCCTCCAGGCATCTTCGTACGTCGTGTCGAAGAGCCTGTTTAGAGTTTGATGCTGCGCCGGGTCGAACTCCCACAGATTGAAGGCCCGTCGTTGACACGGGAGGATCAGGCGGATGAGCATAACCTGGACTACGTTGACAAGCTTGAGCTTCTTGTTCACCAGGGTATGGATGCATGTTTGGAGTCCGGTTAGCTCTCCTTTTTTACCCCAAGATAGGCCTGTCTCCTTCCAGGAGGTGAGCCCTGTAGGGGGGCCGGATCGAAACTCAGGGGGTGCGACCCATTCGGCGTCGTGTGGCTCGGTGACCTAAAACCACCATGATTGCCACCCCTTCAGGGTCTCCACAAAGGAGCCCTCGAGCCACAGGACGTTGGCCATCTTGCCAACCATGGCACCGCCGCACTCAGCCTGGCTGCCGCGCACCACCTTTGGCTTGACGTTGAAAGTCTTAAGCCATAGGCCGAAATGGGGGCGGATGCGGAGGAACGCCTCGCACACGACGATGAACACCGAGATGTTGAGGATGAAGTTCGGGGCCAGATCGTGGAAATCCAGGCCGTAGTAGAACATGAGCCCCCGGACAAATGGATGCAGAGGGAAGCCCAGTCCGCGGAGGAAATGGGGGAGGAATACCACCCTCTCATGGGGCCTAGGAGTGGGGATGAGCTGCCCCTTTTCGGGAAGCCGGTGCGCGATGTCGCTAGCCAGATATCCGGCCTTCCTCAGCTTTTCGATGTGTCCCTCCATGAAGGAGGAGACCATCCACTTGCCTCCCGCTCCGGACATGACTGGAGAAGGTTGAGGTGGTAGTGCGGACTTGGGTGCTAGAGCTCGAGTGCGCAAGAATGGATAGGCAAAGGAGGAAGAAGGCGTGGGTGAAAAGGTGGATCCTTATCACCTTATATGGGTGGACGCAACTACGTGTCCCCACCAGCCTGGTAAAACTCACTTATCTCCAAGCGTCGTAATCAATGGCACGGTTGGGTTACCCACGCCTGTATTGATGAGAACCCCGGAATAAGGGGACACGGTCTCTGCTTTAACAAGAGGTGCCAAGGAAACCGCCTCGCATAACGCGCTAAGATGGGACAGTAAAACCGTTCGAATAAAAGCTTGGCCGTGGTGTGATGTCACACTACGGAGTACGTCAGCAGATTAGATTTGTGTAAATATTATTCTCTCTATGGCAATATGTGGAAACTTATTTTGCAGAGCCGGACACTATCTTTGTGTTCAAAATTTTCTATGAAGTACTTGGAGGAGGAACCCGCCTTGCAATGCTGAAGACAATCTACACGCCGGACTCGTCGTCATTGAAGCCTGGTTCAGGGGCTACTGAGGGAGTCCTGGATTAGGGGGTGTTCGGATAGCCGAACTATACCTTCAGCCGGATTCCTGGACTATGAAGATACAATATTGAAGCCTCCGTCCCGTGTCCGGAAGGGACTTTCCTTGGCGTGGAAGGCAAGCTTGGCGATACGGATGTTCAGATCTCCTACCATTGTAACCGACTCTATGTAACCCTAACCCTATCCGATGTCTATATAAACCGGAGGGTTTTAGTCCGTAGGACAACATACACATCAACAATCATACCATAGGCTAGCTTCTAGGGTTTAGCCTCTCTGATCTCGTGGTAGATCTACTATTGTACTACCCATATCATCAATATTAATCAAGCAGGACATAGGGTTTTACCTCCATTGAGAGGGCCCGAACCTGGGTAAAACTTCGTGTCCCTTGGCTCCTGTTACCATCCGGCCTAGGCGCACAGTTCGAGACCCCCTACCCAAGATCCACTGGTTTTGACACCGACAGTATCCCACACAAGACATACATCAAGTGTTCTCAAATCCATAACAGTATACAATCCGATAATAGTGAAACCTCAAAGGTAAAACTCAATTCATCACAAGAAGATAGAGGGGGAGCAACACCACATGATCTAACTATAGAGACAAAGCTCGCGGTACATCAAGACCATGCCAAATGAAGAATACGAGAGAGAGAGATATCAAACACATAGCTACTGGTACATACCCTCAGCCCCGAGGGTGAACTACTCCCTCCTTGTCATGGAGATCGCCGGGATGATGAATATGCCCTCCGATGATGGTTTTCCCCTCCGACAGGGCAGCGGAACGGGCTCCCGATTGGTTTTTCGTGGCTATAGAGGCTTGCGGCAGCGGAACTTCCGATCTCGGTTTCTTTCTGGGCGTTTTGTGATTTATAGGAATTTTTGGCGTCGGTCTCACATCAAGGGGATTCTCGAGGGACCCACAAGGAAGGGGGCGCCCTAGGGGGGCGCGCCCTCCACCCTTGTGGTTTCCTCGAGACTCTTCTGGCCCATCTCCGATGACCCGTGGGTCTCTTCTGGTCCAACAAAAATCGCCGTAAATTTTTAGCTCGTTTGGACTCCGTTTGATACAAGGAAAAAACATAAACTAGCACTAGGCTCTAGGATAATAGGTTAGTCCCAAAAATAATATAAAATAGCATATTAATGCATATAAGACATCCAAAAAAGATAATATAATAGCATGGAACAATAAAAAATTATAGATACGTTGGATACGTATCAAGCATCCCCAAGCTTAATTCCTGATGTGGAATGCTACCTAACATATTTATCCATGTAATTTTATTTATTGTGGCAAGAATATTCAGGTCCATAAGATTCAAAACAAAAGTTTAATATTGACTTAAAAACAACAATACTTCAAGCATACTAATAAAGCAATCATGTCTTCTCAAATTAACATGGCCAAAGAAAGTTATCCCTACAAAATCATATAGTCTGGCTATACTCCATCTTCATCGTACAAAGTATTTTATCATGCACAACCCCAATGACAAGCCAAGAAATTGTTTCATACTTTTGATGTTCTCAAACTTTTTCAACTTTCACGCAATACATGAGCATGAGCCATGGATATAGCACTATAGGTGGAATAGAATATGGTGGTTGTGGAGAAGACAAAAAGAAGGAGATAGTCTCACATCAACTAGGCATATTAACGGGCTACGGAGATACCCATCAATATATATCAATGTGAGTTAGTAGGGATTGCCATGCAATGGATGCACTAGAGCTATAAGTGTATGAAAGCTCAAAAGAAAACTATGTAGGTGTGCATCCAACTTGCTTGCTCATGAAGACCTAGGGCAATTCCCACTAGTATATGAAAGTGAAAAAATAGGAGACTCTCTATCATGAAGAACATGGTGCTACTTTGAAGCACAAGTGTGCTAAAGGACAGTAACATTGTCCCTTCTCTCTTTTTCTCTCATTTTTCTCTCATTTTTTATGTTTGGGCTTTTTGGCCTCTTTTTTTATTTTGGACTCTTTAGCCTCTTCTATTTTTAACTCCGGAGTCTCATACCAACTTGTGAGGGAATCATAGTTTCCATCATCCTTTCCTCACATGGGACAATGCTCTAATAATGATGATCATCACACTTTTATTCACTTACAACTCAAGAATTACAACTCGATACTAGAACAAAATATGACTCTATATCAACGCCTCCGGCGGTGTACTGGGATGTGCAATGATCAAGAGTGACATGTATAAAAATATGAATGGTGGCCAAGCCATAGATACTATGCCAACTACATGATCATGCAAAGCAATATGACAATGATGGTACGTGTCGTAGCAAACAGGACGATGGAAGTTGCATGGCAATATATCTCGGAATGGCTATGGAAATGCCGTATAGGTCAGTATGGTGGTTGTTTTGAGGAAGGGTAAATGGTGGGTTTAATGCACCGGTGAAAGTTGTGCGGTACTAGAGAGGCTAGCAATGGTGGAAGGATGAGAGTGTGTATAATCCATGGACTCAACATTAGTCATAAAGAACTCATATACTTATTGCAAAAGTCTATTAGTTATCAAAACGAAGTACTCATGCATGCTCCTAAGGGGATAGATTGGTAGGAAAAGACCATCGCTCGTCCCCGACTGCCACTAATAAGGAAGACAATCAAAACATAAATCATGCTCCAACTTCATCACATAACGAATCACCGTACATGCATGCTTCAGGAATCACAGACTTAAACACAGATATTTCTACCAGTGCACAATTACTCACTAGCATGACTCTAATATCACCATCTTTATATCTCAAAACAAATTCAAGGAATCAAACTTCTCATATACTCAATGCTCTTTATGAAGTTTTTATTGTATCCTTCTTGAAACTAACAAACTACTCCAAAAAGATATAAGTGAAGATCAATGAGTAGTTGAATAATTATATAGTTGTGTGAAGACTCTCTCTCTCACACACACAAATAAAATTCCAGATCTTAAGTACTTTATTCAAATAGCAAGAAAAACAAAATAAAATGACATTCCAAGGATAGCACATATCATGTGAAGAAGCAAAACTTAGGTTCAACCAAAACTGACCGATCATTGTTGAAGAAGAAAGGTGGGATGCCAACCGGGGCATCCCCAAGCTTAGATGCTTGAGACTTCTTGAAATTAATTAGGGATGCCTTGGGCATCCCCAAGCTTGAGCTTTTGTTTCTCCTTAATTCCTTTTACACTAGTACAGTGAGGTGCTATACAAACGGATTTTAACCCCTTTCCGCGGCGGCATTTGGAACCGTCGCCTAGTGAGACGATAGGGGGATCCTTCCCACACGACCTAGAAACCGTCGGGGATATGCCCTCTTGGCACACATGCTCGGCAAAATGAGGTCGTGTGCGACCGGCGAGCGCCAAATACGGTTATACGTATAGTAGTGCTCAAAAAATACAATTATACAGGAGAAATCATTACCGGTCGTAAGTACATCCCACACCGCCAGTCCCTGCTAAGCGTGTCCGTTCATATATACATCCCACATAGTCGCTCCAAGGAAAATGTTTATGTTCTGAAGTACATCACACACAACCTTTCAAAATTAGCATCATAGACAGTACATACACAGATGTATCTCATCTGGAAAACTGCTGAAGCACAAGGCGAATATTGAGCCTTCATTGATGTTGAAGGTCTTTGCAACTTTAGGCTAGTGCCTATGGATGATTGACCATCCACCCTTCATCCTCTTCAGGAGGACTTCAATATTGAACCGTGGGTGTTGTATGAATACCTTCCTCACCTCCTGACAATACAGGTGGTTTGAGAGGTAATCATCAGTGCACTGATTTTGGAAAGCCCTGAAAACAAGGATGTGCATAAAATACCTTCTGTATATTGGAAATGGGGCAAAGGAATAAAAAAGGAAAGGTAGTCATGTAGTGAACTGATGTCTTCTTCATTGTGCAGACAAAGATCTTGTTGTTTTTTGTTGCTAATTTCTTTATCCTAACAATCTTTCTGAGTTTCTTGACTTGACTAATATTCATGGACAACTCATTTCCCCATATGCAAAAAGGGTTGAACAGTGGGTCAAAACCTCTGATAGCAGGACCTACATGTGCAAGACCGAATTATTAAAAACCTAAATATTAGAATGTTTCCTGCAATTGCACAATAATGTGCTATTAGACAAAGGACCATGCATGTGCAAACCTCGATTGTAAACCTCGGTGCTTCCCATTGTTTCCCTACAACACATATAAGGTAGTTAGTCATCAGGTTAAGTGAGGGTTCACATGCTATTAGTAAAACATGTTGATGAAAAATAAGCACATTGCAGATTCATCAAATTAATTAAAGCCACATGGAAAACCCATTTATCCAAACCAAGCATGATTAAGAACTAGAAAATATAGCACTTGTATATGTTTCTCATGTATTAAGTGCAGTCAAATTCGATTTATTCCTCACATGCACAACAATACAAAATTCTACCAACAACAATTGGACATCGCGTTGCAGAATTGAACCAAACAGTTAACTAAACACCATAACAAATGAACCAAACATTAACTAAGCACCACATTGCATAATATTACATACTCCTAATAGAAGATTAGACAGTTAAGCAAACCAAGCATGCTTAACAACTTGGAAATATAGCTATTGTATTTGTTTCTCATGTATTTAGTACAGCCAAATTCAATTTATTCCTCACATGGTATACAATAACAGAATGCACCCACAACAATTGAACATCGCATAGCAGAATTAAACCAAACAAAACAGTTAACTAAACACCACAACAAATAAACCAAATGTTAACTGAGCACCACATTGCACAATATAACATTACTCCTAATAGAAGATCAGACAGTTAACCAAACCAAGCATGCTTGACAACTTGGAAAATTCCACCCTGAAGAATTGAACATCACATTTGCAGAATTGAACCAAATAGTTAACTGAACACCACATTGCACGACATATAGAACATATAGACTAGAGCAGAGGATTGCATGGTAAAAGTAGATAACACAATTCACTAGAATTTGTTAAGGAAAGGCAGTAGCTAGCAAACTGAACATTGGTCCTTATAGTGAGCTAATAAGACAAGCTACTCCTCATTGTCAAAGATATCGATGACGATTGGCTCCTTAGACATGGAAGAGGGCGAGGCCTCTGCATCGTGGGTGCCCTCATTGTAGTGGTGAGTTGCTTGAGCCGCTCCGAGCACCAATCTGCTGGCCCTCGAGATGAGGTAAGCACATGGACGCTGAGAAAACACCTCGCAGTCTTCATCGAAAGCACCGATGGTGGCCTTGAGAAAATGCCACGAACTATGGTTTAAAGCAGCCAACTGCGTCGTGGTGTCGGCGCACGAGGCGTCAACGATGGCCTCGATGGCGAGGTGCTCCTCCAAGATCTGGGGGTCGGCACGAAAGGCAGCCATCGCGACCTCATCCGTGTGTGTGGCCACGATTTGCTTCTCCGCTGCCAAATGCTCCTTGAGATCCTAGCTATACTGCGTGCACCATGGCTTAGGGCGGCACTTATTTGGTGGAGGGGTCGGTGATTTGGGAGGAAGGTGTCGCGCTGGCGGTCGGGGCATGTGGGATGTGGAAGGAGGAGGAGGATGGGGGTCAAGTGTGGATTACCTGCCTGGATAGGCGAGGCCGAGCAGCGTGAAGGAGGGTCACCGGCGAGGAGGCGGCACTGCAAGCAAGGAGTGAAGGTTTCAACTTGGAAAGGAAGGCGGAAACAGGGGAAATGTGGCTTTTGGTAAGGGGGAGGGGGGAGGTAGATATTTCCACGGAATCCGAAAATTTGGAATCTCTTCAGTGAAAAAACTGGCACGCAATCTGTCATTAGACACGGTCCCTTATTCAGAACTATGTATGATATGTGAACATCACAAACAATTCAGATAGCTTAACCCGTGTGTGATGAGTTTGAACATCAACAATTTTGGTTCAAATTTCCCTGGTTTCAGTGGTCATCCACGTCATTGCATATAAACGGGTTGAAAAATCAAATATGTGTCCTTGGTTGCATGCTTAGGTCCCATGCAAGAAATGGGAATGAATGTCAAACACCCTGCCACTATCACTCGACCGCAAACATTGAGATACCTGGTTTTTAAATTCTAGTAAATCCAAAACTCGTCTCAAATTCATGAAACTTGGCATGCTATCATGGAGTAGCATCAACATGCCGTGGTAAATTTTTTGTCCCATTTGGGGTAGGTTTGGGTATAAGCTTCTCACTAACCAAAGCTTCTCACAACAAGCGTGATGGTTTCGGTAGGGAACGTGACACCTTTGGGGACGAAATGATATCCGTTGCCTCTTATTGCTTTAAAAAAAATTCTAGTGTCAATATAGAACAACAGGAGTGTTGTGTTTAATTTCGCAATTTTTCGGGGTTCGTTTGGACATTTTTATACATTAACTGGGTTTTCTAGGCTTTTTATGTGCATAATTCAAATTTGAACTACATGCACATGCTCCAGTACATATAAATTGGTTGCAAAATCAAATATGTGTCCTTGGTTGCATTCTTAGGTCCCATGCAAGAAATGGGAATGAATGTCAAACACCCTGCCACCGTCACTCGGCCGCAAACATTGAGATACTTGGCTTTAAATTATAGTAAATCCAAAACTCATCTGAAATTCATGAAACTTGGCATGCTATCATCGAGCGGCATCAACATGTCGTGGTAAATTTTTTGTCCCATTTGGGGCAGGTTTGGGTATAAGCTTCTCACAAACCAAAGCTTCTCACAACAAGCATGATGGTTTTGGTAGGGAACGTGACACCTTTTGGGACGAAATAATATCCGTTATCTCTTATTGCTTTCAAAAATTTCTAGTCTCAACATAGAACAACAGGAGTGTTGTGTTTAATTTTGGAATTTTCGGGGTTCGTTTGGACATTTATACATTAACTGGCTTTTCTAGGCATTTTATGTGCATAATTCAAATTTGAACTACATGCACATGCTCCAGTGCATACAAATTAGTTGAAAAATCAAATTTGTGTCCTTCGGTGCATGTTTAGGTCCCATGCAAGAAATGGGAATGAATTTTAAAACCCTGCCACCGTCACTCGACCGCAAACATTGAGATACACAGTTTTTAAATTCTAGTAAATCCAAAACTCGTCTGAAATTCATCAAACTTGGCATGCTATCATTGAGCGGCATCAACATGTCATGGTAAAAAAATTGTCCCATTTGGGGTAGGTTTGGGTATAAGCTTCTCACAAACCAGAGCTTCTCACAACAAGCGTGATGGTTTCGGTAGGGAACGTAGCACCTTTGGGGACGAAACGACATCCGCTGCCTCTTATTGCTTTCAAAAAATTTCTAGTCTCAACATAGAACAACAGGATTGTTGTGTTTACTTTTGGAATATTTTGGGGTTTGTTTGGACATTTTTATACATTAACTGGGTTTTCTAGGCATTTTATGTGCATAATTCAAATTTGAACTACATGCACATGCTCCAGTGCAGATAAATTGGTTGAAAAATCAAATATGTGTCCTTCGGTGCATGCTTAGGTCCCATGCAAGAAATGTGAATGACTTTCAAACACCCTGCCACTGTCACTCGACCACAAACATTGAGATACTTGGTTTTTAAATTCTAGTAAATCCAAAACTCGTCTGAAATTCATGAAACTTGGCATGCTATCATGGAGCGGCATCAACATGCCTTGGTAAAAAAATTGTCCCATTTGGGGCAGGTTTCGTATAAGCTTCTCACAAACCAGAGCTTCTCACAACAAGCGTGATCGTTTCGGTAGGGAACGTGCCACCTTTGGGGACGAAACGATATCTGTTGCCTCTTATTGCTTTCAAAAAATTTCTAGTGTCAACATAGAACAACAGGAGTGTTGTGTTTAGTTTTGGATTTTTTCATGGTTCGTTTGGACATTTTTATACATTAACTGGGTTTTCTAGGAATTTTATGTGCATAATTAAAATTTGAACTACATGCACATGCTCCAGTGCATATAAATTGGTTAAAAAATCAAATATGTGTCCTTCGGTGCATGCTTAGGTCCCATGCAAGAAATGGGAATGAATTTTAAACACTAGGGCACTGTTGATTGCCGGCAAAATGTTGAGATACTTTATTTTTAAATTCTAGTAAATCCAAAACTCGTGTGAAATTCATGAAACTTGGCATGCTATAATGGATTGGCACCCGACATGTTGTGGTATTTTTCGTATCCATTTTGAGAAAAGGCGCACTCAAATAACAGCCAACAAAGGCATTTTGAAACAAATAGTTGCTACTGTAACATCTCAAACGTTTTGTATAATTTAAAGTGTGTGCGTTCTGTTAACCATTCACGTGACGCCATGCCTCACTGTTTTAATGACTAGGAGGTATCGTGCGGACAGTTGCTTGAGTGCTTGACAAAACAGGAGGCGTGCGAGCTGTACTCCAATGCGGAGGCTCACTTGGAAGCGTGTGAGTTGTACGCCGCGCAGGCTCACCAGGAAGCGAGCCCTTTGACTTCCTTGGCCACCCGCCTTGCTTGCATACTCTCCATTAATGGCGCCCAAGTCGCAGTTTAATACGGTTTTTAAATATAAAACACTCATCGCAAACGTTTTAGTTAGGACACCCGTATGCAAACTGACAACTTCCCCAGGAAGCCAAGGGAAAATGTGCCTAGCAGGATTTGTGCAGCTCTTGATCGCAAATGTTTTAGTTACAACACCCGTATGCAAACCGACAGCTTCCCCAGCAAGCCAAGAGAAAATGTGTCGAGCGGGATTTCTGCAGCTCTTGATCGCAAACGTTTTAGATAGAACATCCGTATGCAAAGTGAGAGCTATGGTCTTCCCCCTTAAGTCGAGGGAAAATTCACAGCACAGGATTTGTGCATCCCTTCAACGCAAATGGTTGTTTTGGATGACTCGTGTGCAACCATGTACAAACAATTTTGTAAGATTTGCATCTGTCATATTGGGTATTATAACGCCCTCGATGCGGCTATATCTCCCACGTGTCGAAGCACGACTTAGAGGCATAACCGCATTGAAAGCAATGTCGCAAGTGAGGTAATCTTCACACCACCCATGTAATACATAAGGGAAAGAGGTACATAGTTGGCTTACAATTGCCACTTCACACAATTACATGAATAAAAACATTACATCAACCAGATACAATCAAGGTCCGACTAAGGAACCAAAAAAAAGAAGATTACCCCAAATGCTACACAGATCCCCGATCGTCCCGACTGGGCTCCACTACTGATCAACTAGAATGAAACTACTTAAAGGACAAGATCTTCAAAGAGCTCCTCCTTGAGCTTGGTTGCATCATCTGCATGGTTTCATCGGCACCTGCAAACTGGTATTTGAAGTATCTGTGAGTCACGGGGACTCAGCAATCTCACACCCTCACGATCAAGACTATTTAAGCTTATGGGTAAGGTAAAGGTATGAGGTGGAGCTGCAGCAAGCGACTAGCATATATGGTGGCTAACCTATTCACAAAAGAGAGCGAGAAGAGAAGGCAAAAGCACGGTCGAACAACTATGATCAAGAAGTGATCCTAGAACAACCTACGTCAAGCATAACTGTAGGATCGAAAGTATGTCTAGAGGGGGGTGATTAGACTACTTGACCAAATAAAAACTTAACCTTTTCCCAATTTTAGTTCTTGGCAGATTTTAGCTATTTTAGGACAAGTCAAGCAATCATCACACAGTTCAAGCAAGCATGCAAAGAGTATATTGGCAGCGGAAAGTAAAGCATGCAACTTGCAAGAATGTAAAGGGAAGGGTTTGGAGAATTCAAACGCAATTGGAGACACGGATGTTTTTCCCGTGGTTCGGATAGGTGGTGCTATCCTACATCCATGTTGATGGAGACTTCAACCCACAAAGGGTAACGGTTGCGAGAGTCCACGGAGGGCTCCACCCACAAAGGGTAACGGTTGCGCGAGTCCACACAGGGCTCCACCCACGAAGGGTCCACGAAGAAGCAACCACCCACAAAGGGTCCACGAAGAAGCAACCTTGTCTATCCCACCATGGCCATCGCCCACACAGGACTTGCCTCACTAGCGGTAGATCTTCACGAAGTAGGCGATCTCCTTGCCCTTACAAACTCCTTGGTTCAACTCCACAATTTTGTCGGAGGCTCCCAAGTGACACCTAGCCAATCTAGGAGACACCACTCTCCAAGAAGTAACAAATGGTGTGTAGGTAATGAACTCCTTACTCTTGTGCTTCAAATGATAGTCTCCCCAACACTCAACTCTCTCTCATAGGATTTGGATTTTGTGGAAAGAAGATTTGAGTGGAAAGCAACTTGGAGAGGCTAGAGATCAAGATTCATATGGTAGGAATGGAATATCTTGGTCTCAACACATGAGTAGGTGGTTCTCTCTCAGAACATATGAGTTGGAATGGTGTATGTGTTCTGATGGCTCTCTCATCGAATGAAGAGGAGGTGGAGGGGTATATATAGCCTCCACACAAAATCCAACCGTTACACACAGTTTTCCAATCTCGGTGGGACCGAATCAACAAACTCGGTCGGACCGAAAATGTAAACCTAGTGACCGTTAGAGATTTTCGGTGGGACTGACATGCAACTCGGTAGGACCGATATGGTTAGGGTTTGGGCATAACGTAATCTCGGTGAGACCGATTACACAAACTCGTTGAGACCGAATTTGGTAATTAGCTAACCAGAGAGTTGGTCAGGCAAACTCGGTGGGACCGATTTGCTCTTTCGGTGAGACCGAAAAGTTACAAAGGGGAAACACTGAATTTACATTGCAATCTCGGTGGGACCGATTCGCTCTTTCGGTGAGACCGAAAAGTTACAAAAGGGAAACAGAGAGTTTGCGATCCCATCTCGGTGAGACCGAGATCCCTATCGGTAGAACCGAATTGCTAGGGTTTGGCAGTGGCTTATGACAAGTGAAACTCGGTGGCGCCGGATAGGAAGAATCGGTAGGACTGAGTTTGGCTTAGGGTTTAGGTCATATGTGGATATGGGAAAGTAGTTGAGGGTTTTGGAGCATATCACTAAGCACATGAAGCAAGAGGCTCATTAAGCAACACCTCATCCCTCCTTGATAGTATTGGCTTTTCCTAAAGACTCAATGTGATCTTGGATCACTAAAATATAAAACGAAGAGTCTTGAGCTTTTGAGCTTGAGCCAATCCTTTGTCCTTAGCATTTTGAGGGTTCCACTTTCACATCCATGCCATGCCAATCATTGAGCTTTCCTGAAATAATCATCTTGGAATAGCATTAGCTCAATGAGCTATATGTTGTTATGAATTACCAAAACCACCTAGGGATAGTTGCACTTTCAATCTCCCCTTTTTGGTAATTGATGACAACATATAGATCAAAGCTTCGACAAATGATAATAAGCATGAAATATATCGTCGCTTTGAGAAGTATGTGATAAGTAAGAGCTCCCCCTAAGTTTGTGCATATTTAAAATTTGCTTTGGACTGCAAATGCACAAGGAGTTAGAGTCATGGGTTACTCTTCCATGTCACATACATCTTGGTGGAGCGCTTAAAATGATAAGAATGAAATACATGCACTCATCACCAAGAATAGTGAATGATCACATAAGATAGATAAGATAATAGCATTAAGCAAGCATTAAGTGTAGCTAATGATCAAACACATGATCATCAATGTCTCACAGGCAATGACATAGTATCTCAAGCACTCAAAAGCAAACAAGTCGAAAAACCACCAAATAAAGCAAGAGAGAAAAAAACAACACTCTCTCTCTCTCTCGAAGCCTATGATCTATACATCTTCTCCCCCTTTGGCAACAAGTTACCAAAAAGTTCCTAGAAAATGCATAGTGCTAGATCAACGCTCAGGCTTGATCTTCTGGTGGTGGTGGAGTCGGGATCACTCCAAGGACGAAGGCTTCTGTAGACGCTGAAGTAGACGCTGGAGTTGGAGCTGAAGTAGATGCTGGAGCTGGTGGAACTGAGGCTGTAGCTGGTGCTGAGGTGGTGGCTCTGGTGGCAGCAACTGGCACGGCAGACGACCTCGGACCTCATGGCACTCTGGCAAAGGCATCAGTGGTAGTCCTGCCTCTCCTCTCCTGCATGTCATCCTGGAGCTGCTCCACTGCAGTCTGAATCTCTGTCACCTTGACATCCAAGTCATAGAACTTTTGTTCCATGATCCTCTCTAAGCTTGCCTGGTTCTGATTTAGGGTGGCTAGTCCTTTCTCAATCCGCAGGGTGGATGCAATCAGGTAACCAAGCTGCTCTTGTTTAGTTTTCAAGAAATACTCAGATGCCTCCTCTTGGGTTGGCATCTTGGCAGCTTTCTCCTTCCTTGCCTTCTCCTTCTTTGCTTGTGCTTGGGCAGACGATGGCTCATTCTCAGTCATGACAACTTGATTGTCCTCAAAATCTGGATGGATGGGCAGGTGTTCCTTGTCCAATAAATATATGCCCGTGCCCATCTTAGAGTTGATGAGCTCCTGAATTTGAGGTGCATATCCACAGCTCCTCTTCTGATCTGCTGGAGTCCTCTTGATAGTCTCTACTATGAGGCTCATGACCTTGAATTTCTGTGGCACATCAAATACGTGAAGCAAGTTGATTGCATGGCCTCTGATCATCTTGTGATATCCAGACTTGGGCAATAAGGTGTGCCTCAATATCCAATTGATGGCTGGCAGCCCTGACAGAAGATAGTGCACTGAGCCAAATTTGAAAGTGTCAAGAGCTTCATTTGGAATTTCCTTGTACATGTTGGACATTGAGTTATGATCCATCTTTTTCTTGGCATAAATGTCCAAGTCATCTGCTTGCTCCTCTGGGGCATTGATCAGTTGAGCCCATTCAGCAACTGTAGATTGGTACCTCGTACCGTCAGACATCCAAGTTATCCTCCCATCTGGATAAAAGTGTGCCGTGGAGTAGAATGGCATGATAAGCTCCTCGTTCCACTTTGTGAGCTTCTTCCCAACGAAGTCAGCAACTCCACAAGCACTAAAGCTGTCATACACTCCAGGGTAGTGTTCCTCATTTTCCTTCATGTAAGTCCAGTCGACCCATCTCATGTCACAAACAATGGGCTTCTTATCTAGCAGCACTGTCTCATAGAAGTCCTGTTGTTCCTTGGTGTGAAATCTGTAATCCACAGCAGTCCTTCTCCTTGAAGCATACGGGTCTGCTTCTCTCCACTTCCTCAGCCCTGAATCTCTCCTGAGCTTCATGTCCTCAGCCACAGGATGAGCATCGTTGTGGTCTGGGATCTTGGGCTTGAGCTTTCTAAGAACTTGCTCTTCATCCTCTTCTTCAGCAACAGTCTCAGGCACTGGGGCCTTGTTCTTCTCAGCTGCAGGAATGCTCCTTGTATTCATCTTTGGTTTTGGCTTGGAGGTAGCTTTGGGCTTAGATGCAGTAGCCCCTGATCTTATGGCATCACCCATCAGCTTGGGTGCCTTAGGTGCTGGTGCAGCTACCTCTTCTTCCTCTTCCTCTTCCATGATGGAAGCCTTTCCTAACACTCTGGCTACGGTCTTCTTGACCCTTTCCTTCCTCTTCTTGCCTTCTGCAGCAACTGGCTCTTTGGGAGTGGGCTTCTCAGTTGAGGCTCTAGCCTTTGACATAGGCTGCCTGCCTGCTGGCCTTTTGATCTTTAGACCTGGCTTTGTGCCTTGAGATGGCTCAACTCTCTTTGATGTGGCCTCTTCCTCTGCCACATAATCTTCACCTTCGGAGTCTGAAGTTCTCTTCTTCCTCTGTCTGGTGGCAGCTTTTGGCAGATTGCTTGGGGTACTTCTGCTGCCATCATCTGAAGAGCTGGAGGGACTAGTGCCCTCACTCATCTGCACTTGCTGCTCTGACAAGTTCTGGCTGTCACTCTGATCAGACATGTTGCAAGCTCTGACTGCTGACCCTGTGAATACTTTATAGATGAGGTAGAATAGATGAGCATCACAAAATGCAGAGATTTTTGCAAAAGAATGATCCAAAAATTTAGTTTTAGTTTCCCACTGAAATCATCTCGGATCTACCGATTTTTAAACTCGGTGATACCGAAGCAGTTTTGGAACCTAAACTAGTGAACTCGGTTGGACCGAGTCACAGTTCGGTGGCATCGAGACTGCTAGGGTTTCACAGAGTTCCAAAATCGGTCACACCGATAAGTAATTCTCGGTTAGACCGAGTCTCACTTGTGCAATGGCATAAGCGAAATCGGTGGGACCGAGTTTTTCAACTCGATGGGTCCGAGATGGTTTCGGCGGAAACCTAACCCTAAAATTTTCGAATCAAAGCTAATCTACGGGCGTATTGACTGGATAGGAGTGTTTCAATCGTGGCAAGAATCATGATGATCACAAAGTGCTGAGAATTGGATTGGAGAATAGCACAAAGATCGAGTCCATACCCTAGCTCGGCGGAGACTCGCTACGGCGGCAACGGCGGGGCAGAATTCCCGTTGACGGCGACGGAGACCAGCGACTGGAGGCGGCTGGCGGCGAGAAGACAATCCGGAGACCACGTTGGCAGAGCAGGCTATCGCGCGGGCGAAGGGGTTCGGAGAAATTTCCAAATTTTGCCCGTGACTATATATAGCCCGACCCTGTCGGTGTGACCGAGTGGAACAACTCGGTGGCACCGAGATTCATAACTGCATGCAGTTACTGAAACTCGGTGTGACCGAAATGTTCAAATCGGTTGCACCGAGATCGAAAACCTAGATCAACTTAACGATCTCGGTAGGACCGAAAGTGGGGTATCGGTCAGACGGAGAATCATAAAGAGGTTTTGGAAGTTTAAGTCTATGACGAATCGGGGACTCCGAGCGCTCCTCACACAGAGTGGTTCGAATCTGACTTGATCAAATTTTGTGATGCATCATGAATAGAGTTTGAGACGAGAAAAGCATAGATAGCTAGAGGAGGTTCTTAGGCATTCTTGTCCATCCACTTGGCAAAGGAAATAAACCCAAACGATCAAAACAACAAGTGGATGTCCTCGAATGAGTAAAATATGCAACCAGCATGCTCACACAATAAGATGGCAAATGAAATATGTGGCAAGGCATGCACAACCAATTCTAGCATCTATCAAGCAATTTGCGATGACAAGGTCATCTATATATGAGTATATTGACTTAGGAGTCAAGTGAGAACACTTGATCATAGGTCATACTCATCGTTTAAGCTCAAGTGGGGTTACCACTTTTACATAAAGCATTGTTGTGTTCACATCTTTAGAGTTGCTTTAGCTCAAGTCTTAGAGTAGAGCTCCCCCTAGATGTGATATCCCCCCTTGGAGGGATGAACTAACCTTGGGTTTCATCGATGATGACTTCATGTAGATGTTGAAGATGTGGATGCTCAATGTTGATTTAGATCACTTGGATCTATCCATTTGAGTGAATTGCACTTTCAATACCTACATGGGTTAGTCCCACAAGGAACAAACAAGGATATCCATAGACATAGAGTGATGCACACACAATATGATGTCCATGAAAACTTTTAGGTTACCTTGTCCCTTGTCTTACCAACAAGAGGGTTTGTGACTCCTTGAACTAGTGCAGGATGTGGAAGTTGATTGCACTTGTTCTTGCCAAAATGATAAGAGTGAAGTATGTTGGCGGAGTCACCCTCAAGGACTCTCTAGTTCTTCTTCTTTTGGATCCACATCATCTTGATGGGAATCCTTGGAGTTGTAGTCGTACTTGATGAAGTGGAACTTGAAGTAGTCTTGGGAATCCACTTGACTAAGGTCTTAGGAGCTTCTTCAAATGCGTCAATTTCCTCTTGAAGCTTGTCCTTGCCTTTTTGCTTGTAGTCTTGTGGTGGAAGATCATCTTGAGCTTGTGTCCCCTTGAAAGAAGTATCATACTTGTCTTGTTGAGGAACAAATTTTGTCTTGGGGTATTGATCTTCTTCCCACTCAACTCCATTGGCATTGAACTTTCGTTCAAAACCAACGCCTTGATTCTTCCGGTGCATTCCTTGCTTGCGCACAATTTCCTCGAATTGCTTGCTCCCGGCAAGTCTTTTGTAAACTCCTTTCTCTATAATTCCCTTCAATAAGCTATTTTATTGCTCAAGTGTAACTTGGCTAAGAGAGTCATTAGTGGAATCAAGAGAACTACTAGAAGCAACAATATTGGATTTAGCATGATCATTGTTACTGCTAGAGGAAGAATCTTTCTTGTTCTTGTTACTAGACTTGACTTGAGGCATGTAAGTGGATAAGAGTAAACGCTTGGCAATGTAAGAAGAACTTTTCTTGCGGAGATCATCATTGATTGCTTTTAAGAACTCATGCTCTTGCTCAAGATTGAGCTTTTCAAAGCGTAATTTCTCATGAGCTCTTAAAAGTTCTCGATGATCTTCGAAGATAGTTCATGAGCTAACTTAAGAGTGTTTAGTTCTTTAGTTAGAGCCTCAATCTTTTCCTTGTCATTGTCATTCGTTTTATCTTGATTAGCATGATTAATTGACATTTCATCATAGTATTCATCACTAGAGTTGTCAATAAGCAAATCATCACCTAACAAGTCATCTTCATCACTATTGAAATCAACATACTCGGGGTGTGTTACCTTAGGACCTTTGGCCATGAAGCATCTTCCAATTCCTTCATTTGGTGAGTCAAATGTATCGTAGGAGTTGGTTGACACAAGTGCTACACCGGCAACACCTTCATCTTGAGTATCTTCGGAGTCGGAGTGATAACTTCTCTCGGAGTGGCTGTCGGAGTCGGAGCCGGATAACCATTCACCAACATGAGCTTGATGTCTTCGTCTTGTGTAGCTCCTTGATAATTTTTCCTTCCTTTCCGAATCCTTGCTTCTCCGTGAGTATCTTCGTTCATAACGATCATCTCTACTCCTTCTCTCTCTTGGTGGTGATTCTTTGCTTCTTCTTTTTGGAGAATCTTCTCTTCTCTTGTAGTGAGCCGTACACTCATTGGAATAGTGTCCGGGTCTTCCACAACTGTAGCAGTTTCGCTCTCGACTAAAAGATCTTTTGTCATTGTAGGACCTTGACTTGAAGCTTCTATCTTTGCTTCTACTCTTGTAGAACTTGTTGAAGTTCTTCACCATTAAGCTCAATTCTTCATTGAAGTCTTGTTTCTCACTTGATGATGTAGGGGCTTCACATGAGGCTTTATAGGCACCACTTGATTTGTTGTGAAGTTCCTCTTTATCCTTAAGTGACATCTCATGAGCAACAATTCTTCCAATCACCTCCGTTGGCTTGAGATCTTTGTAATTGGGCATCATTTGGATCAATGTGCACACGGTATCATATTTTCCATCCAAGGCTCTTAGAATCTTCTTGATGATGAATCTATCGGTCATCTCTTCACTTCCTAAGCCGGCAATCTCATTTGTGATGAGAGCAAGCCTAGAGTACATTTCAGCGACACCTTCACCATCCTTCATCTTGAACTTGTCAAGTTGGCTTTGAAGCACATCCAACTTGGATTCCTTGACGGAGTCGGTACCTTCATGCATATCAATCAAAGTGTCCCAAATTTCCTTCGCATTCTCAAGACGGCTGATTTTGTTGAATTCTTCGGGGCACAATCCGTTGAAGAGAATATCACAAGCTTGAGCATTGTATTGCAACATCTTCAACTCATCCGCGGTAGCTTCACGGTTTGGTTCTCTCCCATCAAAGAAGTCACCTTGCAAACCAACACACACAATAGCCCAAACGGCGAGTTTATGTCCAAGAATATGCATTTTCATTTTGTGCTTCCAGCTAGCAAAATTAGTACCATCAAAGTAGGGACCTCTATGGTGATAATTTCCCTCGCTAGACACCATACTCTCCTAGGTTGTGAAACCAAGGCTATGACCACCAAAAGCTATGGAGATCAAAGCAAATGGAGACCAAAGCTCTGATACCACTTGTAGGATCAAAAGTATGTCTAGAGGGGGGTGATTAGACTACTTGACCAAATAAAACTTAACCTTTTCCCAATTTTAGTTCTTGGCAGATTTTAGCTATTTTAGTACAAGTCAAGCAATCATCACACAATTCAAGCAATCATGCAAAGAGTATATTGGCAGCGGAAAGTAAAGCATGCAACTTGCAAGAATGTAAAGGGAAGGGTTTGGAGAATTCAAACGCAATTGGAGACACGGATGTTTTTCCCGTGGTTCGGATAGGTGGTGCTATCCTACATCCACGTTGATGGAGACTTCAACCCACAAAGGGTAATGGTTGCGAGAGTCCACGGAGGGATCCACCCACAAAGGGTAACGGTTGCGCGAGTCCACATAGGGCTCCACCCACGAAGGGTCCACGAAGAACCAACCACCCACAAAGGGTCCACGAAGAAGCAACCTTGTCTATCCCACCATGGCCATCGCCCACACAGGACTTGCCTCACTAGCGGTAGATCTTCACGAAGTAGGCAATCTCCTTGCCCTTACAAACTCCTTGGTTCAACTCCACAATTTTTTCGGAGGCTCCCAAGTGACACCTAGCCAATCTAGGAGACACCACTCTCCAAGAAGTAACAAATGGTGTGTAGGTAATGAACTCCTTGCTCTTGTGCTTCAAATGATAGTCTCCCCAACACTCAACTCTCTCTCATAGGATTTGGATTTTGTGGAAAGAAGATTTGAGTGGAAAGCAACTTGGAGAGGCTAGAGATCAAGATTCATATGGTAGGAATGGAATATCTTGGTCTCAACACATGAGTAGGTGGTTCTCTCTCAGAACATATGAGTTGGAATGGTGTATGTGTTCTGATGGCTCTCTCATCGAATGAAGAGGAGGTGGAGGGGTATATATAGCCTCCACACAAAATCCAACCGTTACACACAGTTTTCCAATCTCGGTGGGACCGAATCAACAAACTCGGTCGGACCGAAAATGTAAACCTAGTGACCGTTAGACATTTTCGGTGGGACTGACATGCAACTCGGTAGGACCGATATGGTTAGGGTTTGGGCATAACGTAATCTCGGTGAGACCGATTACACAAACTCGGTGAGACCGAATATGGTAATTAGCTAACCAGAGAGTTGGTCACGCAAACTCGGTGGGACCGATTTGCTCTTTCGGTGAGACCGAAAAGTTACAAAGGGGAAACACTGAATTTACATTGCAATCTCGGTGGGACCGATTCGCTCTTTCGGTGAGATCGAAAAGTTACGAAAGGGAAACAGAGAGTTTGCAATCCCATCTCGGTGAGACTGAGATCCCTATCGGTAGAACCGAATTGCTAGGGTTTGGCAGTGGCTTATGACAAGTGAAACTCGGTGGCGCCGGATAGGAAGAATCGGTAGGACCGAGTTTGGCTTAGGGTTTAGGTCATATGTGGATATGGGAAAGTAGTTGAGGGTTTTGGAGCATATCACTAAGCACATGAAGCAAGAGGCTCATTAAGCAACACCTCATCCCCCTTGATAGTATTGGCTTTTCCTAAAGACTCAATGTGATCTTGGATCACTAAAATATAAAATGAAGAGTCTTGAGCTTTTGAGCTTGAGCCAATCCTTTGTCCTTAGCATTTTGAGGGTTCCACTTTCACATCCATGCCATGCCAATCATTGAGCTTTCCTGAAATAATCATCTTGGAATAGCATTAGCTCAATGAGCTATATGTTGTTATGAATTACCAAAACCACCTACGGATAGTTGCACTTTCAATAACTCCAACACCGTGTTCACTTCCCGGACCCCGCCGAGAAGAGACCATCACGGTTACGCACGCGGTTGATGTATTTTAATTAAGGTCAACTTCAGGTTTTCTACAACCGGACATTAACAAATTCCCATCTGCCCATAACCGCGGGCACGGCTTTCGAAAGTTCAAATCCCTGCAGGGGTGTCCCAACTTAGCCCATCACAAGCTCTCACGGTCAACGAAGGATATTCCTTCTAGCGGGAAGACCCGATCAGGCTCGGAATCTCGGTTACAAGACATTTCGACAATGGTAAAACAAGACCAGCAAAGCCACCCAGATGTGCCGACAAATCCCGATAGGAGCTGCACATATCTCGTTCTCAGGGCACACCGAATGAGCAAGACATCGGGTAAGCTAGCCCAGAGTTGCCCCTGGTAGCCTCGGACATCGTTCAGTTTGGACCAACACTTAGAGAAGCACTGGCCCGGGGGGTTAAAATAAGATGACTCTTGAGCCGGCCGACTCAAGGGAAAGAAAAAGGCTAGGTGGCAAATGATAAAACCAATGTTGGGCCTTGCTGGAGGAGTTTTATTCAAGGCGAACTGTCAAGGGGTTCCCATTATAACCCAACCGCATAAGGAACGCAAAATCCGGGAACATAACACCGATATGACGGAAACTAGGGCGACAAGAGTGGAACAAAACACCAGGCATAAGGCCGAGCCTTCGACCCTTTACCAAGTATATAGATGCATTAATTAAATAAGAGATATTGTGATATCCCAACAAAATATCCATGTTCCAACATGGAACAAGCTCCAAACTTCGCCTGCAACTAACAACGCTATAAGAGGGGCTGTGCAAAGCGGTAACATAGCTAAACAACGGTTTGCTAGGACAAGGTGGGTTAGAGGCTTGGCTTAAAAATATGGGAGGCATGATAAGCAAGTGGTAGGTATCGTAGCATAGGCATAGCAAAAGAGCGAGCAACTGGCAAGCAAAGATAGAAGTGATTTCGAGGGTATGGTCATCTTGCCTGAAATCCCGCAAGGAAGAAGAACGAGTCCATGAAGGAGACAAACGGGCGTAGTCGAACGGTTCCTCACAAACACGACGTTATCGGAACCAACCCGAAGAAGCAACACCGGAAAGAAGCAACCAACATAGTAAACAACCACCACATAAACATGGCCTGATGCACAACTAAATATGATGCATGTCCAGTTTAAAGATACATGGCATGGCAAAGTGCACAAGCAATCCTACAAATTAAGTGGAGCTCAATATGCAACTCCGTTGCATATTGACGAAACACCACATCAATTATTTAGTTCTCTCTCGTTTAGGTACCCAACAAGATTAAATGTTGTTAGCATGGCAAGAGGTGTCACATGATGAAACTATCTAATCTAGGCAAGTTTAAATGAGGCCGGAACAACAAAACAACAAGTCCGGAAACTCCTCATATGCATATATTAAGTTTGTTACTGTTCTGCCCTAAACATAATTTTAGAGTTGTCAAACATGCTAGGTGAGTGCATCATGTTAAACTAGGCATTTTTCTACCCTGCTTACATATAAGGTTTATTAAAATCCGAGTTACAGTTATTTAGTTATGAATTAAATCATTTTAGCAAGTTATTTAAGCAAATTTAAACAAACAACATCTTAAGCATTTTAAACATGGATGAAAAAGACATATTATGAAACTAGATGAAAAACTAAGCATATTTTATATATAAGTTGTTTTAAACCGATGCACGGTTAATTAGTTATTAACAATGCAAAACAGTGGCAAAATGATGTAATTATGATTGCACTGGAAAATGATAAAACCCTAAGCAGAAAAAAAACATACTTGGGCCAGAAGCATCACGGTGCAGTGGCCCAGCAGCGAAAGTAGCCCAAGTGTGCGTGGTGTGTGCACAATTTAAAGGATTCGATCCCACGACCTCCTGGTGTGTGCGTTGGGCACTCACCACTGCGCTGGTGCTTTGTTCGTGGCTAGAAAGGGAGATCGGAACTTATGAATAATCCAAATGCAAGAGCCTGCTTCTCCATGGATCGCAGAAGAACTAGGTGACGACGCCGGCGAGAAATATGGCGATCATCTCGATCACAGGCCGACGGCGGGGGTGCGGAAATAGGTGGGGCTGCTGGCCTACAAGCGGGGTGGCTGCGGGTGTGCCGTCTGCGTAGGCGTTCGAGCACGACCTACAGCTCGTCCCGGGCATGGAGGAGAAGGAGACCGGAGCCGCGTGGGTGGTGCTTTGCGGCTATTGCACGAAAACGGAGAGGGTCGAATGTGTGCGGGAGGGTGCAGATGCATACGTGCGCTGAGGCGCTGCTCGAGCACGAGCTCGGGCTCGACTCGGGCGTGCAACTGCCGTGGTGTGGTCGCGGTGCGGCGACGCGAGGCATGCGGGCGAAGCAGAGTAAAACAGGGGAGGCGGCGGCGCTGTGCACAGAGAGCGGTGGAGGAGGTCGGGCCCGATGCACCAAGGAACAAAACGGCAAGCTGAAAGGAGGGAATCGGTTCTACAGAACGTTTCGTCCCTATTGGATGCACACAGCCAACGAGGAGAGGTCGGAACACTCGCCGGAGACGAGGTCCGACGGAGGAGCGCTCGGGCTCGACAGAGATGGACGAAACAGGGTATAATCGGATGAGAAGAACTGATGAGGAGGTGCGACTGCTCACATTGAGGGGCTTGAAGGAGTCGTTCTAGCTTGGGGACACAAGGAGCAACGGACTCGGCCGTCGACAAGTTCACCCGAGGAAGAAGACGAAGATGATGGCGAGCAGAGAACGGCCTCCGACTTGGCGTCCGTGTTGTAGGGGAAGAAGAGGATGCTGGCGCAGCATACTGACGTCCCGCGGCGCCGTCAAGGAAGCAGGTGGTCGGCGGGAGTTCCTATGGCGGAGACGAGCTCTCGCACGTCTCGGACATGGCGATCGGGTGGCCAGGCAGCGGGCGCGTGCGAGCTCCTTACCTGTGGCGGCGGGCGGAGGAGAAAGAGGGAGGAGGAGGAACCCTAGGGCACGGCTGGGATTAAATAGGGGGCGCGGGCACGGCTGGCTCGGCCACGATGGCCATGGCGTGCGTGTAAAGGACAGGGGAGAGGTAGGAGAAAGATGGGTTAGTGCTATAGAAAATCCACTGACGCGTGGGTCCAGCTATGCCACGTGGGACGAGTGAGAGAGAGGGGTATGTGAGTTTCAGGTGGAAAAAGGATCTGGAGGGCTAGGTGGGCTGGTGCGGGTGCGCTGAAGATGGGCCACTGCCGGGCTGCTCCCGGCTGCGCTGAGTTGCTGCTGCTCTTCCTTTTCTATTTCTTCAAACAGAAATAAAAGAACAAAAGCACAGAGGAATTGGAGAGCGTTTTGAGAGATATAAGAATATCCCTGGAGTCCAGAATTTGTGCCGCGGTGGCAGAGCGGGTGATGGACGGCAGTGGGTTGGCGGCCACGACAGCCACCTCCCGCCTTTGGGCCGCGGCGGCGGAGCGGGCGATGGCCCTGGCTTTCGACGGTTGTGTAGAGGCAACAGCTGCCGACGGGCACCGGCGGCGGAGCATGTGGTGGGTGTTCCGCGCACACCGAACAGGGATGCCACATGCACTACACTACGTCGGGGACTGAGGCGCCGCCGCGGTGTAGCCTCCCAGCTGGAGTTGTCCTCTGATGATGGAGGTGTGGCTGAGCGATGACGATGGACCGGTGCCATTGGCGATTGTGGGAGAAGCAGACGAGATAAGCTACAGGGAGGGAGGGGAAAATGCGACGCAGGACTCGCTGGCCGTGAGGGTTTATATAGCAGGCCAGTAAGCATTGGGATTTTGGGGGATTTCACTGAGTCGGGCGGGAAGCTTGCGCGGGAACCTGCGAGATTGCACGGGAACGGGCTCACCGATGATTCATTGGCACCACCGTTTGGCCAAAAGAACACCCCCGCATGCTACGCAAGCTTGGCTATAAGCCGTCTGCGGCAGCGGGGTGACAAGACGTGCGAGAGTAGGATGAAAGGACATGTACACATACGGTTAATACAAAAAAAGGTTTGCAATTTAATTACCTACTATACCCCCATCCTGGTTTATAAATAGAATTTAACTAATAAAATACGAATGCATGTCGCCAAAGATTATATCATTGGATTCGTATTTGAACATAGTTTCCAGCTATACAATATTTGTAACATGCATTAACACTTTTTTGGTTAAATTTAAGGTTATATACCAGCAAGTGTTTGCCGGCAACACACTTGGCTTATTCCATCACAAACAGCTCGGATAGATCAACTGTATGCCACATATCACACACACAACTCTAATCTGATTTGTGCTTGATGTCTCTGACATCGCTCACACAGTTCATCTTATTTGCCACATATCACTATGTCGGCCTCTGCTTGCGTCCCTCGGCAAGCTCTGCTCGCCATTAGGCGCCGCCGCGCTCTGTGCTCGCCGCTAGGCGCCGTGGCACGCTTTGCTTGCGTCCGTCGACGTGCTCGGCTATGGACAGCTTTTGGTTGCTCACCGTTGAGGCGACCGCGGAGAGGTCTGCTGGCGTCCCTCCGCACGCGCTTTGCCAGTGTTTGGGCGTGCACACGATCACGTCGGGGCCCCATATGCATGTGGTTGTGCCACGCGCGTTGCCACGCGATGCAGTTATGTGTGGCACGATGGAGTTACGTGTTGCAAATTAGAACTGCCATCAGGGCCTGTCGATATACCTGGCCATCTGCTACCTCTTGAGCACTGCGTTGGTTTTCCCTTGAAAAGGAAAGGGTGATGCAGTAAAGTAGCGTAAGTATTTCCCTCGGTTTTTGAGAAGCAAGGTATCAATCCAGTAGGAGATCACGCTCGAGTCCCACTCACCCACACAAACAAATAAGAACCTCGCAACCAACGCGATAAAGGGGTCGTCAATCCCTTCATGGTCAGTTACGAGAGTGAGATCTGATAGATATGATAAGATAATATTTTTTGTATTTTTATGATAAAGAGAAATAAAGATGCAAAGTAAAATAAACGGCAATAGAAATAGCAAAGTGTTGGAAGATTAATATGATGGAAGATAGACCCAGGGGCCATAGGTTTCACTAGTGGCTTCTCTCAAGAGCATAATATTACGGTGGGTAGATGAATTACTATCGAGCAATTGATAGAATTGAGCATAGTTATGAGAATATCTAGGTATGATCATGTATATAGGCATCACGTCCGCGACAAGTAGACCGAAACGATTCTGCATCTACTACTATTACTCCACACATCGACCGCTATCCAGCATGCATCTAGAGTATTAAGTTCATAAGAACAGAGTAATGCTTAAGTAAGATGACATGATGTAGAGGGATAAACTCATGCAATATGATATAAACCCCATCTTTTTATCCTCGATGGCAACAATATAATACGTGTCGTTTCCCTTTCTGTCACTGGGATCGAGCACCGCAAGATTGAACCCAATGCTAAGGACTTCTCCCATTGCAAGAAAGATCAATCTAGTAGGCCAAACCAAACTGATAATTCGAAGAGACTTGCAAAGATAAACCAATCATACATAAAAGAATTCAGAGGAGATCCAAATATTGTTCATAGATAAACTTGATCATAAACCCACAATTCACCGGATCTCGACAAACACACCGCAAAAGAAGATTACATCGAATAGATCTCCAAGAAGATCGAGGAGAACTTTGTATTGAGATTTAAAGAGAGAGAAGAAGCCATCTAGCTAATAACTATGGACCCGAAGGTCTGAAGTAAACTACTCACACATCACTGGAGAGGCCATGGAGTTGACGTAGAGGCCCTCCGTGATCAATGCCCCCTTCGGTGGAGCTTCGGAAAAGGCCCCAAGATGGGATCTCTCGGGTACAGAAGGTTGCGGCGGTGGGATTAGGTTTTCGTGGTGCTCCTAGATGTTTGGGGGGTACGTGGATATATATAGGAGGAAAAAGTACGTCGGTGGAGCAATGAGGGGCCCACGAGGGTGGAGGGCGCGCCCAGGGGGGTAGGCGCGCCCCTCTGCCTCGTGGCCTCCTTGATTGTTTCTTGACGCCCACTCCAAGTCTCCTGGATCACGTTTGTTGAGAAAATCACGTTCCCGAAGGTTTCATTCCATTTGTACTCCATTTGATATTCCTTTTCGGCGAAACTCTAAAATAGGAAAAAAAACAGCAATATGGGTTGGGCCTCCGATTAGTAGGTTAGTCCCAAAAATGATATAAAAGTGTAAAATAAAGCCCATTAACATCCAAAATAGATAATATAATAGCATGGAGCAATCAAAAATTATAGATACATTGGAGACGTATCAAGCATCTGTAAGCTTAATTCCTGCTCGTCCTCGAGTAGGTAAATGATAAAAGAAGAATTTTTGATGTGGAATGCTTTCTAACATATTTCTCAATGTAATTTTTCTTTATTGTGGCATGAATGTTCAGATCCAAAAGATTCAAGATAAAAGTTTAAGATTGACATAAAAATAATAATACTTCAAGCATACTAACTAAGCAATCATGTCTACTCAAAATAACATGGCCAAAGAAAGTTATCCCTACAAAATCATATAGTCTGGCTATGCTCTATCTTAACCACACAAAATATTTAAATCATGCACAACCCTGATGACAAGCCAAGCAATTGTTTCATACTTTTGATGTTCTCAAACTTTTTCAATCTTCATGCAATACATGAGCGTGAGCCATGGATATAGCACTATGGTGGAATAGAATGGTGGTTGTGGAGAAGACAAAAAGGAGAAGATAGTCTCACGTCAACTAGGCGTATCAATGGGCTATGGAGATGCCCATTAATAGATATCAATGTGAGTGAGTAGGGATTGCCATGCAACAGATGCACTAGAGCTATATGTGTATGAAAGCTCAACAAAAGAAACTAAGTGGGTGTGCATCCAACTTGCTTGCTCACGAGGACCTAGGGCAATTTGAGGAAGCCCATCATTGGAATATACAAGCCAAGTTCTATATGTAAAATTCCCACTAGTATATGAAAGTGATATCATAGGAGACTCTCTATTATGAAGATCATGGTGCTACTTTGAAGCACAAGTGTGCAAAAGGATAGTAACATTGTCCCTTCTCTCTTTTTCTCTCAATTTTTTTTATTTGGGCCTTCTTTTTTTCTTTTTGGCCTCTTTTTATTTTTTTATTTTTCGTCCGGAGTCTCATCCCAACTTGTGGGGGAATCATGGTCTCCATCATCCTTTCCTCACTGGGACAATGCTCTAATAATGATGATCATCACACTTTATTTACTTACAACTTAAGAATCACAACTCAATACTTAGAACAAAATATGACTCTATGTGAATGCCTCCGGCGGTGTACCGGGATATGCAATGAATCAAGAGTGACATGTATGAAAGAATTATAAACGGTGGCTTTGCCACAAATACGATATCAACTACATGATCATGCAAAGCAATATGACAATGATGAAGCGTGTCATAATAACGGAACGGTGAAAGTTGCATGGCAATATATCTAGGAATGTCTATGGAAATGCCATAATAGGTAGGTATGGTTGCTGTTTTGAGGAAGGTATATGGTGGGTTTATGGTACCGGCGAAAGTTGCGCAGTACTAGAGAGTCTAGCAATGGTGGAAGGGTGAGGGTGCGTATAATCCATGGACTCAACATTAGTCATAAAGAACTCATATACTTGTTGAAAAAATCTATTAGTTATTGAAACAAAGTATTACGTGCATGCTCCTAGGGGGATAGATTGGTAGGAAAAGACCATCGCTCGTCCCCGACCACCACTCATAAGGAAGACAATCAATAAATAAATCATGCTCCGACTTCATCACATAAAAGTTCACCATACGTGCATGCCATGGGAATCACAAACTTTAATACAAGTATTTCTCAAATTCACAACTACTCAACTAGCATGACTCTAATATCACCATCTCCATATCTCAAAACAATCATCAAGTATCAAACTTCTCTTAGTATTCAATGCACTTCTATGAAAGTTTTTATATTATTCCTAAAAGCAAATTTCCATGTTGTTCTAAAGGACTCTCAAAATAATATAAGTGAAGCATGAGAGATCAATTATTTCTATAAAATAAAACCACCGCCATGCTCTAAAAGATATAAGTGAAGCACTAGAGCCACAAAATATATAGCATAAAAGATATAAGTGAAGCACAGAGTATTCTAATAAATTTCAAATCATGTGAGTCTCTCTCAAAAGGTGTGTACAGAAAGGATGATTGTGGTAAACTAAGAAGAAAACACTCAAATCATACAAGACGCTCCAAGCAAAACACATATCATGTGGTGAATAAAAATATAGCTGCAAGTAAAGTTACCGATAGACGAAGACGAAAGAGGGGATGCCTTCCGGGGTATCCCCAAGCTTAGGCTTTTTGGTGTCCTTGAATTTTACCTTGGGGTGCCATCGGCATCCCCAAGCTTAGGCTCTTGCCACTCCTTGTTCCATAATCCATCAAATCTTTACCCAAAACTTGAAAACTTCACAACACAAAATTGGTATGTCTTGACTTATGCGTAGACTCCCCGGCAACAGCGCCAGAAATGGCTCATTGTCGGGAATCAAATCTTGACTTGACTTGGCGCGAATCTCCCCGGCAACGGCGCCAGAAATCCTTCTTTCTACCTCTTGAGCACTGCGTTGGTTTTCCCTTGAAGAGGAAAGGGTGATGTAGTAAAGTAGCGTTAGTATTTCCCTCAGTTTTTGAGAACCAAGGTATCAATCCAGTAGGAGATCATGCTCGAGTCCCACGCACCTACACAAACAAATAAGAACCTCGCAAACAACGCGATAAAGGGGTCGTCAATCCCTTCACGGTCACTAACGAGAGTGAGATCTGATAGATATGATAAGATAATATTTTTGGTATTTTTATGATAAAGATAAATAAAGATGCAAAGTAAAATAAACGGCAATAGAAATAGCAAAGTGTTGGAAAATTAATATGATGGAAGATAGACCCGGGGGCCATAGGTTTCACTAGTGGCTTCTCTCAAGAGCATAAGTATTACGGTGGGTAAATGAATTACTGTCGAGGAATTGATAGAATTGAGCATAGTTATGAGAATATCTAGGTATGATCATGTATATAGGCATCACATCCGCGACAAGTAGACCGAAACGATTCTGCATCTACTACTATTACTCCACACATCGACCGCTATCCAGCATGCATATAGAGTATTAAGTTCATAAGAACAGAGTAATGCTTTAAGTAAGATGACATGATGTAGAGGGATAAACTCATGCAACATGATATAAACCCCATATTTTTATCCTCGATGGCAACAATACAATACGTGTCGTTTCCCTTTCTGTCACTGGGATCGAGCACCGCAAGATTGAACCCAAAGCTAAGCACTTCTCCCATTGCAAGAAGGATCAATCTAGTAGGCCAAACCAAACTGATAATTCGAAGAGACTTGCAAAGATAAACCAATCATACATAAAAGAATTCAGAGGAGATCCAAATATTGTTCATAGATAAACTTGATCATAAACCCACAATTCATCGGATCTCGACAAACACACCGCAAAAGAAGATTACATCGAATAGATCTCCAAGAAGATCGAGGAGAACTTTGTATTGAGATTCAAAGAGAGAGAAGAAGCCATCTAGCTAATAACTATGGACCCGAAGGTCTGAAGTAAACTACTCACACATCACCGGAGAGGCCATGGAGTTGACGTAGAGGCCCTCCGTGATCAATGCCCCCTTCGGCGGAGCTCCGAAAAAGGCCCCAAGAGGGGATCTCTCGGGTACAGAAGGTTGCAGCAGTGGAATTAGGTTTTCGTGGTGCTCCTGGATGTTTGGGGGGTACGTGGATATATATAGGAGGAAGAAGTACGTCGGTGGAGCAACAAGGGGCCCATGAGGGTGGAGGGCACACCCAGGGGGTAGGCGCGCCCCCCTGCCTCGTGGCCTCCTCGATTGTTTCTTGACGCCCACTCCAAGTCTCCTGGATCATGTTTGTTGAGAAAATCATGTTTCCGAAGGTTTCATTCCGTTTGGACTCTGTTTGATATTCCTTTTCGGTGAAACTCTAGAATAGGCAAAAAACAGCAATATGGGCTGGGCCTCCAATTAGTAGGTTAGTCCCAAAAATGATATAAAAGTGTAAAATAAAGCCCATTAACATCCAAAATAGATAATAGCATGGAGCAATCAAAAATTATAGATACGTTGGAGACGTATCACCGTCCGGCTTCCCCTTTAATTCCGGCAGCCATTATAACCTTAGTCTCTTCAACCTTTCGATCGCACCCCACAACACAACAAGCACACCCACGACGACACATAGAGAGGGGATATCTGGCGGCGCTCCAATGGAGTTCGGCGAGCATAGAGTGGAGACCAACGCGAGGGAGATGGATCACTCAGTGGTGTACTGATACGTCTCCAATGTATCTATAATTTTTTATTGTTCCATGTTGTTTTATTACCTATCTTAGATGTTTTGTAATCATTTTATAGTCATTTCATATCATTTTTTGGTACTAACATATTGACATAGTGCACAGTGCCAGTTCCTGTTTTTCCATGTTTCTTACATTGCAGGAAATCAATATCAAATGGAGTCCAAATGGCACGAAACTTTATGATAATTTTTTATGGGCCAAAAGGAAGCAGATGGGCCCTGGTTGCACCTGGGGGTGCCCCGAGGGGAGCACAACCCACCAGGGCGCGCCAGGAGGCACTGGCGCGCCCCGGTGGGTTGTGCCCACCTCGGGTGCCCCCGGGACCTCCTCTTTGCTCTATAAATACCCAAATATTCCCAAAACCACAGGGGAGTCGACGAAATATTCATCCAGCCATCGCAGAGTCCAGAAACACCACATCCAATCTAAACACCATCACGGAGGGGTTCACCACTTCCATTGGTGCCTCTCCGATGATGCATGAGTAGTTCTTTGTAGACCTTCGGGTCTGTAGTTAGTAGCTACATGGCTTTATCTCCCTCTCTTGATCCTCGATACAATGGTCTCTTGGAGATCCATATGATGTAACTCTTTTGCGGTGTGTTTGTTGGGATCGATGAACTTCGAGTTTATGATCAGATCTATGTTTTTATATCCATGAAAGTATTTGAGTTTCTTTGATCTCTTTTATGCACGATCTCTTATAGCCTCGTATTTCTTCTCTGATATTTGGGGTTTGTATGGCCAACTCGATCTATTTATCTTGCAATGGGAAGAGGTGCCCGGTAGTGGGTTCGATCTTACGGTGCTTGGTCCCAGTGACAGAAAGGGAACCGATATGTATGTATCGTTGCTTCTAAGGATAAAAAGACGAGATCTATATCTACCGCCATATAGATAAACGGATCTTGTCTACATCATGTCATCGTTCTTATTGCATCACTTCGTTTTTCCATGAACTTAATACACTAGATGCATGCTGGATAGCGGTCGATGTGTGGAGTAATAGTAGTAGATGCAGGCAGGAGATGGTCTACTAATCTTGGACGTGGTGCCTATGTAATGATCATTGCCTGAATATCGTCATAATTATTTGAAGTTCTATCAATTGCCCAACAGTAATTTGTTTACCCACCGTTTGCTATTTTTCTCGAGAGAAGCCACTAGTGAAACCTACGTCCCCCGGGTCTTATTTCCCATATATTTGCCTTTGCGATCTACTTTTTCCTTGCTTTTATTTTCAGATCTATTAAACCAAAAATACAAAAATACTTTGCTGCACTTTATTTTATTTGCAATCTATTTATCCAATCTATTACAACCTTTTTACCGTCACACACCAATTTCTGGCGCCGTTACCCGAAAGGGATTGATAACCCCTTTAACACGTCGGGTTGCAAGGTGTTGTTATTTGTGTGCAGGAGCTGTTTACGTCGTGTTGCCTGGTTCTCCTACTAGTTCTATAACCTTGGTTTCATAACTGCGGGAAATACCTACCTCCGCTGTGTTGCATCATCCCTCCCTCACCGGGGAAATACCGACGTAGTTCCAGCTGCCATCAAGGAGAATTTCTGGCGCCGTTGCCGGGGAGGATCTTCAACATAACCAGGTTCCTAATCAAAAATCTCATTTCCTTGCAATTTACATTATTTGCCATTTGCCTCTCATTTTCCTCTCCCCCACTTCACGAAAATTTGTCGTTTTATTCGCCTCTCTTTTTCCGTTCGCCGTTTTCTTGTCAGCTCTATTCTATGCTTGCAATCATGAGTGATTTAGGTATGGCACCAACAGATGATGGCATGACTCCTAAGATGGGACGTACAGACAATCTGGATGCTAAAACTTTTATCTTGGGGCAAGGGAACGTTATGGGAAAAGAACGTCTCCAAGAATTCTTCAATTGCGTTGGAAATTTGAGTCTTGATGATGCTCCTATACTTAAAACTACTAGATCTTATGCGGATGCTATTTCAGTACTAGTTTTGAAACTTGAAAGCAAATTTATCCACACTCATCCTACTTTGCAAAGATTGTTTTTTTAGCTTCCAGAAATAAAGAATCCTAGAGCCAAAAAGTTGGCCACTCTCGTTCTTATGAACGAGTTTGACTACATAATTCAGGAAGCTAGGGAAATCTTTGATTTTTATGGTATGAATCGTGAAAAACTCGTGATAGACAAAATTCTTTACAATAGTGACTATGCACTAAGGCATTTTCTTGGGGATAATAAGATCTTTGATGAGAATCTTTAAAAGGAGGTCCCCGTTCTAGATATAATCTAATAAGTTTTTAATAATGTTAATCAATACTATTCTTGGATTGTAGCGGGAAATCAAAGGGGTTATGATGAAAATCAACTAAGGAATGCTAAAGTTTCTATGGATAATATGGTTTACTGTTGTGTTCACAAAAACTCCTGATAAAAATACCCCCAAGAAAATTAAGAAGAAGAAGGATGACAAAACTTAGATCCTTGCTTTATGCCTAGCTAAGGGCGTAAAACTATAGCGCTTGTTGGGAGGCAACCCAATGAATAAATTTATTTTTTTGCTTTTTTTTCCTGTTCTTGTGTGTTAGCACAATTATGCTGCTGTTATGATTGTGTTTTTTATGTTTTAATTAGTGTTTGTGCAAAGTAAAGCCTTTAGGATCTTCTTGGGCAATAGTTGTTTGATCTTGCTGAAAAAACAAAAACTTTTACGCTCGTGAAATTAATTTTCATATTTTACCAGAGAGTGATAAAATACCCATTCCACTTGCAGTAGATCAATATAGAAATTTCTCAAGTCATCCTAATTTTTTAGAGTTTTTGGAGTTATAGAAGTATTCGAAATAGTCAGATTTCTACAGACTGTTCTGTTTTGACAGATTCTGTTTTCTTTGTGTTGTGTGCTTATTTTGATGGCTCTATGGTTTTCTTTGATGAGTTTTTGCCATAGAAAAGTTGGAGTACAGTAGATATAATACAAAAACAAAATATTAATTGGTTTGATACAACACTTATAGTAGTGGTTTATTATTCTTATACTAACGGATCTCACGAAGGCTTTGTTGAGTTTTGTGTGATTGAAGTTTTCAAGTTTTGGGTTAACTTACGATGGATGAAGGAAGGATGTAAGAGCCTAGGCTTGGGGATGCCCCGGCATCCCAAGCTATTATCCAAGAATGAGCAACCAACTAAGCTTGGGGATGCCCCGGCATCTGTAACATCCCAAATTTTCAATTTGGAATGTTATACATTAGATCATCATGCATATCATATTTTATTTTGCTTTTGGTTTTGATCCTAGAAAATCCTAAGCAACTCAAGGACCCACGGAGAGAGTTGGGGATTTCGTTATTTACATATTTGAGTTTTCTCAAATTATGTAAACAGGATCATTTGATTTTATTTATTTTATCATCAGTTATTTCTATTACAAAAATATGAGAGAGGGAATAAAATGACTTTCCCAAAATATAGAAATATTGAGGATTTAATAAAAAAATCAAATAAGTTTTATTTCGGAGTTTTTCGGTATTTTTATTTGAATTTAGGAAAAATGCGCGTTTTTCAAATTGTAGTTTGGGCCCAGATAAATGTTCACTTTATCGGGCTTGATTTTAGAAACCCGGCAAAATTTATTTCGTGATTTTTGGAGTCCGTTTAGTATTTCTTTCTATTTTTCTTCCGAGCGGAATTATTAAAAAAAACGTGGAACCGACTTTGGGCCGTACTCGGCCAGGACACCGCCGGCCGAGGCTTTATAAGCCGCCGCCCTGGCCCGAGAGAGAGCCCAGCCGCCGAGCCCCGAAACCCTAACCCTAGCCAGCCGCCGCCGCCGCCCGCCGCCGCCGCCGCCCCGCCGCCGACTCGCCGGAGCAGCACGCCGCCCGAGGTTCGCCGCCGCCCCGTTTTCCGTGCTGTTTAAAAAAAAATTCTGTTCGTCGTTTTTCTTTTTCGTCGGATTTTTCGCGGTTATTTTCTGATCGCGATTTCTGATCCGATTTTCGTTTTAGTATAACTTTTTGCTCCTTTGTCGTAATCAGGCGATTCAAGCGCCTGGAGTTTCGTCTCGAAACCCTCTTTCCGAATAATCAACTTAAACATGTTTTTGCTACTGTAAAATTTGCCCTAGATCCAGATTACTAGAGCGAAGTTGTTTTCTTTCGCCGTTTGATTTCTTTTGCATCGTTCGATTCAATTCTTTTTGCAAACCAGGGTTCTTAAGTTGAACTTTCTGGTTAGATCTTCTATTTGAGTTTTACCTGTGCATTAGATGAGTACTTATTGTATGCTTGTTATTTGTCTACGATAGAATACCCGGAGTGCGCCGCCTGTTACTTCGAATCTCTAGGTTTCGCGGATCATCAGCAAGGCAAGTAACACTTTGATCATACCTTTTCTACAACCCAGTTTTATTGCATTAGATCAATCCTCACACATTGCATGATTAGGATCTAATTAAATTGTGGGATGGGAAGTAGATGAGGTAGTACCTATTACCTGTTTATTATCAAACCTTTGGGAGTTACTTCTACGTTTGCTTATTATGCCATGCTATGCTAGTAGACGTGGATTGCGTGAGTGATATCCATGACAGATGTGAGATTGTTAATTAATGGTTTATCTAAGGTGTCAACCTAATACACATCTGGGTGGATTGAGGCACCTGGGGTTTCCAGGACTTGCCTGTTTTTCTTTTGGACCGCCACCCAGGCTCAAAGGGATCATGAGATTATTCATACTAGAAACTTCCGTGTGCAGCCACAAGCCATTATGGGCTCTGGCATAGTTGACTAAGTTGTGCGAACTCTTACAGTGGTAGACTAGCAGATGTAGGGGATGTAGGTGGTACGGTCTACCCGATCGTAAGGTGCTAGCACTTCTAAAAGACTATGTCTCGGTCATCCGTCTTCTCAAACACCCTGTAGTGCGAGAAACCAAACGGAGGCGATCGAGTCTTGTGGGGAAAAGTGCGCAAACCTCTGTAGAGTGTAACAAAATAATCATGGTTAGCCGTGTCCCCGGTTATGGACATCTTGAGTATCTAGTACCTGGATTATCATGTGAATCTCAACATGTTACTCTAAAGTTAATTTTGTTGGGTTAATGATGTTATTTTAATTGGGATTGAGAATGCTGTCAACCATTCTCAATGTTTGACAACCACCATGATAGTAATTAAATTTATTCCTTTGAAGTAGGGAAAAAATTGGCTTTACGCAAAAACTGTAACCATAGAGCTTTCCACCAGCCAAATATGCATATAGTATAGCTGTTGCATTCCATTATTCTCTATGTGTTACCTTGCCAGCATATTCCATGTGCTGACCCGTTTTCGGGCTGCAACGTTAATGTTGCAGACTTTTCAGACGATGATTAAGGAGTTTTTAGGTCATGGTTCTATACTCAGTGATGCCGTTGGAGTTGATGGACTCACTTATCTTCCAAGCCTTCCGCTGTTATCGTCACTAGATGGCCTTAAGCCATATTTATTGTAATAAGTTCTCTTTTGAGACACTCGATGTAATAAGTGTGTGATTGCTACTCTGCTATAAATCCTCCGAGTACTGTGTGGTGTCAGCATTACTGATCCAGGGATGACACCGGAGCACAGAGATCAGACTGTTTGAGGTCTGGTCGCTACAGAGATGGTATCAGAGCACACACTGACTGTAGGACACGACCACTAAGCTAAAGACCTAGATCACTACTCACTCTCTTCTCTTCTGACTTCTCATCTTTTCTACTCTTTAGGATGGCGGATGCAAGGAACAAGTTCACCCAACCGGATGAAGATACACCCTTTGGACGCCACTTGAAGGAAGTCACTAGATACCTGAACATAGGAGTACCAAGCTTCACGGGAACCTACAACGCCACTTTACCTGAAGAAGAGCGCTGGATGATTCAAGTTCAAGTTCCAAGAAGGACGTTCATGCCAGTCACTGAACCCATAGAGTTTTCTTTTGATGCACCAACTTGGAGTCTAGGAAAGAGCATGGCAGCACACATCGCCATGGGACGCATTGGAGAAGTCTACCGCAAGGATCTTAAGGATACTATCTACCAGATTTGTGGGCGCCGAGATGAACACTGGGAGATGATCAGCACCAGGAAAGATAGATCAATTGCAGCTTTTATTCAGGAGTTAAACTAGCACATTCGACGACAGGAGAATCAGATGTGCGCCGACATGATAGATCTGAAGAAGGCTAAGACTAGAATCAAGGAACTGGAGGAGAACTCAAGGCTACACGCGAATATTATGAAGAAGAAATTGAAGTATTGGTGGAGAAGAATGACGATCTGATAAACAAGATAGGAATATTTATGGGAGGCCCTATGCCCATAGATGAAGACGAAGAACCCAAGGAGATTAGCCCGGAAGACTACATCATCATTGACGGCACCGACTCGGAACAAGATAGTAGCGATGATGACTATGTTGATGAAGCAGGAGCAGATATCATGGAGTCTACAACCGTAGAACATTTCTAGTAGACCACCTCATCAGTAGTAGTAGTCCACCATGTAAATAGGAGCAATAGGAACAAGATAGTAGAGACGTGACCCCGGATTTGCCTTTCCGCCGGAGCTCACCCAGTTGATCCAGCAGCAGAACACCTTGATGCAGTTGCTAGCTCAGAATCAGAATCAAGGGAACAACAACAACACCCCACCACCACCACCACCTGTTGACCACTTAGCCTGTTTTCTTAGGCTAAATCCGCCGGTGTTTTCCAGTAGCACCGAGCCGATAGTAGCAGATGATTGGCTCCGCAAGATAGCTAGGGAGTTGACCACAGCAGGATGCGCAGATGCGGAGAAGGTGAAGTTTGCCGCACATCAGTTAGAAGGACCCGCAGCATCTTGGTGGGAGAATTTCACAGCCACCTTCCCAGTCGACACTGTCATATGGGACCAGTTCCAGCAGGCTTTTCGTACTGCCCATGTTTCAGTAGGAGCAATGGCCATGAAGAAGCGTGATTTTCGTAACTTGCGCCAAGGAGGACGGACAGTTGGCCAGTATGTGGAGGAGTTTAGTAAGCTAGCACGTTATGCCCCAGATGACGTTGCTACGGATGCAGCTAAGCAGGAGAAATTCCTGGAAGGACTGAATGATGAGTTGAGTATGCAGTTGATGGTAGCCACCTTCAACAACTACCAGGAGTTGGTAGATCGTGCTCTTATGATTGAAGGGAAGCAGCAGCAAATTGAGAACCGCAAGAGGAAGTATGGACAAGGAAAGTATAATTCAGGAGCTCAGCAGAAGCCTCGTTTTACCCCTAGACCAGGAGGACATTTTCAGCATACCCATGGAGTAGGTAGCTCGCACAATCACAATGGAACCAAGAATGGTAATGGGAATGGAGGAAGCAATGGCCATAACCGCAGCACCCCATCAACCCCAGCCAAGAAGGACTTGAGCCACGTCACTTGCTATAAGTGTTCGAAGCCAGGACATTATGCAAATGAATGTCCTGAAGGCCAAAATGGCAATGGAAGTTCTGGGAAGAAGCCGAACCCTTTCAACAGGGGACAGGTGAACCACGTTAATGTGGAGGAGGTTGAAGCTCAGCCCGATGCAGTAATAGGTAAGTTTTTGGTTAAGTCATTTACAGCACTCGTTCTTTTTGATACCGGTGCATCGCATTCATACATCTCAAGGGGATTTGTGGATAAGTATAACCTACCAACCCAAGCCCTTAGGTCACCCATGTTAGTAACCTCGCCAGGAGCAGAGTATGTGGCTAGTCTATGGTGTGATCGGTTACCATTAAGGATTGGTAACTATGTTTTTCCCTCAGACCTAATAGTATTGGAATCTCAAGGATTGGATGTGATATTAGGCATGGATTGGTTATAAAAGTATGAAGGGAATATTGAGTGTGCTAGTAAGTAAATTTTGCTTACCACACCAGAAGGGAGAAGGATCAAGTATGTATCCCGGCATGTACCAAAGAGGACACAAGTAAATTGCCTAACAGGACTTGTGCAGGAGGAAGTACCAGTGGTAAAGGATTTTCCTGATGTATTTCCCGAAGAGTTGCCAGGCATGCCACCGGATAGAGACATTGAGTTTTTGATTGAGCTATTGCCAGGCACTGGGCCAATATCAAAGAGACCATATAGGATGCCAGCAAAGATTTGGTGGAAATTAAGAAGCAGATTAAGGAGTTACTGGATAAGGGATATATTCGCCCAAGTTCTTCGCCTTGGGGATCGCCAGTACTTTTAGTGGAGAAGAAGGATGGATCGTTAAGGATGGTTGTTGACTATCGAGGATTGAATGAAGTAACAATCAAGAACAAGTACCCGCTACCAATGATCAATGATCTGTTTGATCGATTGCAAGGAGCTAAAGTGTTTTCCAAGATCGATTTGCGATCAGGATACCATCAGTTGAAGATTCAAGAACAGGATATTCCAAAGACAGCTTTTACCACTAGGTATGGGCTATATGAGTATACCGTTATGTCATTTGGACTGACTAACGCACCTGCCTATTTTATGAACATGATGAACAAATTGTTTATGGAGTTTTTGGATAAGTTCGTCGTAGTGTTCACTGATGATATCCTGGTTTATTCGAAGAATGAAGAGGAGCATAAGGAGCATTTGCGTTTGGTACTTGGAAAGCTCACAGAACATCAATTATATGCCAAGTTCAGCAAATGTGAGTTTTGGTTGAAGGAAGTAGGATTCCTCGGACATGTTATATCCGGAGAAGGTATAGCAGTAGATCCCGCTAAAGTTGAAACCGTGACCAAGTGGGAAGCACCAACAACAGTTGGAGAGATCCGGAGTTTTCTTGGACTCGCAGGATACTACCGGAGATTTATTGAGAATTTCTCAAAGATTGCAAAGCCTATGACGGAGTTGTTGAAGAAGGATACTAAGTTCAAATGGACTGATGAGTGTGAGGCAAGTTTCCAGGAGTTGAAGAAACGTTTGGTTACCTCACCAGTGTTGATTTTGCCAGATCAAACCAAAGATTATGAGGTGTATTGCGACGCTTCATGTCGAGGACTTGGAGCAGTGCTTATGCAGGAAGGGAGAGTTGTTTTGTATGCTTCACGACAACTAAAGCCCCACGAATTGAATTATGCTACGCATGATTTGGAGTTAGCAGCCGTAGTGCATGCATTGAAGACATGGAGACATTTCCTCATTGGAAATCATTGTGAGGTGTACACGGATCATAAGAGTTTGAAGTACATTTTCACACAGAAGGAGTTGAACCTCAGACAAAGGAGATGGTTGGAGCTTATCAAAGATTATGATATGAAATTACATTACCATCCCGGAAAAGCTAATGTAGTAGCTGATGCATTAAGCCGCAAGAGCCATGTCAATACGTTAATGACGGGAGAAATACCCAAGGAGTTAGCAGAAAATCTTCATGAACTATGTTTGGAAATAGTTCCGAGAGGCTATGTAGCAGCGCTAGAAATTCAGTCAACCTTGATGGACAGAATCAGAGAAGCTCAGAAAACTGACAAGGAGATTGCTTCTATAAAGGAGAAAATGAGCCAAGGAAAAGCTAAACGATTTCGTGAGGATGAGCACGACACCCTATGGTTTGAAGACCGTATTTATGTACCCAATAACCCGGAAATCAGGAAGTTGATTCTGCAAGAGGCACATGATTCACCGTATTCGATTCACCCAGGAAATACCAAGATGTATTTGGATTTGAAGGATATTTTCTAGTGGACCGGAATGAAAAAGGATATTGCAGAGTATGTAGCAGTTTGTGACGTATGTCAGAGAGTAAAGGCAGAGCATCAGAAGCCAGCAGGATTGTTGCAACCATTGCCGATACCCGAATGGAAGTGGGATAAGCTAGGCATGGATTTTATCACGGGATTACCAAGGACTCGTTCAGGCTATGACTCGATTTGGGTCATAGTTGATCGATTGACGAAGGTAGCACATTTCATCCCAGTAAAGACCACTTACACCAGTGCTAAGTTGGCGAAGATATACATGACCAGGATCGTATGTTTGCATGGAGTTCCGAGGAGCATCGTATCAGATAGAGGAACCCAGTTTACCTCAAAGTTCTGGAAGCAGTTGCATGAGACTTTGGGTACTAGGTTAGAATTTAGTACAGCTTTTCATCTGCAGACAGATGGACAGAATGAGAGAGTCAATCAGATGTTGGAGGATATGCTGAGAGCTTGTGCGCTAGATTATGGATCTAGTTGGGACGATAATTTTCCATATGCAGAGTTCTCTTACAATAATAGCTATCAGACCAGTTTGAAGATGGCCCCTTTCGAGGCTTTGTACGGAAGGAGGTGCAGGACACCGTTGTCATGGGACGAAGTTGGAGACCGCCAGTTGTTTGGACCAGATTTGATTAAGGAGTCTGAACAGAAGGTGAAGTTGATTCGCGATAGGCTCAAGGTAGCCCAATCCAGGAAGAAGAGCTACGCAGATCCTAAACGCAAGGAGACAGTTTATGAAGTTGGAGACAGAGTTTATCTTCGAGTATCCCCACTTCGAGGGATTAAGCGCTTTGGAGTTAAGGGGAAGTTAGCACCACGATTTATAGGGCCATATCGAGTTTTGGAGTGCATGGGAGAAGTGGCCTACAAGTTGGAATTGCCAGAAGGATTGACAGGAGTTCATGATGTGTTCCACGTTTCTCAGTTGAAGAAGTGTCACACGGAGATGGCTGACATACCTTTGAGAGACACAGTGCCATTGGAAGAAATTCAGTTGGATAACAATTTGACCTATGAGGAGAAACCAGTCAAGATTCTTGAGTTTGCCAGCCGAGTTACTCGCAGCAAGGTTATCAAGTTTTGCAAAGTTAAGTGGAGCCACCACACGGAGGATGAAGCCACCTGGGAGCGAGAGGAAGATTTGCTCAAAGACCACCCTCACCTATTTTCTAGCCAACCCGAATCTCGAGGGCGAGATTCATCTTAAGGGGGGTAGGTTTGTAACATCCCAAATTTTCAATTTGGAATGTTATACATTAGATCATCATGCATATCATATTTTATTTTGCTTTTGGTTTTGATCCTAGAAAATCCTAAGCAACTCAAGGACCCACGGAGAGAGTTGAGGATTTCGTTATTTACATATTTGAGTTTTCTCAAATTATGTAAACAGGATCATTTGATTTTATTTATTTTATCATCAATTATTTCTATTACAAAAATATGAGAGAGGGAATAAAATGACTTTCCCAAAATATAGAAATATTGAGGATTTAATAAAAAAATCAAATAAGCTTTATTTCGGAGTTTTTTGGTATTTTTATTTGAATTTAGGAAAAATGCGCATTTTTCAAAGTTGTAGTTTGGGCCCAGATAAATGTTCACTTTATCGGGCATGATTTTAGAAATCCGGCAAAATTTATTTCATGATTTTTGGAGTCCATTTAGTATTTCTTTTTATTTTTCTTTCGAGCGGAATTATTAAAAAAACGCGGAACCGACTTTGGGCCGTACTCGAACAGGACACCGCCGGCCGAGGCTTTATAAGCCGCCGCCCCGGCCCGAGAGAGAGCCCAGCCGCCCAGCCCCGAAACCCTAACCCTAGACAGCTGCCGCCGCCCCGCCGCCGACTCCCGGAGCAGCGCGCCGCCTGAGGTTCGCCGCCGCCCCGTTTTCCGTGCTGTTTTAAAAAAAAATCTGTTCGTCGTTTTTCTTTTTCGTCGGATTTTTCGTGGTTATTTTCTGATCGCGATTTCTGATCGCGATTTCTGATCCGATTTTCGTTTTAGTATAACTTTTCGCTTGTTTGTCGGAATCAGGCGATTCAAGCGCCTGGAGTTTCGTCTCGAAACCCTCTTTTCGAATAATCAACTTAAACATGTTTTTGCTACTGTAAAATTTGCCCTAGATCCAGATTACTAGAACGAAGTTGTTTTCTTTCGCCGTTTGATTTCTTTTGCTTCGTTCGATTTGATTCTTTTTGCAAACCAGGGTTCTTAAGTTGAACTTTCTGGTTAGATCTTCTATTTGAGTTTTACCTGTGCATTAGATGAGTACTTATTGTATGCTTGTTGTTTGTCTGTGATAGAATACCCGGAGTGCGCCGCCTGTTACTTCGAATCTCTAGGTTTCACGGATCATCAGCAAGGCAAGTAACACTTTGATCATACCTTTTCTACAACCCAGTTTTATTGCATTAGATCAATCCTCACACATTGCATGATTAGGATCTAATTAAATTGTGGGATGGGAAGTAGATGAGGTAGTACCTATTACCTGTTTATTATCAAACCTTTGGGAGTTACTTCTACGTTTGCTTATTATGCCATGCTATGCTAGTAGACGTGGATTGGGTGAGTGATATCCATGACAGATGTGAGATTGTTAATTAATGGTTTATCTAAGGTGGCAACCTAATACACATCTGGGTGGATTGAGGCACCTGGGGTTTCCAGGACTTGCCTGTTTTTCTTTTGGACCGCCACCCAGGCTCAAAGGGATCATGAGATTATTCATACTAGAAACTTCCGTGTGCAGCCACAAGCCATTATGGGCTCTGGCATAGTTGACTAAGTTGTGCGAACTCTTACAGTGGTAGACTAGCAGATGTAGGGGATGTAGGTGGTACGGTCTACCCGATCGTAAGGTGCTAGCGCTTCTGAAAGACTATGTCTCGGTCATCCGTCTTCTCAAACACCCTGTAGTGCGAGAAACCAAACGGAGGCGATCGAGTCTTGTGGGGAAAAGTGCGCAAACCTCTGTAGAGTGTAACAAAATAATCATGGTTAGCCGTGTCCCCGGTTATGGACATCTTGAGTATCTAGTACCTGGATTATCATGTGAATCTCAACATGTTACTCTAAAGTTAATTTTGTTGGGTTAATGATGTTATTTTAATTGGGATTGAGAATGCTGTCAACCATTCTCAATGTTTAACAACCACCATGATAGTAATTAAATTTATTCCTTTGAAGTAGGGAAAAAATTGGCTTTACGCAAAAACTGTAACCATAGAGCTTTCCACCAGCCAAATATGCATATAGTATAGCTGTTGCATTCCATTATTCTCTATGTGTTACCTTGCCAGCATATTCCATGTGCTGACCCGTTTTCGGGCTGCAACGTTAATGTTGTAGACTTTTCAGATGACGATTAAGGATTTTTTAGGTCGTGGTTCTATACTCAGTGATGCTGTTGGAGTTGATGGACTCACTTATCTTCCAAGCCTTCCGCTGTTATCGTCACTAGATGGCCTTAAGCTATATTTATTGTAATAAGTTCTCTTTTGAGACACTCGATGTAATAAGTGTGTGATTGCTACTCTGCTATAAATCCTCCGAGTACTGTGTGGTGTCAGCATTACTGATCCAGGGATGACACCGGAGCACAGAGATCAGACTGTTTGAGGTCTGGTCGCTACAACATCCCAAGCTATTATCCAGGAATGAGCAACCAACTAAGCTTGGGGATGCCCCCGAGTGGCATCCCCGCTTTCTTCCAACAACTATCAGTATTTACTCGAGACTATATTTTTATTCGTCACATGATATGTGTTTTGCTTGGAGCGTCTTGTATTATACGTGTCTTTGCTTGTTTTATTTTGTGTTTTAAGTTATCAATCCTTGCTGGACACACCTATTTGAGAGAGCCAAAGTTATGTCATGACTTGTTATTATTTCTCTCTATGCTTCACATAAATCTATTATGAGCTAGGACTTGCTTTAGTGCTTCACCTATATCTTTTTTAGCACGGTGTGCTTTGTTATTTTGAAGAAATTCTCTCTTGCTTCACTTAAATTATTTTGAGAGAATGAAAAATTGTTATGCTCATGATCTTCACTTATATTTGGTTGAGCTTATGAAAAGCAACTCATGAAAATTAGTCGAAAAGTGATAGATATCCAAGAAGGATAATGCTAAGAAAATGTCATTAAGATCATTGGACAAAATAAACTTGATTCGTAGTAATAGTTTTGAGATATGATGATGTGATATCTGAGTCATTTGATGAGTAATTGTGTTCTAGTAAGAATATGGGTGTTAAAGTTTGTGATTCCCTATGCAAGTACGAAAGTCAATAGTCATACAATGAAAATTATATCCTACTTGTGGTCCATAATTCAGTGTTAATTATGCTTAATGCTTGTTTATGAGATTATTCGTTTCTTGGTTGGTCGCTTCCCAATCTTTTGCTAGCCTTCATTTTGCACTAAGTATGACCTCTACTTGTGCATCCAAAATCCTTCAAACCAATTTTGCCACATGAGTCCACTATATCTACCTATATGCGGTATTCTTTTACCGTTCTAAGCAAATTTGCATGTGCCATCTCTAATTTTCAAAATAAACTTCTCTTTTGTGTGTTTGTTTCGCTTGCGAAGCAGTGAGGGGTGGCTCATATTTTCCATGCTAGATGTGTTATTCTCAAGATGAGTGTTTATTCACTTGTCATTGCACGAGAGTAAGGCAAGGTATTAGGGATGCCCAGTCCCGAAATGCAAAAAGAAATGAAATTACTTTATGTTGTCAAATAATAAATTCCTTGGAAAGTGTTGGTATGGAGGGCACCCGTGGATACGGTTAGCCATGGAAAGTGAAAGTTATGGTGGAAAAAGGAATAAACTTTATTTTATGTTTGGGAACCGCCTATGATATATCTAGTATGGAAAGTGGTCGGAACTCTAAGTCGTTTTCGTTGGTGAGATGGATACACCTCCCAAAATGTTTTTATCTCTAAGTTTTTCGCTTTGAGCTCTGGCACCTCTACAAATCCCGACTTCCCTCTGCGAAGGGTCTATCTTTTACTTCATGCAATTTTTTTTGAAATTTGAGTCTCTGTCTTCTCTTATAAAAAGCACCAACTAGGAGGCAATATGATTGTGCTCAAGTATTGGATGTAGTTAATATTCGAGTGTGTTTCATGAATGGATCAATGTTTGAGCATGATGGGCTAGGGATAACCTATTTTTGCATTGATATTTTGAAAGGCATGGTTGCTTGTTCATATGCTTGAGTATCTAAATTATTATGTCAAAACTAGACTATTGCTTTGAATCACATAAAAGTCCAATGTCCATGCTATAAGGAAAAGAATATGATCTGACTTGATGAATAACACTCCACATCAAAAATTCTATTTTTATCACTTACCTACTCGAGGATGAGTAGGAGTTAAGCTTGGGGATGCTGATACGTCTCCAACGTATCTATAATTTTTTATTGTTCCATGCTATTTTATTATCAATCTTGGATGTTTTATAATCATTTTATAGTCATTTTATATCATTTTTTGGTACTAACCTATTGACATAGAGCTAGTGTCAGTTCCTGGTTTTTCCATGTTTTTTACATCGCAGGAAATCAATATCAAACGGAGTCCAAATGGCACGAAACTTTACAACGATTTTTATGGGCCAAAAGGAAGCAGATGGGCCCTGGTTGCACCTGGGGGGCGAGGGGGGCACAACCCATGAGGACGCGCCAGGAGGCCCTAGCGTGCCCCGGTGCGTTGTGCCCACCTTGGGCGCCCCTTGGACCGCCTGTTTGCTCTATAAATACCCAAATATTCCCAAAACCCTAGGGGAGTCGACGAAATATTCATCCAGTTGCCGTAGAGTCTAGAAACACCAGATCCAATCTAAACACCATCTCGGAGGGGTTCACCACTTCCATTGGTGCCTCTCCGATGATGCGTGAGTAGTTCTTTGTAGACCTTCGGGTCCGTAATTAGTAGTTAGATGGCTTCATCCCTCTCTCTTGATCCTCAATACAATGGTCTCTTGGAGATCCATATGATGTAACTCTTTTGCGGTGTGTTTGTTGGGATCGATGAACTTCGAGTTTATGATCAGATCTATGTTTTTATATCCATGAAAGTATTTGAGTTTCTTTGATCTCTTTTATGCATGATCTCTTATAGCCTTGTATTCCTTCTCTGATATTTGGTTTTGTCTGCCCAACTCGATCTATTTATCTTCCAATGGGAAGAGGTGCCCGGTAGTGGGTTCGATCTTACGGTGCTTGATCCCAGTGATAGAAAGGGAACCAACACGTATGTATCATTTCTATTATGGATAAAAAGACAAAATCTATATCTACCGCCATATAGATAAACGGATCTTGTCTACATCATGTCATCGTTCTTATTGCATTACTCCATTTTCCATGAACTTAATACACTACATGCATGCTGGATAGCAGTCGATGTGTGTAGTAATAGTAGTAGATGCAGGCAGGAGTCGGTCTACTAATCTTTGACGTGATGCCTATGTAATGATCATTGCCTGGATATCATCATAATTATTTGAAGTTCTATCAATTGCCCAACAGTAATTTGTTTACCACCATTTGCTATTTTTCTTGAGAGAAGCCACTAGTGAAACCTACGGCCCTCGGGTCTTATTTCTCATATATTTGCCTTTGCGGTCTACTTTTTCCTTGCTTTTATTTTTAGATATATTGAACCAAAAATGCTTTGCTGCACTTTATTTTATTTGCGATCTATTTATCCAATCTATTACAACCTTTTTACCATCACACAACAATTTTTGGCGCCGTTACCCGAAAGGGATTGACAACCCCTTTAACTTGTCGGGTTGTGAGGTGTTGTTATTTGTGTGCAGGAGTTGTTTACGTTGTGTTGCTTGGTTCTCCTACTGGTTCGATAACCTTGGTTTCATAACTGAGGGAAATACCTACCGCCGCTGTGCTGCATCATCCCTACCTCTCAGGGGAAATATCAACATAGTTCTAGTTGCCATCATGTACACCATCGACCCGGTCGTGGTGGACGACTACATCAACAACATTGAGTAGTTGCTTGCTCGAGACAAGTACAAGGTGGTCGGCATCGACCTCCAGTACACCGCCGGTCATCCCGGCATAGATCGGAAGGTTGTCGTCACCCAGTTGTGCATGCGCCATCATGTCCTCATCTACCACTACTGCATGGCCATAAAGCCTTGTGATCGTTTCAACAGGTTTGTCAACACCACCGACTACAAGTTTGCCATGGTGGAAACCACCAACAATGTAAAAGCGCTCAGGGTTACGGGCTTGGCCTGCGAGAACCTTGTCGAAATCGGTGAGCACTACAGGGTCTGGGGCAGCACAAAGAAGGACTCTCTGGTTGAACTCTCCTCGGCCATCATCAACCCCTACTACGAAAAGATGAAGCAGGATGCCCAGAGAACAAGTCTTGTATCCTGGCACAGGGCCTGGATGTGGCAATTGGATGAACCTCACCTCAGGCTCGCGGCTAAGAGCGTGTAGACATGCTACGAGATGCACAGGAGGATTGTTGACATGAGGAAGTGCCTCATTACCCAAATCGATGAGCCCGGATCGAGCCACAAGCAAAGCAAACTTCACAAGAAGTAGATGATGATCAGATGATCGTTTATGCTAGTTAATCATGCATGTAATATATAGTTTACTTTATTGGTGTGTGGAAATGTCTTGTGTGTAGTAGCCACCTATGTAATTATGCATGTAATAGTTTACTTTGGTGTCTGCAAATGCCATGGTTGTAGTAGCCACCTAGGTAAGTGGATGTTTAATTTGGTTATGCAACCATGTCCTTATAAGTGTGTGTATATATATGTTGTTGTTCTGTATGCAATCCCATCGCACAACACACACGTCTTATTAGCAGCAACCGTCTATGTTATTATCGGTCTTCGCACACATTTCTGATTACAAACCTGTTTGCGGCGTATCACACACATCTTGTTATATTGAACCGTTTATGTTCTCTTATCTCAACACAAATAGTTCATCCGAGTGAACCGCATGCCGTATATCGCACACACCTTCATCTGACTGACCGTTTCTTTTGTGTTGCCTAATCACAAACAATTCATCCGAGTGAACCGTATGATGTATATCGCACACACCTTCATCTGGATGCCCATTTCTTTTGTTCCTCCTCATCGCAAACCGTTCATTGAACTGAACCGTATGCCCTGTATCGCACACGCAACTATAATCTGAACCGTGTTTGATGCATCCTCCATCGTAAATGTTTTGCACCTTTTTTGACGGTTTTTACATCCCCGTTTGCGATTAATGCATCGCACACAATTTCGTGAAAGGGTCTCTGATCGTAGTGTCGCGTTAGCAGCATTCTGCAGTAGTGTTATATCATGGTTTCCCTAAATCTTAGAAACTTCATCCACACAAAACTCAACAAGAACTCGTGAGATAAGTTAGTATAAAATCAATGTAATAACCTTGTTATTCTCTACTGTAGCAAATCACTAAAATTATTATTTAACATTGCATACTAAATGCCTCTACATATTTAATACTCCTATCCTCAAATAGAATCATTAAACATGCAAACATAACAGCAATCTGTCTAAACAGAACAGACTGTAAAGAATGCAAGAGGAATAATACTTCCCTAACCCCAAAAATTCTGAAAAATTACCACACTGTAGAAAAAAACTTGTTACTCATTGTGTAAAAATTTCAAGATTTTATCATGGCCTAACTATTCATAAATATTCAGGCAATGATAGAAAACATTCTGTTTTCAAAACAACAACATATAAACTCACAAAACAAGCATGGTAAAGGCTATACTTGACCTTTCCATTGAACTAAAAGATGAAAACCATTAATCTAAATAACAGCAAGCAAATCCTAATAAAAGAAAATGATGCTGCAAGGAAAACTCATCTCATGTGACGAATAAAAGTATAGCTCAAAGTGAGGTTACTAATAATGTTGGAGACAAAAGAGGGGATGCCTTCCGGGGCATCCCCAAGCTTAGTTGCTTGGATCTTCCTTGAATTTTAAATTGGGGTGCCTTGGGAATCCCCAAGCTTAGGGTCTTGCCGCTCCTTATTCTCCTCATATCGAGATCTCACCCAAAACTTGAAAACTTCAATCACGGAAAACTTAACGGAACTTCGTGAGATGGGTTAATATGATAAAGACAAATCATTCACTTTGCTACTATAAAGATAAGATTCATAATTGTTCTCACACAATGTGTCGGTGTCAAAATCGGTGGATCTCGGGTAGGGGGTCCCAAACTATGCGTCTAAGGCGGATGGTAACAGGAGGCAGGGGACACGATGTTTACGCAGGTTCGGGCCCTCTTGATGGAGGTAATACCCTACGTCCTGCTTGATTGTTCTTGATGATATGAGTATTACAAGAGTTGATCTACCACGAGATCGTAGAGGCTAAATCCTAGAAGCTAGCCTATGGTATGATTGTTGTTTTGTATATCTATCTACTAGCCTGTCCCTGGTTTATATAATGCACCAGAGGCCTAGGATAACAAGTGTCCTAGCCGAATATGCCGGTGGGGGAGGAGTCCTTGTCTTGACCACCAAGTCTTGTGGAACCTTCCTTATATGCGGCAGCTGTCCGAACTGGCCCATGAGTATACGGCCATGGGGGTACTCGGCCCAATCTAACTGACCGGGAGACGACGTGGTGAGTACCCCCTAGTCCAGGACATCGTCAGTAGCCCCCTGAACCGGTCTTCAAGTTGGGGACACTCCTCGATTCATCTGAACTGTTCTTCATCTTCGGTCGTCGGTCTTGAAAACTAGTTCAACAAATCTTCTTCGATCTTGAGGATCACCAACGTTCATCCGAAGAGTTTATACGTCGGGTATCCGAGGAGCCCCTTTAAGTTTCTGGCCTCTATCAATGCCTTGTTATTTTTATGCCACACCTCGGGTTTGAAGTTGTTCCCGGGTGGCAGCGTCCTATTGTGTCCGAGCTCCAACGCCGGACTATATTTGTGGTATCTTTTGCAGACGAGCACCAACGCCAGACCGCTTCCGAGCTCCAACGCCGGAATATATCCAAACTCCAACTCCGGACTATGACCAAGCTCCAACACCGGACTATATCTGAGGTGTCATAAATCACCTTCGTTCAAAAAAGTTGAAGGAGTTTAGCCGAGCTTAATGCCGGAAATGCCCTCTATGGAGCCAGCCACTAGCGCCCGAGCTTTATGCCAGACTGCTTCCGAGGTGGTGCACCACCCCGACTGCGAGCCGATTTTTTGTTAATATTTTTTATTGGTGCAATTTATTCTCTGCCGAGATATATAGCCAGTAGCCCTCAAGGTGTGTATCGGTCTAAAACCCGAGATGCACCTGAAGGATGACATAAGACCGCTGATCCCAGTAGCCACTGAGACTCAGGTTGATCTGCAAAATCGGCCTGAGGATTAATCTCTAGCTCGACAGAATACTTCGGGACACAAAAAGAGGCATGCTCAGTCCTCGAGACTCAGGTTGGGTGCGGCCGACCAACCTTAGGATCAAAATCTCCTCGGAAACTGTATTGCACTTAAAATTTTCTGCATTGGACAGGCCATGCAGTAGCCCCCGAGACACTGGTCGGGTGGCAACACCAGATCAGGGGATCGATGTGCCCCTTTAATATTTGTAAATAATAAGCCCGAAGCCCAGTAGCCCCCGAGCCTTAATGCGGGCACGGGTGGCCGAATTAAGGATCGATATCCATAGTAAAATCACAAATTATGTGTAATGACTCTATGTATCCAAGTACTTTACGTCATTAATGCTCGGATCCACATTGTACAAAACTTTGTTGACCGACCATCGGCTTCCACCTCCTCGGCCAGTAGCCGAAGAGTGTTTGTCGTACTTTATAAAGCCTTTATAAGGGCAAAGATTTACGACAAACAAGGCAGTCTCGCAATATGGTTTTATAAACAAATGTACGCAGAGAGATATGTTATATTACTGTTTAACATAAGAAATGTCTTCCAAAGAAAATAGTCCCGCTATCAGTTTCTTTCTTTGGGTTGTCATGCTAAGCATGATCATGAAACCTCAGCTCTAACGTAAGAGCAAAATATTGAGGATTTAGATTAGGAGGCCAGTTACTAGCCCCCGGTAGCGTTCGACGACAGTCGAGGTCAAGCCGTAAACACTTCGGCCAATGTTATGAATGGCCCATCATTTAACATAGTAATCGGATCACTGACCAGTTTACGCTTATTGTGACAGTCAGTTTTTGGCTTTCTCCACTGAGGTGCTTAACCATGTGAGCTAGAAGCACAATCGTAGTGGTTCTCCCTCTGCACACCTAGCCGAACAAAGCGGAACATAGGAGGCAAGCGCAGGAGCCGGGCAACCCAACTATTGACCGAAGACACAATTTGAAACCGATGCATATATAGCAATATCCGAGAATGTTTTTGTTGAATCTCTAAAGGTGTCCGGCGCTGCACTGCGAGACTTGTGCTAAAAACACACAAATAGTTTAAAAGTGCCAAAAGCTTGGAAAACCAAAAAAAGTCAGTAAAAACATGACGTCCGAACAAGATCAAGTGTTTGGTGCCAATCCGAAAATTGGAAGAGAAAAAAGTGCTTCTGTCGTGTTTTGACAACGACCAAGAAGAAAACACATTTACAGCTCATATATAAATTTTAAGAGCCCCCAAGTGACTTGGGTAAAAGAATTTTATGTATAATGATTGTATGTACCGAAGTACTTATATCATATATGTGTTCACCCGAACTTTAAACGCGTCTTAACCGACCGTCAGCTTCTCCCTCTTCGGCCGAAGAGTGTCATGTACTCCGTCTGTCGAGAGTATCGATGGTGTTTCCGATGACCAGGCAATCAGGCCATAAGGCTATAACAGACAAAGCGCGCTCAGGGAACTTATGCTATATTACTAACGAAGTGTAAGAAGCATCTTCGAAGAAAATAGTACCCCCACCGATACCTTCCTTTGGTGCTCATTATTACTATGAGACTTATGCAATAGATTTTTTGTACTCATGAGTTCCGTTGTGTGCCGACCATGATTGAAAACAATAAGAGCGCTAGCTTTCGGCTTCACCCAGTGTGAGGTCAGAGCTCGGATGACCCGGTCGTGACAATCGCAGAGGTGCTCCCTTTACTCCCTAGCTGAACAATCGGGAACGTAGGGGTAAACACAGGAGCGAGGCAACCCAATTTGCAAATCGCTTAGGTCAATATGGTGCATATTGTGGCGTAATACACGAACAAGGAACGAAGCCGTACAAGTATAATCATATGCAAGAGGAAAAGCTCCATCAAGGGAGCCCCCAAATAAACGGGGTATTTGAATATGCGAGTCACAAACAAAGTTTTGACAAGGAACTTTGTCACAAACAACTTTGTGCCAAAAAGTATAATGCTTGGTCGAACCGAACAAAATTTGAAACTAAAAGTTTTTTAGCATGAAAGCGACTTAGCTGGTTAATGTGCTCGATGTTGATGGCGCAGGCCGAGATTGTGGCGGGACGAGATCCCAGCCCCCAAGCCGGTCCCGAGATGTCCGAGTAAAAACCTCGGCTTGATGAAGTGGTGACGCAGCATAGTCGATGGGCGAGGTGAAAACCCCAGTCCAACCACGGCGACAGAGCAGGCCGACAGTGTGACGCCAAAGCCCCCAGCGTGTGTTAATGAAGTGATGATGAAGCCCCCGGTCAACCGAGGAGACGTGGTACGTCGGTACGCCGCGGTGACAGCGCTGCCCAGATTATCTACCTATGCACAGAAAATAGTGCAAGCCAGAGATAATAGGAACAATAATAAAAAAATTGTTGCATAATCAATAATTTATGCAAAGTGAGTAATAAAAGAAATATGGCATGTGCGCCGAACAATCGATGAGGTAGATCTCTCTCGGCGATGCCAAAGTCCCCGAGGCAACCGAACACGTCGGTATGGCAACACGACCAACAAGGTGATCACGTGAGCCGATTTACGCCGATTGGGACGACGACATCGGCTTGCCGAAGAGACTACGTGACACAGTCGGAGTCGATAACCTACACACATAAAATAGTGCGGTCCAAAAAGGATAATTGCTTTTCGCAAAAATAATTTATTGAAAGAGATGTGGCCTGGCACCGAAGCCATGTCGATGCAGGGCGTCGGCGTGAGCGGTGAAGGCATGGCCAAGCCCGAATTCGCAGGCCGCTGTGAGTTCTAGATGCGGCATTCGCCGAACTGTATACGAAAACTGACCGAACCACCACACGGCCGTTGTTAATGCGGCCACCATTTGATAGACCTGTGTATAGATGATGAAACAAACCGGAGTATAATTGCTTGGGAAAAATAAACCCAAGCAAGAAAAAATAATAGGATTGATAGCACCTGGTTTATCTGTTGTAGCAATCTAGAGAAAGGTTACTCCCAGAATTGGGGTTCGATCCGCACGCACATTGCCTGATGGATGATGAAGCGGTGGCATCGCGATGCTAGCAAAGGTTGGCTCGCCGAGGAAAAGCCCGTGGTCCAGCTAATGTGATGAAGCTGGTCGGTTGGTGACGCCGAAGTCTCCGAAGTAAGTTGATGAAGAGATGGTGAAGCCCTCGGTCTAGCCGAGGAGACGGAGCAGGTCGGTAAGGAGACGTTGCAGCTGCCGTGTCAGCTGAGGTGTTGAAGCAGTTCGACGTGACGGACATCGGCTTGAATAAGCAACAGTGCGGCCATGCCGACGCAGGTCGTAACTTGTGACGCGGTCAATATCAGTTTGATGAAGTGACCATGCGGCGATGCCTGTGCTCCCGCTCCGTGTATTCCGTGGGGCGGTGATGTTGGTGATGATTTATCCTTGTTGATTCCGAACTCTTGTTCGCTCGCCGAGATGATGATCCGAAGAAGTTGAGCTCGGCTCAAAAGGCGACGACGAGTCTAGCGTAGGTCGGTAGCCGTGGAGAAGTATTGTCGGACTGGTTTGACACCAGCATGATAGTGAAGATTACCTCAGAGGAGGCTTAAAATTTTATAGGCATGTGTTTAAAAACAACACACAATACCCTAGGAGAAAATTCCTTTAAGAAGGTTGTCACATATCACGTTCATAAAAAACATGAATTCGGGTCGGATTCGTATTCGCGCGGAAAACAGACCCGAAAAGTGATGCACTAATCGGAAGGTTCCCGGAGTTTGGACGGTCGGATCGAGCTGAAATTTTGAGGGGTGTTAGATATAGGAATTCTGCAGCCGATCAACGGTTGGATCTTCCAAAGGACGTCCGAGCTAGGTGCTGGAAACCACGCACTAAACTCGTCCAGATTCCCGTCCAGATTTGACAGGGCTCCGGTATATTGTAGATTTCCGGAGATTCCTCCATCAGAAGCCGACGAAATTTTGCATGGTTGTTGTAGACTCAATTCCGCACAATTTCACCAAAGGGATCGTCAAAGCGACACTCTAAGAGGTGGTGGCAGCGGATACAAGTTCGCTGTTCGGAAAAACAGCACAGTCGCCCAAGGGCAATGTTGACGTTGAGCCCCCGAGCTCCCTAGATGATTCCTCCATGATCTTGATAGAGATCGAAGTTGATGTTGATGAAGGCCCTCGTCCGGACATGATGATCAGAGATGGAGCACGGTCCTCGGTCGAGCTAAGGTGACCAGTCGAGTCGGCGACGAAGATGCCGGCATTGCAGTTGACCTACAGACGAGCCATCGACCCTTTTGCCGATCACACAGCGGAACTCTCAATGAAAGCACCAATGTCGGTGTCAAAACCGGCGGATCTCGGGTAGGAGGTCCCGAACTGTGAGTTTAAGGTGGATGGTAATAGGAGGCAGGGGACACGATGTTTACCCAGGTTCGGGCCCTCTTGATGGAGGTAATACCCTACGTCCTGCTTGATTGTTCTTAATGATATGAGTATTACAAGAATTGATCTACCACGAGATCGTAGAGGCTAAACCCTAGAAGCTAGCATATGATATGATTATTGTTTTGTATATCTATCGACTAGCCTGGCCCTGGTTTATATAATGCACCAGAGGCCTAGGATAACAAGAGTCCTAGCGAAATACGCCTGTGTGGGAGGAGTCCTTGTCGTGACCACCAAGTCTTGTGGAATCTTCCTTGTATGCAGCAGCTGTCCGAACTGGCCCATGAGTATACGGCCATAGGGGTACTCGGCCCAATCTAACTGACCGGGAGACGACGTGGTGAGTACCCCCTAGTCCAGGACACTGTCACAATGCCTACTGTACCTTATCATTTCCACAATTTATATCACTTAATATAAGCTATTTAAACACTAAAACAAGCAAACTATGCATTGAAAACAAAATCTGTGAAAAACATAATAGTTTGTAATGATCTGAACAACAACTGTACTTCTGCTACTCCAAAAATTCTAAAAAATTAGGACAATCTAGGCAATTTGTATATCAATCTTGTGTAAAAATTCAGATCAAAAGTACGCTTCTGTGAATTTTTAAAATTCTGGCAATGAATGCAAAAGTTTCTGTTTTCATTAAGATCAAATCAACTATCACCATAGACCATTTCAAAGGTCTTACTTGGCACTTTATTGAAACAAAAGCTATAAAACATGATTACTATAGTAGCCTAATCATGTGAACTCGCAAAAATAGTAGGTGTAAATATTGGGTTGTCTCATGTCATGGGAAACCACGGCGACCTATGGGGCCATGAGCCCCTTGTGGTTCGGCATGGGGGATGAGCACATTGCACAAAGAGTGGAGAAGCGTAGCATAGCAGGGCAGAGATCACATGGGTAGTTTTACCCAGGTTCGGGCCGCTGCGAGGCGTAAAACCCTACTCATGCTTTAGTGGATTGATGGTGGATTGTGGTGGAAGCACAGCGCTCTAGCCCGGCAGGGTTGCCTCGGGGCGAGGGCAGCTACGCGTGTATGAGTGTACAAGGGTCCAAATCATTTCTATGGTTGCCACGAGCCTCCTTTTACAGATCAAAGGGTGACCATAATGGCAAATCAGTCATTGTGCACTAATTAGATAGCAAACAATGCTATCATACCTAACTCTGCAAATAGGGCAGAGCGCATTAAATGCGCCGCTTACTGTCACATCATGCCATGCCCGGCAAGCCTTGCCGAGATGTTCTGCCACTTTATTGTCTTCCTGCTTGACGCATCGCTGGACGGGTGTCATTTGGAGGTGATTTCCATAGGAAGTGGCTACCATGTGGCAAAAAGCAACCACTTAGTCACTTGGGGGCTTGGCCGCACCGATCGATGACTTGCGTCGCTATGAGGTGGAGCGGTGGAGCCTTGGTGGGGTAGTTTGCCTCCGTAGGGCCCGGCAGGCTTGCCAGGATGGTCTTGGGCTTTCCTTCGGGGTAACCTTGACCTCGCCAGGCTCTCCTGCCTGGCAAGGGAGGTTTCCCCTTAGCGATGTCATGCTCCTTTGGCTTGACTTGGTCTTCTTGATCCGCACTCTGATCCCTCAAAGAGCTGATATCTGGTGCTTGGTCTGGTCTTGGATGTTGTAATCTTGCCCTTTAGGCCTGTGCGCGGTCTAGGCGATAGACCCAGGGTTTGTTGCACCGACAGGAGCCCCCGGTCCAAGACACTGCCGGGCATCGTCGGGGTAGGCCCTATCCAGTGCACATGCAATAGGATAGCGGTTGCTTGTCCTTTGAGATCTTCTTTGCTTCTTCATTAACCTTGATTCCTGGTCAGTTTCCGGTTCTCCTGTGCATCGCGTAACGCCAATTATAGTGGGGCCACCTTTGTAATGGCTCGTGAATGAATTTAATGCACATGCGAGTAACTGCCAATTCACTCTTCCCACCACGCTCTTATCCTTGGCCACGCATGCCGCATGCATTGAGTGGGGTAGGAAATGGAGGCGAGTGGTGCGGGAGAGAGTCAAGGCAGGGGCCCGGTCTTCTTGGATTGGTGGAGGAGAGCGGCGGTTACCCGTCGAGGGATCAGCTCCCAGCCCTGATCGGCCTATAAAAGAGGGGTGGGGAAGGAGAGGGAGTGTTTACCCACACACCTCTCCTCCTCCATTCCCCGCCTTCTTCTGATTATGCTAAAAGCAAGGGGCCGGCGCCAGGCCCCGGGCTCAAGCTTGGGGTTGATGACGTTGAATGATCGTATTGATGCTTGGGGAGTGAGTCTAGTCCGGGCCCTGAGGAGATGCGGCGAGCGAGCCGCTTGTAGTGCAGGATACATCAAGCTTTCCCATTATGGTGGGATGCTTGTCTCCTCCACTCGGTCCGCCCATCTAGTGGGGAGTGCTGGGTCTTGCTGCGAGCCGCTGCGGCTTGGCACACTAACGCCGGAGCCCCTAGGGTCCTTGGTGCCCGTCTGGGGTGTGGCACTCGGGGCCTGTGGTAATCCGAGCACTGCTCCCTTTGGTGGAGTTGGGGCGAACATTGAAGACGGCGGCATATCCCTGTCCCCCGAGGAGGGGAGCGATGCCCTTCGCGCGTCTCAGATGTTGCCATTGTCTGCTGCTTCTCCGGGGGAGGTGACAGCTCGAGGAGCCGGCGTCCTCCTGGAGTGGTGGTGATGAAGAAAGAACGAGGGAAGACGGAGAAGGTGGGTGGCAGGGCGTTAGGTCGAAGTACGATGGCACCGACACCTTCGTCTCGTATTGGCGACCTGCCCCTCGTCTTTCCGCTCTTCCCCTCCCTCCCCAACACCATCATCATCGGCCTCTTGGTTGCTGGGGAGGGGGCCACTCTCTCGGTGCCTTCGCCTCCTCCAGCAGTCTTCCAGCTGAGTCCCGGCGGTTCTCCCTGCTGGTGCTCGCGTTGGGGCTTCTCGCTGGTCCTGGAGGCGGTGATCAGGGCACCGCTGAGCTGCTCCTTCTGCCCCTCTCCTTCGCAGCCTCGCCACTCCCGGTCTTGTCAGGCTGCGCCCGGTAAGCTCTTGGTGGGATCAGGTCAGGTTTCCACTCAGGCGCTCCTCCTGGCCTCCTCACCTCCCACCGCAGTATGTGGGAGAAGAAGGACCGGAAAGGAGGATTACGGGGCACTTATCTTTTTTCAATCTAAAATATGTAGGCACTTGCCAAACTTTAGTTTAAATTATGTAATCTTTTCTACCCATGTTTGTGTTCTGTAAGATCTGTACTTCTTAATCAGCACATTAATGAAAAAGACAAACCTTATCGGGTACTTGTGCATGTAATGTGTGCATGCAGAGGTGAAACGCCTCTACACATTCAAGTAAACAAGTTTTCCCTGGCAGTCTATCCTGCCGGTACCCTCAGTTTGTTGACGTGGAGCTAGGCCTGCCAGGCATAAACCATAAAGAGGGGTCAGCCCCCCGCCAAACCTTTTCTCCAAAGGCCACTGCAACCATCCTGACTGAAGCAATGTTCAAGTCAAGGGGTGGGAGCACCCAAGTTTCGAAGGTGACAGGGTTTTCATATGCACAAGTCTCTACTTATAGAACACGTATGGATAAGAAAAGAACTTATCTATTTGGCTTGCCGGGGATTGCAATGTGGGCTCTTCTTCTCTTCTCTTCTTCGGGACCAAGTCCATGGTAAGAGCCTGCAGTTAAATGCAGATGAAAATGATGCCACATGCGATCTTATCTACATGAACATGCTATGCTTATGCATGCATGCAATTTGTCGGGGCCCCCAAGCACTTCATTCATTTCTCTGTTGCTCAGGGTCTGGGCCTGGCTTTGTACAAGGGATTACATGCAACATTGGCAAGGCCTATACAAAAGGGTGGCTACCGGGCAGGGCCCGACAGCCACGCCCTATGGGTAGAACTTACGGAGATGCTCAATGTTCCATGAGTTTTGCAACTGAATGCCATCTCTGGTCTCCAGACGGACTGCGCCAGGTCTCGTTACTCGTACTACCTGGTAAGGGCCTTCCCACTTCGGTACCAACTTGTTTGTACCCTTGGCAGACTAAACACGCCTAAGTACAAGGTCGCCTTCCTCAAAACTTCGGGCATGAACCCTGCAGCCGTGATAGCAACGTAGGGCTTGCTGGTAGCGTGCGGCACACGTAGCAGCCTAGAGACGGTTCTCCTTGAGTAGCACAGCGTCATCATGCCGATGATGTTCCTGTGCTACTTCATCGTAGGCAAGCACTCGAGGTGACCCATAAATGAGTTCCGTGGGGATAACTACTTCTTCCCGATAAACTAGGGAGAAGGGTGTCTGCCCGGTAGCTTGATTTGGTGTCATTCCGAGGGACCAAAGAACCACTGGTAGCTCATCGATCCATCGCCTGCCACGCCAATCCTTTCAAGAACTTGATAGCTTCATTTCTTCCGGTCTCTAGTTTCGGCCACTTTGTAAACTTGTTGATTGCAATGAACAAGAATTCAAAGCTCCCGGTAGCACGGGGGAAGGGGCCCAAGATGTCAAGCGCCCAGACTGAAAACGGCCATGATAAAGGGATTGTCTGAAAGAGCTTGGGCAGGCAGATGGATATTCTTGGAATGGAACTGGCAGGCTTCACATTTGGTGACCAACTCAACTACAACTTGGAGGGTTGTGGGCCAATAAAATCCTGTTCGGAAAGCTTTTCCAACCAGAGCCCTCGATCCTATGTGTGAGCCGCACATACCCTTATGTATCTTTGCCAACAGTTCATTTCCTTCTTCCCGGAAAATGCACCTCAATTTCACACCGTTGGGCCTTATTGTGTACAACGTGTTGTCAACGAACTGATAATTACTGGCCCTCCGGGCTACTCTTTCAGCTTGTTCTTGCTCTTCAGGAAGTTCTCCAGTTTGGAGGAAATGGACTATGTGTCGTGCCCAAGTCGGAGCCTAAGGCTCGACAACAAGGACTAGTGGCACCTCCCCCATTCGTGGAGTGTGTTCCTCGACCGCGGGGACTGGTGGTCTGGCGGGAGGGTGTAGCACAGCGACCAAAGGGGAGTTGTTCCCATCAAGCTCTCAATCGGGAGGCTCGGGAGGTTCTGCCGGGAGAGGCTTGTCGGAGTCCAATTTCCTCCTATTTCTGGCCATTGTTGTCGGGGATACAGAGGGCTGAGTAAGATGGAGAACAAAATTCCCTAGTTCCACAGGGAGTTTTTGTGCAACGCACTTTGAGAGATGATCAGCAATGTTGCTTTCCGCATGGGGTACATGCTTTGTTTCCAATCCGTCAAAGCGCTCCTCCAACTTTCTCACTTCCTCAACGTATGCCTCCATCAATGGACATTGGTAATACTTGTTCACTTGTCTCACCACAAGTTGCGAGTCTCCGCGGATGATCAACTTCTTGATCCCCAATTCTGTTGCAATCCTAAGCCCGGCAAGGAGCCCTTCATACTCTGAAGTATTGTTCATAGCCTTCTCCTAGGGAAAATGTATCTGGACGACATACTTTAGGTGTTCCCTAGTGGGAGCAACGAGAAGCACGCCAGCCCCTGCACCTTGTAGGGAGAAGGTACCATCGAAATACATAATCCATTCTTGGGGCTCTTCCTTGTTGGGATTAACTGTCTCCAGCACTTCTTCATCAGAGGTTGGCATCCAGTCTGCAATAAACTCTACTAGTGCTCTGCTCTGAATAGTTGATGTGCTCTCAAACTTCAAACCAAAGATGGATAACTCCAAGGCCCACTCCACTATCCTGCCGGTGGCCTCAGGGTTTCTGAGTATCCGTTGCAGAGGAAAGTGCGCGAAAACCGTGATCTCATGGGCTTGGAAGTAGTGGTGCAGTTTCCTTGAGGCCATGACGAGGTCAAAAATCAACTTTTGCACACCAGAGTACCTCGATCTAGCCCCCTGCAATAGGGAGCTGACGAAGTACACTAGGCGCTGCACTTCTTTCTTCCTTGCTGCAACCTTGGGACTGTCTCCACTGGCTTGCTCTCCCTTGTCTTGAACTGCATCTGACCTTGCCGGGACATGTTCACTTTCCTCTCCCGAGCTATGGTTGCTGCTTCATCTACTTCCCGCTATGCCACCAGTGCTGCGCTAACCACTTGATTAGTTGCCGCTAACTATATAAACTATGGCTCGTGTGGTTTGGGAGCAACCAGAGTGGGCACAGAAGAAAGATAGGCCTTCAAATCTTGCAGCGCAGCATCTTCCTCCGGGGTCCACTCCATGGGTCCTGCCTTCTTCAAGATTTTGAGGAACGGCAAGGCACACTCGACAGACTAGGAAATGAACCTCCTTAGCGTGGCAACACATCCAGTCAAACGCCTTACGTCCTTAACTGTCTTGGTGATGTCAACTATGCAACTTTATTCTTGTAGACACATGTTGGGCCTCCAAGTGCAGAGTTTTATAGGACAGTAGAAATTTTCCCTCAAGTGGATGACCTAAGGTTTATCAATCCGAATACAAGAAATACAAGAAATCTCTTGTGTCCCCAACACACCCAATACAATGGGAAATTGTATAGGTGCACTAGTTCGACGAAGAGATGGTGATAAAAGTGTAATATTGATGGTAGAAATATATTTTCATAATCTGAATAAATAAAAATAGCAAGATAGCAAATAGTAAACGGGCACAAAATGGTATTGCAATGCTTAAAAATGAGGCCTAGTGTCCGTACTTTCGCTAGTGCAATCTCTCAACAATGCTAATATAAATGGATCATATAACCGTCCCTCAACATGCAACGAAGAATCACTCCAAAGTTCCTATCTAGTGGAGAACATAAGACGGAATTGTTTGTAGGGTACGAAACGACCTCAAAGCTATTCTTTCTGATCAATCTATCCTAGAGTTCATACTAAAATAACACAAAACTATTCTTTCTGATCGATCTAACCAAGAGTTCGTACTAAAATAACACCAAAGCAAATTCAGATTCATAATATTCAATCCAACACAAAGAACTTCAAAGAGTGTCCCAAGATTTCTACCGGAGAAACAAAGACAAGAACGTGCATCAACCCCTATGCATAGATTACCCCAATGTCACCTCGGGAATCCGCGAGTTGAGTGCCAAAACACATATCAAGTGAATCAATACGATACCCCATTGTCACCATGAGTATTAAATTGTAATACATATATCAAGTGTTCTCAAATCCATAAAAGTATTCAATCTGATAACAATGAAATCTCAAAGGGAAAAACTCAATTCATCACAACAGGATACAGAGGGGAAAACACCATATGATCCGACTATATTAACAAAGCCCGCGATACATCAAGATCGTGACATCTCAAGAACACGAGAGAGAGAGAGAGATTAAACACATAGCTACTGGTACAAACCCTCAGCCCTGAGGGTGGACTACTCCCTCCTCATCGTGGTGTCCGCCGGGATGATGAAGATGGCCACCGGAGATGATTCCCCCCTCCGGCAGGGTGCCAAAAAGGGTCTAGATTAGTTTTTGGTGGCTACAGAGCCTTGCGGCGGCAGAACTTCTGATCTAGGTTAACCCCGAGGGGTTTCAGAATATTTGAGAATTTATAGTGCAAAGAAGGGGTACGGGAGGCCATCGAGGTGGGCACGACCCACCTGGGCACGATAGGGGGCCCTGGCACACCCTGGTGGGTCGTGCCACCCTTGGGGCACCCCCAGGTTCTTCTCTGGCCCATCGAGAGTCTTATGGTCCATAAAAAATCCAAAAAAAGTTTCACATTGTTTGGACTCCATTTAATATTGATTTTATGGGATGTAAAAAACAAGCAAAAACAGCAACTAGCACTGGGCACTGGGTCAATAGGTTAGTCCCAAAAAATGATATAAAGTTGCTATAAAATGATTGTAAAACATCCAAGAATGATAATATATTGGCATGAATACTTCATAAATTATAGATATGTTGGAGACATATCAGCATCCCCAAGCTTAATTACTACTCGTCCTTGAGTAGGTAAATGATAAAAGAAATAATTTATGAAGTGTGAATGCTAGCAAAGTGCACAATTTTGATCAATGATAATTTCAATCACTTTTCCTAGCATCATAACAACAATTCTTTCTTATAAAACTTCCCTTGTTAGACTAGCAAGCAATTCAAATGTTAAGGTTCAAACAGTGAATTCTCTGGAAACCCAACAACCTATGTTCTCGGTCACCAAGCAATTGCAATTCAACTTATTCAATAGAGTTTAAGTAAGAGCTCCACATACTCAACCATCATATAGTCTTCTATGATTGCTAACACTCACCTCGTACACATGAGCAAAATGTTTCAACCGGACACATAGAAAGATAGGGGCTTATAATTTCGCGTCCCAACGTATTCACCTCAAGGGTGATGTCAACAATAATAACTCATGCTACCCATATCCAACTGGATATATGTGCCTAGATCTTTCCTCACCACATGATGCTTGCCAAAAGAGAAAAATAAAAAGGAATAGAGAGAAGAACTTTGACTCTTGCATAAAAGTAAATACATAAAAGTAAAAGATAGGCCCTTCGCAGAGGGAAGCAGAGGTTGCCATGCGCTTATTTGTTTGTATGCTCAATCCCTTAGTGCAAAAGAACGTCACATTACATTGCCCCTTGTGATAGCAACCTTTATTATGTAGTCTGTCACTTTTATTATTCACCATCACAAGTTCGTGCAACGCTCAATTTTCTCTTACACTAAATGATCTCACATTTTTAGAAGCAATATTTATTACCTTTTTGCACCGATGACAACTTACTTGAAGGATCTTGTTCAATCCTTAGGTAGGTATGATGGACTCTTGAAAATAAGATTTGGGTTTAAGGGTTTTTGGATGCACAAGTAGTATCTCTACTTGGTGCGGAATTTTTGGCTAGCAAAGATGGGGGCAAGCACCACATGTTGAAGGATCTATGACAATATAACTTCTATGTGAATATGAACAAACATAAACCATTACATTGTCTTCCTTGTCCAACGTCAACAATTTTGGCATATAACATTTTGATGGGGGCTCAGAATCACAAAAGATTTCCACGATGGTGTATTTATATGTGAAATTTCTCTTCCTTATACTAATTATTCGTGAATTGCTTGTATGACCAATACTGTGATTGTCAAGCCTCAAAAGATTTAACTTTCTAAACCCAATGTGAAGCTACCACTAGGCATGATATGATTTCAACTTCATGACATTCAATTTATTCAACAATTTGCTCATAGGATATAAGTTAAGTACAAGAGTAAATGACATGGGAAAGAGCTTCGTTGACGGGATGTGAATGCCGCTTACTTAGCCTCCTTGGCAACTATTTGAGGACTCTATTTTATTTAAAACTTTCAGATCCAAGTATTTTATTAAAACAGCAAGAAAAATGAAAATAAAATGACATTCTAAGAATAACACAACTCATGTGAAGAAGCAAAAACTTAGGCTCAACCGATACTAACCCATAATTGTTGAAGAGGAAAGGTGGGATGCCTATCGGGGCATCCCCAAGCTTAGATTCTTGAGAATTCTTGAAATATTATCTTGGGGTGCCTTGGGAATCCCCAAGCTTGAGCTTTTGTGTCTCCTTAATTCTTCTCATATCACGGTTTTCCTAGATCTCAAAAGGTTCATCCACACAAAACTCAACAAGAACTCATGAGATAAGTTAGTATAAACCAATGTAAAAACCTTATCATTCTCTACCATAGCAAATCACTAAAATTATTATTCAACATTGCACACTAAATGCCTCTGCATATTTAATAGTCCTATCCTCAAATAGAATCATTAAACAAGCAAACATATGCAAACAATGCAAACATAACAGCAATCTACCAAAACAGTATAGTCTGTAAAGAATGCAAGAGTATTAATACTTCCCTAACTCCAAAAGTTATGAAACTTTACCACACTGTAAAAAAAATTATCAGAGTTCATTTTGCGAAAAGTTTCAACATTTTATCACATTCTGACTTTTCTAGGGAATTTTTGCAACATCGGTAAACTTCCTGTTTTCAAACAACAACATGTAGATTTGCAAAATAAGCATGGCAAAGGCTACACTTGAAATTTTTATTGAAAATAAAGATGCAAAATATTATTCTAAATAAAAACAAGAAAATCATAACAAAATAAATTGACGCTCCAAGCAAAACACATATCATGTGATGAATGAAAACATAGCTCCAAGTGAGCTTACCGATAATGTTGGAGAAGAAAGAGGGGATGCCCCGGAAGCTTAGTTGCTTGGATCTTCCTTGAATATTACCTTGGGGTTCCTTGGGCATCGCCAAGCTTAGGGTCTTGTCACTCCTTATTCTCCTCATATTGACATCTCACCCAAAACTCGAAAACTCCGATCACACAAAACTTAACGCAACTTTGTGAGATAGGTTAGTATGATAAAGAGCAAACCATTTCACTTTTGGTACTGTCAAAGACAAGATTCATAATTGTTCTCACACAATGCCTACTATGGCATATCATTTCCACAATTTATATTGAGCAATATAAGCCATAGAAACTAGAAAACAAGAAAACTATGCATTGAAAACAGAATCTGTCAAAAACAGAACAGTCTGTAGTAATCTATACTCAAACCATACTTCTACTACTCCAAAAATTATGAAAAATTAGGACAATGCTAACGCCCACACGTGTCGTTGGAGCGAAACCCGCCCACACGTCCTATAACACACAGACTGCGCCATGTCACCGCATGCATGCATGTGGGAATTTTTTGGATTTTCAGCTTTAAAATGTTTTATCTCTTAAATGAAAAATCCGATTGAAGATCCGTTTTCACCATTAAATCCCTCGTGATGAGATCTTTGAAACTAGATCTCATATCAATATATTTCGACAAATTTTTTTGGTTAAAAGTTGCCATGTCTATTGCACATGAATTGCCATGGTGTTTACACTAAAGTTGCCATGATATGTTTCAGCTATTTTCTTCTACATTTAAAAGTAAATTTTGTCATTTATAAAACGTAAAATTAAGAAACTAGACTTGCCATGAACCATAAACTAAAATTGCCATGATACATGCACTTAAAATTGCCATGGTTCATACAAAAAATAATTTTCATGGTCAAAATACTGGAGTTGCCATCATCAAAATACTAAAATTGACATGCTCTACCAACTGAAACTGCCACATGGCAACTTTAGTTTTAGCACTATGGCAACTAAAATGTAAACATCATGGCAACTTTTGGGAAGAAAAAAATTCGTCGAAACATATCAACATGGGGTCTAGTTTTGACGATCTCGTCGAGACGGATTTAATAGTGAAAACGATTTTTTAATTTAATTTTTTAATTAGGAGATAAAACATTTTTAAGCCGAAACCGAAAAAGATTCCCGCTGATGTTATCTGTTCACATGTGGCAAAATGAGTGCTAAAGGAGGTGTGTGGGCGATGTGCAAGATGCCACACATGTGGGCGTTAGTTTTATACAAAAATTAAGACCACGTGGGAAAATTGTATATTAAACTTATGCAAAAAGAATCAACTCAAAAGAACTCTTCTCTTAGAAATAAGAATTATTTTGTGAGCGCATAAGTTTCTGTTTTTCAGTAAGATCAAAGCAACTATCACGCAACAGGATTCTAAAGGCTTTCCTTGGCACTTTATTGAAAAAAGAAATAAAACATGATTACTACAGTAGCATAATCATGTGAACACATAAAAACAATAGGTAAAAGTGTTGGGTTGTCTCCCAACAAGCGCTTTTCTTTTATGCCTTTTAAGCTAGGCATGATGATTTCAATGATGCTCGCATAAAAGATAAGAATTGAAACATGAAGAGAGCATCATGAAGCATATGACTAGCACATTTAGGTCTAACCCACTTCCTATGAATAGGGATTTTGTGAGCAAACAACTTATGGGAACAAGAATCAACTATCATAGGAAGGCAAAACAAGTGCAACTTCAAAGCAATCAACACATAGAGAAGAAACTTGATATTATTGAGATATGTAAGAGCATAAGTTCCTCCCTCATAATAATTTTCAGAAACATCATGAATGGATTCATCAATATAATTATCACATACAACACTCTTTTCATGATGCACAAGCATAGAAGATTTATCACTCTTTATGGCGTACATGTCATCATAATGATCATCATAGATAGCAACTTTATTGTCATAGTCAATTGAAAACTCTTCCAAAATAGTGGATGTATCACTAAATAAAGTCATGACCTCTCCAAATCCACTTTCATCAATATTGTAATAAGATTCAGCACCCTCCAAAATAGTGGGATCACTACTACCTAGAGTTGACACTCTTCCAAACCCACTTTCATCAATGTAATCATCATAAATAGGAGGCATGCTATCGTCATAGTAAATTTTCTTATCGAAAGTAGAAGGAATCAAAGGATCATATTCATTAAGCAAAGCATCCCCAAGCTTAGGGCAAACATTATTTCCAGCAAATAAATCTTCAAACATAGCATCCCCAAGCTTGTGGTTTTGCATAACATCACAATCATTCTTATCAATAGCATGAATGGCACCAATATTATAGCAAACATTATTATCATATTCTTCCAAGCAGGTGCTAAAAAGATTTTCAAGATCATAATTGATATCGTTGACTTCCCAATCATAATCATTACATAAAGTAGTAGGTATCACAAAATTATGCTCAATATCATCATCCTCCATTAACATATTTGATTCACTTTCATGAGGCACAATGGTAGGAGCAACATTGTTTGGGAGACATACCTTTTTATCTTTATTGTTTCTTCTTTTCTTCTTCTTCACCTCATCATGTGTGGGTTTAATTAATTCTTTCAGGCTTTTTGTTGAAGAGATTGATTGGATAGGAAGCTCCTCCTCGTTACCTGATTCATCATAATAAACACTAGGAGGGTAATGGGAAATATTTTCCCTTTCATTAGTACTCTCTTCATATTCCATTTGTTTTCTTGTATTTAGATAGTTGGCAATATAAGGATTCTCAATGCAATTTACCACACAAAACATATAAATTTCCTCTAGATCAAAATCAAGAAATCTCTCGGGATTTGGAAAACCCTTAGTTATACGTTTAATTTCTTCATACCCCAAAATAAGACTAAGCTCTTTATGATGCTCAAGGGAAATCAAGTTATCACAATTTTTGGGCACGATTTGATCATGAAACAATTTGCATTGGAGATTTAAATGACCACGTTCATTGCAAAGTTCACAAGGATGGCGAAAAATATGACATCTTTCAGCACAATCTTCTAGCCTCTCTTGCAACTTTTTCATTTCTAAATATTTATGCTTCTTACAAAATCTATCTTCCCTTTTTGGTGTGCAAATGCATTCCCAATTCACTCCGCAAAACTTGACATGCTTATAAGAAACACTTTTTTCATGACTTGTGCAATCATCATTAGCATTTTGGATATTCAAAGAATTTATACTAACAACATTGCATTCATGCTCATCATTCAAATATTTTGTGCCAAACATTTTATTGACTTCTTCTTCTAACAATTGAGCACAATTTTCCGAACTATCATTTTCATGAAAGATATTATAAAGATGGTCAATAACATGATTCAACCTCAATTCTATTTTTTGTACTTTTCTTTTTATAACCAAACTAGTGATAAAACAAGAAACTAAAAGATTCGATTGCAAGATCTAAAGATATACCTTCAAGCACTCACCTCCCCGGCAACGGCGCCAGAAAAGAGCTTGATATCTACTACGCAACTTTATTCTTGTAGACACATGTTGGGCCTCCAAGCGCAGAGTTTTGTAGGACAGTAGCAATTTTCCCTCAAGTGGATGACCTAAGGTTTACCAATCCGTGAGAGGTGTAGGATGAAGATGGTCTCTCTCAAAAAAAACTGCAACCAAATACAAGAAATCTCTTGTGTCCCCAACACACACCATACAATGGAAAATTATATAGGTGCACTAGTTCGGCGAAGAGATGGTGATAAAAGTGTAATATTGATGGTAGAAATGTATTTTTATAATCTGAATAAAGAAAAACAGCAAGGTAGCAAATAGTAAATGGGCACAAAAACGGCATTGCAATGCTTAAAAATGAGGCCCAGGGTCCGTACTTTCGCTAGTGCAATCTCTCAACAATGCTAATATACTCGGATCATATAACCGTCCCTCAACGTGCAACGAAGAATCACACCAAAGTTCCTATCTAGCGGAGAACATAAGACGGAATTGTTTGTAGGGTACAAAACCACCTCAAAGCTATCCTTTCCGATCAATCTATCCTAGAGTTCGTACTAAAATAACATGAAGCTATTCTTTCCTATCGATCTAACAAGAGTTCATACTAAAATAACACCAAAGCAAATTCAGATTCATAATATTCAATCCAACACAAAGAACTTCAAAGAGTGCCCCAAGATTTCTACCGGAGAAACAAAGACAAGAACATGCATCAACCCCTATGCATAGATTACCCCAATGTCACCTCGAGAATCTGCGAGTTAGTGCCAAAACATATATCAAGTGAATCAATAGGATACCCCATTGTCACCACGAGTATACAATTGCAAGACATATATCAAGTGTCCTCAAATCCATAAAAGTATTCAATCCTATAACAAAAAAATATCAAAGGGAAAAACTCAATTCATCACAACAAGATAGAGAGGGGAAAACACCATATGATCCGACTATATTAACAAAGCCCACGATACATCAAGATCGTGACATCTCAAGAACACGAGAGAGAGAGAGAGAGATTAAACACATAGCTACTGGTACAAACCCTCAACCTCGAGGGTGGAGTACTCCCTCCTCATCATGGTGGCCGTCGGGATGATGAGGATGGCCACCGGAGATGATTCCCCCCTCCGGCAAGGTGCCTGAAAGTGTCTTGATTGGTTTTTGGTGCCTACAAAGCCTTGCGGTGGCGAAACTTCTGATATAGGTTAACCCCGAGGGGTTTCAGAATATTTGAGAATTTATAGTGCAAAGAAGGGGTACGGGAGGCCACCGAGGTGGGCACTGCCCACCTGGGCGTGCCAGGGGACCCTGGCGTGCCCTGGTGGGTTGTGCCCCCCTCGGGGCACCCCCCAGGTGCTGCTTTGGCCCATCGGGAGTCTTCTGGTCCACAAAAAGTTTTGCGTTGTTTGGACTCCGTTTAATATTGATTTTCTGCGATGTAAAAAGCAAGCAAAAAACAGCAACTGGCACCGGGCACTGGTCAATAGGTTAGTCCCAAAAAATAATATAAAGTTGCTATAAAATGATTGTAAAACATCCAAGAATGATAATATATTGGCATGAATACTTCATAAATTATAGATACGTTGGAGACGTATCACTTGGGTGCTTGAATCTGATCGATAGCCTTGCACTGGTGCGCGTCAGTCCTAAACAAACGGTTTTTAACCCCTTTCCGCGACGGCATTTGGAGCCGTCGCCAAGTGAGTGTGTGCGATAGGGTGTCCTTCCCACACAACCTAGAAATCATAGGGGATAGGCCCTCCTGGGACACCAGGCTGGGGTCGTATGCCATCGGGTGAGGCATCGAAACCCAATCATTTCCGTAGGTATTTACATCCCATAAGGTGAATCCCAGAAATCATTTCCGTAGGTATATACATCCCACATGGTGAATCCCAGAAATCATTTCCGTAGGTATGTACATCCCACATGATGAATCCCAGAAATCATTTCCGTAGGTATGTACATCCCACACGGTGAATCCCAGAAATCATTTCCATAGGTATGTACATCCCACACGGTGAATCCCAGAAAAACATATCCGTTCGTATGTATATCACACACAGTCAATCCAAGGAATACGTTTCCGTTCTTATGTACATCCCACACAGTCAATCCAGGGAAAACGTTTCCGTTCGGGCGTACATCCCACACAGTTTTATGTGTAGGCTCGTGTCTGAAAGGTATAACTATCACACACGGTCTTCCTTGGTTAACTATTTGCTTTTATCAACTATATCACACACGATTTGATGAAGAAAATTGTGTGGCATTGGGCTATCCATCGCAAGCACTTTTACTGCTAGAACCGTTTGTAAAGATCCATGACACATTTATCAGGTTTATTTGTTTACAATTAATAATTCCAGTATTACGCAAATTCACATTTCATATCGAACAACTGTTTGCCAATTTCATATCAGGCACATAAATATATTATAACATCACAGTACGGTAGCTACATGAAAACAGCACAGTACAACATATAGCTAGTTCAACTTCATAAGAACAATATATTCATTTCCCTAATCGAGATCATGGAGGCTCGTCTTATCCACCTCTGCTTTCAGTTTAGTAAGAACCTGTTTTGCACGGGCCAACTGGGAAAGTGCCTCCTCCTTCGCCAACACCATCTTAGCAAAGTCTGATTTAAAAAATCTGAGGTCATTCTCCACCTTCAACTTTTTATCCCGCATCTTGGAATATGCTTCAGTGTTGACAAGACTTTCTCTAAGCCTACGTGTGTTCTCTTCCTCATACATGCTCCAGAGCTTCGGTAGGCACATCTTCAAAGACTGTGGCCACTCTTGACCAACCCACTCCAAGTAAGAACACTTCCGTTCATCCTATAATATTTAAAACTAGATCAGTACCAATTGTAGGGGAAATGGGTTTATAGCAATATAGAAAATCACCAATGCTTATTTTGAAAAACTGAAGAAACATGTTAATTATGACATATCTTCTCAAAAAGATCAATGTGCAAATGAAATAATTGGTACTGAGACAACAACCAAATTCTGGAACATCAGAAGCTATAATTAACTACAACGATGCGACAAGTTCTTACTCATGTACAATAAATAACAAATTGAACATTTTATGAGGAAGGTAAATATAACTGCAACAGCATAGCGACAGTGTTTGGATGACAGCAAATTGATACTAACAGGTGTGTACATGCACAAATTTAGTAACATAGAACTAATAACACTAAGGCCGTCCACTATGTATGCCAAAACTAGGGTAAAAACAACTATTCCTACATCTCACACCAGTGCCCTGCACTGGCGAGCCGATGTAGCGGAAAAAAATCAGGGACCCGGACTCCGGAGCACGTAGTTGCTCCGATGCCCAGTTCCTTCATGCCATAAAGATTACTGCTTGGCTGCTCAGATGTGTGGACCAAAGTTGGCTGCACAAACTACTGAAGCGGTGCCAAATAATTTTCTAATGGCACCACTGATGAGATGACAACAATTTAAGATACTAGGTACAAACTGTGAGACTGTCTTAGGATGTGTTTGGTTGAAGGTGTGGTATGAATGGGTTGGGACCATGAAGTGTCTGAATCACATCTAACAAATGATATCTAACAACGAAAGAGGGTCTAACCTTCTCTGCACATGCCAGAAACCTCCTCCCACTGTCCACATAATCAAACGCAACTAGCTTCATGCATGGAGATTGATGGTGACAACAAGCAGATAGATCTTCAGCCACCCCGCTCCATTCGTTGCCACTGATGGTCTTAGGGAGCTACAAGAGGAAGAAATGACTCAAATCGACCTCCGAGTAAAAATCCTTCATTCCAGGTCATAGCCCGAGAGAGATAAGAGAGGCATACCCGGGTGGTGAAGGAGTAGTCGCCGGAGGAGGAACCGCTGGAGATGTCTTTGAAGAAGACCATGTCGACCCTGGCGGTAGGATGCGAGACGGCGAGAGCGAGGAAGCGGCTATAGCTTAGCAAGGAAGGAAGGAATGAGGAAACATGGGAAATGTTACTTGTGGTCGGGGAGAAAAGGGGGTGAGGAAGGGGGCGGGGGTAGATATTTTGGCGGTAGGCGAAAATTTTGGAGATGTGGAGGGAAACTTTGCGCGTGGTGCTGTTTCATTCTCATAACATGTTTCATCACGAGAGACAATAGGAGGGAAAGTGGAGAGCCTTACCCTTTCATTAGTATTTCTTTTATATTCTTTTGGTTTCCCCATCTTTCTATAATTGGCAATATAAGCATTCTCATTGCAATTTACCACGCAAAACATATAGATTTCTTTGAGAGTAGTCTCGGCATGGTCGGTGAATATGAATGCTTCAAACCAACTATTTTTATGTGACAATTCTTCACACCACAAAAATAAGTAGAGTTCATTATAAAGTTCAAGGGTGATCAAGTTATTGCAATATTTGGTCACGATTCGATCATGAAAAAGTATGCATTGAAAATTAAGATGACCAACTCTATTGCAAAGTTCACCAGTAATGGGATGAAGAGAGCATAATTGTGTAGCAAATTTATCTATCACCTTAAGCCATCGATTGGTTTCATCATATTTATGCTTCTTACAATATCTATCATCTCTATCAGGCATGTCTTCACAAACTTTATTCACTCCACAAAAATTGACATGCTTATAAGAAACTTCTTTATCATGACTAGTGAAATCATCATTAGTATCATGAATATTCATAGTAAGCACACTAACAACATTGCAATCATGTTTATCATTCAACGATTTAGAGCCAAACATTTTACTGACTTCTTCTTCTTCTAACACTTGAGCACAATTTTCCTTTCTATCATTTTCACGAAAGGCATTAAAAAGATGAAGCATATGAGGCAACCTCAATTCCATTTTTTTAGTTTTCTTTTATAGACTAAGCTAGTGATAAAACAAGAAAATAAAAGATTCAACTGCAAGATCTAAAGATATACCTTCAAGCACTCACCTCCCCGGCAATGGCGCCATAAAAGAGCTTGGTGTCTACTACGCAACCTTCTTCTTGTAGACTCGTGTTGGGCCTCCAAGAGCAGAGTTGTGTAGGACAGTAGCAAATTTTCCTCAAGTGGATGACCTAAGGTTTATCAATTTGTGGGAGGCATAGGACGAATATAGTCTCTCTCAAACAACCCTGCAACCAAATAACAAAGAGTCTCTTGTGTCCCCCACACACCCAATACAATGGTAAATTGTATAGGTGCACTAGTTTGGCGAAGAGATGGTGATACAAGTGTAATATGGATGGTAGATATAGGTTTTTGTAATCTGAAAATATAAAAACAGCAAGGTAACTAGTAGTAAAAGTGAGCGAAAACGGTATTGCAATGCTTGAAAACAAGGCCTAGGGTTCATATTTTCACTAGTGCAAGTTCTCTCAACAGTGATAACAAAATTGAATCATATGGAAATCCCTCAACGTGCGACAAAGTCACTCCAAAGTTCCTATCGCAGAGAACATAAGATGAATTTGTTTGTAGGGTACAAAACCACCTCGAAGTTATTCTTTTCGATCAATCCGTTGAGCTATCCCTATAAGTGTCACAAACAACCCTAGAGTTCGTAGTAAAATAACACCATATGATACACATCAATCAACCCTAATTTTACCTAGATACTCCGATGTCCCCACAAGTATCTGTGGGTCAATTATACGATATGCATCAAACAACTTCAGACTCATAATATTCAATCCAACACAAAGAACCTCAAAGAGTGCCCCAAGATTCCTACTGGAGAAACAAGGATGAAAACATGCATCAACCCCTATGCATAGATTACCCCAATGTCACCTCGGGAATCCACGAGTTGAGTGCCAAAACATACATCAAGTGAATCAATAGAACACCCCATTGTCACCACGGGTATCCCACGCAAGACATACATCAAGTGTTCTCAAATCCATAATAGTATTCAATCTGATAATAGTGAAACCTCAAAGGTAAAACTCAATTCATCACAAGAAGATAGAGGGGGAGAAACACCATATGATCCAAGTATAGTAACAAAGCTCGCGGTACATCAAGATCGTGCCAAATCAAGAACACGAGAGAGAGAGAGAGATCAAACACACAGCTACTGGTACATACCATCAGCCCCGAGGGTGAACTACTCCCTTCTCATCATGGAGACCGCCAGGATGATGAGGATGGCCTCCGGTGATGGTTTCCCCCTCCGGTAGGGTGCCAGAACGGCTCCCAATTGGTTTTTCGTGGCTACAGAGGCTTGCGGCAGCGGGACTTCTGATCTCGGTTTCTTTTTGGGGGTTTCATGATTTATAGGAATTTTTGGCGTCAGTCTCACGTCAACGGGGTTCCCGAGGGACCCATTAGGCAGGGGGCGCCCTAGGGGCGGCGCGCCCTCCACCCTTGTGGTTGCCTTTGGACTCTTTTGGCCCATCTCCGATGCCCCGTGGGTCTCTTCTAGTCCATAAAAAATCACTGTAAATTTTCAGCTCGTTTGAACTCCGTTTGATATTCCTTTTCTGTAGAACTCAAAAACAAGGGAGAACATAAACTGGCACTAGGCTCTAGGTTAATAGGTTAGTCCCAAAAATAATATAAAATAGCATATTAATGCATATAAGACATCCAAAATAGATAATATGATAGCATGGAACAATCAAAACTTATAGATATGTTGGAGACGTATCAGTCCACGGATGAGGAGCTAGACACAGATTTGAAGAGGATGGAAGACTCCAGCTTGGCGGAAGAAGAAGAAGCTCCTCTACCTCAACCTAGAGATATGCACGTGTAGTTCAAGAAATCAAGTCTCTCAAAATCGGTTAAACCCCCCAACACTCGGTTTATTTCTTATCGTAACTTGCAAAAGAGTGTTCTTCATCTCCCTCAGCCAAGTTGCATCCCTGGGTTGATGGTGCTTTGACCGTCACTGGCAAGCTCCTTAACGAAATCATGGAGCTCAAATATCAAGTCAATAAGCTTGAGGAGGAGAACCATATCCTCAAGGGAATCATCGCCAAGATATTGCACCACCAACACCGAAGAAAGAAACTTGAGTACATGGGTATGGGCACCTCCCTATGCTTGTGTCAAGCTTGGGGGGGTGCCCCGGTATCGTATCACCATCACTTTATTATGTTTACCTATCTTGGTTCAATCCTTAGCTATTTCATGATTTAGTAGAATAAAAGTTTAGTATGATATATTTTTGAGTGCTAGTTTCATGATCTATCTATTTATGTAATCGAGTTGAGAGTTATATAATAAAGAGTGGTTTGAGTTTTGCTTCTTTACTTTTATGTTTCAATCTTAGCAATGAAATAATAAAAATCTCATATGCTAATCCCATGAAAAGTAATGACTTTACATAAAGAAAAGTATAAGTGATAAATTTGTTGGAAGTTAACAAAGAAAGTATTGGTTAATGATGTTATTCATGAAAATTAGTGTAACATCCCAATTTTTAATTTGGATGTTATACATAGGTCATCATATGCATATCATATTTTAATTGCATTCTGTTTGTGATCCTAGAAATCTTAAGCAACTCATATTTTAATTGCATTCTGTTTATTTTCATATTTGATTTTTTTTCTCAAATTTGAAAAGGGGGGTCAATTTGATTTTACTATTTTTCTCTCCAATTATTTCTAATATTAAAAATAAAAGAGGGAATATAATATAACTTCTTCAAAAAGAGAGGAATATGGGAAATGATTAGCATCCACCGACGGATTGCTCCCAAACATCAACCGCCTCCACCGCCTACCATGTGTCTATGTGGCCCCACCCGTTCTCCACCGTTCCTTCCCCAAAAGCATCACAATCCTATCGCTCGTGTATCACATGGAACAGTTGCAGGGCCTCAGCTCGCACGGGCATCGGTTGTAAAAACATTATAAATTTCTGCAACAAGACCTCTCTTGCAGAATAATTCCGCAACAAGACCATTGTTGCGAAAAAATTCTGAAAATTTTCTAACTTCTGCAACAATACTTTTGTCACAAAAACTTCTGTGACAAGACCTCTGTTGCAAGGAGAAAAATGTTACAAGACCTTCATTGCAAAAAATCTACAACTAGACATATGTTGTAGAAGTCTCTACAATATCACCCATGTTGCAAAAAGTCCTTACGCAACATTATCTATGTTACAAAAATATGAAGATGAAAAAACTCTACAACACAACCCCTGTTCGCTCATACCACATGTGTCCCCTCAAGGCTTCCCTCAATTTTTTTGCAATATCACTAATATTGCAGAAGTTTCTCCCGAAACCTAAGATATGTTGCAAAAAAATGATGACATTTTTTTCAACAAACCTCTATTGTAAAAAAAAGCTGCAACAAGACCTCCTTTGCAAAAAAATCTGCAACACAGACCATGTTTCAGAAAGGTAAATAGCGGCTCCAACGTTTTGCAACAAGCATCCTGTTGCGAGGTTTGTTCTGCAACACCCCTGTTGTTGAGAAAAGGAGATGACGCTCGTGGATGGGTAGATCGGATGGACATGCTCGCGTCCATCCAACAGCCAGCGAGGCGGCGGATATTTTCTAGTTATCCGCCGTCCGACGCCTAGCATGGCCCAAGGAATATTGGAGGTAAAATTTGAAAATCAAATATATAATTTTATTTGGATTTTATTTGAGATTTTATTTGAATTAGAAAAATATGCATTTTTGAAAATTGCATTTTTAGGCCAAAAAATGTTCACTTTGTTCTAAATACTTTATTTAGACGGTGAAAATTGTTTTTGGCATTTTAGATTTTTTTTTATTTTGTTAGGATTTTTATTCAGTGGAATTTATTTAAAAAAAATTCCCGGACCGACTAGGCCGAAACCCAGCCGGCCCACGATGACCCACAAGTATAGGGGATCTATCGTAGTCCTTTCGATAAGTAAGAGTGTCGAACCCAACGAGGAGCAGAAGGAAATGATAAGCAGTTTCCAGCAAGGTATTCTCTGCAAGTACTGAAACAAGTGGTAACAAATAGATTTGTGGTAAGATAATTTGTAATGAGCAACAAGTGACAAAAGTAAATAAGGTGCAGAAAGGTGGCCTGAGGGAGTCCTGGATTAGGGGGTGTCGGGATGGCCGGACTATACCTTCAGCCGGACTCCTGGACTATGAAGATACAAGATTGAAGACTTCGTCCCATGTCTGGAAGGGACTTTCCTTGGCGTGGAAGGCAAGCTTGGCGATACGGATATGTAGATCTCCTACCATTGTAACCGACTTTGTGTAACCCTAAACCTCTCCGGTGTCTATATAAACTGGAGGGTTTTAGTCCGTAGCACAACATACACAACAACAATCATACAATAGGCTAGCTTCTAGGGTTTAGCCTCTTCGATCTTGTGGTAGATCTACTCTTGTACTACCCATATCATCAATATTAATCAAGCAGGACGTAGGGTTTTACCTCCATCGAGAGGGCCCGAACCTGGGTAAAACTTCATGTCCCTTGCCTCCTGTTACCATCCGGCCTAGACGCACAGTTCGGGACCCCCTACCCGAGATCCGCCGGTTTTGACAACGACATTGGTGCTTTCATTGAGAGTTCCTCTGTGTCATCGCCATCAGGAAGGATGCCTCGCCCGTATTTAGAGACGACACCGTTGCTAAGGGAGCTTTGGCTATCGGCCAAACCCTCTGGCTAGGTGGTTTTCTTATGACCGCCTGTTCGGCTTCTGCGCCGACGATGACTTCTCGAGCCATTGAAAACAATTTTCATGTCAGCTCGGAACTCGCCGAGCAGTTAGATCCAATGGAGCTCTCCTCCATAAACGAGCTCTTGGATCGCTTCGCCGCCCTGGGAGTCGCTACGGATTACGATCAGATTGGGCCTAAACCCGATCTGAGAGAGATTAACTCTCCCCAAGTCACCCATCACGTTGCCGTGGTAGAGGGACAGTGCGGCGACCCTTCATCTATCTTAAGGACTCGCTACGTCCGGATTCCCGATCCCTCCAAGCCGGATACCTGCGGAGGGGAGGATATCACTCAAGACCTGAACTTAGAGTCAGACGACGGGCTGGATTCATTGGACAACATCCAGGAATCCAAATTTTCGAGTTCGGAAATTCCTCGGCCTCTGAGCCTCAGTTGGGGTGAGGCTTCAGATTTAATTCCACCCACCCACCCCAACATAAGTGATCTATCCAAAATCAGGCAAGAGCCCGATGAAACAGTACATCATTACTGGGCCAGATTCCTCCTGGTTAAGAACGGGCTAAGGGACTGCCGCGAGGAAGATGCAATCTCAATCTTCTGCAATAATTGCACGGACAAGGGAATACTCAACGCCATAAGTCGCCGTGATATTACACACTTCGCTGACTTGGCGTCCATTGTACGAAAGTACTGTGCTGGAAAACCGAAATCAAATTTTGGGACAATCCGGCCCTGAATACAAACCCAGTCTGAAATAAAAGGGTGCATCATCACCAGACACCCGGGTCAAGCACTAAAAAGCAAAAACCCTCTACAGGGCATGGAACCGTACTAGAAGGATGGCTCAATGGACCCTGTAAAATTCATAGTACGGAGGACGCCACACCAACTCACAGCCTCAGAGCATGTTGGATACTCCGGCAGGTGGCCAAAATTGGCGAAAATCTCCTAATTCCGGAGGCCACAGAAAGCCACCCCAGAGACACCAATACGGTATTAACAGTCTTCGAGACTTTCGCATCAAATAATATGCGAAAAAGGACACTCCGCAGCCTTGTCGAAGTCTACCAAGTAGCAACAATAAACCCATGGAGTGACATGGCTATTACCTTTAACGCCAATGATGAACCTAAATTCCGAACAGCCCGAGCACCAGCCGCATTGGTCCTCAGTCCAATAGTGGACCGCTTTCGTCTTACCAAGGTACTCATGGACGGCGCTAGCGGATTGAACCTCATTTATGAGGAAACCCTTCAAAAAATGGAAATAGACTGGAACCGCATTGAGCGAAGCAGCACAACCTTTAGAGGAATAATCCCCAGTCGGGAAGCGCGCTGTACAGGAAAAATCACACTAGATCTGGTGTTCGGCACGCCGGATAATTACAGGTCCGAAGAGGTCACGTTCCATGTGGCTCCGTTTAGCAGTGGTTATCACGCTCTGCTAGGGCGGGAAGCGTTTACAATCTTCCAAGAAATACCCCATTACGGGTACATGAAGCTCAAGATGCCCGGGCCTAACGGGATCATCACTCTCGCTAGTGATCCGGACATAGCACTCCGCACCGAAAACAAGACAGCCGCACTGGCCCTCGAGGCACTATCCGAAGCCCTAGCGGCTGAGGAACTGACTGCGCTGCGCTCTATGGTGAATAGGGACGATGTGGTACTCGACAAAAGATCCAAGTCCACCTCCTTTAAACCGGCGGACGAAATAGTCAAATTCCAAGTCCATCCAACGGACCCCAATAAAACAGCTTCCATCGGGGCACAGTTAAACCCTGATGTAGACGCCGCACTGCGAGAGTTCCTACGAGAGAATTAGGACATTTTCGCTTGGCACCCTTCAGACATGCCAGGAATCCCACGCAGGCTGGCCGAGCACAGCTTAAATATCCAAACAGGATTCAAACCTGTCAAACAGGCTCTTCGGCGTTTTTCCGAACCTAAGAGACAGGCCATGGGAGAGGAGCTAGCAAAGCTATTGGAGGCCGGATTCATCAGAGATATAAAACATCCAGACTGGCTAGCAAACCTGGTGATGGTACCAAAGAAGGACAAATCCTGGCGCCTGTGTGTTGATTTTAAAGACCTTAACAAGGCTTGCCCAAAGGATCCCTTCCCCCTCCCCCGCATCGATCAAATTATCGACGCTACCGTAGGATACGATTCGTTGTGTTTCCTCGATGCATATTCCGGCTACCATCAAATCAAGATGGCAGAACCAGACCAAGCCGCAACGGCATTTATCACACCATACGGCCCATTCTGCTTCAACACGATGCCCTTCGGGCTCAAAAACGCCGGCGCAACATATCAATGCATGATTCAGACATGTCTGGCAAGCCAGATTGGCAAGACAGTGGAGGCATATGTAGATGATGTGGTCGTCAAAACAAGACATGTTGAATCTCTAGTAGACGACTTGAGGCTCACATTTGATAACCTCCGAACATACGACATCAAGCTCAACCCGGAAAAATGCGTTTTCGGCGTTCCAGCCGGAAAGCTCTTGGGCTTCATTGTATCCGGTAGAGGAATTGAAGCAAATCCAGCCAAGATCCGAGCTCTCTCGCAACTGGATATCCCAAAGGACCTCAAACAAATACAAAAGTTAACCGGATGCGTGGCGGCTCTAAGCCGCTTTATCTCCTGCTTGGGAGAAAAGGCCCTACCCCTTTACCGCCTCCTTCAGCGCACCGAACACTTCAAATGGACGGATGCAGCCACGGCCGGACTCGACGAAATAAAAGCCATACTGGCAACAAACCCAGTCCTGGCCGCGCCAAACATTGGCGAACCAATGCTATTATACATTGCAGCAACACATCAGGTTGTAAATGCAGTGCTCGTCGTTGAACAAGAAGCGGACGGACACAAATTCCCCCTTCAAAAGCCGGTCTATTATGTGTCCACTGTCCTCACTCCCTGCAAATCATGGTACCCGCATTATCAAAAGATTGCGTACGCGGTATTCATGGCATCCCGAAAGCTACGACACTACTTTCAAGAGTGTTCAATAACAGTAGCCTCGGAAGTACCACTTAACGATATTATAAACAACCGTGACGCAACGGGCCGGATTGCAAAATGGGCCATTCAGCTCCTCCCGTTCGACATAACTTATAAGCCACGGCGAGCCATCAAGTCGCAAGTCTTGGCCGACTTCGTCGCAGAATGGACGGAGGCCGAACTCCCTAAAGAGTACGGCACATATTCAAATTGGATCATGCATTTCGACGGCTCCAAGATGTTGGCCGGACTGGGGGCCGGCGTTGTTTTGATGTCCCCCACAGGAGACATAGTTCAATACGTACTCCAGATTATGTACACGGACTCCAACAATGCAGCCGAATATGAGGCCCTTTTACATGGGGTCCGGATGGCAGTATCCATGGGCATTCAACGCCTAGAGGTGCGCGGGGACTCGAACCTCGCAATATCCCAAATAAATGGAGACTTCGATGCCAAGGATCCAAAAATGGCAGCTTACCGCAACGCCGTCCTAAAAATATCAGCTCGGTTCGAGGGGCTTGAATTTCACCATATAGCCCGGGAAAATAATCAGGCGGCAGATGTCCTGGCATGCATCGGCGCAAAACGCGATGTAGTCCCCCCAACATCTTCTTGGAAAGGAAGTTCAAGCCATCCGTAGTATGGGAAGGGGAGCTGAACAATAACAGCCCGGACCCAACCGCACTGCCCGACACCAAACATCCTGACACAATCGGAGGCTCTGCCAATGAAATAACACCTTCAGCCCACGTAATAATGGCCGTCATCGCCCCGTGGACAGAACCATTCCTTGCCTACCTTACTAGGCAGGAACTCCCCGAGGACCAAAATGAGGCACGCTGCATAGTGCGGCGATCCAAAGCCTACAGACTCCACGAGGGAGAACTTTATAAGAAAAGCACTACGGGAGTCCTTCAAAGGTGCATCTCCAAAGAGGAGGGGCGAAACATCCTGGCTGAAATTCATGCCGGACTCGGAGGTCATCACGCTGCAGCTCGGTCCCTTGTAAGCAAGGCCTTCCGTACAGGCTTTTATTGGCCGACGGCCCGGGCAGACGCTCAGGACTTAGTCCAACAATGCACCGGTTGCCAGCTCTTTGCAAACCAAAGCCATATGCCACCCACCGCCCTCCAAACTATCCCCATTACTTGGCCATTCATGGTCTGGGGGCTTGACATGGTTGGACCCCTTAAAGGCGGAACCCACAAGCAAAAATACTTACTGGTCATGGTGGATAAGTTCACCAAATGGATAGAAGCCAAGCCTGTTAAGACGGCCGAATCCGAACCGGTGATAGACTTTATATACGGGTTGTACACCATTACGGCATCCCCCACAGCATCATCACTGATAACGGCACGAACTTCACGGCTGACGAGGTAAAACTCTGGTGCAAAAACATGGGCATCAAGCTCGATTATGCTTCCGTCTATCACCCACAAACTAACGGCCAGGTCGAACGTGCAAATGGTCTTATCATGAGCGGCATCAAACCCAGATTAGTGCGGTCCCTCAAGGAATCTAACACGCACTGGGTAGAGGAGCTCGACTCCGTACTCTGGGGGCTGCGGACCACGCCGAATCGTACCACCGGATACACACCATTCTTTATGGTGTACGGCGCAGAGGCAGTTTTGCCTTGCGACATAATTCATGACTCACCTCGAGTGCGCATGTACGAAGAAAGAGAAGCCGAGCCCGATCGGCAGGACAGCTTGGACGCATTGGAGGAGGAGCGTGACGTGGCAAAAGCCCGTTCCGCATTCTATCAACAGCAGGCTCGAAGATACCAAAGCAGAGAAGTACGGGCCAAAAATTACAACGTTGGCGAATTAGTTCCACGACTACCGGACAAGAAAAAGGACAAACTCAAGCCCAAGTGGGAAGGTCCCTTCATAATTGACCAAGTCCTGACTGGTGGAGCGTACCACCTACGGGATGCATCGGATAACCGACTCGAGCCAAACCCATGGAACGCAGCCCGTCTCCGAAGATTCTATGCCTAGAGCCGGACTCCGTGTTCGTCTCCTTCCTCTGTCCATTTTTTATATATTTTCTGTCTTACATTTCTCTTCTTCTCTCTCTCTCTCTCTCTTATAGCCTTTAAAGGCTCATAAAGTGACGCGCTATCCGTGCTCATTAAACCTGGGGGCTTCTTTAAACAGAAGCTTATTCATACGGGCTTCATGCCCAACACATGTGTCACACTTCCGCATGTACCTTTTATTCACCATTATATGCATCGATATGACTTAAGTTTTGGCCAAGCTGGGTTGCCTGGCTCTTGTGCTTACCCCTATGTTCCCGATTGTTCGGCTAGGTGGTAAAGGGGGCACCTCTGCAATTTTTACTGCCGGGTCAGCCGGACGTGTACCTCAGACTGGGTGAAGCCAAAAGCTAGCGTTCTTAAGGGAATATTCGGTCGGTGAACTAAAGATGATCTTTTTTCATTTTTCTCTATACGCCCCCAGATGTTTTTCCTGCGTTTCTTTTCGCAGCATGGACATGCACCTTAGGGCATGCCTCCCAGGGAAAGGAACCCCTAACAAAACTATTCTCCCTGGAAGATGTTTCTTACTAACCATGTAATATAACATAACTAGTCGGGCACTTGTCTATTCACGCACTAATGACCCCTACGCCTGGTCTCCATGCATTCCCCGGTTCCTATATAACCGCATGGGAATTCGGACACACTCCGGACCGTCAGGTCCCGAGGCTGAAGCGAAAAGGTCGGCCATGACAAATGATCTACAATCGGGCTAGAAGGCATTATAAATGTCAACTAAATTACATAGTCATTTTGACTGATTGTATTCCTCTTCAATACCATCTAACAGGCTGTCTAATTTACAGTCCTGCTGGGAATACTTTGCGGCCAACTCTACTTGGCCGTATACTAAGCTTACAGGGATCTCCTTCGCATCGGGCCCTACAGGACCGACCTCGGCCATGTGGTTGGGGTCAGCCTTTGCGTACCGCGTCTTCACCATGGCCCAGGCCTTCCTAGCGCCTTGACGGCATGCCGATATCTTCCACAATCGAAAGTGCTACCGTGCTCCCTTTAGCTTCTCCGCAAGCTCTCCAAGACCTTCGGGCATGGAGACGGAGGTCACAGGGCCTGGGCGACGCCTTGCATCGCCTGCCGAACTCGATCGAGCAGTTGCGAGAGCTCGGGAAGAAGGTCACCCGTAGAACAGGGCATCTCCTCTGCAGGACGACCTGTTAGCACACCTACAGACATTGCTCTGTTAGTCGACTTCCCCACCGAACTTTCTTTCAAAGGTTCGTTCAAGCACTTACTAAATATTCCGCACCGAAGCCGCTGATTCTCCTTCGCGGAGTCTGACAGCTGGGCACGAACATATTTCAGCTTGACGCCCAGCTTGGTGTTGGCATCTTGGAGATCGTTCTTCTCCCGCCTCACCTTTGTTAGAACCTTCTCACCAGCCTTTAGCTGGCGTAGGAGGTGTTGCCTTTCTGGATTCAATCCGGCGCCATCTGCAATTTCATTTGTCAGATTCGCACCCATGCCGTGCTTCGCAAAATACTTATCTTTCGAAGTGTATATTACCAGAGGGGTCTCCTTGGGCTCCCCTGCCGCGACTAGTGCGGCCTCAAGTTGGGCTTTGCACTCTTCCAGCTCCTTGGACAGTCGAGAATTCTTTTCTGTAAGAACCTGCATAACAAATGATCCTTAAATCAGTTATTCTAACTGTTTCAAGTCTCGGGGGCTACTGGTATATATATAATTACCAAAATTTTCTTACCCGTATGTCTTTTACATATTGCTCCGTGGCTCTGGCTAGACCATTTTGAGCGGCATGGAGGTACGCATCTCCCGAGTTGAAGGCATCTAACGCCCCTTGAGATAAACAAGCGTCGCGAAGAATTGTCCGGCGACGCCTGTGGTTCATGGCACTCTCCACCTTAGAGTTGGTGGCAGACAACCCGTCCACATCCTCCGTCAGAGGAGCGTCTGGCGCGCGCCTTGCGTTCGCCTCCGCCTCCGGGCCAGGCTTTGGAGCCTGGCTGGTGGAGGCACGATTGGCAGCCTCTCTGGATATAGTCCGGCGAGGTCTCTTTGTCCTGAAGAAAGCACGAGTGTCAATGTGCCTCGAAGGTATAACACCTGGGATAAGGGGGCGCGCCATACCTTTGCGCTGACGCCTCGGTCCGGACTGCACTTCTTTTCTACCCACGGGGCCCTGCGGCCCCTTGTTGGCTTGTCGCTGCAGGTTCGGCCTTTCGCTTTAAAAACCTCCCCGGCAAAGTTTGGTTGTAATCAGGAAACTGAAAACACGAGAGGGCGGACACCTATTCAGGGTACTGGGACTTCGATCTCAGTTACCTGGGAGGCCGGTATTAGCCCTGGGTAATCGGCCGTAATGGCCACCAAGGCGTTGCCCTTGCTCAATTGATGGAACACTCCATTAATCAGCTCCACAGATATGTTCGGATCCTCTTGAGAGGCCGGGTCGAGGGACCGTCCTGGGTCCTTGGGTTGTGGAGGAGGGCTGCTTATTTCCTTAACAGTCCGGCGCAGTTCCTGCATTGAAGTCGTCAGACTGAATATTTAACAATGGGAATACAAAACAGATGGGCAAGTAAATACGACTGCTTACCCAGCCTGGGGGATTGTGCATAGAGAATCCACCCTGTGGGTTGACGCAGAGAAATTCCTCCTCTTCTCCCTTATACAAAGTGGACAAGATCTTTAGTAGAGCGGCAGTTGAATCCGGCCCCTTACGACCGTAGCGGGTGGCGTCGTCCTCCCCGTTGAAGTCCCACATGGGGTGGCTTCTATACTGAAGCGGTTGCACCCCCCGCATAATGCATTCGGCCATAACCCCGATCATGGTTAGTCCGGAATGGGCTAACAATCTTATTCGTCCCATCAGGTAAATGATGTCCCTGTGACTTTCCCTCTGAGGGCTCCATGGACGCCAGCTTAGGCGCTTCTTTAAGGGAGCACTGTCGAATTCAGGGAGGCCGATACGGACAGGATCCGGCAGCGGGACGTCTTCTATATAAAACTATTCCGAAGGCCAGTCTTCGGACGCCTTCTTTGGGGTTCCGGACAGATATCTGGTCCCGGCGATGCGCCACACTTTGGCTCCGCCCACTTGATACATTGACCCCTCCTTAGAGCGGGGCACAAGGCAGAATAACCTTTTCCATAGCCCGAAATGAGCCTCGATACCCAAAAATAGCTCGCAGAGGGCTACGAAGCCCACGATATGCAATACAGAGGAAGGCGTGAGATTGTGTAGCTGGAGACCATAGAACTCTAGGAGCCCCCGGAGAAATGGATGGATTGGAAATCCGAGCCCCTTTATTAAATAAGGGATGAGGCACACCCGCTCTCCTTTGGAGGGATTAGGGGCACTCTCCGCTTGCTCTCCGCCATTATAGATGGCAAGGCCGGCTCGAACCGGGACCATATAGGCCGGGGGGAGAAATCCCTTGGTCTGGAGCGTCACTAGCTCGCTATGCGGGATGGAGCATCTCTCCAAGTATCCAGGCTGAGGGCTGGAAGGGCGAGAGGAGTCACGATGGCTGGCCATGGTGGAATGGACCTTTGTCGGATGCGCTCTGATGAGCACTCGCGAAGGGGGGAAGATGTGGTTTGGATCTAAATCCTCGTCTCCTTAAATAGGTCAGCTCATTTACGCGGCTAGGAGTGTGAATGTAAAAACACTCAGACTTTTCATATTCGTTTGACACGTGGGAAGCGGCCATTATTGGGCGTAGAAGCTAAGGAGCGCAACATCTACAAGAAAACGGACTTTATTCAACAGGTACACGGAATTTGGAGGAGAACCCGCCTTGCAATGCGGAAGACAATCTGCGCACCGGACTCATCATCATTGAAGCCTGGTTCGGGGGCTACTGAGGGAGTCCTGGATTAGGGGGTGTCCGGATGGCCGGACTATACCTTCAGCCGGACTCCTGGACTATGAAGATACAAGATTGAAGACTTCGTCCCGTGTCCGGAAGGGACTTTCCTTGGCGTGGAAGGCAAGCTTGGCGATACGGATATGTAGATCTCCTACCATTGTAACCGACTTTGTGTAACCCTAACCCTCTCCGGTGTCTATATAAACCGGAGGGTTTTAGTCCGTACGACAACATACACAACAACAATCATACCATAGGCTAGCTTCTAGGGTTTAGCCTCTTCGATCTCGTGGTAGATCTACTCTTGTACTACCCATATCATCAATATTAATCAAGCAGGACGTAGGGTTTTACCTCCATCGAGAGGGCCCGAACCTGGGTAAAACTTCGTGTCCCTTGCCTCCTGTTACCATCTGGCCTAGACGCACAGTTCGGGACCCCCTACCCGAGATCTGCCAGTTTTGACACCGACATGGCCCAATCCTTTTTGTAGCAAAGGACAAGTCTGGACAAACTCTTATATGATGTAAAGCGCTCCCGAGGACACATGGGAATATCGTCAAGCTAGTTTTCATCACGTTCATATGATTCGCGTTCGGTACTTTGATAATTTGGTATGTGGGTCGATCGGTGCTTGGGTGCTGCCCTTACTTGGACAGGCATCCCACTTATGATTTACCTCTATTGCAAGCATCCGCAAATACAACAAAAGTATTAAGGTAAACCTAACCATAGCATGAAACATATGGATCCAAATCAACCCCTTACGAAGCAACGCATAAACTAGGGTTTAAGCTTCTGTCACTCTAGCAACCAATCATCTACTTATTACTTCCCAATGCCTTCCTCTAGGACCAAACAATGGTGAAGTGTCATGTAGTCGACGCTCACATAACACCACTAGAGGAGAGACAACATACATCTCATCAAAATATCAAAGGAATACCAAATTCACATGACTACTAATAGCAAGACTTCTCCCATGTCCTCAGGAACAAAAGTAACTACTCACAAAGCATAAACATGTTCATAATCAGAGGGATATTAATGTGCATATAGGATCTGAACATATGATCTTCCACCAATTAAACCAACTAGCATCAGCTACAAGGAGTAATTAACACTACTAGCAACCTACTAGCACCAATCCCGGACTTGGAGACAAGAATTGGATACAAGAGATGAACTAGGGTTTTGAGATGAGATGGTGCTGATGAAGATGTTGATGGAGATTGCCCTCTCCCGATGAGAGGAGCGTTCGTGATGACGATGGTGATGATTTCCCCCTCCGGGGGGGAAGTTTCCCCGGCAGAACAGCCCCGCCAGAACCCTAGATTGGTTCCGCCAAGGTTCCGCCTCGTGGCGGCGGAGTTTCGTCCGAGAAGATGGCTTATGATTATTTTTCCATCAAAAGAGTCCATATAGCAGAAGATGGTCACCGGAGGGCCACCAGGGGGCCCACGAGGTAGGGAGGGGGCCCACGAGGTAGGGGGCGCGGGCCCCCCCACCCTCGTGGGTAGGGTGTGGCCCCCCTGGTGAAGTTCTTGCGCTCAGTATTTTTTATATATTTGGAAAACATCATCTGTGAAGTTTCACGACTTTTGGAGCTGTGCAGAATAGGTCTCTAATATTTGCTCCTTTTCCAGCCCAGAACCCAGCTGCCGACATTCTCCCTCTTTATGTAAACCTTGTAAAATAAGAGAGAATAGGCATAAGTATTGTGACATAATGTGTAATAACAGCCCATAATGCAATAAATATTGATATAAAAGCATGATGCAAAATGGATGTATCAACTCCCCCAAGCTTAGACCTCGCTTGTCCTCAAGCGAAAAGCCGAAATCGGAAAATATGTCCACATGTTTAGAGATAGAGGTGTCGATAAAAATAAAATACGGACATGAGGGCATCATGATCATTCTTAGAACAACAACTTACATAATTCTTTGTCATATAATATCTGATGATAGAGTAATAATTCAATCACAATATCAAGTATGAATCATAAACTTCATTGAAAACTAACAAACTACAATCTCGGTCATTAAAGCAATTGCATTTTATCATAACATAGGAAAGAGTCAATGTATAAGAGCTTTTCAGCAAGTCCACATACTCAACTATCATCTAATCTTTCACAATTGCTGACACTCACGCAATACTTATGGGTATGGAGTTTTAATCGGAGACAGAGAAAGATAAGGGATTATAGTTTTGCCTCCCAACATTTTACCTTAAGGGTAATGTCAACAGTAATAGTTCATGAAAAATCACATCCAATTAGCCATATATACCAGGATCTTTCCAACATATTGTGCTTGCCAAAGGATAAAATGTAAAAAGGAAGGGTGAAGATCACCATGACTCTTATGCAATGTAGGAGATAAAAGTAAAAGATAGGCCCGTCGTAGAGGGAAGCAGAGGTTGTCATGCGCTTTTATGGTTGGATGCTCAAAATCCTAATGCGAAAGAACGTCACTTTATATTTCCACTTGTGATATGGATCTTTATTATGCAGTCTGTTGCTTTTATTACTTCCATATCACACGATTGTATAAAGCTTATTTCTATCACACCAATCAATCATACATATTTAGAGAGCAATTTTTATTGCTTGCGCCGATGACAACTTACTTGATGGATCTTACTCAACCCATAGGTAGGTATGGTGGACTCTCATGGCAAAACTGGTTTAAGGGTGTTTGGAAGCACAAGTAGTATCTCTACTTAGTCCAATGAATTTGGCTAGCATGAGGGGGAAAGGCAAGCTCATCATGTTGGAAGATCCAAGACAATATAATTTATCTCAGATGTAAGAAAACATAACACATTATGTTGTCTTCCTTGTCCAATCTCAAATCTTTAGCATGTCATATTTTAATGAGTGCTCACAATCATAAAAGATGTCCAAGATAGTGTATTTATATGTAAAGACCTCTCTTTCTTTATTACTTCCTATTAATTGCAACGATGACCAAAACTATGTTTGTCACCCCTCAATAACTCTTATTCATCATACTCTTTCTATGTGAGCTCATTACTCTCCATAAGAGTCACATGATCTCTTTGTTTCTTTTTTTCTTTCTCTTTTCTTTTATTCACTTAGGATCATGGCAAAATAATCAAGCCCTTGACTCAACACTAATCTTTATTATATAGCTCACGGACTCGATTACATAGAAGGATAATAAAGCAAAACTCACAACTAGATCATACAAAGAACTTTTATTCTACTAGATCAAGATATTACCAAAAGGATCGAACTAAGAAAACTGGTAAAGATAAAAGTGATGGTGATACGATATCGGGGCACTCCCCCAAGCTTGGCAGTTGCCAAGTGGAGTGCCCATACCAGATACTCAATTCTTCTTTGTTGGTGGACACGGTGGTGATTTTGTTGATGGCATAGGCTTCTTCCTTAATTTGCGTTTGAGGACAGAATTTTGGTCCCTCAGGTCCTCGATCTCCTATTCCAGGCTCAGTACCTTTTTGCATAGTTCCTGCTTGTTTTCCTGCAAGAGGCGAAAAGGGATAAACTCGATCTTAGGTTTCTTTACTCTATCCGGGAGGCTTGACTTTTTGAACTCCACATGCATATCCCCAGGTTGAGGTAGTGGGACTTCATCTTCATCTGAGCTCGTCTCCTCCTTTCCCTTGGGTTCATAGTCTTCTTGTTCTTCTTCTTCTGTGGTCCAACCATAATGCTCCACATCCCCATAGACCTTAGGATCAGCAAGGTAATCAACCACATAGCTTTCTCCTTCCGAATCCTGGGACGACATGTTGCTCTGTCTGTAGCAGGACAGCTCGAAACAAAGACAAGAGATTTTTGCGTGATATGGGAGTCAAAACCCCCGGGAGGTTATATAATGAATTTTTACCGACCAAAATACGTGACCTGTAAGAAAACGGAGTCCGGAGAGCACACGAGGTGCCCACGAGGTAGGGGGCGCGCCCTCCACCCTCGTGGAGCCCTCGTGTCCTTTCTGGACTACTGCTTATTTTTCTATTTTGCTAAGTATTCCAAAACGGAGAAATATTGCCTTAAAAACTGTTTTGGAGTCAGTTTACTTACCGTACCACATACCTATTCCTTTTCGGAGTCTGAAACATTCCAGAAAATGTCCTTTATGTATTCCTCCGGGGTTACGGTTTCAATAACATTGGTTTCAACATTTATGGGATTACCTGAGATATAGTGTTTGATTCTTTGACCGTTCACCACCTTCGGATTTTTGCCTTCGAAGTTGTTGATTTTTATGGCATCGGAACGGTAGACCTCCTCGATAACGTAAGGGACTTCCCATTTAGAGAGAAGTTTTCCTAAAAAAAATCTTAAACGAGAGTTGTATAGCAATACATAATCACCTACAATTAAACTCACGCTTTTGTATCCTTTTGTCATGCCATCTTTTAACTTTTTCTTTAAACAACTTGGCATTTTCGTAGGCTTGGGTTCTCCATTCATCAAGTGAGCTAATATCAAATAACCTCTTCTCACCGGCAAGTTTAAAATCATAATTAAGTTCTTTAATAGCCCAATAAGCCTTGTGTTCTAGTTCAAGAGGTAAGTGACATGCTTTTCCATAGACCATTTTATACGGAGACATACCCATACGATTTTTATATGCAGTTCTATAGGCCCGTAATGCATCATCTAGTTTCTTGGACCAATTCTTTCTAGACCTATTGACAGTCTTTTGAAAAATTAATTTGAGTTCTCTATTACTCAATTCTACTTGACCACTAGACTGAGGGTGATAAGGGGATGCAATTCTATGATTAACATCATATTTAGCAAGCATTTTACGGAAAGCACCATGAATAAAATGTGAGCCACCATCAGTCATTAAATATCTAGGGACTCCAAACCTTGGAAAAATAACTTCTTTAAGAATTTTAATAGAAGTGTTATGATCAGCACTACTAGTTGGAATAGCTTCTACCCACTTAGTAACGTAATCAACAGCAACTAAAATATGTGTATAACCATTAGAGGAAGGAAAAGGTCCCATATAGTCAAAGCCCCAAACATCAAATGGTTCAATAACAAGTGAATAATTCATAGGAATTTCTTGACGTCTACTAATATTACCAATTCTTTGACATTCATCACATGATAAGACAAACTTACGGGCATCCTTGAAGAGAGTAGGCCAATAAAAAACCAGATTGCAGTACCTTATGTGCAGTTCTATCTCCAGCATGGTGTCCTCCGTAATCTTCGGAGTGACACTTGCGTAGGATTTGTTCCTGTTCATGCTCAGGTACACAACGTATAATAACACCATCTACTCCTTCTTTATAAAGATGTGGGTCATCCCAAAAGTAATGCCTCAAATCATAAAAGAACCTTTTCTTTTGCTGGTATGTGAAACTAGGTGGTATAAACTTAGCAACAATGTAATTAGCATAATTAGCATACCATGGAGCAGTATGAGAAGTATTTATGGCATTTAATTGCTCATCAGGAAAGCTATCATCAATAGGTAGTGGGTCATCAGGCACATTTTCTAACCTAGACAAGTTGTCTGCAACGGGGTTCTCAGCTCCCTTTCTATCAACAATATGTAAATCAAATTCTTGTAACAAGAGAACCCATCTAATAAGTCTAGGTTTAACATCTTTCTTTTGCATAAGATATTTAATAGCAGCATGATCAATGTGAATAGTTACTTTAGAATCAACAATATAAGGTCTAAACTTATCACAGGCAAATACAACTGCTAAGAATTCTTTTTTAGTAGTAGCATAATTTCTTTGAGCATTGTCTATAGTTTTACTAGCATATTGAATAACATTTAGTTTCTTATCAACTCTTTGTCCTAGAACAGCACCTACAGCATAATCACTAGCATCGCACATAATTTCAAAGGGTAAATTCCAATCAGGTGGCTGAACAATAGGTGCAGAGATCAATGCTTTCTTAAGTATTTCAAATGCTTCTACACAATCATTATCAAAGACAAATGGTATATCTTTTTGTAATAAATTAGTCAGAGGCCGAGAGATTTTTGAGAAGTCCTTGATGAACCTCCTATAAAAACCGGCATGACCAAGGAATCTTCTTATACCTTTGATGTCCTTGGGACATGGCATCTTTTCAATAGCATCAACCTTGGCTTTATCAACTTCAATATCTCTTTCAGAAACTTTATGCCCCAAGACAATACCTTCATTAACCATAAAGTGGCACTTTTCCCAATTCAAGACAAGATTAGTTTCTTCACATCTCTGCAAAACTCGATCAAGGTTGCTCAAGCAATCATCAAAAGAAGATCCATAGACGGAAAAGTCGTCCAAGAAAACCTCACAAATCTTTTCACAAAAGTCAGAGAATATAGCCATCATGCATCTTTGAAAGGTAGCAGGTGCATTACATAAACCAAAAGGCATATGTCTATAAGCAAAAGTACTAAAAGGGCATGTAAAAGTAGTCTTTGGTTGATCTTTGGCTGACACAGGTATTTGAGAGAAACCAGAATAACCATCTAGAAAGCAAAAATGTGTATGTTTGGATAATCTTTCTAGCATTTGATCGATAAAAGGTAAGGGGTAATGATCTTTTTTAGTAGCCTTATTTAATTTGTGGAAATCAATTACCATCCTATAACCAGTAATAATTCTTTGAGGAATCAATTCATCTTTACCATTAGGAACAACAGTAATACCTCCCTTCTTAGGGACATAATGGACAGGACTTACCCACTTACTATCAGCAACGGGATAAATTATACCTGCCTCAAGGAGCTTTAGTATCTCCTTTCTTACCACTTCTTTCATTTTAGGATTCAGACGGCGTTGATGATCATGAACTAGTTTAGCATCTTTTTCCAAATTAATTTTATGTTGACATAGAGTGGAACTAATGCCCTTAAGATCATCAAGAGTATACCCAATAGCAGCACGATGCTTCTTCAGAGTTTTCAATAATCTCTCTTCTTCATGTTCTGGAAGGTTAGAACTAATAATAACAGGGTATATCCTTTTCTCATCAAGATAAGCATATTTAAGAGTATGAGGTAACGGTTTAAGCTCAAACACAGGATCACCCTTGGGTGGAGGAGGATCCCCTAGGATTTCAACAGGTAAATTGTTTTTCAGAATAGGTTCATGTTTAAATAATACTTCATCTAATTCCCTTCTTTCATTCATAAACATATCATTTTCATGGTATAGCAAATATTGTTCTAAAGGATCACTAGGAGGTATGGCAATAGAAGCAAGACCAATAATTTCATCCTTACTAGGTAATTCTTCTTCACGGTGTTGTCTACTAAATTTAGAAAAATTAAATTCATGAGTCATATCATCTAAACCGTCAGAAACAACATCCCTTTTGCAATCTATGGTAGCATTAACAGTATTTAAGAAGGGTCTACCAAATATAATGGGACAAAAACTATCTTGTGGGGAACCAAGAACAAGAAAATCAGCAGGATATTTATTTTTCCCACACAAGACTTCAACATCTCTAACAATTCCATTGGTGAAATAGTATCTCTATTAGCAAGTTTAATTGTAACATCAATATCTTCCATCTCAGCAGGTGCAATATCATGCATAACTTCTTGGTATAAAGAATAAGGTATTGCACTAGCACTAGCACCCATATCACATAAGCCATGATAACAATGATCTCCTATTTTAACCGAAATAACAGGCATGCCTACCACAGGTCTAGGTTTATCTGTATCACAGGGTTTAGCAATTATAGCAGTTTCATTACAGAAATAAATAACATGCCCATCTATATTATCAGACAAGAGATCTTTAACAATAGCAATATTAGGTTCAACTTTAACTTGCTCAGGAGGTGTATATGTTTTAATATTTCTTTTACGAACCACAGTTGAAGCTTTAGCATGATCCTTTATCCTAACAGGGAAAGGTGGTTTCTCAACATAAGAAGTAGGAACAATAGGATCATTATAAGTAATAGTCTTTTCTTCAACTTTAGTAGGTGCAGCTACTTTTACTTCTATGGGAGGACGATATTTAAACCACTTCTCCTTGGGGAGATCAACATAAGCAGCAAAAGATTTATAGAAAGAAGCTAGTATCTCAGAGTCAAGTCCATATTTAGTGCTAAATTTACAGAAAATATCGGTATCCATAAAAGATTTAACACAATCAAAACTAGGTGTCATACCTGACTCCTTACCATTATCGAGGTCCCAATCTTCGGAGTTGCGTTTAATTCTTTCCAATAAATCCCATTTGAATTCAATAGTCTTCATCATAAAAGAGCCAGCACAAGAAGTATCAAGCATGGTGCGATTGTTACCAGAAAGCCGAGCATAAAAATTTTGAATAATCATTTCTCTTGAGAGCTCATGATTGGGGCATGAATATAACATTGATTTAAGCCTCCCCCAAGCTTGAGCGATGCTTTCTCCTTCGCGAGGCCAAAAATTATATATATAATTGCGATCACGATGAACAAGATGCATAGGATAAAACTTTTGATGAAATTCCAATTTCAATCGTTTGTAGTTCCAAGACTCCATATCATCACATAGCCTATACCATGTCGATGCATCTCCCCTGAAAGATAAAGGAAGACCTTCTTCTTAACAACATCTCCGGGTACACCTGCAAGCTTAAATAATCCACAAACTTCATCCACATATATTAGATGCTCATCAGGATGTTTTGTTCCATCTCCTAAAAAGGATTAGCTAGCAGTTTTTCTACCATACCCAAAGGAATTTCAAAGCAAGCATTTTCATTTTCAGTAGGTTCAGTAGGTTGAGGAGCAACTCTTTGCTCTACTGGTCGGGGTGAAGATACCCCGAACAAGCCCCTCAGAGGATTACTTTCCATAGTAACAAGTGACAATAAATTTCAGCACACTATAGTTTTTCCTTACCAAATTCCACCTACCAAAGGCGCTTCACTCCCCGACAACGGCGCAAGATAAGAGTCTTGGTGACCCACAAGTATAGGGGATCTATCGTAGTCCTTTCGATAAGTAAGAGTGTCGAACCCAACGAGGAGAAGAAGGAAATGATAAGCGGTTTCCAACAAGGTATTCTCTGCAAGTACTGAAACAAGTGGTAACGGATAGTTTTGTGATAAGATAATTTGTAATGAGCAACAAGTGACAAAGGTAAATAAGGTGCAGCAAGGTGGCCCAATCCTTTTTGTAGCAAAGGACAAGCCTGGACAAACTCTTATATGATGTAAAGCGCTCCTGAGGACACATGGGAATATCGTCAAGCTAGTTTTCATCACGTTCATATGATTCGTGTTCGGTACTTTGATAATTTGGTATGTGGGTGGACCGGTGCTTGGGTGCTGCCCTTACTTGGACAAGCATCCCACTTATGATTAACCTCTATTGCAAGCATCTGCAAATACAACAAAAGTATTAAGGTAAACCTAACCTGTAACGCGTCGAGACCGATGTGCCAGGTGTCCTCCAGTTATTCGCTGGCGTTGCCATGTCATTTTCTTGCGTGGTGCTTTTCATCATGCCATCATGTGCATTGCATCATCATGTTTCTGAAACTTGCATCCGTCCCGGCCTCCTCGTTCTCTTTGTTGTCCGTTATGAGCCCAGATACACTTGCACGCGCCCGCGGCATGTCCGAAATATTATTTTATAAGTGGCCGGAAAATGTTCTCAGATATGGTTGAAATTTGGCGTGCGGTCTTATTATGGTGTAGTTAGACCGCCTGTCAAATTTCATTGCATTCGAAGTTCGTTTGACGCCCCAACGGATAACTATAGCGGCATTATAGCCGGTCTAACGTTGGACGTTTTCGGTCCCCGGAAACAGATGCCGGGCCCTCTCTCTCTCTTCTCCCCCTCGCAGTATCGCCACAACCCACCTAGTCCATCCTCCTTCCCCTCTTCGCTTCCGGAGTTGTCCGATGCGACCGCACGGTCCGAAACCCTCTCTGCACAGTGCATCGAACCCCTCACGTGCGCGTCCGAGATTGTCCCGGACCCGACCCGAGCAGTCGTCACCATTGTGTTTGGATCATCCCCAAACGTCTACAAAACATCACCTTTTTCTTATTTGGACTTCCTAGTGTTTTATTCTCGACCTCTCGATTTTAATTGGAGGGACGGATTAGCCCCTAAACTTCCCTCTTTTGCATATATATAGTCCACTCCTAGACTATTTTGGACAAACCCTAAAACCTAGGAGGTTTGTCCCATCCCTTCGCCGCCGCCACTTGTCCTCGGAATCCTCCCAGATCTCATCGTCCATCCACGCACAGCCAAGGCTCCACCTTCTCGATCCCCATCAAGCCTCCACCAATCCATCCAACTGCTTCGGCCCGAGAGCCTCGCTCGACCCTGCGCGCCACCACCGGCCGGGGACCTCGCCGGAGTTCTACCGGAACCACCAGGCCAGATCCTCGTGACCGTCTTTTTCCGTTCCCTCGTCCCTGCGAATCTCTCTTCCTAATCCCTCATCTCTCTGTACCTGAACAGGAGACCAGTGCCATGGAAGCCTCCCGATGGCCCCCGGCCTCCTCTTCGCCTCGTCGGTGCACGCCATAAGGATCCGCCTCAAGCGATGGCCGGCCTGAGCCGCCCTTCTCCCTCTGCCTTGCCCGCTCGCCGGAGCTCGTGCACTACTCTGCGTCGTGCCGCCGTGCCTGCTGGCCCTGTCGTGCTCCTCGGCTTCTCCCATTCGCCCGTTGACCGAGAGCACGATCATCTCGAGCCGGTCCCCTGCCTCCTCGTCAGTCACGTCGCCAGTGGCCAAGGTCACCAGGACCCCCCTCAATGGTGCAATGTCGCCGGCCACTTCTCTGAGCAGAGCCGCCGATCCTGCCGTCGCCTGAGTCTGCCTCGTCCTCCATCGCCTGGAGCCGCGAGAACCGTGTCAAGTCCCGCCGCCGCGCCTTTTTTCCTGACCCCCACGACCTTCTCCGGCCCCGTTCCGTCGATAGCCCGCCGTCGCTGCTCCTCTGCTTCCGCTGCGTCGAACGGCAATAGTCCAGGCAGAGGATGAACGCCTCGCCCGCTCGCGTTGACCCGCTCGACCGCCCGGATCTGCCACGACCACAGCCGGCCTCCTCTCCAGCATCGTGCCAAGTCCCTCGCCGGAGTCTTCTCCTCGCCGTTGCGTTCGTCAAGTCCCTGCCGTCGCCGCTGCTTTGTCTCTGTCGAGCAGAGTACGAACAGCGAACGCACGCAGCCACCGCTCGCATTGACTGCGCCTCCTTCCACCTCCTCGTCGATCCAGCCAGCCCAGCGACGCCCGGCCTGCCTTGGCCTCTTCCTCCCCGCAAACTGGGCTTGGACCATGGGTGAGCTGCCCTAGCGCTCCTCTTGTTTTTTTTCTTTTTCTCCTGTTGGGCTAGCCATTTTCGGCCCAAATAGTGTTTTTTCCTCGGGACGAATTTAGCTAATTTCCAGGGATTTGCAGTTTTGCAGAAACACCCTTGAACTTCATGCATATTTTAACTCACAAACTAAGCATCACATGTAAAAACTTTGTATTTGAAACTTGCTTAGTTTTTCATCTAGTTTAATAATATGTCACTTTCATCCATGTTTAAAATGTTTAAAATGTTGTTTGTTTAAATTTGCTTAAATAACTTGCTAAACGGTTTAATTCATAACTAAATAACCGTAACTCCGAATTAAATAATCTTTATATGTAAATGGGGTAGAAAAATGCCTAGTTTGACATGGTGTACTTGTTTTGCATGTTTAACAACCCTAAAAGTGTGTTTACGGCAGAACAGTACCAAATCTATAATATGCATATGGGGATTTACCGGAAGTGTTGTTCGTTGTTTCCGGCCTCATTTAAACATGACTAGATAGGTAGTTTTACTTTGCTTCACCCTCTTGCCATGTTTAACAACATTTAATATTGTTGGGTACATAAACAAGATCGAACTAAATAACTTGAATGTGGTGTTTCGTCAATTGAGCTCCACTTAATTTGTAGTATTGTTTGTGCACTTTGCCATGCCATGCTTCATTAAACCGGACATGCATCATACTCGTTTGTGCATCATGCCATGTTGATGTGTTGGTTGTTTACTATGTTGTTTGCTTCTTTCCGGTGTTGCTTCTTCGGGTTGGTTCCGATAACGTCATGTGTGTGAGGACCCGTTTGACTATGTCCGTTTGTCTTCTTCATGGACTCGTTCTTCTTCCTTGCGGGATCTCAGGCAAGATGATCATACCCTCGAAATCACTTCTATCTTTGCTTGCTAGTTGCTCGCTCTTTTGCTATGCCTATGCTGCGATACCTACCACTTGCTTATCATGCCTCCCATATTGTTGAACCAAGCCTCTAACCCACCTTGTCCTAGCAAACCGTTGTTTGGCTATGTTACCGCTTTGCTCAGCCCCTCTTATAGCGTTGTTAGTTGCAGGTGAAGATTGAAGTTTGTTCCTTGTTGGAACATGGAGATGTTGTTCCTTGTTGGAACATGTTTACTTGTTGGGATATCACAATATCTCTTATTTAATTAATGCATCTATATACTTGGTAAAGGGTGGAAGGCTCGGCCTTATGCCTGGTGTTTTGTTCCACTCTTGCCGCCCTAGTTTCCGTCATATCGGTGTTATGTTCCCGGATTTTGCGTACCTTACGCGGTTGGGTTATAATGGGAACCCCTTGATAGTTCGCCTTGATTAAAGCTTTTCCAGCAATGCCCAACCTTGGTTTTACCATTTGCCACCTACCCTTTTATTTTCCCTTGGGAGTCGCGCTCCTGAGGGTCATCATTATTTTAACCCCCCTCGGGCCAGTGCTCCTCTGAGTGTTGGTCCACCTGTCAGCTGCCGGTGGCCACCAGGGGCAACTCTGGGCTGGCCTACCCGTACCTAAGACAATCTGAGTGTGCTCTGAGAAAGAGATATGTGCAGCTCCTATCGGGATTTGTCGGCACATTCGGGCGGTGTTGCTGGATTTGTTTTAACCTGTCGAAGTGTCTTGAAGAACCGAGATACCGAGTCTGATCGGAACGTCTCAGGAGGAGGTCTATTCCTTCGTTGACCGTGAGAGCTTGTCATGGGCTAAGTTGGGACTCCCCTGCAGGGATTTGAACTTTTGAAAGTCGTGCCCGCGGTTATGGGCAGATGGGAATTTGTTAATGTTCGGTTGTAGAAAACCTAAAGTTGACCTTAATTAAAATGCATCAACCGCATGTGTAACCGTGATGGTCTCTTTCCGGCGGAGTCCGGGAAGTGAACACGGTGTTGGAGTTATGCTTGACGTAGGTTGTTTTAGGATCACTTCTTGATCATAGATTTCTCGAACGTGCTTTGCCTTCTCTTCTCGCTCTCAATTGCGTATGTTAGCCACCATATATGCTAGTCGCTTGCTGCAGCTCCACCTCATACCTTTTACCTTACCCATAAGCTTAAATAGTCTTGATCACGAGGGTGCAAGATTGCTGAGTCCCCATGACTCACAGATACTTCCAAAACCAGCTTGCAGGTGCCGATGAGTCCGTGCAGATGACGCAACCAAGCTCAAGGAGGAGCTCGATGAAGATCTTGTCCTTTGTGTTGTTTCGTTCTAGTTGATCAGTAGTGGAGCCCAGTTGGGGTCGATCGGGGACCTTGTCGCATTTGGGGTTCTTCTTTTATTTTGGTTCCGTAGTCGGACCTTGATTGTATTTGGATGATGTAATGCTTTATTCATGTAATTGTGTGAAGTGGCGAGTGTAAGCCAACTATGTATCTCTTTCCCTTATGTATTACATGGGTTGTGTGAAGATTACCTCACTTGCGACATTGCTTTCAATGCGGTTATGCCTCTAAGTCGTGCTCCGACACATGGGAGATATAGCCGCATCGAGGGCATTACATAACCATAGCATGAAACATATGGATCCAAATCAGCCCCTTACGAAGCAACGCATAAACTAGGGTTTAAGCTTCTGTCACTCTAGCAACCCATCATCTACTTATTACTTCCCAATGCCTTCCTCTATGCCCAAAGAATGGTGAAGTGTCATGTAGTCGACATTCACATAACACCACTAGAGGAGAGACAACATACATCTCATGAAAATATCAAACGGATACCAAATTCACATGACTACTAATAGCAAGACTTCTCCCATTTCCTCAGGAAAAAAAGTAACTACTCACAAAGCATAAACATGTTCATAATCAGAGGGGTATTAATGTGCATATAGGATCTGAACATATGATCTTCCACCAATTAAACCAACTAGCATCAACTACAAGGAGTAATTAACACTACTAGCAACCTACTAGCACCAATCCCGGACTTGGAGACAAGAATTGGATACAAGAGATGAACTAGGGTTTTGAGATGAGATGGTGCTGATGAAGATGTTGATGGAGATTGCCCCCTCCCGATGAGAGGAGCGTTGGTGATGAAGATGGCGATGATTTGCCCCTCCGGGAGGGAAGTTTCCTCGGCAGAACAGCCCCGCCAGAACCCTAGATTGGTTCCGCCAAGGTTCCGCCTCATGGCGGCGGAGTTTCGTCCGAGAAGATGGCTTATGATTATTTTTCCATCAAAAGAGTCCATATAGCGGAAGATGGTCACCGAAGGGCCACCAGGGGGCCCACGAAGTAGGGCGGCGTGCCCCCACCCTGATGGACAGGGTGTGGCCCCCTGGTGAAGTTCTTGCGCTCAGTATTTTTATATATTTGAAAAACATCATCCGTGAAGTTTCAGTACTTTTGGAGCTGTGCAGAATAGGTCTCTAATATTTGCTCCTTTTCCAGCCCAAAATCCCAGCTGCCGGCATTCTCCCTCTTTATGTAAACCTTGTAAAATAAGAGAGAATAGGCATAAGTATTGTGAAATAATGTGTAATAACAGCCCATAATGCAATAAATATTGATATAAAACATGCAAAATGGACGTATCAGCCCACTTCCGTGCACCACCTTCCTCCCGCCGCCGCCGTGCCTGGCACAGACGCCGAGGAGGAGTCCGAGCCGGACTCCACCCCGGGCCAGCCCCCTTCCGAAGCCAGTGCCGCCCCTCCCCCAGCCTCTTATATAGGGCCGAGGCCCCCGCCTCCACCACCACCCCAGCCACGCAACGACCGCCGCCTCAAGCCCACGCCGCCGCCCCACCGCCACCGCACTGGAGCCGTCCCGCGCCGCTGTTTGCCTCACCAGAATCCCACCTCGCCGCCGACCCCAGTTTTCGTCATGAACCGGTAAAAACCACCACCGGTTTTTTCGGTTTTCGTTCTAGATCGGTTTTATTTTAGGGTTAGGGTTTTCTTGGTTTTTTTGGTAGGATCTATTTAGCTAACATTCACCCGAACGCCTCTGTTCGCGAACACGTTCGTCCGTTAGTCCCTGTTAGCGAATGTTCGTTTGTTAGTCTTTCCTTTTTATTTTATTTTTCGGCTAGGAATCTATCCATGATTATTTTTATCGTAGGTTAGCCCCTGATCTTCAAACGCTCGCAACTTTATAACCGTTTGTCCAAATCCAGTGAAACCAGCGCCAAAATATTCATCTCGAACCCCTCTTCCTAGTTAATCAACTTGAACATGATTTTGACAATTGAAAATTTGGTTGCAAGCAGATTTGATTCTGAAGTTCTTTTGACCGCAGTTTGAGTTTCGTAGCTCCGATTTGATTGTTTCTTTTTGCAAATCGAAGATCTTCTCTCGTACTTTCGATTTTGATCCTTTCTTTTGAGTTTTACCCTTGCATCTATTTCTTGAGTGCTTATGTATGCTATTGTTTGTTTGCGATAGAGTTTCCAGAGTGCGAAGCATTCTACTACGAGTCACTAGGGTTTTCATATCGTCATCAAGGCAAGTAACACTTTGATCATATACCTTTATTACCCAGTTTTTATGCATTAGTTTCAACCCTCAAACATTGCATGGTTAGGACTTGATAACATGTGGGTATTGAGAAGTAGTTGATGAGGTAGAACCTAGTGTCCTTTTATTCAAACCCTGGGAGATACTTCTTCGTTATGCTTATACTGCTATGCTATGCTCGTAGACGTGGTTTGGTTGAGTGTATCCATGACAGATGTGAGAGTTGTTAAATAATGGTTAACTTAAGGTGGCTACTTTAATACACATCTGGGTGGATTGGTTGAGGCACCCTGGAGCACCCAGTGGTTGTCTGGGCACCTGGAGCAATCCAGAGCTATCCTAGGATATCCCTTAGTACCCTTGTGATCATCCTATGGTTCGCCACCCAAGCTCAAAGGGATCTTTACATTCTTCATTCTAGAAACTTCCGTGTGTAGCCACAAGACATTATGGGCTCTGACATAGTTGAGTAAGTTGTGGGAAACCTTTCCATGATGGGCTAGCAGATGTAGGGGATTGTAGGTGTACCGGCCTATCTATTGGTTAAGGCGACCTCTTCGGAAAGACTATGTCTCGGTCATCCATTTCTCAAACAACATGTAGTGCGAGAAATCCAACAAAGGAGATCGAGTCTTGCGGGGAAAAATGTGCAAACCTCTACAGAGTGTACAAACTAATCATGGTTAGCCGTGTCCCCGGTCATGGACATCTTGAGTATCTGGTACTTGAATTATTGATTTGATCTCGTCAATTTATTAATTAAATTGCTGGGTTGATGATTACTTAATTTGGGATTGAGTTGCAGGAACCTTCTCAATATTTTTTGTTCAACCAACTTGATAGTTAAATAAAATTTATTCCTTTGAAGTAGGGAAAAAATGGCTTTACACAAACATGATAACCATAGATCCTCCACCAGCCAAATATGCATATAGTTATAACTGCTACTTGTTCATTGCTCTATAGTGTTATTTTGCCAGCATATTCCATGTGCTGACCCGTTTCGGGCTACAACGTATTATGTTGCAGTATTTTCAGACGAAGAGTAAGGTGCCCCAGGTCATTGTCTTGCACTCAGCCATGTCGTTGGAGTTGATGGACTCATTTTTGCCTTCGAAGCCTTCCGCTGTTATATTCGTTAGATGGCCTTCAGCCATATTATTGTAATAAGTACTCTCTTTGAGATATTTGATGTAATAAGTGTGTGTGATTGAACTCTGTTATAAATCCTTCAAGTATTGTGTGTGTCTACATTACCGATCCAGGGATGACACTTATTCACAGAGATTCGACCGTTTGAGGTTGGATCGCTACAAGATGGTATCAGAGCACACATTGACTGTAGGACGTGACCACTAAGATAAGCCATATGTCACTCTTCTCTACTCATTTCTGACTCTTCTCCACTTTCCACTCTATAGATGGCGGATTCAAGGAACAAGTTTCCTCAACCGAATGAAGACACCCCTTTCGGATGACACCTGAAGGAAGTCACTAGGTACCTAAACATCGGAATACCAAGCTTCACGGGGACCTACACCGCCACTTTACCATAAGAGGAGCGTCGGACAATTCGAGTACATGTTCCAGGAAGGACATTCATACCAGTTACTGAGCCCATAGAGTTTTCCTTTGATGCACGAACCTGGAGTCTAGGAAAGAGCATGGCAGCTCACATCGCCATGGGACGCATCGGCGAAGTTTACCGCAAGGATCTTAAGGACACCAACTACTAGATATGTGGGCGCCGAGATCAGCAATGGGAGATGATCAGCACCCGGAGGGACAAGTCCATTGCAGCCTACATCCAGGAGTTAAACCAACACATTCGTCGTCAGGAGAACCAGATGTGCGCCAACATGGTAGACCTGAAGAAGGTGATGACCAGGAACATGGAGCTACAAGAGGAACTCAAGTCTACACGCGATGGATATGAAGAGGAAATTGCAGTTATACTAGAGAAGAATGAAGATCTGAAGAAGAAGCTAGGAGTATTTATGGAAGACCCTGCGCCAGGAGGTGACGACCATCCCGAAGACTACATCATCATCGACGACACCGACTCTGACCCAGACAGTGATGATGACTATGAAGACGAAGCTGGAGCGGATTACAAGGAATCTTCTTCCGATCAAAATTTCTAGTCGACCACCATATTATCTGTAGTATTTCCCCCATGTATATAGAATAGCCCGAGTATTTTGTAACGGTAGCTAGATCGATTGTATGCCCTTGTTTGAATTGAGTGGTGTGATATGAATGTGTTTGTGTCATGTGCATATGGGTGGTGATTTTCTCCTTAAACCCCACTCTATTCTAATCTATTCCCTCTAAACCCATCAGATGCCTCCGAGACGTGACCCCGGATTTGTCTTCCCACCGGAGCTCACTCAGTTGATCCAGCAGCAGAATGCCTTGATGCAGCTAACAACAACAACAACACGCCACCACCACCTCCAGTTGACAACTTAGCTTGTTTTCTAAGGTTGAATCCGCCGGTGTTTTCTAGTAGCACTGAGCCGATTGTTGCTGATGACTGGCTTTACAGGATTGGAAGGGAGCTGACCACCGCAGGTTGCATAGATGCTGAAAAGGCGCGCTTTGCCGCACTTCAATTGGATGGACCCGCAGCCTCATGGTGGGAGAATTACACAGCCACTTTCCCCATAGACAATGTCACTTGGGATCAGTTTCAGCAAGCATTCCGCACTGCACATGTCTCAACGGGAGCAATGAGCATGAAGAAGCGTGAGTTTCGCAACTTATGCTAGGAAAATCGTACTGTGGGGCAGCACATGGATGAATTCAGCAAGTTAGCCCGCTATGCCCCAGACGATGTGGCCACACATGCCGCGAAGCAGGAGAAGTTTATGGAAGGGCTGAATGATGAGATGAATATGCAGTTGATGGTGGCAACATTTACAAACTACCAGGATTTGGTAGATAGGGCCCTTATGATTGATGGCAAGCAGCAACAAATAGAGAGTGGCAAAAGGAAGTACGGACAAGGGAAGTACAATTCTGGAGCTCAGCAGAAGCCTTGTTTTACCCCGAACTCGGGAGGATATACCCATAATCATGGAGGCCATACCCACAAAGGAGGGAGTTCGCATAACCACAGTGGCCCCAAGAATGGGAATGGGAATGTAGAAAGCAACGGACAGAACCGTTTCAACCCGGCAACACCTGCCAGGAAGGATTTAAGTCACATTACTTGTTTCAAGTGCTGGAAGACTGGAAACGGCAATGGAAGCTATGGGAAGAAGCCCAACCCTTTCAACAGGGGACAGGAGAACCACGTTAACGTGGAGGAGGTTGAAGAGCAGCCTAATGCAGTTATAGGTAAGTTTTTGATTGAGTCATTTACTGCAATCATTATTTTTGATACTGGTGCATCACATTCATACATTTCGAGGGGGTTTGTGGATAAGTATAAGTTGTCCACCAAAATTCTTAAGACACCTATGTTAGTAAGATCGCCAGGAGCTGAGTATATGGAAAGCAGTGGATGTTTTCAGATGCCATTGACCATAGGTAGACATGTTTTCCCCTCAGACCTAATAATATTGGAGTCACAAGGATTGCATGTGATACTGGGCATGGATTGGTTATCGAAGTATGGAGGAAACATTGATTGTGCTAGTAAGTCAAATTTACCCACCACCCCGGAGGGAGAAGGGATCAAGTATGTGTCTAGGCATGCGCCAAGGACCCAAGTAAATTCTCTCTTGGGAGTTGTTCAGGAAGAAGTGCCTATTGTGAAGGATTACCCGGATGTATTTCCAGAGGAACTACTAGGCATGCCGCCAGATTGAGACATAGAGTTTTTGATAGAGCTATTGCCAGGCACCGGACCAATATCGAAGAGGCCATACCGGATGCCCGCAAATGATCTGGAGGAGATTAAGAAGCAGATTAAGGAGTTACTGGATAAAGGTTACATTCGACCAAGTTCATCACCGTGCGGAGCCCCAACGCTCTTGGTTGAGAAGAAGGATGGATCTTTGAGAATGGTTGTTGGTTATCGAGCATCGAATGAAGTGACAATCAAGAACAAATACCCACTACCGATGATCAATGATTTGTTTGACCAGCTGCAAGGAGCTAAAGTATTCTCCAACATCGATATGTGATCAGGATACCACCAGCTGAAGATCCGAGAACAGGATATACCTAAGACAGCTTTCACCACAAGGTATGGGCTATATGAGTACACGGTTATGTCATTTGGATTGACCAATGCCCCTGCCTATTTTATGAGTATGATGAACAAGGTATTCATGGAGTTTTTGGATAAGTTTGTTGTGGTATTCATTGATGATATTTTGGTATACTCGAAGAATGAAGAGGAACACAAGGAACACTTGTGCGTAGTTCTCAAGAAGCTCAGGGAACATCAGTTGTATGCCAAGTTTTGCAAGTGTGAGTTTTGGTTGAAGGAAGTTGGATTTCTTGGACATGTTATATCAGGAGAAGGTATAACGGTAGACCCCACGAAGGTTCAGTCTGTCACTGAGTGGTTGGCACCCACCTCAGTTGGAGAGATCCGCAGTTTTCTGGGACTCACAGGATATTACTGGAGGTTCATTGAGAATTTCTCCAAGATTGTGAAACCCATGACAGAGTTGTTGAAGAAGGACACCAAGTTCAAATGGACTGAAGATTGTGAGGACAATTTTCAGGAGTTGAAGAAACGTTTGGTTACAGCCCCAGTGCTGATTCTTCCAGATATACGCAAGGATTTCCAAGTGTATTGCGATGCTTCTTGCTTAGGACTTGGAGGAGTACTGATGCAGGACGGAAGAGTTGTTTCATACGCCTCACGACAGCTTCGACCTCATGAGTTGAATTATGCCACCCATGATCTGGAGTTAGCGGCCGTAGTGCATGCACTCAAGACCTGGAGCCATTTTCTGATTGGAAACAGATGTGATGTGTACACGGATCACAAGAGTTTGAAGTACATTTTCATGCAGAAGGAGCTGAATCTCAGGCAAAGGAGATGGTTGGAGCTTATAAAGGATTATGATATGAAGTTGCACTATCACCCAGGAAAGGCCAATGTCGTAGCAGACGCTTTGAGCCGAAAGAGTTATGCCAATGCCCTCGTAAGCGGAGGATTACCATAGGAGTTAGTTGACGATCTCAAGGAACTTCGTTTGGAGATAGTTCCAACAGGTTTTGTTGCAACAATGGAGGTTCAGTCTACATTATTGGGAAAGATTCGAGAAGCTCAAAAGGATGATAAGGAAATTGAGGAGATAAAGGAGAAGATGAGCAAAGCAAAAGCCAAAGGTTTTCGTGAAGATGAGCACGAGACTTTATGGTTTGAGGATCGTATATATGTGCCCAATAATGCGGAGATCAGGAAATTAATACTTCAGGAAGCTCATGACTCGCCATACTCGATTCACCCCGGAAACACCAAGATGTATTTGGATTTGAAGGAGCGTTTCTGGTGGACAAGTATGAAGCAGGATATTGCCAAGTATGTAGCAGTATGGGATGTATGTCAGAGAGTGAAGGCAGAACATCAGAAGCCTGCATGATTGCTTCAACCTACGCCGATACCTGAATGGAAGTGGGACAAGCTTGGCATGGATTTTATCACCGGATTACCCAGGACCAGATCAGGATATGATTCAATTTGGGTAGTAGTTGATCGCTTGATCAAGGTAGCTCACTTTATCCCAGTGAAACCACCTATACAAGCGCGAAACTGGCCAAGATATATATGAACAGGATCGTATGTCTGCATGGAGTTCCGAGGACCATCGTATCAGATAGAGGGATATAGTTTACCTCGAAGTTTTGGAATCAGCTGCACCAGACTTTTGGTACCAGGCTAGAGTTCAGTACAGCCTTTCATCCGCAGACCGATGGACAGACAGAGAGAGTCAATCAGATTCTGGAGGACATGTTGAGAGCTTGTGCGCTAGATTATGGAACTAGTTGGGATGACAATTTACCTTACGCAGAGTTCTCATACAACAATAGTTACCAGGCTAGTTTGAAGATGGCACCTTTTGAAGCCTTGTATGGAAGGAGATGCAGGACACCGTTAATGTGGGATGAAGTTGGAGACCGTCAGTTATTTGGACCAGATTTAATTAAGGAGTCCGAAGAGAAGATCAAGTTGATTTGAGATAGACTGAAGATAGCTCAGTCCAGGCAAAAGAGCTATGTAGATACTAAACGTAAGGAGGTAGTCTATGAGATTGGAGATTGAGCATATCTTCGTGTGTCACCACTGCGAGGAGTTAAACGGTTTGGAGTTAAAGGAAAGTTAGCCCCGAGATTTGTAGGACCATACCGAGTTCTATAACATATGGGAGAGGTTGCTTACAAGTTGGAGTTACCCGAAGGATTGTTAGCAGTTCATGATGTATTTCACGTTACCCAGTTGAAGAAGTGCCATGCAGAGATGGTCGATATTCCTCTAAGAGATATAGTGCCCCTAGAAGCAATTCAGTTGGAGGGTGATTTGACCTATGAGGAGAAACCCGTAAAGATTCTTGAGTGTGCCAGCCGAGTTACATGCAACAAGATTATCAAGTTTTGCAAAGTTCAGTGGAGCCACCATACCGAGGATGAAGCCACCTGGGAGCGGGAGGAAGACCTACAGAAAGACCACCCACACCTATTTTCTAGCCAACCCGAATCTCGAGGGCGAGATTCATCTTAAGGGGGGTTGGTTTGTAACATCCCAATTTTCAATTTGGATGTTATACATAGGTTATCATATGCATATCATATTTTAATTGCATTTTGTTTGTGATCCTAGAAATCTTAAGAAACTCAAGGACCCAAGGAGAGAGTTGGGGATTTCGTTTATTTTCATATTTGATTTTTTTTCTCAAATTTGAAAAGAGGGAGCAATTTGATTTTAATATTTTTCTGTCCAATTATTTCTAATATTAAAAATAAAAGAGGGAAGATAATATGACTTCTTAAAAAAGAGAGGAATATTGGAGGTAAAATTTTAAAATAAAATATATAATATTATTCAGATTTTATTTGAACTAGAAAAATATGCATTTTTGAAAATTGCATTTTTAGGTCAGAAAAATGTTCAATTTGTTCTAAATATTTTATTTAGACGGTGAAAATTATTTTTGGCATTTTTAGATTTTTTTTATTTTATTAGGATTTTTATTCTGCAGAATTTATTTTAAAAAAATCCCGGACCGACTGGGCCCAAACCCAGCCGGCCCACTTCCGCGCGCCGCCTTCCTCCCGCCGCCGCCATGCCTGGCACGGACGCCAAGGAGGAGTCCGAGCCGGACTCCAGCCCGGGCCGGCCTCCTCCCAAGCCACCGCCCCCCGGCCTCTTATATAGGGCCGAGGCCCCCACCGCCACCACCACCAGAGCCGCGCCACCGCTGCCGCCGCTTCTGCCGCCACCGCCTGCCGCACCAGCGCTTACCGCCGATGCCGCCGCACCAGAGCCGCCCGCGCCGCCGTTCACCTCGCCGGAATCCCACCTCACTGCCGACCCCGGTTTTCGTCGTGAACCGGTAAAAACCGCCACCTATTTTTTTCTTTTTGGTTTTCGTTCTAGATCGGTTTTATTTTAGGGTTAGGGTTTTCTCAGTTTTTCTGGTCGGGTCTATTTAGCGAACGTTCACCCGAACACCTCTGTTCACGAACGCGTTCGTTCATTCGTCCCTGTTAGCGAATGTTCGTTCGATAGTCTTTTCTTTTTCTTTTATTTTTCAGCCAGGGATCTATCTGCGATTATTTTTATCGCAGATTAGCCCCTGATCTTCAAACGCTCGCAACTTTTTAACCATTTGTCCAAATCCAGTGAAACCAGCGCCAAAACCTTCATCTCGAACCCCTCTTCCCAGTTAATCAACTTGAACATGATTTTGAAAATTTAAAATTTGGTTGAAAGCAGATTTGATTTTGAAGTTCTTTTGACCGCATTTGAGTTTCGTAGCTCCGATTTGATTGTTTCTTTTTGCAAATCGAAGATCTTCTCTTGTACTTTTGATTTGGATCCTTTCTTTTGAGTTTTAGCCTTGCATATATTGCTTGAGTGGTTATGTATGATATTGTTTGTTTGCGATAAAGTTTCCGGAGTGCGAAGCGTGCTACTAGGAGTCACTAGGGTTTCCAGATCGTCGGCAAGGCAAGTAACACTTTCATCATATCCCTTTATTACCCCGTTTTATGCATTAGTTTCAACCCTCAAACATTGCATGGTTAGGACTTGATAACATGTGGGTATTGGGAAGTAGTTGATGAGGTAGACCTATTGTCCTTTTATTCAAACCTTGGGAGTTACTTCTTCGTTATGCTTATACTGCTATGCTATGCTCGTAGACGTGGTTTGGTTGAGTGTATCCATGACAGATGTGAGAGTTGTTAAATAATGGTTAACTTAAGGTGGCTACTTTAATACACATCTGCATGGATTCGTTGAGGCACCCTGGAGCACCCAATGGTTGTCTAGGCACCTGGAGCAATCCAGAGCTGTCTTGGGATATCCCGGAGTACCCGTGTGATCATCCTCTGGTTTGCCATCCAGGCTCAAAGGGATCAAAAGATTCTTCATGCTAGAAACTTCTGTGTGCAGCCACAAGCAATTATGGGCTCTAGCATAATTGAGTAAGTTGTGGGAAACCTTTCCATGATGGGCTAGCAGATGTAGGGGATTGTAGGTGTACCGGCCTATCTATCGGTTAAGAGGACCTCTTCGGAAAGACTGTGTCTCGGTCATCCGTTTCTCAAACATCATGTAGTGCGAGAAATCCAACGGAGGAGATCGAGTCTTGTGGGGAAAAGTGCGCAAACCTCTGCAGAGTGTACAAACTAATCATGGTTAGCCGTGTCCCCAGTTATGGACATCTTGAGTATCTGGTGCCTGAATTATTGATTTGATCTCATCAGTTTATTAATTAAATTGTTGGGTTTATGATTACTTAATTTAGGATTGAGTTGGAGGAACATTCTCAATATTTTTTTTCAACCAACTTAATAGTTAATTTTTTTTCCTTTGCAGTAGGGAAAAATTGGCTTTATGCAAACATGATAACCATAGAGCCTCCACCAGCCAAATATGCATATAGTTATACCTGCTACTTATTCATTGCTCTACAGTGTTATTTAGCCAGCATATTCCATGTGCTGACCCGTTTTGGGCTGCAATGTATTATGTTGAAGACTTTTCAGACAAAGAGTAAGGTGCGCTAGGTCGTTGTCTTGCATTCAGCTATGTCGTTGGAGTTGATGGACTCATTTTTGCCTTTGAAGCCTTTCGTTGTTATATTCATTAGATGGCCTTTGGCCATATTATTGTAATAAGTACTCTCTTTTAGATATTCGATGTAATAAGTGTGTGTGATTGAACTCTGCAATAAATCCTTCAAGTACTGTGTGTGTCACCATTACCGATCCAGGGATGACACTTATGCACAGAGATTCGAGCGTTTGAGGTTGGATCGCTACAATTAATAATGGAAGAGAAGATTGAAATATAAATATACTATCTTGGACATCTTTTTTGATTGTTAGCCCCAATTAAATATTCTTTTTCAAATTATTAATGTTGGACAAGGAATACAATGTATTGAGTTATGTTTGCTTATATTCACTGCTCAATATCTTTGCTAGCCAAAAATCTGCACCAAGTAGAGATACTACTTGTGCATCCAAAACCCTTAACCTAGTTTCATGCCATGAGATTCCACTATATCTACGTATGGATTGAATAAGATCCTTCAAGTAAGTTGTCATGGGTTCATAAAGCAATAAAAATTGCTCCTAGATATGTATGATCTTTTATTTTAAGGGAAAATAAGCTTTGTACGATCTTGCGATGCTAAAGAAATAAAACGGACGGACTGCATAATAAAGGTTGCTATCACAAGGCGCAATATAAAGTGACATTTTTTAGCTCTGAAGACACTGGGAGAAGCTCCTAGTGTCACTTTTTATAAAATAAAAGGAGTATGTACAAGAGGTGGGGTGGTTACATATTTTTGCATTAGGGGAGACACACAAGAGGTGTGTGATCTACATACTAGCAGAGGGGTACTACGATTAGTGGAAGCAGCAAAGGAGATTATGAAGGTTCTCAAGCTCTCTTTGGCCCTATACACAAGCATGGCAAAGTCCTCCGTGAATCTGGCCCTCCAGGATGCATGGGAGTGGTTAATATTTCTGAAATATTTGTTTTTCCTCTCCTTCCAAATCCCCCATGCAGCAACCACAAAGACCTCCATGAACATAGGCTTGTCCCATGCAAGCTTAGCAGCACGCAGCAGTTCAAACCTACAACTTGTGTGAGGCCACTGGATACCAACTGAGTCCCAACATAATTTACTAAAAGGGCACTTGAAAAAAAGGTGAACCAATGTCTCTTCCGGGGAGAGTCAGATGGCATGCACAAATAGTCATTATTTGCCACCATGTAATGCCTCCTTTTCAGCAGGTTCCTAGTGTTTAGTCGATCCACTAGCAGCAGCCAGGAGAGAACTTTCCATTTGTTGTTGCACTTGGTCCTCCAGATGGATCGAAAAGCCTCATCAACTTCGACCTGTCTGAAGCAAAACTCATAAAATCATGATGCTTTAAACTGTGTCTCACCCCAGGCACAAACCCAAGTGTCTTTCACCTCCCCACCGGGGTCTATGATCTCGGTCATTACTTGCATCTCTCCGACCTCACCCCCTGGCCTATGGTGACAATGGCAAGTGAAATAGCTCAGACAAGGAATTTGTTGTCAGAAAATACTTAACCGAGAGGTCTTCATGCTTGACAAAGGAAAAGGCCCTGGGTGAGAATCAGACAACAATCTTTCCAGCCACAAGTCTTTCCAGATAAGTACAGTGCTGCCATCTCCAACCGAAACAGTTGTGATCCCCCTGTAAACATCAGATAGTTGGGCCACATCAATCCACCAGAATGATCCGCACGGATCACTAGCATGTGGCACTTTATCAACATGTCGACCAAATCAATTCAACCCAGGAAATTTTATATTATAGAACTTGGCTTGTATATTCCAATGACGGGCTTCCTCAAATTACCCTAGGTCTTCGTGAGCAAGCAAGTTGTATGCACACCCACTTAGTTTCTTTTGTTGAGCTTTCATACACTTATAGCTCTAGTGCATCCGTTGCATGGCAATCCCTACTCACTCACATTTATATCTATTGATGGGCATCTCCATAGACCATTGATACGCCTAGTTGATGTGAGACTATCTTCTCCTTTTTGTCTTCTCCACAACCACCATTCTATTCCACCTATAGTGCTATGTCCATGGCTCACACTCATGTATTGCGTGAAAATTGAAAAAAATTGAGAACATCAAAAGTATGAAACAATTGCTTGGCTTGTCATCGGGGTTGTGCATGATTTAATATTTTGTGTGATGAAGATAGAGCATAGCCATACTATATGATTTTGTAGGGATAACTTTCTTTGGCCATGCTATTTTGAGAAGACATGATTGCTTAGTTAGTATGCTTGAAGTATTATTATTTCTATGTCAATATTAAACTTTTATCTTGAATCTTTCGGATCTGAACATTCATGCCACAATAAAGAAAAATTACATTGAGAAATATGTTAGGAAGCATTCCACATCAAAAAAATTGTTTTTATCATTTACCTACTCGGGGACGAGCAGGAATTAAGATTGGGGATGCTTGATACGTCTCCAACGTATCTATAATTTTTGATTGCTATTATATTATTTGTTTTGGATGTTAATGGGCTTTATTTTACACTTTTATATTATTTTTGGACTAACCTATTAACTGGAGGCCCAGCCCAAACTGCTTTTTTTGCCTATTTTAGTGTTTTGCAGAAAAGGAATATCAAACGGAGTCCAAACGGAATGAAACCTTCGCGAGCGTGATTTTTGGAACAAACGTGATCCATGGGACTTGGAGTGGACGTCAAGAAACAATCGAGGAGGCCACAAGGCAGGGGGGCGCGCCTACCCCCCTGGGCGCGCTCTCCATCCTTGTGGGCCCCTCGTTGCTCCACCGACCTACTTCTTCCTCCTATATATATTCATATACCCCGAAAACATCTAGGAGCACCACGAAACCCTGTTTCCACCACCGCAACCTTTTGTACCCAAGAGATCCCATCATGGGGCCTTTCCGGAGCTCCGCCGGGGGGGGCATTGATCACGGAGGGCCTCTACATCAACTCCATGGCCCCTCCGATGATGTGTGAGTAGTTTACCTCAGACCTTCGGGTCCATAGTTATTAGCTAGATTGCTTCTTCTCTCTCTTTGGATCTCAATACAAAGTTCTCCTCGATTCTCTTGGAGATCTATTCGATGTAATCTTGTTTTGCGGTGTGTTTGTCGAGATCCGATGAATTGTGGGTTTATGATCAAGTTTAACTATGAACAATATTTGAATCTTCTCTGAATTCTTTTATGTATGATTGGTTATCTTTGCAAGTCTCTTTGAATTATCAGTTTGGTTTGGCCTACTAGATTGATCTTTCTTGCAATGGGAGAAGTGCTTAGCTTTGGGTTCAATCTTGCGGTGCTCAATCCCAGTGACAGAAAGGGAAATGACACGTATTGTATTGTTGCCATCGAGGATAAAAAGATGGGGTTTATATCATATTGCATGAGTTTATCCCTCTACATCATGTCATCTTGCTTAAGGCGTTACTCTGTTCTTATGAACTTAATACTCTAGATGCATGCTGGATAGCGGTCGATGTGTGGAGTAATAGTAGTTGATGCAGGAAGGAGTCAGTCTACTTGTCACGGACGTGATGCCTATATACATGATCATACCTAGATATTCTCATAAGTATTCTATGTTCTATCAATTGCTTGACAATAATTTGTTCACCCACCATAATACTTATGCTATCTTGAGAGAAGCCACTAGTGAAACCTATGGCCCCTGGGTCTATTTTCCATCATATAAGTTTCCAATCTATTTTATTTTGCAATCTTTACTTTCAATCTATATCATAAAAATACCAAAAATATTTATCTTATTATTATTATCTCTATCAGATCTCACTCTTGCAAGTGGCCGTGAAGGGATTGACAACCCCTTTATCGCATTGGTTGCGAGGTTCTTATTTGTTTGTGTAGGTACGAGGCGACTTGTGCGTGGTCTCCTACTGGATTGATACCTTGGTTCTCAAAAACTGAGGGAAATACTTACGCTGCTTTGCTGCATCACCCTTTCCTCTTCAAGGGAAAACCAACGCAGTGCTCAAGAGGTAGCAAGAAGGATTTCTAGCGTCATTACCGGGGAGATCTACGCCAAGTCAAGACATACCAAGTACCCATCACAACTCTTATCCTTCGTATTACATTATTTGCCATTTGCCTCTCGTTTTCCTCTCCCCCACTTCACCCTTTCCGTTTTATTCGCCCTCTTTTTCCGTTCCCCTTCTCTTTTTCAGTTTGCCTCTTTTGCTTCTTTGCTTGTTTGCTTGTGTGTTCGATTGCTTGCTTGTCACAGTGGATCAACATAATACTAAATTGTGTGACTTTGCCAATACCAACAATAATGATTTTATTAGCACTCCGATTGCACCTCTTACCGATGCTGAATCTTGTGAAATTAATACTGCTTTGCTGAATCTTGTCATGAAAAATCCGTTTTCTGGCCTTCCTAGTGAAGATGCCGCTACCCATCTAAACAAGTTTGTTGATTTGTGTGATATGCAAAAGAAGAAATATGTGGATAATGATATTGTTAAACTTAAGCTATTTCCGTTTTCGCTTAGAGATCGTGTTAAAGCTTGGTTTTCGTCTTTGCCTAGAAATAGTATTGATTCATGGAATAAGTGCAAAGATGCTTTTATCTCTAAGTATTTTCCTCCCGCTAAGATCATCTCTCTTAGAAACGATATTATGAATTTTAAGCAACTTGATCATGAGCATGTTGCACAATCTTGGGAGAGGATGAAATTAATGATACGTAATTGCCCTACACATGGTTTGAATTTATGGATGATTATACAAAATCTTTATGCCTGATTGAATTTTGCTTCTAGAAATCCTTTAGATTCGGCAGCAGGAGGCACTTTTATGGAAATCACTTTAGGAGAAGCTACCAAACTCCTAGATACTATTATGGTTAATTATTCTCAATGGCACACTGAAATATCTACTAGTAAAAGCTGCATGCAATTGAAGAGATTAATGTTTTGAGTGGAAAGATGGATGAACTTATGAATTTTTTTGCTAATAAGAGTGCTCCTACTGATTCCAATGATATGACTTTGTCTACTTTGATTGAGAATTTAAAACAAAGTAGAAGCTGGGGAAGTCGCTCTGAGAATGCTCCCCCGACCGCGTTGCTCGTTGGCCCTCCGATCGAACCGTTTCCGGTCAGTGCCTGCCTTTGGTCGTCCGATCGCTGCGTCTCGCTGACTCTTGTTTTCACCGTGCCGTTTTTTCCTCCGAGTCCATGGCTGGTGGGCTCATGTGGCCGATCTATTGCCTGGGTGAATCGCTGCCGGGTGAGAACGAGCGAGTCCTCACGCGCCGCACGTTCAGGGCGCTGCTGGCATCGTCCGTCGTGGGGATGCGCTGTGCGCGTCGTGCGTTGTGAGAAGGCTGGCTGACGCATGCGCACCCGGTTTGGCCTTTCTCCTTGTGATGACACGTGGTCCCGTGCTACTCCTGGCCCCGCTCGTCTGCTGCCCTGGCTAGGCTCCTCACAGGATGGTTGGACCGGGCGTTCGTGCGGCGTGCGGGATGGGCTTGGCGGGCGATCCGTGGCGTGCGTCCCGGAGGGCCCGTCCAACGCAGGGTGGGCACAGGGTGGGCTGCCGCATGTGCACCCGGCTGGTGGCTGGTGCTATGGCTGCAAGTGGCCCTCGCTGACGCATGGCCCCATGCGTCAGCTTCCTGGTGTCTTTTACTCCTGTGCGCGTTGCCTGTTTGGCCTGCTGACCTCATGATTCGGCCGGCCCAGCGCATGGAGAGTGGGCGAGCGGAGTGGGCGAGCGGTCTCGTCTCGTGGAATGGCAGTGCCATGCCGCGTTGTTTCTGGGTTGTACTGCTGGTGGCCTGCTACTGTTCCCTCCGCGTGGGCGGGGCCAATGGACGTGTGTGCGGTGCAGCGTGGGTACGCGTGACGCCCCGCGTGACCGGCATGTGCGTCGGCAGTGCGCATTCTGGCGGGTGCCCTCTGTGGGGTCGTGGCAGCCTACGACAGTGGGCTCTAGAACCCCTGGGCCCGGTAGGCAGACCGGGTGTCGATGGATGTGTGGTGGGTTCCCATACGCCTCTGTGAGAATTGCCTCTGCCATTGCGGTGGCCGGGGACTTTTCTCTCCGGTTTCCCCCTTTCCTCCTTCTATCCCTCATTTCCTCCACGCCGCTTCGTTCGCTCGCTTTCGTCCACGCTTCCAGGCCGCCGCGTCCTCTCATGTTCGCCTGCCTTCATCCAGTTCGGCCAGCTTACGTTGCTGTTCTCGCCATGGCCACACGCTCCTCCATGGGTGGTGTTGGTTGAGGTTCATCTTCTTATCCTTTCCTTGTTTGTGTCTGTCGTTCCTTCTCCTGCTTACTGACTTGGTTTGCTTGTCTTTGCTCCATTGGTGCGCAGTTTGCTGCCGATTTTCCCGTTGGCTCTTACGTGGGAGCGTGCGCCATTACGTTCTTGCTGTTCAGGTTAGTGCTTGTCTCTTCTGCCTCTGTGTGGACATATGTCTTTGAGGTGTTTGTTGAAATGGTTGGGTGCTGATCGATAGGATGGTTTCCTGCTACCGTGTGCTCTGCTTTGCCATTTTCGCGTTCCGTGATTTCTGCATGTGCATGCTTCATGTTGTTCGTCGGCGACTAATATAGTATGGTTTGTGTTTTAGGTTGTTTTCAGGTTGGTCGGCTGTTCGTCCACGTCCGCTTGTTGGCTGCTCTTCCGGTTGTGCTTCGTCATTCTGGTAATGTTCTTCTCTTTTGCCTGTTTGTCTCTATTTTTGGATTGTCGAGAGATGCATTGCTTAGTAATAGCCCGAAAGACTAGGTCCGAGAAGATGTCGTGCTTAGTCCGTTTTGGTTGGCTGCTGCCTCTGCAGTGGCCCTGAAGGTTTATACTTCTTGTGTTTTTACTTTCCTTGAAAAAACACGGTGGTTGAAGTTGATTGATGGTCTTTCGCTTCCCACATGTATACAGTTTAATTGCTCAGTAATTAAAAGTTGCTATAGATGTAGTGGATGGTGTTTTGTCATGCTAAGTGATGTTGTTGCCTTTGGTTAAAAGAAGAATTGTTCTGGTGCCGTTGTGTGGCTCTGCACTTATTTAGTACCTTTGATAGAATATATATATATATATGTGTGTGCTCTGTGACTTGCTGTGTTCTAATGGTTCTATCTGCATTTATTTTGTAGATTGGAAAGGCTGATCTGTTTTTGAATATGTGAATTGTTGCTGCTCCTCAAGGTTTGCTCTCCTTTTCCATTGGATGTCGGCTACCTTTGGGTTCAAATGTATTTACTTGTTTGTGCATGTTATCATGGTTGTTGATGTACTGATAATCTCGCTATTCCGGATCTGCTCCGGGGGTCGTGTTATTTTTTAGTTTTTTTTATAATTTCGTTGTGTGTGAGCAGGATGTGTGCTCTTATTTCAACTGTTATACCCATTTTGGAAGCCGTGGTGGCTTGGTTTTCTTTGCCGGCACTTTTGTATCTGTGTGAGGTCACGAAGGATGGGTCCGTTCTTGCTGGGGTAGAACTGGAGCTTCCAGGGGATAGTTCTGCTCTGGTTCCGCGACGAGAATTTTTTTGGAGCTCGGCCTAGTGTGGTTTTGTCCATGCTTATGAACAGGCTGCCCTCCAGGCTATAAGTTTTTTGCAGCGTCTTTATGGGTTTGTCGTTCGAGACTATAATTATGACTGTATGATGGCCTATAGGAGCTCCCTTTGTTCTTCCATAACCGTTGCAGACTCTGCCATTCAGCGTGTTGGTCACTTGGAGAGAGAGCTATTGCGCTTGCGCCGTACGTCTGCGGAGACGGAGATAAATCCAAATGTTAGCCCTATTCTGGTCTAGTTTGACTAGGGTCTACTGTGCTCTCAGATGCTTTCCTCTCTTCTATCTCTTTAGCTATCTTTTCTGGGCTTCCTATTTGGGCCTGTGTGCCTGCTTTGTACTGAATTGGTTCATTGCTCTGATGCAATAAAGTCCTTGGGCTTTCTATATGGCTCTTACAGTGTTTTCTTTCTGTGTTTTTCAAGACTGAAAAGAATAGTCTTCTTCTTCGGATTCAATACTCTTCCCACGTGCCCAAATAATAATAGTCTTCTTCTTTGGATTCAATGCTCTTCCCACGTGCCCAAATAATAAATATGTTACTTGTTTATTGATTCTTCCTCGGTTGGGTCTTTGGTCTTTGGACCGCCCCCTTCTCTTATAGAGAAAAAACTAGCACGGGCTTTAGAGGACCCTGTTCCTTTTGGGCTTCTGGTTCTTCATGGGCTTTTGGGAAGGTATTTCTTGGGCCACGAACTTTAGAGAATCTTGTTTGTTTGGGCTTATAGTTTCCCATGGGCTCTTGGGAAGGTGTCTCGTGTACTTGCTCTCTCTCTCTCTCTTGTTTTTTCGCCGCTCGGATTTGTTTGATTGCCTTTTCCTTCTGCCTGTGTATTTTTAAAAAGGCTTACAGTTTATTTTTGGGATGCCTCTCCCTTTCGTTTAAAAAAATGTTCCATGCCCTTTATAGAACCTTGTCTTTTGGATTCTGTTCCTGGGTCTAGGTGTATGCCTTTTTGCTGTTTAATGCGCCTGATTAGATTGCCTTTCTTTGTGTTACATTCCTGTTGCAGTGTGTTGTGGTTGTTATGTTCTTCATGTCGTTCCTGTTAGTCATGCCTCAGCACCGTTCTGTTCGTTGTAAGGCCAGTTCAAGCACCAGTCAACCACCTCTGCGCCGTGTTGTTCGATGAAGGCTGTCTTTCTGTGACTCACCGTTGCCCTACATATCCTCAGGCCTACCTAAAAGAAAATGTATGGGGTGCCCTTTTAAAATAAGTCCTTTTCCTTTATAGGTGTGCCTCCTGCACTCTCTCGATTCCTCTTCGTACCTGTGACAGGCCCTTTGTTTTTTTAGATGATGGTTTCTTCCCCGTTCTTAGTCCGGAAATTACGTCTCGTAATAGAAAGAGATGCAGGGTGGTTGTTGATAGACTTAGGGGGAAGGGGCCGGCCATTGGATCGCCCTTAAGTGCTGACTGGGTTGGATTCACGGCTGAGGAGTCTAAGATGCTGAAAGGTATGTTGAGTGCCGATATGCCTAGAAACTATTGTATGATGCAATGCTGATTTACCATTGTTACTGAGTCAAGATAAATTTGTAGCTGGGTACCGAAAGAGATCTTTCTATGGTGGCCCAGACTACAAATGTACCAACTGTGGTGCAGTCTTCTGGTTCGAGGAGAGGGTGAGATCGGAATCCGCTATTACGCTAAGGCAGGTGGTTTACAACAAATGTTGCAAGGGTGGTAAGGTGTATATTACACCTTTTAAAAAGCCGCCCTTGCTTCTCTCTGAGTTGTTGAGATACAATGGTCCCTCGCGTGGTAGAGAGTTTATAAAAAAAATTCGTCAGTACAACTGCCTCTTTGCATTTACTTCCATGGGAACTACTGTTAACCGTTCTGTAAATGATGGTAATGGTCCAAATATATACAAAATAAACGGGCAGGTTTGTCATCGAATGGGATCTCTTATGCCTAAGGAAGGAAATACCCCTAAGTATGCCGAACTCTATATATATGATACCCAAAATGAGGTGCAAAACAGGATTCAGGCTTTAGAAAAGGGTGAAAAGAGCGATGGTGGTTTAGATGAATCTATTGTTGAAGGCTTGATGCATATGCTTGATACACACAATTCTTATGTCAAAATGTTTAGATCAGCTAGAGAAATACTAGCAGCCAATAGGCATGCCGAGATAGCCATTCATTTAGTTGCCCCTGGAGAATCCGATGGCCTACAATTTAGCCTTCCTACAACTGATGAGCTAGCATCTTTAATGTTTGTTGAGTTCACGGTGGAGGCTTCTTGTCGTGACATAATAATACACGGTAGAGATGACAATCTGCAGCAAATATCTTCTTTGCAAACATCATATATGCCTTTGCAGTATACTCTTCTCTTCCCCTATGCAGAACGTGGGTTTTAGCTCGGGCTTAAATATATTGGTTCAGACCCTTTAGATACTAGCAAAAGAACCAGGCTCACTATGTAGGACTACTATTCCTATTCTCTTCGCTATAGACCAGAGCAGCATAATACATACCTTTGTTGTGGTTTGCTTTCCTAACAGGCCATTGTAGATGCACGCGCTTGCATAGACGAGTGGAGGCTGCATTTCATTATGAAGGCTAATAATGATCTTAGAGCAGAGAACTTGCAAGGAGTCACTGATGCTGTTGGAAAAGGGCAAACAGATGCAAGTTCTGTTGGCAAAAAAAATACTTCCATCCTCTTTTACCGGTGGCCGGCGTTATATGATTGAGAACTTCCAGGACGCGGTGGCTATTTCACGTGTCTTTGGCCCACCAGACCTTTTCACCACCTTTACCTGCAATCCCAAGTGGCCTGAGATAACAGAAGCCCTGTCTTCTGAACCTAGCCAGATGCCTTCAAACAGGGCGGATCTTCCGGTCAGGGTTTATCACATGAAGCTCAATGACTATATTCATGATATTAAGAGTGGGGAGGCCTTTGGTCCTGTCGTAGCGGGTAAAACGTGCTTTGTGATTCCTCTGATCTCTTTTTGCCTGTTATTTTCCACCTCGGCTCGTGATATTTTTTATCCCTTTGTTCACAGTACTGCACACTGTGGAGTTCCAAAAAAGAGGGCTTCCTCATGCCCATATCCTGATCTGGCTTGATAGGAAAAAACGGGAGGTTAGTCCTGCTTTAATTGACTCTTTTATATCGGCTTCTATCCCTGATCCTGTTGTGGATCCTCTTGGATAAGTTCTTGTTTCTGAACACATGATGCACGGCCCTTGCGGGGACGATGGTGTTAAATGTCCTTGCATGAAAGAGGGATTGTGTTCAAAAAAAATTCCTAAGTCATTTCAGCTCGAGACCTCTCTAGATGATAGTGGATTCCCTGTGTATAGTCGCCCAGACAACGGCCGTTTTATAATTAAAAAAAGGTCAGGCTTGATAATAGGCATGTTGTTCCTTATAATATGCTTATGCTAAAAAAATACCAAGCGCATATTAACGTTGAGTGGTGCAATAAAACCCATGTCATCAAGTATCTTTATAAGTATGTTACAAAGGGTCTTGATTTTTCAAAAACTTTGTTTGAAAGCATAAAAAACAAGCATGGTATTGAGATTGATGAGATCATGGAATATAGACAATGTCGTTACATATGTGATAAAGATGGTTGATGGAGGATATATGGTTTTGATATACACAGTAAGATGCCTTCTGTTGAAAGATTGCCTGTTCATTTATTAAATAAACACATGGTGCGTTTCAATGTTAAAGCAAACCTGAAGTCAGTTGCTGATGATGAGTGGCTACAGAGAACAATGTTAACCGAGTGGTTTGTAGCTAATAGATGCCATGCAAATTCTAGGTCTCTTACTTATTGTGACTTCCCAACCAAATGGACTTGGCTAGCAAGCAAAAAACAATGGATTCCTAAGACCTCGAGTTATAGGATTGGTAGAATTTATTCTGTTCACCCTACAACTGGAGAACTTTTCTATCTTGCAATTGATGGTTGTCAAAGGTGCCATGTCTTATACAGATGTTAGAACTTATAATGAGATTGTGTATGAAACCTGTAAGGAGGCATGTGCTGCTAGGGGCTTACTTGGAGATGATCTTGAATGGTATAGTGTGTGATGAGGCTTTGACTTGGGGTATGGGAGATCAGCTGCGCAGGCTTTTTGTTACAATCCTTGTTCATTGTGGTGTTAATGATGAAAATGCTTTCTTCGAAAAATATTGGTCACACTTAGCTGAGGATATTCAGTGCAATATCAAGCGCTCTTTTCGTGATGATAATCATGTTGTACCTCCTGATGAGCTGAGAGACATCTTGCTTGATAAGTTGACAGTTCTATTTAGTAAAAATGGTTCTGATATTCTAGACCACAAGCTGCCATTAAAGACTACATATGATGATAACTCTGATGACAATGAAATGATAACTGATGAACTATCTGCTGATCCTAAAAGTGAACTACTAAAGGCAGAAACCATGTACAACCAAATTAAATCCAGATCAACTCCTAGCTTATAAGAATATTATCGGCCGAGTTGTGTCTGGAAAACCTGGCTTCTTCTTTGTTTTTGGGTATGGTGGAACTGGGAAAACTTTTCTCTGGAGTTCCATAATTGCTTATCTTAGAGGTAAAGAAGTGATTGTTCTCACAGTTGCATCTTCTGGGGTTGCAGCACTTCTTTTACCTGGCGGTAGGACTGCTCATTCTAGGTTTAAAATACCAATCAGTCTAGATGACAATGGAACATGTGATATAAAAAGATCTAGCAAATTAGCAGAGATGATCGAATCAGCCTCCCTAATAATATGGGATGAGGCTTTAATGACGCATCGTAAATGTTTTGAGGCTTTGGATCGTAGCTTGCATGATATTCTGTCTGCCGACGATCCTTCTATAGCTGACATGCCTTTTTGTGGTAAGGTTATGGTTTTGGGTGGCGATTTGAGACAGATTTTACCAGTCATTGAGGTTGGGGCTCGCTCACAGGTTATAAATGCTGCTATAACAAATTCACCACTATGGTGTTTTATAGAGGTTCTACATCTTAAAGTGAACATGTGTTTGGCTGTGCAAACAACAGATCCTGTTTTACAAGCTGAGATAGCTTCTTTTGCTGGTTGGATCTTGAGTATTGGTGATGGTACAGCGCCTTGTGTTACTAGACAAGGGGAGTGTGAGCCAAGTTGGGTAACAATTCCTGATGATATGTTGATCCATTCTGAGGAAAATAGAATAGGCGCTATTGTTAATGCTGTATATACAAACTTTGCTAAAAAAATGTTCTAATCAAAAGTACTTGTGCCAAAGGGCTATCTTAACAACAACAAATGATTTAGCTCAGGAAGTTAATGACCATGTGCTAGCCTTAATGCCTTCTGCTGAGAGAGAGTACTTAAGCTATGATTATATAGGAAATGCTGCTGACTCAATGTGTAATATGGATGTGTTTTATCCTATCGAGTACCTCAATACAATTAAAATTAACAATTTCCCACATCACAAGTTGCTATTGAAAAAAGGTGTGTCGATTATGCTCCTTAGAAATTTGAGTCAGGCAACTGGTCTTTGTAATGGTACTCGTCTTGTTGTCTCTAAACTTGGTGAGAAAGTCATTGAGGCTATTATCATGACTGGTTCTAATATTGGGGATGTTGTGTACATTCCAAGGATTTGCCTCACTGCCAAGGATCCTAAATGGCCATTTACTTTACATCGTCGCCAGTTTCCGGTTAGGGTTTGTTATGCCATGACTATCAATAAGAGCCAGGGACAGACTCTCTCAGCTGTTGGATTATACCTGAAAAGCCCTGTTTTCACTCATGGCCAGCTTTACGTGGCGGTTTCACGTGTGACTTCCAAGAAAAACTTGAAAATACTTATCGAGAATGAAGATGGCACACTTGGATCTCAGACTAGAAACATAGTTTTCTCTGAGATCTTTGGGTCTTTGGAATAGTACCTACGTCGTGCTTTATTTTGCGAGCTGCTTTTGGTCTCACTACTACTTGCTGCCTCTTAGTCTCTATTATTATATGCTTCCTCATTTGGTGAAATATTTCTATTGTCTGCTCCCTTTTCAATAAGATTTGAGTTTGTAAATGTTGTTTTATCTGTTGCTGCTCATTATCTAAGATAGCGAATACTATTCTTTTTTGTGCATCTATGTACGTGTTAAAGGTATTTTGGTAGTTCGCTTAGTATGTCTGTTCACTTGACTTCGATTAGGTATGCCATCATATTGCAAAACCTAATATGTTGCTTCTTTGTGTATTTTTACCTTCCTAAGCAAAAGTGTCTTTATGTTTCTAGATGGCGCATCAGATGCTCTCTGAGATACACAAGCACAGCAGGAAGTGGGTTGTATCTGTCCTTGTCTCGCGCCTGTGGTTTTATCGTGGGGGACTGACAATGGGCCTATCCAGCACATGGACTTAGTTGTTCTTGATAGCCAGGTTTGTCTCTACATAGCTAGCTCAACGCCAACTGTCCATATTTGGCCTAGGATACCTTTCTAATTGTTGTTTTTGTTGGCAGGGCAACCATATGTATGTGCAGATACCTCCTCACCGAGCAGAAGAACTGAAGAATGAGCTGCAGGAAGGAAAGGTCTACATGATGAGCAACTTCAACTGCGTTGAAACAAAGACAAGTTATAGACCTGTTGAGAGTCGCTTCATGATTCAGTTCACCGGGTTTAGCAACGTTGTTTTACGCCCGGGCTTGGAAGCAGATTACCTGTTCTGCACCTACAATTTGATCCCATTTCAGGACATCCCCAGGCCATGTGGGCCACCGCCTCGTTTCCTTGGTAAGTTGTGTCACTGCACGCCTAAGTACATTAAAAACCACTTGTCAAATATCTGGAGTCTGATGCTCTTGCAAATTCTATGGTTTTGAAGATGTCATTGGAAGAATAACTGTTTTTTCTGATGTGGTCACTATCCAATCAATGCATCAGCCAGAGCCATCAAACACAAGGACAATAATCCTAACTGACTTACAGTAAGTGGCATTTGCTTATTATTATGCATGCACCATTCTAGGCCACCTGCTCGTTCGTTTGTTTACTGATTTGTTCATCATATGAAACCTATAGGGGTAAGGAGCTAAGGCTTGTCCTCTGGGGTGATCGAGCGATTGAATTCGAAGAAGAAGCAGTGTGGGCAAGAGGCGAAAAGGAAGCTGTGATTGCAATTTTTGTAGGAACACTACCTAAAATAAATCAAGGTGGTCAACCTATTGCATCTTATACATTTATGCATTCTATATTGTACAACATTTTCATTCTATGTTCAATGCAGCCTCTTACCCCTCTATGTTGTTCAATAACTATGCAGGTGTTCAAGGACTTAGTGGTAGTTCTGCTTGCCGTTGGTACATTGACGAGGATCTCCCAGTGATAAATGACTTCCGCAACAGGTGATTTCTATATGCCTTCTAATTGTCTTCTCTTGCTTTAACCATGAATATGAAGACAGTGTTGTTTTCTTTGTCACGCTGCTAACTATCTCCCATGTTGCATATTAAAATAGGTTGGGGACTAATTTCAAACCCATTGATAACAATGCTGCTTTGACCGAGGGTGCATTTACTACCCGTATCTACGTTGATCCTGTTGAAAAGACCGTGTCAGAGCTCCTACGCCTGAACCCTTACGAAGACGAGGTATCCTCGCTGTCTTTTCCTCTATATGTTGTTCCCAATTTTTCCTGGTCATGTGCTCAACTGCAAGTTATGTTACTTCGACAGGAAAAACGGTTCATATGTACCGTTACTGTCCAGAGGCTCAATCCTGATCAGCGCTGGTGGTTCTTCTCTTGCTCCTCCTGCAACAAGACCTCTACTATAGTCGCATCGAACTACCGATGCGCCAATCCTAACTGCTCATCCATAGCAGCACAGGAAACGTATGTGCCTTCCAAGACCTTTGTCTCCTGTTTCTTTTGTTTTGTCTTGTTTGTATCCTCAGGCTTCCTGCCTCATTTATTTAGACATGCCTCTTCTATGTTTTATTAGTCCTTTACTACAATCCTCATTCTATTCGTGCCATGTGCAGGTACTGTATTTCGGTATTTGCGAGTGATGATGTAGGTGAGGCTGAGTTCACCATGTTTGATAAAGTTGGAAAAGCAGCTGTTGGAAAACCACTCCTCAATTTACTAAAGTTTAGAAACCCAGGACTTCCAACCATACAAGAGATAGCTCGTGTACCGATGGTTGATAAAATTGCTCCACCAGAGATTACCCAGATTATTGGGCAGAAGTATAAACTTCTTGTGTCCATTGCAAAGAGAAGCTTTGCAACCACAAGCACACAGTTATCATTTCAAGTTGTGAAAATTATGGAAACCTACAAGCCTGAGTTAAGCTCATCTGCCTTTGATTGTGTCCCTGGATCATCTGGAGCATCATCCTCTGCTTCCCTCACTGATAGTCCAGTACCATCTGAGATGTTTACACCCAGTACCCCAAGCATCAAGCAAGCCCAGCCTGGCAGCTCCTCAGGGAGCCCTGCTATAACTTTTCCATCACCTACAGGCGTGGTGTGTTGTTTTCTTAGTCTACCATCTCTCTTTCGATTTATTCAATCAAGATGCCCACAAACTAATTCAGTTCTTCTCATTTCCTTTTTTTACACTCAAACGCAGACACCAACTTCAAAGCTCAGTGTTGGTCTCCTTTCATCTGCATCTCCAGGGTATGCCTCTTTAGAAAGGACTACTGCAGTATTTTCTAATACTTGCTTACACTTATGATCGTATTTTCTTTTCTAGCAAATCACCATGCCCACCCAATAGGACCAGGCGTGCTTTATTTATCGGCAATGACAAGAAGCTCCCTCTGGCACAAGATCCTCCAAAGAAGTGTGACGAAATAGCCGCGGTGAATATTTCTCTGCTCTGCCTGAGATACCTGTTAACACACATGTGCTAACTAACGCAAAAATACTATAAATGCACGATATATGTTCAGTAACTGAGCAGCATAGTCACGCATTCATACACAGGTGTCAAGGCAAAATCTTACTATTGTATAACCTAATAACCATCCAATATCAATATGCTATATCTCTCTATTATCAAGCTTATGTATATGTTGGGTGCTCCAGGTGAAGGATGATGAAAAGGCTGAAGATCCTTCTGGTGCTGCTCATGCAAAAGATGATAAGAGTCCACTTCAGAAAAAAAAGAAGTAAGTACTGCTTCTTACATTCCATTAATATAGCTGGTTTCCAAACCTATGTATAGCATTCCGCTTATTTATTTTTGACTAACACACCTTGAAATAAAGGAACCCCGTTGCTGGAAAAGGAGTTGGAGGAGGGAAGAAAACAAAGCAGCAGTGACTCCTTTGCCCTGCCTATGCAACCTTAAAATATCTATAGGTACACCACAATTTCCCTATATACTACTGTTCTTGGACTTGTTTTTCCATTCTCATACTTGGAACTGATTTCTGAAACTTTGCATTCTGCTGTAGGTTATCTATCCTATGTACATTAGCTTCTCCTTAGCAAGATCGAAGGAGAAAGATGGCGGTTTATGCATCTGGCTTCGCTCTCGACAACGCTCCATCACAATGCTCTTTGACCAGCTACAAGCAGAGTCCGTTGTCGTGTATGCTTCTTGCATAGACCTTGGTGTGGTTGTATGCTTCTTACGAAGCATGTCTAAAACTTCTCTATTTATATGTCTGTGTGCTAAAAAGTCTTTGGCTGCTCAAGTACTAGTGTCAAAGCACGACAAAACAAAAAACTCCTCTATATAATCAAGTGAACTCTAGCCTATTATGTGTGTGCTGTTCGATTATCATTTGCCTTTTTATGTGTGGTATGCTGCCCCATAGTCTGCAGATGATTTCTTCTTTTCATAGATGATTTTGTCTCCCCTCTGTTTTAGACTCTGGTCATCTCCTCCTTTTTTCATAGCCTTTAAGGCTCTGGCCCATTCATGTTTTTACTTCGGCCCAGTAGGCCCATTCTTGGTTGTGCCTCATATCCAGACAAGGTGTGGGTTGTGTGGCTGAAGAGTGGCCTATGTGTTGTCCCCCATAACCTGCACGCTCTCTTACTCCACCCCACCAATCCCGCCGTCACACTCTCCGCGCATCCATTAGGGTTTCTTCCCTCGCTACATCTCTTGGTGCCCTGGGCTTATGGCATCTTCTTCAACCGATGAAGCTGCATCCTATACTGCCATTTTAGTTCAAGGTAGATTCCATTCTTTCCCTGCTCCTCTAAACTCAGCCGCTGCCCCTGTATTCTTAGATCCAGTCGTCCTTTCTCGGTGCCTAAGCTGGCAGATAGTCTAAACTATTTTATAATCTTGCTAGGTATTTCATCCTCGCCTGTCTGTTCCAGAAGAAATATTACAAGAGCTTTTCTTTCTTATGGTGAAACAAAATGCCCAGAGATCCGGACACACTACCATTTCCAAATCATTTTCTCTCCTGATAGTAGAACTGCACGAAGGCACTTTGATGATGCATTGGCTAAAGCTTTTCAGCTTAAGTGCGATGAAATTGTTACTATTGATACTCCTGACCAGGAGTTCTTAATTAGCATCCCGAACAAGCAGTAGAACAAACAAGCAGTCGAGTTCCTTCAGTCCGAACAGAGGCTTAACCTGGGTAATATATACTTTACCACCCTCTATGCAGATGAAAACTCAACATTTTGTGGCACACGAGCCTATGATTTCAATGATAACCATGGTGGATCCCAGGTTTTAGTTGAAATAACAAACCTCTCGTTGCATCTTTGGACATTCAAGACAGTGGATTTTATGCTGCATACATATTGTGTCGTCTCTGAGCTTTACCCTAACACAATCACCTACAATGATCTACTCGCGTTCCGGTGCATCTATTGGACAGACGCGCCAGAAAATGTGCCATTGCGGATGAATATCAAGATCAGACGTAGGTTTAGGGATCGAGCAAACACAGCAATAGGGATCCACCTGGACATGTTCACTGTGCTTATTAGTGTGCTTAACAACCCTTTCAGCAAGATAATGAGGCCCATTGAGCCATTACCACCTGTGCCAAATGCTCGGGACATCACCGTCGATGGTACTGCCCCACACTGTTTTCTTCAAGACACGGAGGTCGACCCCGATAGATTCCAAGAGCTATCACATTCTATAATCCTCAAACGAGAAGATGGTGTTGAACCCATAGACACAAAGGAAATATTTTCTGCGGTCATTCAGTATATACCAGCGTCAAGATACGTCATGGTGAAGCCAATTAGCTTTGTTGCTTTCCTTGTATACTATCAAGGGGATGTTCAGTATGCTACATTTGCAGCATTCAGATCAACTGTTCTGGCAAGGGGACACATTGAGCTAGGCGGCCACATCTTCAAGGCTATTCCTTGGTGTTCTTCTTATGGTGGCCAACAAATTTCACTTACCCGATTTATTCGTGTGAGTATAAGTGAACTTCCGGCTGGAATCCTCCGACACGAAATAGCAAGCCAGCTATTGAGCCCGTTTGTCTTGGTTGAAAAGAATGGTTTGCCTGGACAGGGCTTCATAAATACACTTAGATATGACTGTTTTGGCTGGGTTGACAGTGTGATTGATATCCCATATTATATTACCATCTACATAACGTCACGTGGATGCGAACCAGACTATATGCATACAGGACATCATTGCATGCCGCTGTACACGCCGCAGGCAAAGATAACGGTTCGATCTCCAACTATGCTGGAAAACTAAGATATGCTATATGTGTGAGTCGGTTTATGTACACATACTGACAAGGTCCTATGATATAACAGTTAACTTATTTCTTCATTTCTCACAGGAATATTGCTATGATGAAGCCTACAAAAGTTGATGTATTCTGCTCTCTGAGCAAACTGCTATACATCAAATAGGGGAGAAGATCGAAAAATTCAACGACCTATTACAAATGTCTTATTAGCAAGCAACCTTATTATGCCACCAGTGTATTTTTATTTTCAAACTGTAACACCGGTTTAAGACCTATATTACCTACTTCTCTTTTCTATTACTTGCGATCAACAATTACAGTGGCCCTCTGTGTACCTTTCTATTTGCATTTTTCCTTTCCAACTACTACTATGTAGGCCCTTGAAAGTTGTGGTGTATGGGCCCAGAGACAATAGCCCAGCCAAAAGGCCCATATAGACATATCATATATTGCTATGAAGGCAGCCAGATGAAACCCTAGATCGGCAGAGAGTTCTCTCCCGCACGTTCAGTGCCTCGCTCCCAAACAATGACCACACCGGCGCGAGCACAGTCAATATTACTAACCGCTGTTTCTCCATGTGTTTCAGCATCTGGATGCCCGGAGAACTCCTCAGTAGGACCACAGGTAACTACCCTTATGATTCAGTGATGTAGCCACAGATCTATGTGCCCTCTTTCTGATTAAGCTTGCAGATGTGGTCGGCGCTTAATCTATCTACCTGATTTCACAGGAGATGCCGCTGGATGCAGAGGAGATGCATTCCAGGTTTTCTCCGGAGAATACTCCAACAATAACCAATCTGAAGGCCAGCTGCTTGAGGTGGCTTCCTTTCAGAAAAATAAAAAATCATTCCTTTGACCAGAATGATTTTACTTGGTATGCACTGAAGTTGTTCCAATTTTTGATGCAGGAGGAGATGGCAGGCATGGAAGAGGCCAACACTCAGTATGAGAATTCGCAGCCCCGCTGTGAGGTTGGTGGTTATATAGTAGAAAACAACTGATACTTTAGTCATCTGTTGTGGATACTTTTTCTATGCCTATTTCTTCTCAACAAGATTCATAGTTTAAGCTTCATGGGCTTATTATGAAAACTATTTCTTAATGTCATGAAGTTTTAAGCAGGCTAAAAGATACGCCTGTGTTGACACCACTTCCTGCATTATTTCAGTGTTGGATGTGTGTCTTTTTGTTTTACAGGCGCAATACTCCTGTTTATACATTGCATTCAGGATTCAATTCACACTTGTGATAGTCATTAGTTCATGCTTGTGATAATTAGAACCTACCAAGTAGTGAATGTTGTGGTCTACACCGTCGATGCATAGCTTATGCTCTTGTGCATAAAGTTGTTCAGGATAAATTAGTTATCTTCATTCAGCTGTTACCATGGCAAAAACTAATATGGTGTTGGTTCTGCTTGGGTTATTCAAAGCACACTTTCCCTTCTAAAAGCTTTTACCTGCCGAAATATGATTCATGCCCTCGCGCCTAATGACATCCGTTTAAAATCATAGGCCATACCACCGATGATCAAAATCCCTTACAGGATGATGTTGGATGTTCTTTTACAGACTTTAGAACTTCCAGCAGCTAAATATCGAAGCAAAGCATGTGACGGCGGTAGAGTATGTGTCACTGTTTTTTTCCATATGCCCACATCATATGTTGAAGATCATGGCAGTCGTATGGCTATTCCCGGGGTACAATGTATCGATCATGCAATGTCAGAGGACACAGCTGTCATGGAGGCAATTGGATACATAAAATGCATGGTTAAGACTAAACTAAGAGACTACAATTATAGCAACATGAAGAAACTGGATGAGGAAAATCAGTCTCTAAAGCATGAGCTAGCAGTGGCGAGGTATAACAAGCAAAAAACAAAGGCGAAGAACAAATCCATCAAGAACAAATTAATGATGGCTAGGTATAAGAACAAGAAAAATGCTATGGGCTAGTTCGTTCTTACAAGATACATGCATGGATTATCTGATCATATATGCAATGTGACAGCGCTCAACAGATCACCTGTTAAAGAACCCATGGATCAGCTTATGAACGAACCTCTTAACAACATTGAGAAGATAGCAGAAAGACTCAAGTGCAGGGTGCTCAAATCAAAAAAGCAACTAAAAAGCATCAGGAGAGGTTTCTAGAGTTCTCTTCTACAAGAATGGATCCTAAACCAGACCTTTTAGAATTGTAGTCTATTTTGATCCTTTTGTTTAACCGCATAGATTAACCGTAATGTATAATTATATTTCTCTCTTTGTGTAAGACTTGCGAAGACTGTGTAAGAAGTAATGATGGCCCTGTTAAGACTCTGTTGCTTGTACCGTTTATGTCTGTGTGACTTTTTATTTAATTTTTAGTGCCATTTATGTCTCTATAACTGGCATAGCCAAGGCCATCAATATACTACAGGATTCCTATTGCGTATACAATTCTTGTTTCTATAGATAGCAAAACTAAATTCGCTAATGCAGTGCAAAATAGCTCGTTTCTATCTGCCTGTGAAAATCCGATCGCACGGCTGTGAGAGTGGGCTCATATTCTAAAATACATGCGCTAAAAAATGAATAAAGCCTTGGGCCTGGTGTCCATATCAGGCCGCACTGAAAACACTTGCCAAGCCCACAACAGTCCATATACAACAAGCACACTGGCTCCAACTCACAGATTCTAGGGTTTCTATCAGCCGCATCCATTTCCAGTTCGATCTACCACCCCCCGAGCCGCCTCTATCTTCCAACTCTATAAACCACGCATCCAGTGCAAGGATATGGTGGGCGAGAATCCGGATTCTCCATTGGACGAAGAACTCATGGTCAGGGGCCTTCCACAGATACGTGCCTCAAGACAATTGGGTTATTTACTTCCTGTTTATATAGTCGATTAAAGCATTTATGCAATGACATCTTTGTCCATTTGCGTGATGCATGCCTGATTTACAACTTGCAGATGTCGCCAACCCATGTCATCATAAGCAAACGTTACATTCTTCAACAAGCCACGAACACTCTTAAGCTGCAAATAACTGACCATGACATACTTGACATGGGAGAGCATGGCCTAATTGCCTCTCTTTCAATCAATTTACCACCTCATAGAGGCTGGGCAGCCACATAACCAAAAAAATTATGGGATTTCAAAACTACATCCCTCGAAGATGCTGAATCAACTAATGTAGCTGCAATAAGCTATCTACAAGAAAACAACATAGTAGTATTTGATGATGCAAACCTACAACCCCTAAAGAAATGCAGAAGAGAACTTCTACAAGCAACATCCTAGTCATGGGGTTTTGAGCAATCTACTATGCAGCTTAAAAAACAAGTCGAAGCCATGGAAAGAGATAGGGTGCGACCATTAACATTGCTGCTTTCATCCGATGACGATAGTCCAAATACATCGCTTCTTGAGGTATATTAGATATACTTTTGTCTTAGTTTGTGTACCAGTTTTACACATACAAAAAATAGACCATTTATATCGCATAACAAGTTTCAGGAACCCGATGATGAATTGGTTCCAACACCTGAAGCAGAACCACAGTTCAATGGCAGTGCAACGAACATACCGCCAGCTGAAGTGATCTCTAACCTCTTTCCTGCCACCAGCAAGCTGGACCCAGAAATCGCAGGCAACGGAACCACTAGGTAAAACACTCACAAGAAAAAACTACTAAATCAACTATCTTCCTCTTTGACCAACCAACAAAGCACTGTGTGCAGGGTGGCTGCAAAAAGAAGTGCAAAAAGAGCGTTGTTCGACCATGGCAATGAGCTGTAAACCCAAGCAACAACGTCGACCAGGATACTTTTGAAAGCTAGCTCAAAGGCATTACCAAAACTTATTATCCTTCGTGCGGAGTATTTTTCATGCAGCCGAAACTTTAATCCTATCTTATGAAATCCCATGTACTGACTATGCTATATCTATGTGCGTACGCTTAATTACTTCAGGCAAATGGAATTACAATGTTAGGCAAAAGCATATAGCTCACTAATAGTTTGAGTCTTCATCATCATTGCATTACATAGATAGCATAGAGGATACATTATTGCCAAAAGAAAAGCATCCTGGCTCCCTTGGCCCAACAAACCCGACCATAGTCTATCAAATGACTGAACATTACTAAACATAGGCATACCATCATACTAGAGAACATACCTACATGTCCTTGCAGAACACCTTCCCATCTTCCTACTTCCAAACTGCATCATAGAAACCTACAAAAACCCATACTTACTTAGACCAGGAAATAAACTAAATATTTCTTTCAGAAATAAAATTATGTTTCATACACCAACCTCTTCAGATTTTGTGCACAGTGAACACTGGCATCCCCTTGCAATGTCGGAGAGAAAAGACACAGATTTCCCGTTCTTTCAGCTTCGCTCTTTCCACGAAGCGGCTCTAGTTATGTGTTATAGCAGCCCTCTTGTCAACCCCTTTCATCAGTCGAACATAGGTTAAACAACGCCCAATGAAAGCTTAATCCGCATTCGATCAACCGGACTGGAGAGAAACTTCATGAGGTGCTTCTCAGTGAACAAATTAGAGAAGTACTACAAGCATTCTACAGACTTATAGTTATACACTATGATTGATAGAGTAGGTGTCGGATTTCGGGTTCCGGCAGACCCTTGAGGTTTGAACACTGGGGTGCGCGCGGAGATTTCGCCTTCTACCTACCTGCACCCCTCCGCCTCGCTAAGATCTAAGCTATGGAAAGAACAGCATGAGAGACACAGGGTTTATACTGGTTCGGGCCACCGTTGTGGTGTAATACCCTACTCCAGTGTGTGGTGTGGTGGATTGCCTCTTGGGCTGATGATGATGAGCAATACAAGGAAGAACAGCCTCGCGAGGGTCTGTTCTTGGCTGAGGGGATGAACTGCTAGGAGGAGTTCAGTCACCCTTCTCTCTCTCTCTCTTCTCGATTCTCTCTCCCATTTCGATCCCTCTACCCTGTGGGTGGCTAGTCCTATTTATAGGCAAAGGCCCTGGGCCTCTTCCCAAATATTGAGCGGGAAGGGCGCCAACAATTGGCCATTTTGAAGGGGAACATCTGGTACACTTATCCTGACTAAAGTTGGTCCTCGCCTGCCAAAGGCTCGGGTGGTGACGCTGGCTTGGGCTCCATAATGACTTCCTCCCTGCCGTTGGACTGGTCTTGGTCTCGTTGCACCGAAACGGGTGCCTTTGCTTGATGCTCTCGCCTGCGCTTGCTCCCTTTGCACCAAAGAGGAAAGGAGGACACTGCGCGGGCTGGCGCCCGCCTGGCACCCGCGTGGCACCCTTGGTCGTCATGGCTTGCGTCACGGGCACCTCGTGAGGTACTCCGCCTTGATCTCTCCGCCTCCTCGCGAGCCAGCCTGATGGGGTCGTGCCTGAGGAAGCTCCGTGTCGTCCGCCCCACGAGGCTTGACCCCTCGCGAGGGTCTTGGGTCTGTGTTGATGAAGATGGGCCATGCTGGGCCCCTCCTCGAGCCATGCCGCAGGCAGGCAAGTCTGGGGACCCCCGTTCCCAGAACGCCGACAGTAGCCCCTGGGCTCAAGGCACGCCCGGACTTGGCCGTGCAGGGAGGCGAAAGGGCAAGAGCGAAGCACCGCGGGCCCTAACAGCCTGCGGCCTTGGGCGCCGTGTGGCGGTTGATTGGACGTGGGCATCTCCACTTCCCCACGGTGCCTCGGCAACTGCACGGATTGGACAAGTCCCTGCATGCAAAGCGGGTCATGATTACCTGCGATCGTGGGGGCCGACGGTTGGCCCTCGCCGGCTATAAGTACAGATCGGCGCGCGCCCTTCCAGTTCATCCCCCCTTGCTTCTCCTTCTTCTTCATGGCCCCGTCGAGGAGGTTCTCGGCCGCAGAGAAGGGGAAGGCTCGCCAGGTTGAGCCTGCCTCTCCCCCGCCCAAGCGCGGCCGAGGGCGCCCCCGCAAACATCCTGTGGCCACCACGGCAGCTCCCCGCGGCCGTGGAGACGATTTCCAGCACGGTGACGGGCGGACTACTGCGGCCGGGGGGCGCGCTTCGGTCGCGCGTTCCCCTAGGCCGCGCTTTCACACTGCAGAGGTGCTGCCGGAGTTCGTTGTGTGGTCGGCGGAGCCGGCTAGCACCCGGCTTCAACTTCCTTGCTTCCTCCTCGGCGAGCTCCCGGCCGGCGCCCCGGGTGGCCTCTGGCTTCAGGCAGACGGCTGCTGCAGCTGGGCCTCATGGGCTTCACTGGAGGTCTCTGCAGCCGGGAGCCTGGCCTTGACCCGCGGTTGGCAGACGTTTGCCCGCGCGCGTGGCCTGAGCCGTCAGTGCACCCTGCACTTCAAGTTTGACGGTGATGCCACCCTCTACGTGAGGGTGTTTGGGGAAGATGGTCACCGCGTAGGGTGCTGCCCTGAGGACGACGACCGCGGCCGGGAACCCAGCCCCGGCGATGATGGAGAGGACAGAGCTCGCGTGATTGGCGGCGCTCAGGGTTCCCCAAGCTTCACCGGTTCTTCTTCAGGCGGCGACTCTTCTAGCGGTGTCCACGGTCAGCCTCCATGCCGTCATACCTGCTTGGGAGGTGGTAGCGTGTCTGCCCACCGTCGCGCCTCGGTGAAGCGCGAGAGGGAGTCTTCCTGAGCCCCGGAGGCAGCTCGAGTCTTCCCTACAGGCCAGTGTGAGGCGAGTTGTGCCTTATTTGTTCTTTCTTTTCCTTTTTCCTGAGTAAAAAGACAGTAGCGTGGAGCCCCGCGGGGGCGTGTTTGGGTTATTGCTGTTAATCATCGCTTTGCTTCCGTTATCGTGCCTTCCGGCTACGTGCCCGCGCGTGGATAGTTCCCGGCCCCAGCCGTGGGGGGCGACCGACCCAGGCCATGTGTTCGTGTCGCGGTGCCCGTGGGGCACGGACTGGAGGGGTGCTCCTGTAATGGACCCAGGTCGCGAAACCTTTGAACGACTAGGACAGGAACACTCGTGAGGGCGCTCGGCTGCCCCCCTCGCGAGGACTTGCATAAGAGAAATCAAGGCAGGAGAGTGAAAAGTCGAAGAACCACAAGCCAAAGACGGCAACAACTTCAACAAAACTTCAAATGAGAATGAACAAGCCAACTGCGGAAAGCAAATGAAAAAGCCGCGTCCGACACCTAATCTAGTCTTCGACGTCTTCTCACCAACGCGGAGCTAAGTGCTGCCACTGGGCGTGGGAGGGAGCCCCAGGGCCTAAGGCCGGCGCTCCTGAGACTCCGGGGCGTGTACAGCCCCAACTCAGTATTACGTGAGAGTGTCACGGGCGGCGAGCTTCACAGGCGTTGGCCTTCTTCACAGGCTCCGGGCCTTTCTTGGGGGAAGCAGGCTTCACGGGCATTTGCCCTCTTCACGGGCTCCGGGCCCTTTCCAAAACGCGACAGCTTCACAGGCATTCGCCTTCTTCACAGGCTCTGGGCCTTTTCCAAAATGCGACAGCTTCACAGGCATTCGCCTTCTTCACAGGCTCTGGGCCTTTTCCAAAAAGGATAATCTTCACAGGCATTCGCCTTCTTCACAGGCTCTGGGCCTTTTCCAAAATAATCTTCACAGTCGGCCGTTGGTTGCTTTTGAGGGGGGATGAGGCACTGAAGGCTTGACGAGGTGGCGCCATGCGGGGCTGCCGCGGCCAGAGCTCAGCCATTCAGGTTTGTCGGCGTTGCAGGGACAGACCCATGCGCCAGCGTCGTGCTGTTTGGGAGCAGCCCCGTCAGTTGGCGTCAGTTGAGCGGGCAACTAGGTCAAACACATTAGCCGCGAAGGAGTGGATTCATTCAAATAGATGCTGGGAAGGCGGACATCACTGGGTCAGGCCCGAGCGACTTGGGGATGATGCAGCCCGTGGGGCGCCCCCAACAAAGTAAGCTAACAACATGAAATAAAAGGGATACATGCCGCAGGGACGGACCCACGCGGCCTGGGAATAATGCAGCCCTGGGGGGCACTCCCAGCTGGAAATGAAACTTGAAAGATGTCACCTGATGATGTTGAGGACGAAGGAGTGTTGGTGTAGCAGACTCGGTGGGCTGCGGAAGCCGATCCTCACGAGCCCCCAGGCCCAGGGGCCTCGGGAGGCTTCGGAGGCGCTGGTGGCTCCTCGCGGACCATCTCCATCTCCGCCAGGGCTGCGGAACGCCTGGCCTCTTGAGCCTCCATGATGCCCCTCATGAGGCGCTGGTACGCGGCAGCCACGTTCGGCAAGCCGTAAGGCATGCGAACGTAGCTGTGGGGTGGACGTTCGCAGCGCCCCACTCGCGAGGGCCAGAGGCGCTCCAGAGAGGCGACTCGATTGAGCCCTGGTATGTCGATGCAGACGCGCAGCCCACCATCCTCGCCTGGATGGGGAGCCACAGCTGGTAGGCGGCGGCCGCCTTTCATGACTCTTGACTCCTGTAGCTCCTGAATGGCCTTGCTGACGAACTCCTGAGGGTCTGGCCCTCCTTGCATTACTCCTTCTTGAGGGAAACGTGCTTCGAAACACGCCTCCATGTGGTGCCCAAGCGCCTCCCTCGTGACCTTAGCCAGGTCGGTGGCCCTCCAGGAGAGAGCCCCCCAGCCCTGCCTGAGGAGGGCGCCGGGCGCGCTTTCCCATGCGATGGAAGGAGGTTCCCCCTGGGCAGGCGCGGGCCCTGAGGGGCTGGGCCAGACGATGTCTTCTTCTTCTTGGGGGCGGTCTCGGGAAGCCTCCTGCTTCCGCGATCCGGGTCTTCCAGTGCGGCCTGAAAGGCTCGCTCCAGGGAACACACCGCGTCCTTCTCTTCACAGGGCACCGTGATGACTCCGCCACTTCCTGGAATCTTGAGGACGTTGTAGCCGTGGTGAGTTACGGCCATGAACTTGGCCAGCGCTGGGTACCCAAGGATGGCGTTGTACGGCAGGCGAATGTGAGCGACGTCGAAGTCGATGAGCTCGGTGCGGTAGTTGTCGCGTGCCCCGAAGGTGACAGGGAGGCGGACCTGCCCAATCGGGACCGTGGAGCCATCGGTGACTCCGGAGAAAGGCTTGGTTGGCTGAAGCTGGCTGTAGGGCACTTGGAGATTGTTGAATGTTTCCACGGACAGGACGTTGAGTCCTGCCCTGCCATCGATGAGGGTCCTGGTGACCACCACATTGCTGATGATTGGGGAACAAAGCATCGGGAGGACTCCGGCTGTGGCCGCACACTTGAGCTGATCTGCTGAGCTGAACGTGATGGCGCACGCCGACCACCTGAGAGGGCGCGTGGCTTCGAGCTTGGGGAGGACTGCATTCACTTCGCGGGCGAACTGCTTGAAGATGCGCTGAGAGGCTGGGGCTTGAGCCCCGCCCAGGATGCAGGCGATCGCGCACGGCTCCTGGAAGCCCCCAGCCCCCTCGTCCTGATGGCGGTCCTCGTTTCTCCTTGGCTGCGGCGGCAGCGGAGGGAGGCCTGCGTTGCCTTGCGGGCGATCCTCGCGAGGCTGATCCCTCCAGTCTCCCTCATGAGGCGGGTCTTGCCAGCGATCCTCGCGAGGTCGATCACGCCACCCTTGGCGCGGGCAGCGGTCTTCCCAGCATCCTGCGTTCCTTTCTCCTCCTCGACCGTAGCCTCGGTCACCGTGGTCGGGGCGACGGTCGATCCTTCCTTCTCGCACGGCTCGGAGCTCTTGACATTCGTTGGTGTTGTGGGTGTGGAGGTCGTGGTACACACAGTACCGACTGCCCTTGGAAGATTCAGGCTGATCTCTGCCCCTCTTGGTGTCTGGTTCTGCCGCGAGCATGGAAGCCCCCTTGCGCTTCACATCCTTGGCCTTGGGCTTCTTCTCTTCTGGGTCTGCTGCAGGCAGCTCGAGGAGGGAGAAACGCCCTTCCTCAGCCCTGGCGCACTTGGTTGCCAAGTTGAACAACTCCAAGGAAGTGCACAGGTCTTCATGTATCGCCAGCTCCTCCTTCATCTTGACATCACGCACGCCGTCGGAGAAGGCTGAGATGATGGCCTCCTCGGTCACCTTGGGAATCTTGAGGCGTGCGTTGTTGAAGCGCTGGATGTACTTCTGCAGGGTCGCTCCGGGTTGTTGCTTGATGCGGCGCATGTCGCTCACGGCGGGTGGCCGGTCGCGAGTACCTTGGAAGTTGGCGATGAAGCGGGTGCGCATCTCGTCCCAGGAGGAAATCGTGCCTGGAGCCAGGTTCAGGAGCCAGGTGCGAGCCCCGTCCTTGAGCGCCATGGGAAACCAGTTCGCCATGACCTTCTCGCCTCTGTTGGCAGCTTCGATGCCCAGCTCATAGAGCTGGAGGAACTCCGCAGGGTCGGTCGTGCCGTCGTAACGAGGAGGCAGGTCTGGCTTGAACTTGCCGGGCCACGCGACGCTGCGTAGCTCGGTGGTGAAGGCACGGCAGCCTGCCATGGCCACGGGAGGCCTTGGGTGACGGAGAGCTTGGTCTTGCATGTCCCCACGCGGGGCAGCTGGGAGCAGCGCGGGGTCTTGACGTGCGGGAGCAGGAGCATGGTCGCGACGTGCTGGAGCAGGGAGCGCCCGGGTAGCTTCTTGCGGGAGAGGGACTTCTTGGCAGCTCTGCTCTTGCCGCGCTGGCACCTGACGGAGCGGGTTCCGCCCAGGGGCCACGCGCCTTGGAGCCATGGCGCCTTCTTGAGGAGGAGGCGGCTGGGGCGCCCCCGGAGCTTCGTCACCCGCGCGGGGCGGGGTGCGGTGCAGCGGAACGGACGGCGCAGGAGAGCCCCCTGCGGCGCGGACGAGCTCGGCGACACGGTCGAGCCATTCTTCGTAGATGTCGTCGACAGGACGGTAGCGCAGGAGCTCGTTTGCTGCGATGAGCGCAGCTCGAGCCTCCATGGGTGCGCGGAGCGCGCGGGACGAAGAACCAGCTGGGGTGAGCGAGGGAGTAGCGGTGCGGCCGTCTTGCCGCACGGACGGATGCTGAGACGACGCTTTTTGCTCGTTCCCCGCCGGGCCGGTGGCGGCGTTGACGGCAGGTGACGGGGAACGGCGAGGACGCCCGCCGACAGGAGCCGTCTGGGCGACGCGGGAAGCGAGAGCGGCCTGGCGCTCGGCGCGGGCCTGACGAGCGTCAGACATGGACGCGATGGTCGGAGGAGAACGGGGTGGTGGAAGACGAATTCCGGCGCACCCCAACCTGGAGCGCCAAATGTCGGATTTCGGGTTCCGGCAGACCCTTGAGGTTTGAACACTGGGGTGCGCGCAGAGATTTCGCCTTCTACCTACCTGCACCCCTCCGCCTCGCTAAGATCTAAGCTATGGAAAGAACAGCATGAGAGACACAGGGTTTATACTGGTTCGGGCCACCGTTGTGGTGTAATACCCTACTCCAGTGTGTGGTGTGGTGGATTGCCTCTTGGGCTGATGATGATGAGCAATACAAGGAAGAACAGCCTCGCGAGGGTCTGTTCTTGGCTGAGGGGATGAACTGCTAGGAGGAGTTCAGTCACCCTTCTCTCTCTCTCTCTTCTCGATTCTCTCTCCCATTTCGATCCCTCTACCCTGTGGGTGGCTAGTCCTATTTATAGGCAAAGGCCCTGGGCCTCTTCCCAAATATTGAGCGGGAAGGGCGCCAACAATTGGCCATTTTGAAGGGGAACATCTGGTACACTTATCCTGACTAAAGTTGGTCCTCGCCTGCCAAAGGCTCTGGTGGTGACGCTGGCTTGGGCTCCACAATGACTTCCTCCATGCCGTTGGACTGGTCTTGGTCTCGTTGCACCGAAACGAGTGCCTTTGCTTCATGCTCTCACCTGTGCTTGCTCCCTTTGCACCAAAGAGGAAAGGAGGACACTGCGCGGGCTGGCGCCCGCCTGGCACCCTTGGTCGTCATGGCTTGCGTCACGGGCACCTCGTGAGGTACCCCGCCTTGATCTCTCCGCCTCCTCGCGAGCCAGCCTGATGAGGCCGTGCCTGAGGAAGCTCCGTGCCGTCCGCCCCGCGAGGCTTGACCCCTCGCGAGGGCCTTGGGTCTGTGTTGATGAAGATGGGCCGTGTTGGGCCCCTCCTCGAGCCACGCTGCAGGCCGCAGGCAGGCAAGTCTGGGGACCCCCGTTCCCAGAACGCCGACAGTAGGCAAAATACACATATAGGCAAATAAATTCGCTTCTCACCATTCTCTGCCCAGCTTTGGTAAAAGTCGTGTTCATCTCACACACATAGTGCCTAATAGCAGGCTTAACAGAACGAACATAGCAGCTAAGACGCTTTCGAGCACACTTTGACATCCTAAATTTCTTTGAATACATCCAGTCGGCTTCAGAATTAGGATCATATCCTAACAATAAAAGTAAAATAATTAATTTCCTATCTACAGAAAGAAACACTCTGGATTATCTAGCATTAGTCCTTACCAACTGAGTACTCTCTAGGGCAGTCACACACATCCTTGCATGTCTTCTGAAGCTTCTTTTTCTTCATACGGTAGCACATGCCTCAATAATTCAACAAACAAATAGCCCATAAGCACAAATGACTAAAGTACAAATCATGACAACATTTCATTAGGTTAAATGTCTGATGTTTACCATTACTAAAAATACCTTCATCAGAGCTTGTGTCCACGCCATCATCAGAGCTGCTATACGCCCGTTCATCAGAGCTCATGTCCACACCTTCATCAAAGCTGGTGTACGCGAGTTCATCAAAGCTCGTGTCCACAGCTTCATCAGAGCTGCTGTCCGCGCTCTCATCAGAGCTAATGTTCACAAGATTGTTGATGCGGTCTCCCCTCATGCCTTCAAACCAAAATAGCAAAGATTTTCAATCGGCACAAACTATGTGGAAACAGGCAGAAAACATCATGCTGAAAAAAGATAGCAATGGAGTAGGAGTCAGCTGAAAACGAAAGGAGTTGCCAAATCCAAATGAATGCGGACCAGATCCATGTTTCAAATAAGCCCCAGCCAGTCAAAAAGGGGAAGAAATCTCACGAGCACGCAAACGCTAGGGTTCGTCTCTCAAGGAAGGGTTCGACCACCAGACAGAGATGCCGATGAAGAGGAATAGCAGGGGACCGATGCCTGCCACTTGATATTCTACGGTGAGTGGGCCAGGCAGAAAAATTGCCCGTGGGCCAAACAACAAGCAGGCCAGCCCAGTAAACCTTAAATACTCTGTAAATAATATTAGATGTGCTTCTAAAAGAAAACAGACACATAGCTCTTTTTTTAGGAGAAACATGCACATAACTTTTAGTCCACATAATACATGCATATGCCTCACTAATTGGTACAACCGTTTTTTATTGAGAGACACAACCTTTTCAAAACACTTCTAATTTAATTTTCATAGCAATGGCTGTTTTTTTGTTTCAACTCTGACTCTATGCTATTAAAGTAAACCAAGTATATTAAAATAAACCAATTATATTCATATATGCCTCAGTAATTGGTATAGCCGATTTTTATCAAGAGAGACAACATTTCAAAACACTTCTATCTTCATTTTTCATACCAACGAATATTTTTTTATTTCGGCTTTCACTCTATGCTATTAAAATAAATCAACTATTTTAAGATAAACCGACTATATTATATCTTCTTCCCTTAGGTTTCTTATCTTTTCACCTCTTTTCTTTCCAAGAAATATATGCATGCCCAACTTTTTCATCATGATAACCATGTTTTCAAACTTGCTAAAAAAACAACCAAGCCAACTTTGCTTTCTCATCATACTGCATGTTTTCAAACTTGCTGAAAAAATGCAGCCAAGCCAACTTTACTCTCCCATCATCCCAAAAAATATATGCATGCACAAAATTTTCATCATGATAACCATCATTTCGAACTTGCTAAAAATTTACAAAGGCGCCAACTTTACTACCTCATCATAGTGGCCATTTTTTCAGATTAAACATGTTCATATTATGCAAGATTTCCCTTTTCCCAAACTATGGTTCAGTTCAAGATTCTTGCAGCATGAAACTCTTTTCATCGACAACATGTCTTTAGCGGGTCTCTGCGCCATTTGGCGCAATGGGTCAACTAGTAATAATGAATCTATGGATGTGAATTTTGTTGGTAGGAACAATTTTGGTAACAACGCGTATAGAGGTAATTTTAATTCTAGGCCATTTCCTAGTAATTCCTACAACAATTCTTATGGAAATTATAATAATATGCCCTCTGATTTTTATTCTAGTATTAAAGAATTTATTAGTTCGCAAAAGAGTTTCAATGCTTTTATTGAAGAAAAATTGCTTAAGATTGATGAGTTGGCTAGGAACGTGGATAGAATTTCCCTTGATGTTGATTCTTTGAAACTTAGATCCATTCCACCTAAGCATTATATCAATGAGTCTCTCAAAGCCATTAGAATTTCCATTGATGAGTGCAAAGAAAGAACCGCTAGGATGCGTGCTAAAAAGGATTGCTTCATAAAAGTGTGTTCTTCTAGTTTTCATGATAATAAGGATGCAGATCTAAAAGTGATTGATGTGTCCCCTATTAAATCCTTGTTTTGCAATATGAATCTTGATAATGATGGGACTAGAGATGAGTCAACTTTAGTTAGAAGGCGTCCCAAAAATTTGGAGTTTTTAGATCTTGATGCAAAAATTGATAAAAGTGGGATTGAAGAGATTAAAACTTTAGATAGCAACGAACCCACTTTCTTGGATTTCAAGGAATTTAATTATGATAATTGCTATTTGATAGATTTTATTTCCTTGTTGCAATCCGTGCTAAATTCTCCTCATGCTTATAGTCAAAATAAAGCTTTTACTAAACATATCGTTGATGCTTTGATGCAATCTTATGAAGAAAAACTTGAGTTGGAAGTTTATATCCCCTAGAAAACTTTATGATGAGTGGAAACCTACAATTAAAATTAAAATTAAAGATCGTGAATGCTATGCTTTGCGTGATTTGGGTGCTAGTGTTTCCACGATCCCAAAAACTTTGTGTAATTTGCTAGGTTTCCGTGAATTTGATGATTGTTCTTTAAACTTGCACCTTGCGGATTCCACTATTAAGAACCTATGGGAAAAATTAATGATGTTCTTATTGTTGCAAATAGGAATTATGTGCCCGTAGATTTCATTTTTCTTGATATAGATTGCAATCATTCATGTCCTATTATTCTTGGTAGACCTTTCCTTAGAACGTTTGGTGCAATTATTGATATGAAGGAAGGGAATATTAGATTCCAATTTCCGGTAAGGAAAGGCATGGAACACTTCCCTAGAAAGAAAATTAAATTACCATATGATTCTATTATGAGATCCACCTATGGATTGCCTACCAAAGATGGCAATACCTAGATCTATCCTTGCTTTCCTGCCTAGCTAGGGGCGTTAAACGATAGCGCTTGTTGGGAGGCAACCCGATTTTATTTTTATTCCTTTCTTTTTGCTCCTGTTTAGTAATAAATAATTTAACTAGCCTATTTTTTTTGTGCTTTTTGTGTTTAATTAGTGTTTGTGCAAAGTAGAACCGTTGGGAAGACTTGGGGAAAGTCTTTTTGATCTTGCTGTAAAAAACAGAAACTTTAGCCCTCACGAGAATTGCTTCCACTTTTTATTGGAGAGTGATATTTAGATAATTATTTTTTCATATGATTAATATATAAATTCCTCACGTCCAGCAATTTATTTTAGAATTTTTGGGGTTCCATAAGTTTGCATTAGTTACATATTACTACAGACTGTTCTGTTTTTGACAGATTCTGTTTTTCGTGTGTTGTTTGCTTATTTTGATGAACCTATGGCTAGTAATGGAGTTTATAAACCATAGAGAAGTTGGAATACGGTAGGTTTAACACCAATATAAATAAATAATGAGTTCATTACAGTACCTTGAAGTGGTGTTTTGTTTTCTTTCGCTAACGGAGCTCACGAGATTTTCTGTTAAGTTTTGTGTTGTGAAGTTTTCAAGTTTTGGGTAAAGATTTGATGGATTATGGAACAAGGAGTGGCACGAGCCTAAGCTTGAGGATGCCCAAGGAAGCCCAAGGTAAATCCAAGGACACCAAAAATCCTAAGCTTGGGGATGCCCCGGAAGGCATCCCCTCTTTTACCTTCGTTCATCGGTAACTTTACTTGGAGCTATATTTTTATTCACCACATGATATGTGTTTTGCTTGGAGCGTCTTATATGATTTGAGACTTTGCTTTTTAGTTTACCACAATCATCCTTGCTGTACACACCTTTTGAGAGAGACACACATGAATCGGAATTTATTAGAATACTCTATGTGCTTCACTTATATCTTTTGAGCTATATAGTTTTTGCTCTAGTGCTTCACTTATATCTTTTAGAGAACAGTGATGGTTTTATTTTATATAAATAATTGATCACTCATGCTTCACTTATATTATTGAGAGTCCTTTAAAACAGCACGGTAATTTCCTTTTAGGAATAATAAAAATTTTCATATAAGTGCATTGAATACAACAAGAAGTTTGATACTTGATAATTGTTTTGAGATATGGAGATGGTGATATTAGAGTCATGCTAGTTGAGTAGTTGTGAATTTGAGAAATACTTGTGTTGAAGTTTGTGATTCCCGTAGCATGCATGTATGGTGAACCGTTATGTGATGAAGTCGGAGCATGATTTATTTATTGATTGCCTTCCTTATGAGTGGCGGTCGGGGACGAGCGATGGTCTTTTCCTACCAATTTATCCCCCTAGGAGCATGCGCGTAGTACTTTGTCTGATAACTAATAGATTTTTGCAATAAGTATGTGAGTTCTTTATGACTAATGTTGAGTCCATGGATTATATGCACCCTCACCCTTCCACATTTGCTAGCCTCTCTATTACCGTGCACCTTTCGTCGGTATCATACACCCACCATATACCTTCCTCAAAACAGCCACCATACCTACCTATTATGGCATTTCCATAGCCATTCCGAGATATATTGCCATGCAACTTTCCACCATTCCATTTGTTATGACATGCTTCATCATTGTCATATTGCCATGCATGATCATGTAGTTGACATCATATTTGTGGCAAAGCCACCATTCATAACTTCTTCATACATGTCACTCTTGATTCATTGCATGTCCCGGTACACCGTCGGAGGCATTCACATAGAGTCATATTTTGTTCTAAGTATTGAGTTGTAATTCTTGAGTTGTAAGTAAAAAGAAGTGTGACGATCATCATTATTAGAGCATTGTCCCAGTGAGGAAAGGATGATGGAGACTATGATTCCCCCACAAGTCGGGATGAGACTCCGGACAAAAAATAAAAAGAAGGGGAGAAAAGAGGCCAAAAGAACAAAATGAGAGAAGGCCCAAATAAAAAAATGAGAGAAAAAGAGAGAAGGGACAATGTTACTATCCTTTTTCCACACTTGTGCTTCACAGTAGCACCATGATCTTCATGATAGAGAGTCTCCTATGTTGTAACTTTCTTAAACTAGTGGGAACTTTACATTATAGAACTTGGCTTGTATATTCCAATGATGGGCCTCCTCAAATTGCCCAAGGTCTTCATGAGCAAGCAAGTTGGATGCACACCCACTTATTTTCTTTTGTTGAGCTTTCATACACTTATAGCTCTAGTGCATCCGTTGCATGGAAATCCCTACTCAGTCACATTGATATCTATTGATGGGCATCTCCATAGCCCATTGATACGCCTAGTTGATGTGAGACTATCTTCTCCTTTTTGTCTTCTCCACAACCACCATTCTATTCCACCTATAGTGCTATGTCCATGGCTCACACTCATGTATTGCGTGAAAATTGAAAAAAATTGAGAACATGAAAAGTATGAAACAATTGCTTGGCTTGTCATCGGGGTTGTGCATGATTTAATATTTTGTGTGATGAATATAGAGCATAGACAGACTATATGATTTTGTAGGGATAACTTTCTTTTGCCATGTTATTTGGAGAAGACATGATTGCTTAGTTAGTATGCTTGAAGTATTAAACTTTTATCTTGAATCTTTCGGATCTGAACACTCATGCCACAATAAAGAAAAATTACATTCAGAAATATGTTAGGAAGCATTCACATCAAAAATTATGTTTTTATCATTTACCTACTCGAGGACGAGCAAGAATTAAGCTTGGGGATTCTTGATACGTCTCCAACGTATCTATAATTTTTTATTGTTCCATGCTATTATATTATCTGTCTTGGATGTTAATGGGCTTTATTTTATACATTTATATTATTTTGGGGACTAACCTATTAAACGGAGGCCCAGCCCAAATTGCTGCTTTTTTGCCTATTTTAGTGTTTCGCAGAAAAGGAATATCAAACGGAGTCCAAACAGAATGAAACCTTCGGGAGCGTGATTTTTGGAACAAACGTGATCCAGGGGACTTGGAGTGGACGTTAAGAAACAATCGAGGAGGCCACGAGGCAGGGGGGCGCCTACCCCCTGGGCGTGCCCTCCACCCTCGTGGGCCCCTTGTTGCTCCACCGACCTACTTCTTCCTCCTATATATATTCATATACCCCGAAAGCATCTAGTAGCATCACGAAACCCTATTTCCACCGCCGCAACCTTCTGTACCCAAGAGATCCCATCTTGGGGCCTTTCCGGAGCTCCGCCGAAGGGGGCATTGACCACAGAGGGCCTCTACATCAACTCCATGGCCCCTCTGATGATGTGTGAGTAGTTTACCTCAAACCTTCGGGTCCATAGTTATTAGCTAGATGGCTTCTTCTCTCTCTTTAGATCTCAATACAAAGTTCTCCTCGATTCTCTTGGAGATCTATTCGATGTAATCTTCTTTTGCGGTGTGTTTGTCGAGATCCGATGAATTGTTGGTTTATGATCAAGTTTATCTATGAACAATATTTGGATCTTCTCTGAATTCTTTTATGTATGATTGGTTTATCTTTGCAAGTCTCTTTGAATTATCAGTTTGGTTTGGCCTACTAGATTGATCTTTCTTGCAATGGGAGGAGTGCTTAGCTTTGGGTTCAATCTTGCGGTGCTCGATCCCAGTGACAGAAAGGGAAACGACACGTATTGTATTGTTGCCATCGAGGATAAAAAGATGGGGTTTATATCATATTGCATGAGTTTATCCCTCTACATCATGTCATCTTGCTTAAGGCGTCACTCTGTTCTTATGAACTTAATACTCTAGATGCATGCTGGATAGCGGTCGATGTGTGGAGTAATAGTAGTAGATGCAGGCAGGAGTCGGTCTACTTGTCATGGGCGTGATGCCTATATACATGATCATACCTAGATATTCTCATAATTATTTGCTTTTCTATCAATTGCTCGACAGTAATTTGTTCACCCACCATAATACTTATGCTATCTTGAGAGAAGCCACTAGTGAAACCTATGGCCCCTGGGTCTATTTTCCATCATATAAGTTTCCAATCTATTTTATTTTGCAATCTTTACTTTCAATCTATATTATAAAAATACTAAAAATATGTATCTTATTATTATTATCTCTATCAGATCTCACTCTTGCAAGTGGTCATGAAGGTATTGACAACCCCTTTATCGTGTTGGTTGCGAGGTTCTTATTTGTTTGTGTAGGTACGAGGCGACTTGCGTGTGGTCTCCTACTGGATTGATACCTTGGTTCTCAAAAACTGAGCGAAAAACTTATGCTGCTTTGCTGCATCACTGTCGGTGTCAAAACCGGCGGATCTCGGGTAGGGGGTCCCGAACTGTGCGTCTAAGGCGGATGGTAACAGGAGGCAGGGGACATGATGTTTTACCCAGGTTCGGGCCCTCTTGATGGAGGTAAAACCCTACGTCCTGCTTGATTTATTCTTGATGATATGGGTATTACAAGAGTTGATCTACCACGAGATCGGAGAGGCTAAACCCTAGAAGCTAGCCTATGGTATGGTTGTATGTTATCCTACGGACTAAACCCTCCGGTTTATATAGACACCGGAGGGGGCTAGGGTTACATAGAGTCGGTTACAATGGGAGGAGATCTATATATCCGTATTGCCAAGCTTGCCTTCCACGCCAAGTAAAGTCCCATCCGGACACAGGACGAAGTCTTCAATCTTGTATCTTCATAGTCCAATAGTCCGGACAAAGGTTATAGTCCGGCTGTTCGGACGCCCCCTAATCCAGGACTCCCTCAGTAGCCCCTGAACCAGGCTTCAATGACGACGAGTCCGACGCGCAGATTGTCTTCGGCATTGCAAGGCGGGTTCCTCCTCCGAATACTTCATAGAAGATTTTGAACACGAGGATCGTGTCCGGCTCTGCAAAACAAGTTCCACATACCATTGTAGAGAGAGTAACATTTTCACAAATCTAATCTGCTGACGTATTCTATAGCGTGGCATCACACCACCGCCAAGCCTTCATTCGAATCGTTTTTTACTGTCCCACCTCAGCGCGTTTTGCGAGGCGGTTTCCTTGGCACGTCTTGTCGAAGCAGAGATCGTGTCCCCTTATCACGGGATTCTCATCAATACGGACGTGGGTAACCCAACCGTGCCATTGATTACGGCGCTTGGGGGATAAGCAAGTTTTACCAGGCTGGTGGGGACGCATAGTTTCGTCTGCCCATATAAAGGGACAAGGATTCACCTTTTCATCCACGCCTTCTTCCTCCTTTGCTCATCCATTTTCGCACACTCGAGCTCCAGCGCCCAAGTCCGCATTTCCCACCTCAACCTTCTCCAACCATGTCCGAAGCGGGAGGCAGGTGGATGGTCTCCTCCGTCACGGAGGGACACATCAAGAAGCTGAGGAGAGCCGGATACCTTCCCGACGACATCGCGCACCGGCTCCCAGATGAGGGGCATCTCATCCCCACCCCCAGGCCCCACGAGAGGGTAGTGTTCCTTACCCATTTCCTCCGCGGACTGGGATTCCCTCTCCACCCATTCGTCCGGGGGCTCATGTTCTACTACGGCCTAGATTTCCACGATCTGGCCCCGAACTTCATCCTCAACATCTCGGCGTTTATCGTCGTGTGCGAGGCCTTCCTCCGCATCAAGCCCCACTTCAGCTTATGGCTGAAGACCTTCAATGTCAAGCCGAAGGTAGTGAGCGGCCGCCAGGCGGAGTGCGGAGGCACCATGGTGGGCAAGATGCCCAACGTCACATGGCTCGAGGGCTCCTTCGTGGAGACCATAAAGGGGTGGCAATCGGGGTAGTTCTACATCACCGAGCCGCGTGACCCTGAATTGGCAGCGGCCTCGAGCTCCGATCTGGCATCCCCACGCGGCTCACCTCCTAGAAAGAGAAGGGCCTGTCCTGGGGTAGTTCGGGAGAGCTGACCAGACTCCAAACATGTATCCAAAACATGGTGAGCAAGAAGCTCAAACTCGTCAACGTAGTCCAGGTCATGCTCATCCGCCGGATCCTCCCGTGTCAACAACGGGCTTTCAACTTGTGGGAGTTCGACCCGGCCCAGCACCAAACTCTGAACAGGCTCTTCGACACAACACACGAGGATGCCTGAAAGGTGCTATTCAAGGGTGCCGAGGTTCCCCCTCCCACTACCGAGGATCGCGGATTCTGGGCGAAGCGCCAAGCCAGTGCGGTAAGCTGTTTTACCTCTTACAGGATACTTGTTTTTCATAGTTTGACTCTATGCAGGATCTACGCTCACGTACCTTTGACAGGACTGGCAGGAGACGGCCGGACAGATCGACTGTCCGGCTCCTTTGCCCGAAGGCCCAGCAGGTGCCCGCTTGGCGGCGCTGCTGGTTCCGGCACCTTATGTGGTGCCGGAGAAGAAGGCCAAGAAGAAGGCCACGGGAACCCGAAAGAGCTCCCGACGCCCGGTGGTGTCGGACTCATCATCCGATGACTCCGAGGCGCACTCCTCCCACGAAGATGAGGAGGAGGAAAAAGAGGCTTCTTCCCCTCCAGCAGGGGGAGAAAATAAAAGGAAGGCCACCCCAACTGCGGAGGCCGGAGGGTCCAAGAAGGGAAGGACCCTTCCTCCGAACTACTCCACCAACGCCGCCAACAGCAAAGAGGAGTGGCTGCCCAGGGCCAAGCCCCTGGCAAAGTCGTAAGTATTCGGACACCAGGGTGACTCGTAGCGTTCCTTTATTGCACAGCTTCTCCTAATGCCAAATATAATCATGCAGTCCGCCCCGAGCCCAAGTCGACATATCGTCGAGTGGTTTCTTGGATTCGTCGGATGTGAATAGCTTTTCACTTCCGACTGCTTCCACCCCTCGCCCTACGGACAACGCCGAGGTGTTGTCCCAAAAGGTTCCAAGCCAAGGGGAGGTGGTCCTGGAGGCGCCGCAAGGCAACCTTCCGGACTGCAGGTGAAAAGGGAGCAAGGCTCCCAAGGGCTCCAAGTCCGGCCCTGGGCCGAACACCGCACCGGAACCTTCAGTGGTTCCGGACTCCGGCATGCGGCCCCCCACTAAGAAGGGCAAGCCTACCGCGCCGGTGACCTCCGTCCAACCGGAGGCACCGGATAACTTGCTGGAGGTGCTTAACGGCGCCTCCATCGACGAGGAGCACCGCACTATTATGAGTGTGGTGATCCAGAAAGTTCAGTTTGCCAAAAGCGGGCTGACTGAAGCCTGTGCCAGCCTTCTAACAGGCTTTGAGGTATGTAAAAAATATATGGAAATATTACCGCATAGACAGTAGCCCCTGATGCTCTGTTTGGTGTTCAGAAAGAAAAGCCGAATAGAGGATCTAATAATATTCGCAGGAGTCTAACATAATTATGTCGATATGCGTATGCAGGCTTCGCTGCTGGCCTCTGCAGCACTGACTGCGGAGGTTGATGGCGCTGAAGCAGAACCTCGAGCGGTCCGAGGAAGAGCTCGGCCTTGCCAAGAAGCAGCTCGAGGAGAGCCAAGGTAAGTAATGCCTTGTCTATATGAGTATGTAAAAAAGATGCAGTTGCAAAAAATGATAGGATCATTGTGGCTATGGCAGGGGCCACGAACGAGGTGGCGGCCCTGAAGCAAGTGCTATCCGAGGCCGAAAACAAAGCGGCCACGGAGCGCACCAAGCGAGGGAAATAGGAAGCGCGGGTGGAGGAGGTGCAGCAAGAGCTCCAGGCTCTCGTGAAAAAACATGAGAGTTTGGAGCTTGACTCGAAGACGCGAGAGTCCGAGCTCGCGGCGAGCCTTAAAGGCGCCAAGTCTGCCAAAGCCGAAGCCCAAAAAGCCCTCCAGGAAATTGAGGCGATGAAGAAGATAGCGGCGGGTAAGGCATTCATGATGCAAAGCAAGCACGTGAAAGTGAATTACTTGTTACTTACCCGAGTCTGGAGCTCTCCAAGAGCGTTCGCAGATTTGCCCCGCAGTGTGTCAGATGCCGCCACCTACTACCGGGCCGAGGAAGGGAGCTCGACGGAGAAGGTGTTCTGGTCTCAGTATGCTGAGGCCGGACACCCGGTGCCCTTGAGCGACCAGCTGAAGCAGTTGGTCGAGCTCCATAAGGTGGCCGAATAGGCCATGAAGGGTCTTATAGTCCGGCTGTGGCCTGGAGAGGCCATGCCTGGGAGCTACTTTGGGCTGGTGAGGCGGCTGGTGGATGCCTGTCCGTGGCTTGAAGTCATCAAGCGCTCCATCTGCATCGAGGGCGCCCGCAGGGTGCTTGCCCATGTTAAAGTACACTGGGGCAATATGGATGCTGAGAAGCTGGTGAAGGATGGGCCACTGCAGGGCAAGGAGCATCGCAACCCCGAGATGTACTATGAGGGCATCCTGAAGGGTGCCTGCCTTGTGGCGGATGAATGTTCCAAGGATGTAATTTTTGAGTGAACTCGCATTTGTGATCCTGTACACTGAAAACTTTTTCATATGCGCTATGCAACGCTTGTTTGAATTTAAAATATTACCTTCTATGCGGCCGTTTATTAGATCTGAGAGATGGCGAGTCGTCGGCTTCTGCCCCTGTGCCACGAGTGCTGGGATGTTCGGGATAAACCTAAGCACTCTTTTTCCCATTCTTGGGTCCTTCGAGGGAGGTGCTCGGCACAACGAACAAGGCAATCGGACTATAATGCATTATCACTCTCACTTAGCGAGAGAATTCTATAATTTTAAATTTCAGCGAAGCCCCTAGTGTCCGGAAGACCTAATTCGCGGCGCTATACACGCCTAGGCCGGACAAAGCCGACTCCTCGCCCTAAGCGGCATAAGTCTTTAGGGACTCGAAACCTCTCGAACAGTGACCAGCTCTCGCCCTATCATCACAGTCAGTTTTAGCTTTCTCTACTGAGGTGCTTAGCCCAGCTGAAATGGGGCACAATCGCAGTAGTTCTCCCAGTGCTACCTTAGCCGATATAGCGGAACATAAGGTACCAAAACATGGGAGCCGGGCAAACCCAACTATTGACCAAAGACATGATTCAGAGCTGATGCATATAATGCTATAAGTTCGGAGTGCCGCACTTGTGGAAGTGTTCGGACTTCTCACGCCGTGTTATGGGGTGCTTGAGCCCCTGGCGTATTGGTCGTACCAAAGTGTACGGGTGCTAAATGTCATGACTGAACATATATACATAAAAAGGAATGAATGGAGAATGCAATAATATACTGAAGCTAAGCATTATTTATTCGAAAAAGGTGCATTAAAGCAGAACGATACAAATAGTGCGATAAGCAAGAGGTGGGACTATTTGACATGTCCCCTCCAGGGGCGAGCTGCGGGATAGTATTTAAGACAGGTATATTGCTTGTTATAGAGACCACCTGGGATTTCCACAGTGTGACGTAGCTTTCTGCCTCCATGGTTGTTGTATCGTGTGTGCAGCAATTGTACTGCCGTACAGGTCTTCTGAAGAGTAAAGTCCTGAAAGTAAGAAAAAATGGTAAAATCTGCAGCCCCTAGTGCGGTTGAGCCGCGTTTTTCGGGCGTGCCGTGCTCGTGCCCCTCCCCTTGTGCCCATGGTATTTTCAGAGCGTAATTATGTACGCGTAGCACGGATTTCGCCGTTTCACGAGGGCTGGGGTTGGGGCCGTATTGCTACGCTCGCTCGGAATGTGCCAGGCGGTCTTGTTGTAGGTTACTCCAGGCGCGTTTGACGGTGTTCGGACGTTTTATCGCCGGACTGGAGAATTGCCTTGAGAGGCTACTTTGGACTTCCGCTGCGAGGGCCGCCGTGTGCTCCTCCGTTCGGAGAGAGCGCTCGGTGTTTCCATTGACTGTAATGACTCCTCGAGGTCCTGGCATCTTGAGCTTGAGGTATGCATAGTGCGGCACCGCATTGAACTTTGCAAACGCGGTTCGCCCGAGCAGTGCATGGTAGCCACTGCGGAACGGGGCTATATCAAAGATTAACTCCTCACGTCGGAAATTATCCGGGGATCCGAAGACCACTTCAAGTGTGACTGAGCCTGTGCAATGAGCCTCTACACCTGGTATGACGCCCTTAAAGGTCGTCTTTGTGGGTTTAATCCTTGAGGGATCTATGCCCATTTTGCGCATTGTGTCCTGATAAAGCAGGTTCAGGCTGCTACCGCCGTCCATAAGGACTCGAGTGAGGTGAAATCTGTCAATGATTGGGTCTAGAACCAATGCGGCAAATCTGCCATGGCGGAGACTAGTGGGGTGGTCCCTGCGATCGAAAGTGATCGGGCAGGAGGACCATGGGTTGAACTTTGGGGCGACTGGCTCCAACGCGTATACATCCTTTATCGCACGCTTCCGCTCCCTCTTGGGGATGTGGGTTGCATATATCATGTTCACCGTCCGCACTTGCGGGGGGAAACCCTTCTGTCCTCTGTTGTTCGGCGGCCGGGGCTCCTCCTCGTCGTCGCTCTGTAGCCCCTTGTCCTTGTTTTCGGCATTTAATTTGCCGGCCTACTTGAACACCCAACAATCCCTATTGGTGTGGTTGGCTGGCTTGTCGGGGGTGCCATGTATCTGACACGAGCGATTGAGTATATGGTCCAAACTGGATGGGCCCGGAGTGCTTCTTTTGAATGGCTTTTTTCGCTGACCGGGCTTAGAGCCTCTGAATCCGGCATTAACTGCGGTGTCCTCTGTATTGTCGCTGTTAATGCGGCGCTTGTGCTTGTTGCGACGTGACCTGCCATTGCTGTCCTTGGTATCCGAATTACCAGGGCTTTTTGACATGTTATTGCTGCGAGCTAGCCAGCTGTCTTCTCCCGCGCAAAAGCGGGTCATGAGTGTCGTGAGGGCTGCCATGGATTTCGGCTTTTCCTGTCCAAGGTGCCGGGAAAGCCACTCGTCGCGGATGTTATCCTTGAAAGCCGCTAGGGCCTCTGCATCCAGACAGTCGAAGATTTGATTTTTCTTGATTAGGAACCGTGTCCAGAATTGTCTGGCCGATTCCTCTGGCTGCTGAATTATGTGGCTCAGGTCATCGTCGTCTGGTGGTCGCACATAGGTGCCCTGGAAGTTGTCGAGGAATGGGGCTTCCAGGTCTTCCCAACACCCAATGGATTCTGCTGGCAAGCTGTTGAGCCAATGCCAAGCTGGTCCTTTGAGCTTGAGTGGGAGGTATTTGATGGCGTGTAAATCGTCGCCACGGGCCATGTGGATATGAAGGAGATAGTCCTCAATACATACTGCGGGATCTGCCGTACCATCGTATGATTCAATATTCACGGGTTTGAAACCCTCTGGGATTTGATGATCCATTACTTCATCTGTGAAGCATAGAGGGTGTGCGGCGCCTCTGTACTGGGCTATATCACGACATAGCTCAAATGAGTTTTGTCTATTGTGTTCGGCCCAGCCGGATTTACTTTTACTGTATCCGGCGTGACGGTTATCGTCTCGTGTCGTGGGGCGCCCACGCGATCCATAGATCGATCTTGTTTGCCTTGCTTTGTCCTCCAATATATCTCACAGGTCTAACGCATTTCTCCGTGCCTTGGAGTTTTTTGAGTGACGCCGGGGTGTGGCTTGAACTGTGGGCCGAGAAGCCTCTCTGTCGCGGCCACGAGGTGGCCGATCAGTCGTTGGGGATGTGGATTTAGATGCTTCCTCCTCTAATCGGGGTAGCAACATGTGCTTTGGGTAGCTCTTGGAGGGGCGTTCGAGTTCGTATTCCTCGGCCGCAAGGACTTCAGTCCATCTGTCGGCTAGCAAGTCTTGATCAGCTCTAAGCTGCTGCTGCTTTTTCTTAAGGCTACTTGTCGTAGCCATGAGCCTGTGCTGGAAGCGCTCTTGCTTGACGGGATCCTCAGGCACGACAAATTCATCATCGTTGAGGCTTGCCTCGTCTTCGGAGGGAGGCATGTAATTATCATCCTCTACCTCTCTATCTGCCGCTCTCTCAGGGGGGCTGGCTTCTCCATCCTCCTGCGCTGAATCTTGCTGGAGGGAGTTGTCTTCGGCACTATCCGGGGTGTTATTATCTCCTGTGCCGGTATCACCGTTTTTGCTTTGGCGGGACTTAGAGCGGCGCCGCTGACGCCGGCGCTTAGGTTGCTTCTTGGAGGGGTCATCCCCCGCTGTTCTGTCGTCATTGCCCTCTTTGGGTGTGTCCACCATATATATATCATATGACGAGGTGGCTTTCCGGTGCCCTATAGGCGCTGGTTCCTGTTCGTCTCCTGCATCGTCGTCCATATCGTCGATGTCTTCGGAGTCGAAGTCGAGCATGTCGGTCAAGTCATCGGCAGTGGCTATGAAGTGGGTGGTGGGTGGGCGTCGAATTTCTTCGTCGTTCGCATCCCAATCCTGCTGGTCATAATCCGGCCAGGACTCTCCTGACAAAGAGAGAGACCTTAGTGAATTCAGTATGTCACTGAAGGGCGAGTGCTGAAAGATATCCGCGGCAGTGAACTCCATGATCGGCACCCAATCGGATTCTATTGGCAGGGGCGCGGATGGTTCAGAGTTCGGTGGAGAGTCCGACAATGCGGAGTCACAGGCCTCGCGAAGGATAAGGATGGTGTTCGGTTCGATCTCCGTTGAGGCTGCTGCCTCCGTGGCGGGGTCTAACCACCCGCCCTCGGTCGGCGCAGGTGGCTCTGAATTGAAGGTCGGAGCGGATGCGGGTGCGGCCTCCAGGATACTGTTCGATGGCAGAGCTAAATCATGCCCATCGTGACAGCGCGACGCACTCGGTAGGGGCTCGAATCCGTCGAAGATCAAGTCTCCGCGGATATCGGCTGTGTAGTTTAGGCTTCCAAACCTGACCTGATGGCCAGGGGCATAGCTTTCAATTTGCTCCAGATGGCCAAGCGAATTGGCCCGCAGTGCAAAGCCGCCGAATACAAAAATCTGTCCGGGGAGAAAAGTCTCACCCTGGACTGCATCACTAACGATGATCGAAGGAGCCATCAAGCCTGATGATGACGACACAGAGGAACTCTCAACGAAAGCACCAATGTCAGTGTCAAAACTGGCGGATCTCGGGTAGGGGGTCCCGAACTGTGTGTCTAAGGCAGATGGTAACAGGAGGCAGGGGACACGATGTTTTACCCAGGTTCGGGCCCTCTTGATGGAGGTAAAACCCTACGTCCTGCTTGATTTATTCTTGATGATATGGGTATTACAAGAGTTGATCTACCACGAGATCGGAGAGGCTAAACCCTAGAAGCTAGCCTATGGTATGATTGTATGTTATCCTATGGACTAAACCCTCCAGTTTATATAGACACCGGAGGGGGCTAGGGTTACATAGAGTCGGTTACAATGGGAGGAGATCTACATATTCGTATTGCCAAGCTTGCCTTCCACGCCAAGGAAAGTCCCATCCGGACACAGGACGAAGTCTTCAATCTTGTATCTTCGTAGTCCAACAGTCCGGACAAAGGTTATAGTCTGGCTGTCCGGACACCCCCTAATCCAGGACTCCCTCAATCACCCTTTCCTCTTCAAGGGAAAACCAACGCAATGCTCAAGAGGTAGCACATATTAATGGGGATCAATGTCGATTTCTGAAAGTTAATGCTCAAGCCAACGGAAGTAGCATAGTCCATCAGAATCCTCTTCATGCATCTTGCCTGTTCAGGGGAGGCTGGCATCATGACGATCATGTCGTCGGCATACTGTATGACCGAGTATTCGTTTGAGGGAGTTGGAATCGGCGATAACATGTGCCCTTTAACAAATGCATCATTTATAGCTGCTTGTAGCAGGTCAGCCGCAACTACAAAAATCAGCGGCGAAAGAGGGTCACCCTAATAGACACCCTTTGTGCAATAAAACATACGACCCGGGACTCCGTTTAGTAGCACTGTCGATTTAGCAGAGCCAAAGATGCACGAGATCCAGCGCAACCATCTGTCATCAAACCCTATATGCTTCATGGTTTCCATCATGGGTGCATGTTCTATTGTGTTGAACGCTTTGGCAAAGTCCAGTTTAAGAGCGAAGGCCTCTCTTCCACAATCTTGACATTGGTGGATGTATTCAAACGAAAAGGCCAAGCAGTCCTAGATGCAGCGATTTTTAAGAAAACCATATTGGTTTCGATGGATTATCCTCAGAATGACTCGCTCAGTCTGTTTGCTAGGATTTTGGTGATGAGTCGGACACAGCAATTCAGCATCGTGATGGGTTTATAGTCATTAGCTGCCTTGGGTGATTGGATTTTTGGAATGAGGGTGATATAACCAGTGGTAAGACTTTCTAGGTTGAGTTTTCCATCATAAAAATCAAAACACAACTGATAGAAGTCCTTTTTGACGATGTGCCAGCAGTTCTTGAGGAAGCAACCATTAAAACTATCCGGGCCTAGAGCCCTATCTGGTGGCATTTCTTTAACCACTTGGTCAATATCCTCATGCATGAACGGGGCCGTGAGCTCATCTAATCCATCTATTTTTTATGATAGATGGTAGGTCGAAGATCATATTCACCTCGTTTGAATGGCCCAGCCTACTCTTGTATGCATGAAACAGAGTAGCCTCTTTTCCGATATGGTCATTCACAATCGTGCCATCATCCAACCGAAGAGTTGCAATCGAGTTATGTCTAAGTCACTCAGTGGCAATGAAATGGAAAAACTTGGTGTTACCATCACCCACCTGAAAGTATCGAATCGTACATCTCTTCTTCCAGTACTCCTTATATTCAAGCAAATTAATTATATGAGTTTTATGATGCATCTGAAGTTCCTCTGTGGAATAGTAAGTGTTCTTCTTTCTTCAAGTCCGTCAAGCTGCAACAGGGCCCAGTTGGATTTGTCGATCAGAACTGGCAACCGAGAAATTCTCTTACTCCAGTTTTTGAGAGTATATCTCATGTTTTTCATCTTTTTGCATATTTTGGCTGCTGAATTTTTTGCGTGACATGGTTTCTGCCAAGAGGATTGGACTGTCTGAAAGAAACCTGAGTGTTTAACCCAGAAATTCTCATAGCGGAAGATGTTAGATTTGGGCACAGTTGATTCTATGTCAACCACACATGGCACATGGTCACACACCGGCTTGCCTAACAGCACGACCATCGTGTTAGGGTATTTCGACGTCCAGCTGACGGATGTGAAGTACCAATCAAGTTGTTCTAACAGTGGGGATTGCTACATATTACTCCATGTATACGATCGACCTTTTATTGGCAGCTCGACAAGTGATTGTGCACGGATCATGTTGTTGAAGGTAAGCATGCCATTCACATCTCCACCTGGCTTGTTCCTATTATCTGGCGCATGGATGTAATTAAAGTCACTGATGATTAGCCAGTCATTATTATCATCAATATTTAGATTGAAGAACCAATCCGTGTAAACCTGCCTCTCAGGGCCAGAGCAAGGACCATACAAATTTATCAAATTCCAAGAGAAGTTGAATGCTCAGAAGTAAAGGATTCAGTAAATAATGTAGTTACAGTGAACACATCACTGCTCCAGATAGTGATGATGCCTCCAGATAGTCCACAAGATGGCACAAAAACAAACTTATCAAAAAAATTGGACAGAAGGATTTAATAAAAGCTAGATCAAAAGTCAATTGCTTTTGTTTCATGAATGCAAACCACTGAACATCCACTGCTTTCAATGGCATTGCAAAGAGCCAACGGTTTTTCTCCCGAGTTTATTCCACATATGTTCTAGCAGAGAATCTTCCATGGCCTACCACATGTCATGGCTTCTGTTTTGGAGAGGGAGAACCTTCCTGAAGACTAGCAAGCAACTTCTTCGGGCTGAGCTCCTGAGGGGGAATATCACACATGTTGGCGCCAATGTTCTGGATGATGGAAATAGGTGTAGGAGGTGGAATGGACAAGTCCATTCCCATGCCGTTCTTTTGAATAGTAGTTAAAACACTAGAAGTGTTCTTTGCAGGCACTCTTGGCACTGCCCTCGGTTTAACCTTGGAGGCAACTTTCTTAGCATCAGTTATCTGTCAGACCCTGAAACCATCATATTTGGTGGAGCTGGTGCTATGCCTCAGCCCTGCAGTATCCACATGTGTTTTTCAGATTGCACCCATTTTTGAAGAAGACCAGGAGCACTAATAGAAGTGTATTCAGAGAATTCAGCATGTGTGTTGATATGAGTGTGGGACAAGGGGTCTGGAACAGTAACAGCAGGTTGTGAAGTTTCAGAGATCAAGGTAGTGTTAACATTCAGTATAATACCGAACATTCCCATATTCACAGGGCTAACAAACTCCTCCCAAATAATTCTGTCAATAAATATAACCTGGGATAGCTGAGGAAAAAAAGCAGATTGTGCTATTTTGAGGGCAAATGTTCTGATAGATATCTTGATAAATGCACCTGCATAAGTTAACACAGAAAAAACATAGTTGATAGGCAAGACCCCGATAGGATGCTGCTCCGAGTCTTCAATTGTGGGGATAAAGTGTCCATGAGTGACAAACCATAACAGATCAAGAAAACCAGTTGCATCTCTGAACATGACTGTCGTGTCAATACCACTAGCTATACTGAAGACAAAACTAGGTGTTACAATTCCACGGAGAATGGCGGACGAGCTTGGATGATCAGCATTCTTGTGGGAGGAGTTAGCCTTCTTTTGGTTGGGTAGACTGGGTGGCAGGGTTTGCAGAGGATGATAATAGTGAGCCACAAGTGACGATCTCGAAACTACAGGAGGTGTCCCCGAGACAGACTGGATTGAAGTTTTTCTGATATAATATCCTTGTTCCATCCAAATCTCCTCGCGTCGTGATTTTTGCTACTAGTTTTCCCACTTATATTACGGATTGGCGGTTTGGAATTCCGGGCTGTGATGTGCGACTTGGGCCTCCAAAAGAGCCAAAAGAGCCTAGTTGACAAAGTCCCGCACTGTTTGCCCGTGTGACCCAAAAAGTGGTAACTGGAGCATACGAGATGCGCCGGACAAAGAGTAGACCGGTGGTTAGTCCTATTGCAGCACGAGCAAAGAGCAGGTCCACAAGTACATGCATGATAAAAAATGCATTTATAACATCTGTGTGCCTTGCAACTCAAAATGGTATGGCCAATTGCAATACAGTACAGTTATCACATCGTCCAATGCCTGACATAATATAATTCTTAGGTGGGACAAAATTGATGCCGCATACCTCCGCAATGACCTGGTCTGAGTACTTCGCATAGGGAAGGTCCAATATATGGAAAAGAATCTCGTCAATAATGTCATTCCATAGTACTGAGCTCCGTTGAGATCCATTGGGACCTGCCATATCCATGCAGACCGGGATATGGAAACTACCCAAAAAGATTGATTCAGTTGCAGAAACCAGTGCGCGGTCCGAGAGGTACGTGGGAAAAACTGACCGAACTGAATTACCGGTGCATTCAAACTGGGTAAGTCTCCAGCCGGCAAAGTAAGGTTGACCGGATGGATCGCCGGCGGTGATCGTCCATCGAGATGTACAATATGATCATGTTCAACCGCATTAAAATCCTTCAAAAGAGATCCTCTAACAAGCGAAAAACCCATAGGGAAACCAAATTTAGCCAATTTTGTATGTGATGAATCGTCATTGAGCGAATTGTTCTCCAGAAAACTAAGATTGGACTTAACAGCCAGAGGCGTACGAATAGCAATATCTTTTAAATGATGATCTGAACGCCAAAGATGATTGGAGAGACGGCCATGTCCGGAGTCCCAAGCCTTATAAAGGCTAAAATGACATATAAAGTCTGGCCAAACCCTGTCCTTGAGCCGATAAATGAAATGTCCAACATTGTTCCTTTACATTCAGAGCTTGTACATCCAAAAATAAAAAGCACGTGACAATATTTGCTTCCCTCTATGAAGGGCTTATCTTTTACCTTTATTTATTTATTTTTCATGCAAGAGTCACTAGTGTTCTCCTCTATTCCTTTTTCATTTTTCTCTTTGCAAGCATCATGTGGTGGGGAAAGATCTAGGCATATATATCAAGTTGTATATGAGTGATCATGAGTTATTATTGTTTAAAGGATCGATATAGTTGACTAGAGGGGGTGAATAGGCAACTAACAATTTTTAGCTTTTCTTTACCAAATTATACTTTGCATCAAAGTAGGTTGTCTAGATGTGCAACTAGGTGAGCAACCTATATGATGCAACAACAACAAGCACACAAGCAAGCAAGGGAAGTAACACAAATAAGCTTGCACAAGTAAAGGTACGAGATAACCAAGAGTGGAGCTGGTGAAGACGAGGATGTGTTACCAAAGTTCCTTCCTTTTGAGAGGAAGTACGTCTCCGTTGGAGCGGTGTGAAGACACAATGCTCCCCAAGAAGCCACTAGGGCCACTGTATTCTCCTCACGCCCTCACACAATGCGAGATGCCATGATTCCACTATTGCTGCCCTTGGAGGCGGCGACCGGACCTTTACAAACAATGTTGGGGCAATCTCCACAACTTAATCGGAGGCTCCCAACAACACCACGAAGCTTCACCACAATGGACTATGGCTCCGTGGTGACCTCAATCGTCTAGGGTACTCAAACACCCAAGAGTAACAAGATCCGCTTGGGATTAGTGGGGGAATCAAATTTCTCTTGGTGGAAGTGTAGATCAGGGCCTTCTCAACCAATCCCGAGCAAATCAACAAGTTTGATTGGCTAGGGAGAGAGATCGGGCGAAAATGGAGCTTGGAGCATTAATGGAGCTTTTAAGGGAAGAGGTGAGTCAACTTTGGGGAAGAAGACCCCCTTATATAGTGGGGGAAATAATCCAACCGTTACCCCCTGAACAGCCCCACAGAGGGCGGTACTACCGCTGGGACCGCGGTACTACCGCCCCCCCCACGCGGTACTGTCGTTCGGACCCCTGCGCGGTACTACCGCGGTGGTAGGGCGGTACTACCGCTCTCGAGCGGCACTACCGCATCTACTGCCGCTGCTTAGTACCGCAAAATCCGACACGAGAGGCGGCCCCCTCGAATCGACGCGGTAGGAGCCCGGTGCCGCAATGGTACTACGGCTGAGGACCCACAGGCGGTACTACCGCTGCCGAGCGGTACTGCCGCCTGTGGCTCTTGAGTGGTACTACCACTGGGAACCGCGGTACTACCGCTGGGCCCCAAAACAAGCACAAAGGAAGGGGAAAGAGCTCTCCATTGAAGCGGAAAGGCTCAGAGGGTGTGAAAAGGATGTGTACGTGTTGATTCCACCCTAGCCTTACCAAAGCGGACCCCCTCTTGATAGTACGGTGCCTCCTACGAAACTAGTCCACCAAAATAGAAACAAAAGAGCTACACCGTCTTGAATAACACTCCCAGGGGAAAGAAATCGTCTCGTGCCAAAGGATGAAACTCTAAAATGCTCAAGGCACACGATTAGTCCGCAAACATGTTGTCATCAATCACCAAACTACATCGAGAGAGATATGCCTTAACAATCTCCCCCTTTTTGGTGGATTGATGACAACCAGGGATTTGCACAAAGATAAGACATGAAAGTAAATATACTTAGAACTAAAAAATATAGACGGGCTACCCCTGAATGTGTGCACCTAGTTAGTAGTGCCTTTGGAATGCAGGACACACACATTAGGATCAACACTCTCCCTATATTTTATAGTCCAACATCCTAAGCCAAGGATACATGAGAGCAGCGTATATAACAGGATAAGCATGCAACTCATAAGATACTAAAGTACTAGAAAGACATAGATATTGATAAGGTAACGATAAGGTATCATATGTCTCACACCATATGTCTGGAACTTAGGTCTCACGGGCACAACACCAAACAACGCAAACGGCGAGAAAACACAACGACACCACAAAGACACACTCGCAAACACAGCAACAACACAAATCCCTAAACTCTCTCCCCCTTTGGCATCGAGACACCAAAAGGGAAAAAAGCATTGCTACAGCTCCAGGTGATAGCAAGCCGAGGATCTCGAACATCACATCCCAGCGGGATCGTCTGCACCACCGTCATCGGTCGGAAACTGCTCGGCGTCTGAATCAGTCCACGGACAGTGCTGCTGAATCCACTCCTCCTCAGTGATCCGGCCCTCAGAACCGCCGGCAACGGTCGCACCCAGCTGACGCATGAGCTCCTTGTGACGCCCCCTAGCCTGCTTCTCAGCCACATGAGTCATGTACTGACCATGAGACTCCATACAGAAGAGCTTCTTCATCTTGCGATTGAGCTTCTTTGCCCAAGAGGGCTCTGCTCCAGAAGGCTCATAGTCCTCCTCATCATCATCGGCCTCAGCCCCGCCCTCGATCTCCATGTCAGCAGTAGTAGATGGACCCCGGATTTAGGAGCTGGGGTGCCCCAATTGTCCTTCCTCAGACGCTTGATCTCATGAGAAACCAATTCTCCAGTTTCCAGCATAACCTTGGGATAGACATGTGCCCAGGCATTCTCAATGAGCAGCATGATGAACGGACCATAGATCGGGCACTTGTGCTCAGAAACGGCAGAAAGAAGTTCTGACCACATAACATGAGAAATGTCCAGGGACTCGCCAGTGTTTGCTTCCTTCTCATGCTGGCAGAAGAGAAGCATGTCCACGAGATAGGAGTGGACCATATCCAGATTCCCGATGCGAGGGAAGAGAGTCTCTCGGAAGACACGATGAAGGATGTCCAGAAAGGTAGACAACTCATAGGTTTCCTTCTTAGTCATAGGGTGAACCTTCACAGAATACTAGGGCCAGAGGGCTTGCTTGTGAGTGGAGGAAGCATTGCAGTGAGGGCAGAAGCCGACTGGAGTCTCAAGCCCGTGATCTTCCACCCCAAGTAACTCCATGAAGGCCTTCCACTTGACAGAAAGCAACTTGCCATTTGTCATCCAAGTCAGAGTCCTTTCTGCATCAGTTCCAAGATGGACAGTAGCATAGAATTGAGCCACCATATCTGAATCAAAATCCTTGTTGAACTGCATGATTCTGAGAATGTTCAGCTAAGAACACATCTGAAGGGCTTCGGCAAAGTACTCAGGATCCTTCTCCATAGCATCCGTGTCGATGGAGCGTACATCAACATAGAGATTCTTCTTAGCCTTGATCACATCAAAGTAGATGGCAAACTAAAAGCGGTTCCAGAATGGGCGGTTGACCAAAGTGGGGTCTTGGTCTTCCTCATAGGGGTTGTGGTGACGCCTTGTCCAGAATTCCTTGGCAGACATCCCAGGCACAGTCTTCCCCTTTGGCTTGCTGGCAGATTTCTTCAAGAGCTTTGGAGCACTTGAGGAAGCACCCGCTGGCGGCGGTGGAGCACTTGAGGAACCACTTGCTGACTCAGATGTGCGGTAGCGCTTTGACGTTGCACGACCGGGGTTGACATGGTGGACCTGCTGCTCAGGATGATCATCACCTGGAACCAAACACACGAGCAAAAGAAACAAAACGAAAGAAAGAGCATAAGCCACTAAACAAAACAACATGGATCAAAATGTGGTAGGAAATGATGGAACTGGGCATCCAATGGTAGTATCGCGACCCAACCGCGACAGTATCGCTCGCGCGGTAGTACCGCTCAGGATGGGCGGTAGTACCGCTCAAGACGGGGACCGGCAGTTCCCTACTGCCGTGGACAGATCCAGCACTACCGGAGATGCCAAATTCAAAAATAGGCCTACCAAACATCAATCCAAAGGGCCTAGATGCCAACTCCATCCTACTCAAGCCTCGACATAGCCAAAAGACAAGAAAAACAATGCCTATTGCCCCTAAAAACTAGATGCAATATCTAGGCAAAGAGAGAACGGGAGCAGGGGCAATACCGGCATCCATGTCTAGAGGACGAGGTGGGGATCGACTCCACCGGAGGAAATGGAGAGGGACGGCATGAGAACGGCGGTGAGGGCAGAAGCCGACTGGAGTCTCAAGCCCGTGATCTTCCACCCCAAGTAACTCCATGAAGGCCTTCCACTTGACAGAAAGCAACTTGCCATTTGTCATCCAAGTCAGAGTCCTTTCTGCATCAGTTCCAAGATGGACAGTAGCATAGAATTGAGCCACCATATCTGAATCAAAATCCTTGTTGAACTGCATGATTCTGAGAATGTTCAGCTAAGAACACATCTGAAGGGCTTCGGCAAAGTACTCAGGATCCTTCTCCATAGCATCCGTGTCGATGGAGCGTACATCAACATAGAGATTCTTCTTAGCCTTGATCACATCAAAGTAGATGGCAAACTGAAAGCGGTTCCAGAATGGGCGGTTGACCAAAGTGGGGTCTTGGTCTTCCTCATAGGGGTTGCGGTGACGCCTTGTCCAGAATTCCTTGGCAGACATCCCAGGCACAGTCTTCCCCTTTGGCTTGCTGGCAGATTTCTTCAAGAGCTTTGGAGCACTTGAGGAAGCACCCGCTGGCGGCGGTGGAGCACTTGAGGAACCACTTGCTGACTCAGATGTGCGGTAGCGCTTTGACGTTGCACGACCGGGGTTGACATGGTGGACCTGCTGCTCAGGATGATCATCACCTGGAACCAAACACACGAGCAAAAGAAACAAAACGAAAGAAAGAGCATAAGCCACTAAACAAAACAACATGGATCAAAATGTGGTAGGAAATGATGGAACTGGGCATCCAATGGTAGTACCGCGACCCAACCGCGACAGTATCGCTCACGCGGTAGTACCGCTCAGGATGGGCGGTAGTACCGCTCAAGACAGGGACCGGCAGTTCCCTACTGCCGTGGACAGATCCGGCACTACCGGAGATGCCAAATTCAAAAATAGGCCTACCAAACATCAATCCAAAGGGCCTAGATGCCAACTCCATCCTACTCAAGCCTCGACATAGCCAAAAGACAAGAAAAACAATGCCTATTGCCCCTAAAAACTAGATGCAATATCTAGGCAAAGAGAGAACGGGAGCGGGGGCAATACCGGCATCCATGTCTAGAGGACGAGGTGGGGATCGACTCCACCGGAGGAAATGGAGAGGGACGGCATGAGAACGGCGGTCGGCCAAAGTCCTCCTGCAGCGAGACATCGCTGGAGCGATGAGGAATACGAGCGAGTGGGGGCGAATGGGTATGGGGGAGAAAACAACTCCCCCTGCCCCAACATAACACCCCATCGCCCGCCCCGCAGCGGTAGTACCGCTAGACACTCATCAGCGGTAGTACCGCGCACACAACGGTAGTACCGCTCAGCCGCAAAAAGGACTGGCCAAAAAGGCTTAGCTCAAGAAAATAAACCGAGAAGAAAATGCGAACAAACACACACACAAAACCAACAAAAAGGAATGAGAAACACACACCTCCCCAAGAGAGGGCGGTGGCCGAGGCCACCTATGTTTGAGTTCAGTGGTATGTCGCCGCGAAGATTTTAACCTTGGGCCCATGACCAACACTCATCTTTGAAGCACAAGTACCATAAAAATGGCTAATGTGAAAGAGTTTGATTAGTTTATGCATTATGGGGGAGGGAAAGTTTATTGAGAGAACAACACTACCCCTATGTCCATGCCTACATCTAAACTAGACATCAATATGAGTGTGGTGGGGTGTGCAAGGGTTCAAGTCACATTGCTCGAATCAATGATATTTAGCTCATGCCTTAACTTGCGAAATCTTGCTTCATCCAAGGGCTTCGTGAAAATATCTGCAAGGTTATCATGAGTGTTGACATAGTTGAGCTTGATCTCCCCTCGCCTAATGTGATCCCGGATGAAGTGATACCGAATCTCAATGTGCTTCGTCTTGAAGTGTTGTACCGGGTTGAGAGAAATCTTGATGGCACTTTCATTTCACACCAAAGAGGCACTTTGTCACAAATGACACCGTAATCCTTTAAAGTTTGCCTCATCCATAGGAGTTGTGCACAACAACTACCGGCTGCCACATACTCCGCTTCAGTGGGCGAGAGAGACACAGAACTTTGCTTCTTGGAAGACCAACTCACCAAAGAGCAACCAAGAAATTGGCACCCTCCGGAAGTGGACTTCCTATCCACTTTGTCTCCCGCCCAATCGGAGTCCGAATATCCTACAAGCTTGAAGTTCGCTCCTCTTGGGTACCATAAGCCAAAGTTTGGGGTATGAGCCAAATATCGAAAGATTCGCTTGACCGCCACAAAGTGGCTTTCCTTAGGTGCGGCTTGAAACCATGCACAAATCCCCACACTCAACATGATATCCGGTCTAGATGCACAAAGGTAAAGCAAGGAGCTGATCATGGAGCGATATACCTTTTGATCCACCGCTTTACCATTGGGATCAATGTCAAGTTGGAACTTGGTGGGCATTGGAGTGGAAGCCGGCTTGACATCACTTAGCTTGAATCTCTTGAGCATGTCTTGAGTGTATTTGGCTTGGTTGATGAAGGTTCCTTCTCTTCTTTGCTTCACTTCGAACCCGAGAAAGAACTTCAACTCTCCCATGGAAGACATCTCGAACTTTGAGGTCATGAGAGCGGAAAATTCCTCATTGAAAGCTTTGTTAGGGGAACCAAAGATAATATCATCAACATATAATTGGCACACAAACAACTCCCCTTTGACCTTCTTAGTAAAAAGAGTGGGGTCGATTAGCCCAACTTCAAAACCACGGTCTTGTAACAACTCGGTAAGGTGGTCATACCACGCATGTGGGGCTTGTTTAAGGCCATAGAGTGCCTTATCAAGTTGATACACATGATCGGGAAAGTAGGGATCCTCGAACCCGGGGGGTTACTTGACATAAACCAACTCATTAATGGGACCATTAAAAAAGCACTCTTCACATCCATTTGTTGTAACTTAAAGTTATGATGAGAAGCATATGCAATCAACATGTGAATGGATTCAAGACGGGCAACGGGGGCAAAGGTTTCACTGTAGTCGATACCCTCAACTTGGGAGTAGCCTTGTGCTACCAACCGAGCCTTGTTGCGAATGATAATCCCATGAGCATCTTGCTTGTTCTTGAATATCCACTTGGTTCCAATGACATTGTGGTTCCCCGTTGTCCTTGGCACCAATCTCCACACCTTGTTGCGCTCGAAGTTGTTGAATTCTTCATGCATGGCATTGAGCCAATCCGGATCTTCGAGCGCCTCATAGAACTTTTGGGGTTCAACACAAGAGACAAATGCGTGATATTCACAATAGTTTTCTAATTGTCTATGAGTGCTTACCCCCTTTCTTAAGCTTCCAAGCACATTTGTCATGAGATGATCCTGGGTGGAGAGCTTGGAAGCAATCTTGGAGGCACGACGCTCCAATTCCTCCTCGGGGGTGAGACGAGGAGTGGTCACTTGATCATCTTGAGCGCCGTCTTGAGCTTGTTCTTGATCTCGAAGAAGCTCTTGATCTTGAACTTGCTCGGAGGAGAGAACTTGACCTTGGGTATCACTTGATGTTACAACACCATCTTGACATTGACCTTGCCCTTGGTCTTGTTCTTGAGGTTGAGGGCCTTCACTTTGTTCTTCGGAAGCGTGTGGGCCTTGGGTTGGTGATGGCTCCATAAGAGTGGAGCATTGTCCTTCTCCTTCGGCCACAAGGGGTTCCTCAATGGGTAGGATAAAACCAACACCCATTCTTCTTATGGCTTGGGGAGGAATTTCATCACCTACATCACAAGTGCCACTTTGCTCCACTAGGGAGCCATTATTCTCATCAAACTCCACGTTACATGTCTCCTCAATAAGTCATGTGGACTTATTGAGGACACGGTAAGCATGGGAGTTTGTAGCATAACCAACAAATATGCCCTCATGAGCTCTAGCCTCAAATTTAGACAAACGAACACCTTTATTGAGAATGAAACACTTACACCCGAACACCCGGAAGTACTTGAGGTTGGGCTTGTTCCCGATGAGTATCTCATATGGAGTCTTGTTCAAGCCTTTGCGGAAGTAGAGTCGATTTGATGCATGACACGCGGTGTTGATGGCTTCGGCCCAAAAGTTGTATGGAGACTTGAACTCCGCCATCATGGTCCTTGCCGCATCCATCAACGCCCGGTTCTTCCTCTCCGCTACACCATTTTGTTGAGGGGTGTATGGTGCAGAATATTGATGCTTGATCCCCTCATCACTAAGAAACTCATCCAAGGTGTAGTTCTTGAACTCGGTGCCGTTGTCACTTCTTATAGTCAAGATCTTTGCATTGTGTTGACGTTGAGCCTCATTTGCAAAGTCGATGACGGTTTGTTGGGTCTCACTCTTCCTCTTGAAGAAATATACCCAAGTGTATCTTGAATAATCATCCACAATCGCCAAGCAATACTTCCTACCCCCAAGACTATCAAAAGATGGAGGCCCAAAGAGATCCATGTGAAGGAGCTCCAAAGGCCTCTTCGAGAAAATGATAGTCATGGGAGGGTGAGCCTTTTCATGTAGCTTTCCTTTGATACAAGCACTGCAAGCACGATCTTTGGCAAAACTAACATTTGTTAGTCCACGGACATGGTCCCCCTTGAGAAGACTTTTCAAATATCTCATATTGACATGGGAAAGACGGCGGTGCCAAAGCCATCCCACGTCAACTTTAGCCATTAGGCATGTCGCGGTCTTAGTGAGTCGCTCCGAAAAGTTGATCACATAGAGACCGTTTTCAACATGCCCAACAAGGCTACTTTAAGAGTCTTGCTCCACAAGAGGGCCACGGTATCAACATGAAAGAAGGTGGCAAAACCCATGAGTGCTAGTTGACGAACAGAAAGTAAATTGTATGCAAGGGACTCAACAAGCATGACCTTCTCGATCGTAAGATCATGAGAAATGAAAACCTTGCCGAGTCCCAATACCTTAGAGGACGAGGCGTCACCCCACTCGACGTTGGTGGGCATGGATGGAATCTTTTGCACATCCACCACCAAGTCCTTACTTCCAGTCATATGATTAGTAGCTCCACTATCGAGCAACCATGAACCCCCACCGGAAGAAAACACCTACAAGAGATCAATGCTTGGTTTTAGGTACCCATTTTGTAATGGGTCCTTTGATGTTAGTAACAAGGGTCTTAGGAACCCAAATAGACCATTCAATGTACTCATAAGGAGAACCAACGAATTTGGCATAAACATGCCCATCTCTAGCACACGACACAACACATAAGAAGGGTTAAAGTCACCGGCTTTGTTGGGAAGGGAAGTGTTGCCCTTCTTGGCATCGCTACCCCTCACGGTGTTCTTCTCCTTCTCGTTAGTAGCACCCTCTCCCTCCTTCACAAAGGTTTGCTTGAGAGGAGGAGGTCGTTTGGCCTTGTCATTCTTCTTCTTGTTCTTGGACTTGGGCACGTACCCAATCCCTTCCTTGGCCACAACTCCCTTTTGGTTGGTCAAAAGGTCGTTGAGGTTCTTCTCGCCTTGTATGCAAGACACAAGACCTTTCTAAAGTTGCACCTTTAACTTGGCGTTCTCCTCAACAAGATGCACGTGCTCACAACATGGGTTAGTAGCATTTGCATTATCAACTAACATCATACGAGGAAAAGTGGCTTTCTCCTTGGTTAGCTTTACTTGAAGTTGATCATGAGACTCTTTGAGGCTAGCATGAGCACCCTTCAAGACCTTGTGAGCCTTGTCAAGTAGGTCAAACTCCTCTTTGAGTCTAGCAAGATCAACCCCAAGCTTGGCCTTCTCGGAGTTTAGCACGCGAGAAACCACAAGAGCATGATCAAAATCTTTCTTGAACTTAGCATGATCAATGTTGTGTGACTCCTCAAGAGCCAAACGAAGACCACGCTCTTCCTCAAGAGCATTGGAAAGATCCGAAATCTCATCGGCATAGTCACGACTATGCCCCTCCATCTTGGAGATAGTATCTTCGTGAGCCTCGATCATGTCATTGGCTTCACCAAGTTGTTCCAAGAGAGCAACAAAATGCTTCTTGGATTTACCCTTGAGTTTACCCATAAAGGACTCAAACTCATTTTCCTCCACACTAGATCCCTCATATTCATCAATGCAATCTGCTAAGGAAGGATTATTAATGATGGTAGTTTTGATGTTGGGGGTTACCTTGTTGGTGGCTTTAGCCATGAGGCACTTGGCGGTGATGTTCTCATTGGGTGAGTCGAAGATAGACACTCGTGGAGTTGTTGCAATGGCAACGGAGGCCATGGCAACCGACTCACCATCTTCATCATCATCATCATCATCCTCATGGTACTCTTCTTGAACCACCAACGCCTTGTGAGGGGTCTTCTTGGTGAAGTTGCTCTTTTTTGGGAAAGACTTGGCTTTGTCCTTTCGGATGAGCTTGCAACCATTGTCTTCCCTCTTCTCATACGGGCACTCCGCAACAAAATGGCTCACATTGCCACAATTATAGCAAGTCCTCACACGTTGCTTGCTCTTCGTGCCACTTGAGATGTTCTTGTTGAAGTTTGGCCTTGAGTTTTTCTTGCTCCAAAATTGCCTTGAAGCAAGTGCCATGTGTTCATGATAGGTATACTTTGTATCTTCGGGGTTGCTTTCCTCTTCTTCTTCTTCTTCAACACAAACCTTGGCCTTCAATGCAAGGTTGGGCTTCTTTGCCCTTTGAGAGCAAAGCACCACATTGTCGGCGGTCTTGTCCAAGATGCTCATAGCCACAAACTCATCCAACACCTCACTTGAGGACAAGGTGTGGAAGTCCGGCCTTTGACGAATGACGGAGGACATAGCCTTATGGTAAGGCATCATTGCCTTGAGGAATTTGTGCTTGATCCAATTGTCATCCGTGTCCTTGCTCCCATGATCTTAGAGTGAAACCGTGAGTTTGGTTACTCTTCGATAAAGCTCACGAGGTTCTTCATCTTCCTTCATAGCAAACTCATCGGCTTCATCTTGCACCACTTCGTAGTTAGAGCGTTGAATGCTTGCGCTTCCCCGGTAGAGAGAAACAACTTGGTGCCATGCATCTTTGGCTATGGCGTAGGGCCGAAGGTGAGGAAGATCTTCGGGTGTAATTGCATCTTGGATTATGAAGAGAGCATTCTCATTGAATTGATTATCCGCGGCTTCTCTTGGAGTGAAGTTGCTTTGGTCATGTGGATAGAAACCTTCTTCAATGATTCTCCAAAGATTAGTATTCACATGATTTAAATGACGCTTAAACCGATAGACCCAAGAATAAAAATCCTCATTTTTCACAATCTTAGGGGGAGGACCGGCATGATTCAAATGAGTAGAGGGAATCGGTCCACCATACACAAGTGGAGGTTCCACATGGACAAAGGTGTCGGTGCCATTCTTACCACTAGATGAAGGAGCTTTTTCACTAATAGCACCCCCCTTGTCGGAGTTAGCATCCATCACCTTGTTAATGGGATCACCCACTTTCAAAGGTGCGGTGGATAGTTTAAGCCCTTCTATGAATTTATTAAACATGCTTTCAACCTCGGTCGTCATGGAGGTTTTCAATGTTTCCAAGGCCACATTGAATTCCTCACGAGAGACTGTGGTTTCCCCATTGCTCGTAGACGAGATAGGATTCACACCCGAGTGCTCCTCCACACCGTCTACGGTGTCAACCAGACTCTTCGGACGGTAAAGTCCTTAGTAAAGAGATGAGGCTCTGATACCAATTGAAAGGATCGATATAGTTGACTAGAGAGGTGAATAGGCAACTAACAATTTTTAGCTTTTCTTTACCAAATTATACTTTGCATCAAAGTAGGTTGTCTAGATGTGCAACTAGGTGAGCAACCTATATGATGCAACAACAACAAGCACACAAGCAAGCAAGGGAAGTAACACAAATAAGCTTGCACAAGTAAAGGTACGAGATAACCAAGAGTGGAGCTGGTGAAGACGAGGATGTGTTACCAAAGTTCCTTCCTTTTGAGAGGAAGTACGTCTCCGTTGGAGCGGTGTGAAGACACAATGCTCCCCAAGAAGCCACTAGGGCCACTGTATTCTCCTCACGCCCTCACACAATGCGAGATGCCATGATTCCACTATTGGTGCCCTTGGAGGCGGCGACCGAACATTTACAAACAAGGTTGGGGAAATCTCCACAACTTAATCGGAGTCTCCCAACAACACCACGAAGCTTCACCACAATGGACTATGGCTTCGTGGTGACCTCAATCGTCTAGGGTGCTCAAACACCCAAGAGTAACAAGATCTGCTAGGGATTAGTGGGGGAATCAAATTTATCTTGGTGGAAGTGTAGATCAGGGCCTTCTCAACCAATCCCGAGAAAATCAACAAGTTTGATTGGCTAGGGAGAGAGATCGGGCGAAAATGGAGCTTGGAGCATTAATGGAGCTTTTAAGGGAAGAGGTGAGTCGAACTTTGGGGAAGAAGACCCCCTTATATAGTGGGGGAAACAACCCAACTGTTACCCCCTGAACAACCCCGCAGAGGGCAGTACTACCGCTGAGGGCAGCGGTACTACCGCTGGGACCGCGGTACTACCGCTCCCCCACGCGGTACTGCCGTTCGGACCCCTGCGCAGTACTACCGCGGTGGTAGGGTGGTACTACCGCTCTCGAGCGGCACTACCACATCTACTGTCGCTGCTTAGTACCGCACAATTCGACACAAGTGCCGACCCCCTTGAATTGACGTGGTAGGAGCCCGGTGCCGCAGCGGTACTACGTCTGAGGACCCACAGGCGGTACTACCGCACCTGTGGCTCTTGAGCGGTACTACCGCTGGGACCCAAAACAAGCACAAAGGAAGGGGAAAGAGCTTTCCATTGAAGCGGAAAGGCTCAGAGGGCGTGAAAAGGATGTGTACGTGTTGATTCCACCCTAGCCTTACCAAAGTGGGCGCCCTCTTGATAGTACGGTGCCTCCTACGAAACTAGTCCACCAAAATAGAAACGAAAGAGCCACACCATCTTGAATAACACTCCGAGGGGAAATAAATCGTCTCGTGCCAAAGGATGAAACTTTGAAATGCTCAAAGCACACGATTATTCCGCAAACATGTTGTCATCAATCACCAAAACTACATCGAGAGAGATATGCCTTAACAATTGTTGACATTACTCTTGATGTAAATGAGTTGGGAGGTGAAATTATAAGCCCCTATCTTTCTACGTGTCTGACTGAAACTTTTGCTTCGTATATATATATGTCATGAGTGTCAGCAATCATAAAAGAGTAAATGATAGTTGAGTATGTGGACTTGCTAAACAAAAGTTCTTACATGAGACCCTTCCCGGAAATATGATGAATTTTAATTGCTTTGTTGACTAAGATCATAGTTTGTTAGTTTTCAAGAAAGTTTATGCTTTATACTTTCTTATTGTGATGAATTGTTACTTGTTCATGAGAAGTTCTATGATAATATATATTGCTGCTATGGTAATGATCATGACGCTACTATGTTTGTATTTGGTTTTTATCAACACCTCTCTCTTTAAATATGTGTTCATGATTATCGATATTGGCTTTCGCTTCAGGACAAGCGAGGTCTAAGCTTGGGGGAGTTGATACGTCCATTTTGCATCATGTTTTCCTACCGTTATTTATAACGTTTTTGATCATTATAACACTTTGTGATGCAGTTCTAATGCATTTTCTCTCTTAATTTGCAAGACTTACATGAAGAGGGAGATTGCTGCCAGCTGGATTTCTGGACCTGAAAAAGTTATGTCAAAGATACCTATTCTGCACAACTCCAAATGAGCTGAAATTTCATGAAGAATTATTTTGGAATGTATAAAAAATACTGGAGAAAAGATATACCTGAGGGGACCCACCAGCTTCCCACAAGGCACATGGGCCCAGCCACCCTCCTGAGCGCGTTGTAGGGCCCCTACCTGGCCTCCAAGGCCCATCTTATCCTATATGATGTCGTTTGCCTTGGAAATAAACAAGGGAGTACTTTCGGGATGAAGCGCCGCCATCTCAAGGCGGAACCTTGGTAGGAGCACTTTTGCTCTCTAGTGGAGCAATTCCGTCAGGGACACTTCCCTCCGGGAGGGGGGAATTGAAGCCATCAACATCACCAACAACCCTCTTATTGTGGGAGAACCAATCTTTATCAACATCTTCACCACCACCATCTCCTCTCAAACCCTAGTTCATCTCTTGTATTCAATCTTTGTCTCAAAACCTTAGATTGGTACCTACGGGTTGCTAGTAGTGTTGATTACATCTTGTAGTTGATGCTCGTTGATTTATTTGGTGGAAGATTATATGTTCAGATCTTTGATGATATTTAATACCCCAGGAGGATTAGAGGGGTATTGAATATCATCAAGGATATGAACATATAATCTTCCACCAAATAAACCAACAAGCATCAACTATAAGATGTAATCAACACTACAAGCAACACACAAGTACCAATCTAAGGTTTTGAGACAAAGATTAAATACAAGAGATGAACTAGGGTTTGAGATGAGATGGTGTTGGTGAAGATGTTGACGAAGATTGATCCTCACACGATGAGAGGGTTCTTGGTGATGTCGATGGCTTCGATTTCCCCCTCCCGGAGGGAAGTGTCCCCGATGGAATCGCTCCTCCAGAGAGCAAAACTGATCCTGCCCAGGTTCCACCTCAAGACGATGGCGCTTCGTCCTGAAAGTCCTCTCTTGATTTTTTTTCTAGGGCAAGTGACATGATATAGGAGAAGATGGACCACAGAGGCCTGTGTGGGGCCCCACAAGGTACTAGGGCGTTCTCAAGGGTTGGTCGCGCCCTAGTGCCTTTATGGGTGACTCGTAGGTCCCTTTTGGTATTCTTTTGCTCTAGTATTTTTTATATATTCCATAAAAATTCTCCGTGAAATTTCAGCTCATTTGGAGTTGTGCATAATAGGTATCTCTGATATTGCTTTTTCAGGTCCAGAATTCCAGCCGCCGGCAATCTCCTTCTTCATGTAAATCTTGCAAATTAAGAGAGAAAAGGCATTAAAATTGCATCACAAAGTATTATATTGATAAAAAACATCATAAGTAACAGTAGAAAAACATGATGCAAAATGGACGTATCACCAATGCTTTGCATGTTTTAAGAATAAAATTTAAGTAAAGCGTCCACATACCATTAACACTTGCGATTGCAATTTCCAAGAAAATATACGATAGGAAGTAAAAGTTATACATAGCGAAAATAATATCTTTGGAACCTACATTCAAATATGAATTCAGCAATATAATTATAGGTGACATGCAATAACATATTGCTAGTCAAATATGTGGTCAAACTTTGGCCCAAAAGATGATAGGGACTAATGTACCCAGATGGAGGTAGTAGTGATAAGACCCGACAACTGCCGCCAACCGACTATGTACACTGGTGATTGTAGTTCCCCAAGAGTGGAAAAACATAACTTCTACCGCTGCCCACCCAATACGTTCACTAATGATTGCAGTTCCCCAAGAGTGAAAAAACATAACTGCTGTCGCCGCCACCCACTACACACCGAACCCCATTGTAGTTAAGGAGCACTTCTCTCTCCATATCATCCCATCATTTTCATCTCCCCCCTATCACCAACCCCCATAAACCGAGAACTGCAACATTCAACTCTGCGTGAGAAGAGACTCCAATGGCAATTCGAGGGGTGAGCCTAGATTTGGACTTTAGCAAGGAGTTCACCTTTGAGTTCGCCCTGTAGGCCCATGTTAGCACCATGGTGAATATAATGTACAACAAAGATTCAAACTCGATGAAGTGCTGCCTCGACAAGTTCAAGCAGTACCTACAAGAGGAGAAGCACAAGGCGACAGTACTAGACCTTGTACCCATCCGTCCGTCTCTTGACATGGACCAGTGGATCACCGTGGCCCAAGTCTGCACGCATGACCAGGCTCTCGTTTACCACTATTGTATGGCCATGAGGCCTTGTGGACAGTTTGCCACTATTATCCTCTCCACCGACTGCGCCTTTGATATGGTGGAGAGCAGGAAGAATGCCACGGTGCTTCACAGTTCGACCATCTTCTGCAATAAGCTCGTTGACATCCAGAAGTTGTACAAGATCAGCGGCAACAACAACAAGAAGGATATGGAATCCGTGGTTGACCTCGCCTCGGCCTTCATCAACCCTTGCTTTGCCAACATGAAAGAAGACGTTGATACGAAGGACCTGAACATGTGGGAGATACCTCTGAATCCATCCTAGATTGCCAACGTGGCCAAGAACGCATACGCATCCTATGAAATGTACAAGCGGATCTTGGACATGAGGGTGTGTCCACTTCCCGTAACCGAGGAGTACACGGACAGTCGCAGCGCCATGATCAAGCGTACCAGGAAAATCTAGATGGTGTAGTTTGTGTATTGAAGCACTTCATCATCGTATTGTTTCATCCATTAGCCTATGTGTCATGATTATCTGCTTCATTTGTAATATTCGTGTAATAACTCATCAACCTGTTTGCTTATCTATGTAGTACATAAGTACTAACTCATTGGGTTGCCATGTTTCGTACTTTTTTAAGGTTGAATAGGTATCAACTGGCTTGTGGCCTGCCCATCCCAGTTTTATTTTCTTAGGACATCCGCACCCACGACATGCTAATGGGGATCCAGTAGGCGTATCAACTTTTTTTATGTCTAGAGAGTATCAACTGGGTTGTGGCCCACCCAGCCAAGGTTTTGTTTTCCTTTAGTACATGCACAACCTAGCTTTTTTGAAGAAAATGCCCAACTCAGTTCTACTTTTTCTATAATAATTCTAGGCCCAACTAATCCTACATACCTAAGAGATTGATCCCCACTAATTATATTTATCTAAGCATGCAGGCTATCCACCTTAGCAAAGCTGCCAACTCAACAGATGAACAACTAATCCATGCGCCATGCATGTCATCCTTTTTCGTGCAGCTGCCGGCATGCATGGTGGAGGACAAGTCATTGCCATCCCCTGAATACATGGGTTGTACGATTCCTATTAACTCCCCCACCCATTACTTTTTTTGAGGGAAGGCCATCATGGCTAGCTTTATTACGAATCAAAAGGAATTACATCGTCCACAAGTTTTGAGACAAGATGAGCCGGAGCCTCATCTGTCCAACTGCTCGATAACTTATTACAAAAACTATGAATAGCTAGCACATGCGCCGCTTGATTACAAGATCGCATACAATGTTTAAATTTGGCCTGCCCGATAAGTGAGGCCACATCCACGCACTCTGCAAAAATAGCTGCTGCCCCATCCCACCATCTGGTCTGACCCGTACAGTAATCTATAATTGTCAAGGAATCAGACTCTGCTTCCACTCGGGGGAATCCTAGTGAGTTTTCAAGCATCAGACCATCTCTCATGGCTAAGGCCTCCGTTGTAACAACATCAACTACATGGGGGACATAAGAACACTGCGCTGCTAAAAATTCCCATTTATATCTCTTAATATTGCCGCTGTAGCACCCCCTCCCTCATCCAAGTGAAAGGTCACGTCAACATTTAATTTCATGAACCTCGGTTTCGGCTTACTCCATCTCGGTTGTTGACCAATCTGCTTCTTCGTGTTTGCTTCATGAAAATTGTTTGCTATTACAAGGACAAAAATTGGCCATCTCGCAGGCGATGGAGATTTACCAGCATGTGTAAATTGGCGTCGGATGCACCACAAATACCATGCTCCCACCGCAACCACTTGCTTCATGTCCAGATTTGGTTTTATAGGGACCAGTCTGTCACCGGCTAGGAATAGATGTTCCAGCACTACCGATCCTGATTGATCAGACTCCATAGCCTCATCCACATATTGTGTAATTCCAAGGTAGCCCCAAAGTGCTCTCGCATGTGTGCATTCAAAAAGGAGGTGCCTAATGTAACACCCCGGAAGTAATTTACCTTATATGTATCCCAACTCTTGCCGTTTCCGACGTTAAGTTATTTTATTTCATCGGTGTCGGGTTTTGTCTCCGTGTGTTGTTGCCTTTGTCATGCATCTCATATCATACCATCATGTGCATTGCATTTGCATACGTGTTCGTCTCATGCATCCGAGCATTTTCCCCATTGTCCGTTTTGCATTCCAGCGCTCCTATCTCCTCCGGTGCCCCTTTCTACCTCTTTTCGTGTGTGGGGGTTAAACATTTCCGGATTGGACCAAGACTTTCCATGCGGCCTTGGTTTACTACCAGTAGACCGCCTGTCAAGTTTCGTGTCATTTGGACTTTGTTTGATACTCCAACGGTTTACCGAGGGACCGAAAAGGCCTCATTTGTGTTGCATCCCAACACCCTTCCATTTTGGCCCAAAACCACCTAAACCCTCTCCATAATCTAGAGCGTTCGATCACGATCGCGTGGCCGCAAACCGCACCTCATTTGGAGCTTCCTAGCTCCCTCTATGCCTATAAATAGATCCCCTCACAAAACTCACGGGTCTTCTTCCCCCCTAACCCTAGAAATCTCATCGCGCCGTGCCGGACGTGTCCGTTCCGGCCGGACAACGTCCGCTCCACCCCGCCGAACCAGTCATACGCCGCCACCTGTCCCGGGGACCGCTTCGCCGCCAGTTCCCCGCCGGCCCGTGCGGCCCAGGGTGGGCCCTCCCGGCCCGGTCTCCGCCGCCTCCTCATGCCAGGACGCCGCCCCCACGCCCAGCGCCGTTCGTCCGCACCCGGCTTGCCGCGCCGCCGCAGGATCCGCGCCGGCCGCCGCTCCTCGTCGCCGGCCGGAGGTGAGCTCCTCCGCCGCGGCCTCCCCGCGCCGCCCGGCCTCCTCCGCCGCCCCTCGTCGTTGTTCCTCCTCTCGGCAAGTCCCACTTCGGCCGGATCCAACCTCCCACTCCGGCGAGCTCGAGGTTTTCCGGTGAATCTCTGGCGTCTACAGTGTTTCCGGCGAACCTCGGTTTCCGTGCGGATCTAGATCCAGATCTGGGATCTTTGCACTCGGTTGACTTTTTATCCCGTAACCCTAATTTTTTAGGCTTTTTCATCATGCCGTAACTCTGCCTCCGTAGCTCCGATTTGTGCGTATAGCATATCAATATGTTCGCCTCGACGAGTACATCATTTCATCTCATTGCATCATTTTCATTTGAGCTCATCTTGATGCCCGAAGTGCTGTTGGAAGAGGGCTATGTGATGAATTTGGCAGATCTGTTTCAGCAAATGGCATTTTGTCATTTTTGCCATGTTTAATGTGTGCATGATATGATCCTGAGCTCTACATGTGTTTTCTTATATGTCATGCCATCTTTAAAGAGATGCTTACCATATATTTTTGTGATATGTGTGGTGACTATCACGAGCTTGCAAAGTAGCATAATCGGTAATGCTAATTTCAGGGACTTAGAATTTCACTAAGTCCTTATCCTGATTTTGTTGTTATGCCATATGTTCAAGTTGTTTCCTAGTGATCCGTGCCTCTTTTGAGGATGATCAGTAAGGATGTTTTGTTAAAATTGTGGTGCTCTATCCATCCATGTCTTTGTTTGCATTTATAGAGCACCCTACCTTGAGTCAATCGAGCTCTACTTTTGCTATAAAGTGAATCCTGGCAGATTGTTGACGTGATTAGCGATTTTGCCGAGGATGTTGCTATTGATCCGTGCATGCTATGATGTTGTTCTTGCCATGTCTAGCTTCTATGCCATGTTTTCTTGATGTGTGTATGCTTAGTTTGTCATGCCATGCTCTGTAGTGAGTGCATCGAGCTCGTAAACATGCCTACTCGTTAACTGATTCGCATGCTCCAGTTTTTCACTAAGTCTGAATCTGTTTATGTTTTTGCCATGTTCACATGCTTGCAATTGTATTTTCTGGTCCCTTTTGGCTCAAGGTCACTAAGGGACTTTTTGTTAAGTGCTTTGAGTAGCTTCATGCCATGCCTTGCTTTGCCATGTTAAGTTCCTGTAGCATGTAGTTTTCATGCTCTAAAGTGTGCTTCCTGATGATAAATTCCAGACTTGTGTTAATTTCACTAAGTCTGAAACCTGTTATCAATTGCACTTTTGCCATGCTTGTTTGAACCTGTTAATGGATCTTTTAGCCGTAGCTCAGTGTTCATCTTTTGTCAAGCGTCATGAGTGGATCCCTGCCATGTATTTTGTTGTCATATTCGAGTGTTGTAGCATATTTATCTTGTTGCATTTAGTTGGCTACTTGCTAATTATCGCAGACCGGTGCCATATTTGTTTTGCTTGCCATTTCCAAACCGTGCATCCGATTCTGGTGATCTTTATATCGATTTCAACCGAAATCACCTCACCTTTCCAGTGGCACTCTTGGGTTTCCAAGTTGAGGCCAGGTTCAATCATTCCTTTTCAAATCTTGCATATGCATCACATACCGCATCCCGCATATCATACCATGTTTGCATCATATTGCTTGAGCATTGCACGTGGTTGATTGTGTTTCATTTGCTTGTTGTTCTTGTTTGGGTAGAGCCAGGAGACGAGTTCTTGAACGAGGAGCCCGTTGAGTTTGCTTACAAGGATCAAGTCAACTCTGTCAACTTTGCAGGCAAGATGACCATACCCTCGAAATCACTTCTATCTTTGCTTGCTAGATGCTCGCTCTTTTGCTATGCCTATGCTACGATACCTACCACTTGCTTATCATGACTCCCAAATTACCATGTCAAACCTCGAACCCACCATGTCCTAGCAAACCGTTGATTGGCTATGTTAACGCTTTGCTCAGCCCCTCTTATAGCGTTGCTAGTTGCAGGTGAAGATTGGAGATCATTCCTTGTTGGAACATTGTTTATTGTTGGGATATCACTATATTATCTTGCTTATCTTAATGCATCTATATACTTGGTAAAGGGTGGAAGGCTCGGCCTTATGCCTAGTGTTTTGTTCCACTCTTGCCGCCCTAGTTTCTGTCATATCGGTGTTATGTTCCCGGATTTTGCGTTCCTTACGCGGTTGGGTTATAATGGGAACCCCTTGACAGTTCGCCTTGAATAAAACTCTTCCAGCAATGCCCAACATTGGTTTTACCACTCGCCACCTAACCTTTTTCCCTTGGGTTTCGCGGACTCAAGGGTCATCTTTATTTTAACCCCCCGGGCCAGTGCTTCTCTAAGTGTTGGTCCAACTGAGCGATGTCCAGGGCTACCAGGGGCAACTCTGGGCTGGCCTACCCGATGTCTTGCTCATCCGGTGTGCCCTGAGAACGAGATATGTGCAGCTCCTATCGGGATTTGTCGGCACATCTGGGTGGTGTTGCTGGTTTAGTTTTACCATTGTCAAGGATGTCTTGTAACCGGGATGCCGAGCCTGATCGGAATGTCTCGGGAGAAGGAATATCCTTCGTTGACCGTGAGAGCTTGTGATGGGCTAAGTTGGGACTCCCCTGCAGGGATTTGAACTTTCGAAAGCCGTGCCCGCGGTTATGGGCAGATGGGAATTTGTTAATGTCCGGTTGTAGATAACTTGAAACTTAACTTAACTAAAATGAATCAACCACGTGTGTAACCGTGATGGTCTCTTCTCGGTGGAGTCCGGGAAGTGAACACGGTGTTGGAGTAATTCTTGACATAGGTTGTTCTAGGATCACTTCTTGATCATAGTTGTTTGACCGTGCTTTTGCCTTCTCTTCTCGCTCTCTTTTGCGAACAGGTTAGCCACCAAATATGCTAGTCGCTTGCTGCAGCTCCACATCATACCTTGTCTTACCTATAAGCTTAAATAGTCTTGATCGCGAGGGTGCAAGATTGCTGAGTCCCCGTGACTCACAGTTTACTTCCAAAACCAGATGTAGGGACCGATGATACCACTCCAGACGATGTGCTTGAGCTCAAGTGGGAGTTCGATGAAGACTCTCACCGTTACTACGTGTCTTTCCCAGATGATCTGTAGAGGTGCCCAGTTAGGGCGATCGGGGACTTTGTCGCATGTGGGGGTTGATCTTTATTTTGGTACCATGGTCGGACCATGAGTGTGTTGGATGATTGTAATGTTATTCATGTATTTGTGTGACGTGGCGAGTGTAAGCCAACTATGTATCCTTTCCCCTTTTATCTATTTACATGGGCTGTTGTGAAGATTACCTTACTTGCGACATTGCTTTCAATGCGGTTATGCCTCTAAGTCGTGCTTCGACACGTAGGAGATATAGCCGCATCGAGGGCGTTACAAGTTGGTAATCAGAGCCTTCCCCGACCTTAGGAGCCCCCTTCTTGATCGAATCGTTGGCGTTGTTGAGTCTAGAAAAATGTTTTGAGTCATTTAGGAATTATATATCGGAGAGTTAGGAATTCTTTTTACTCCACAGTCCCTTCATCGCTCTCGTGAGGCATCTTGACGTAGAGTTTTGACTTTTCTCTTCTCAAATTTCACTAAAAAAAATTAGGATCACGCGGGTATTTTGGAATCGTTCCGATCGATTTGTGACGAGAACATTGTTCTTGGTGCCTCCTGTCATTTAGGGGTTGTGGCAGTGTCCCGGGGAGTTGAGCTCCGAGGTGTTGTCATCACAATTTTATCGTTGAGATTCTGGAATACCTGAGTTTCGCCGACATCGAAAATCTCTTTTATGCAGTTGTTGGTGAGATAACCTCGACGCCACCCAGTACTGGGGCGGGAGTTCGGGAGTATTGCCATAACTCGTATAACGGATGCTTTTCGAAGGTTGAGGTAAATGATTTCCAAAGGTTTCTCGGTTATGTGTTGAAGGATGGATACAGCTGGATGTAGGATTTGCTAGATTTGGGTGAGATATTATGCTTCCCCTGTATCCCCAACACATGATTGCATAACCGGAAAGGTTCGGGAGTTTCATAGGTGGGAATTCTTGTAGCTCTAGTTCTTATTCCGCGGATATTTGGTTTGGGATTGGGTAATCCTCACCAAGTATTCGTTCTTGTCCGTACCTTGCTATTTTTCTTCTACCTAAATTCTAAGTGGCTTCTCAATTTATGGATATGTGACCATTTCAATTGGAATGCATTCGTTCATTTTGTTCGGATGTGAAGACTATATGTTGCAATTTCAACCCGTTTGATTCAGCTTCAATAATTGTCTGTCAATGTGCTAATGGATGTCAACCTCTTCAGGATGGCTCCTCCAACGCGCACGACTCCGAATCCTGATTCGCCACCACCACCTCCACCTCCAGAGGCATGGCAAGCTGTGATGGCCGCTACCAATGCAAACACGCAGCTGATCATGCAACTTCTTCAAGAGCGCAACCAAGGGAACCACGGCCAAGGAAACAATCAGAATCGGTTTGCTACACTCAACCAGTTCCTTGCTAACCAGCCAAAGACCTTCAGCAATAGTGTTGAGGCAACAGACGCTGATGATTGGCTCGTGGACATATGCAAGCATTTCGAGTGCAGTAACATCAGGCCTGAGGACTTTGTCAAGTTCGCCTCCTTCCAACTCAAAGACCAAGCTGCAGAATGGTTTCAGCAGTACAAAGATTCCAGAGGAGGCCGTGTGATTACCTGGGATGAATTCCGTCAAGACTTCAAAGCTCATCATATTCCTCAGAGTGTGGTTGAAAGCAAGCGTGAGGAATTCCGCAACCTGAAGCAAGGCTCTATGTCTGTTTATGAGTACAACAAAATGTTTCAGAAGCTCGCCCGTTTTGCTAAGCAAGACGTCCCTGACGAGAGGAGCATGATTTACCAGTTCAGGGGTGGTCTTAGAGAAGAAATCCAGCTAGCTCTCATCCTCTTTGAGCCAAAGAGGTACGATGAGTTTTACAGCATGGCATTGAAGCAAGAGACTGCTCAACTGAAGTGCGATGCTTCCAAGAAGCGAGTCAGAGATGCAACTCCTTCCTCAACTCAAGTGGCTAAGCAGCAGAAGTATTGGCTTCCTCCTCCTTCGTTCCGCCAGCCTTATCAGCAGAAGAGCAAAGGTGGCAGTGGATCTTCCCACCCACCCAACCCTGGCTTTTAGAACAAGACTTCGTCTCAAGCTCCAAGATCAAGTGCTCTGTATCACCATCCGCTCTTGGAGGTCACGTGCAACAAGTGCCAACAGAAGGGTCACTATGCCAACAAATGCTTCAATCAGAGGCGTCTCCCTCCTCCGCCTCTTGTGAGATCTGCAAGTACAGCTGTGGTCAAGCATAACCCCAAGTCTGCTAAGGTCAACTTGTTGAACGCAGCTCGGGCAGAGGACTCGCCAGATGTGATTATGGGTAACCTTCCTATTAATGACATTCCCGCAAGAGTTCTTTTTGATACTGGTGCATCTTTGTCATTTTTATCGAAGCCTTTTGCATCCATGCATGATGTGCATACTGTTGATTTGCCTAAGCCGATAGCGGTTTCTTCTCCGGGTTTGTTCATGAACACTAGAATGATGGCTCCGGATGTTACTATCAGGTTGGGTGACTACAAGTTTCTTTCTTCTCCAATGGTCCTTGGTAACTCGGATATTGATCTTATTCTTGGTAGGATTGGCTTTCTAAGCACAAGGCTCAGCTTGATTGTGCTGCTAGGAAGATTCAATTGACTCATTCGTCTGAGGATGTAATTGTCTTTGCCGCAAGGGATGATACCATTCGTCTGTTTTCTCTCAATGAGAAGGATGAGATGGAGGCCATCTCGCAAATTCCAGTCGTTTGCGAATATCAAGACGTCTTTCTAGAAGAGCTTCCAGGAATGCCTCCGCACCGGCAAGTTGAATTTGTCATCGATCTTGAGCCTGGTACGGAACCTGTTTGCAAACGTCATTACAAGCTGGGACCTAAAGAGTTGAAGGAGCTGAAGAAGCAACTCGATGAACAAGAGCGTATGGGTCTCATCCGACCTAGTTCTTCTCCATGGGGTTGTGGAGTTCTTTTTATGAAGAAGAAGGATGGAACGGACCGACTTTGTGTTGACTACCGTCCATTGAACAAGAAGACTATAAAGAACAAGTACCCACTTCCCAACATCAACGAGCTGTTTGAACAACTCAAAGGTGCTCAAGTATTCTCCAAGCTTGATCTCCATATGGGATATCACCAGATTCGAATTCGTGAGCAAGATATTCCCAAGACGGCTTTCAGAACAAGCTATGGTTCATATGAATATACTGTCATGTCTTTTGGCCTCGTCAACGCTCCGCCGACTTTCTCTCGCATGATGAACTTCATCTTCAACCCCTACACAAATGACTTCGTCTTGGTCTACCTCGATGACATTTTGGTCTTTTCCAAGAACAAGGAAGATCATGCCAAGCACTTGCGTTTGGTGCTGGATAAGCTCAGAGAACATCAGTTCTACGCCAAGTTCTCAAAGTGCGAGTTTTGGCTCGATGAGGTTCTCTATTTTGGGCATATCATCTCTGCCAAGGGCATAGCGGTGAACCCTGAGAAAGTGTCTGCAATTGTGAATTGGGAACCACCTCAGAACGTGAAGCAACTCCGCAGCTTCCTTGGTCTCGCAAGCTATTATCGAAGGTTCGTTGAGAACTTTTCAAAGATCGCGAAGCCTCTTTCAAACCTTCTCTGGAAGCACGTGAAGTACGTTCGGTCTCCTGAATGTGACATCACTTTCAACACCCTGAAAGAGAAATTAGTCGCTGCTCCAGTTCTGACTCCTCCCGATGAATCCAAACCGTTCGAGGTCTTCTGTGATGCCTCTCTTCAAGGTCTTGGTGCAGTGTTGATGCAAGAGAAGAAAGTTGTGGCTTATACTTCTCGCCAGTTGAAGCCCAACGAGAAGAACTACCCCACTCATGACCTCGAGTTGGCGGCAGTTGTGCATGCTCTTTTGACTTGGAGACATCTCTTATTGGGAAGAAAAGTGGACATCTTCACTGACCACAAGAGTCTCAAGTACATCTTCACTCAGCCTAATCTCAACCTCAGACATACTCCTTGGGTCGAAATGATTCAAGAGTATAATCCGAGCATCGAATATACTCCAGGCAAGGCCAATGTAATTGCTAACGCATTGAGCAGGAAGGCTTACTGCACCAGTTTGATTCTCAAGCCTTACCAACCCAAGCTTTGTGAAGCTTTCCGCAAACTCAATTTGCAAGTTGTTCCTCAAGGTTTCCTCGCCAACCTTCAAGTCTCTCCTACTTTGGAAGATCAGATTCACGAGGCTCAACTTCTTGATGCTATGGTGAAGAAGGTGAAGATCGGGATTGCCAAGAGTCAACCCAAGTACAAGTGCTATCGCCTTGATGACAAGGATACTCTCTTCTTCGAGGATCGCATTGTTGTGCCTAAAGGTGACCTTCGTAAAGTCATTATGAACGAGGCTCACAATTCACTCCTCTCCATCCACCCTGGGAGTACAAAGATGTACCGGGACCTCAAGCAGGCGTATTGGTGGACTCGAATGAAGCGCGAGATTGCTCAGTTCGTGAATGAATGTGATGTCTGCAGAAGAGTGAAGGCAGGACACCAACGACCAGCTGGTCTCCTCCAACCTCTTGCCATTCCAGAATGGAAGTTTGACCACATTGAGATGGACTTCGTGACGGGATTTACAAAGTCCAAGCGTGGCAATGATGCTATATTCATTGTCATCGACAAACTCACTAAAGTGGCTCATTTCCTGCCTATCAAAGAGTCTATCACTGCAGCTCAATTGGTGGAGCTTTATACCTCTCAGATTGTCTCTCTACATGGCATTCCACAGTTGATCTCTTCAGATCGTGGCAGCATCTTTACCTCCAAGTTTTGGGATTCTTTTCAGAAGGCCATGGGCACCAACATCCGTTTCAGCACAGCTTTTCATACTCAAACTAGCAGCCAAGTCGAGCGTGTCAATCAGATTCTTGAAGATATGCTCAGGGCTTGCGTTATCTCTTTCGGTATGAAGTGGGAAGATTGTCTTCCATATGTCGAGTTCTCCTACAACAACAGCTTCCAAGCGAGTTCGGGCAATGCCCCATTTAAAATTCTCTATGGCAGGAAGTGCCGTACTCCTCTTAACTGGTCAGAGACTGGTGAGCGTCAACTTCTTGGAAATGATTTGATCACAGAGGCAGAGGAAATGTGCAAAGTCATTCGTGATAACCTCAAAGCAGCGCAATCGCGCCAGAAGAGCTACTATGATAGTAAGCATCGTGATTTGGCTTTTGAGATCGGAGACCATGTTTACCTCCGCGTCTCTCCAATGAAAGGTACTCGTCGCTTCGGTATCAAAGGGAAGCTTGCCCCTAGATACGTGGGTCCTTTCAAGATCGTCAGCAAGAGAGGCGATCTCGCCTATCAACTCGAGCTTCCCTCCAACTTTGCAAATGTGCACGACGTGTTCCATGTCTCTCAGCTCCGCAAGTGCTTCAAGACTCCAGACCGCACCGTCAACTTCGAAGACATTGATCTCCAAGAAGACCTTTCTTATCGTGAGCACCCCGTTGCTATTCTTGAAGAAACTGAGCGCAAGACTCGCAATAAGTCAATCAAATTCCTCAAAGTCAAGTGGTCACATCATTCCGACCGTGAAGCCACCTGGGAACGCGAGGATCCCCTCCGTTCCGAGTACCCGGCGTTTTTCCAGTCCTAGATCTCGGGACGAGATCCTTTCGTAGTGGTGCAGTGTTGTAACACCCCGGATGTAATTTACCTTATATGTATCCCAACTCTTGTCGTTGCCGGCGTTAAGTTATTTTATTTCATCGGTGTCTGGTTTTTTCTCTGTGTGTTGTTGCCTTTGTCATGCATCTCATATCATACCATCATGTGCATTGCATTTGCATACATGTTCGTTTCATGCATCCGAGCATTTTCCCCATTGTCCGTTTTGCATTCCGGCGCTCCTATCTCCTCCGGTGCCCCTTTCTACCTCTTTTCGTGTGTGGGGGTTAAACATTTCCGTATTGGATCAAGACTTTCCATGCGGCCTTGGTTTACTACCAGTAGACCGCCTGTCAAGTTTCGTGTCATTTGGACTTTGTTTGATACTCCAACGGTTAACCGAGGGACCGAAAAGGCCTCGTTTGTGTTGCATCCCAACACCCTTCCATTTTGGCCCAAAACCACCTAAACCCTCTCCATAATCTAGAGCGTTCGATCACGATCGCGTGGCCGCAAACCGCACCTCATTTGGAGCTTCCTAGCTCCCTCTATGCCTATAAATAGATCCCCTCACAAAAATCACGGGTCTTCTTCCCCCCTAACCCTAGAAATCTCATCGCGCCGCGCCGGACGTGTCCGTTCCGGCCGGACAACGTCCGCTCCACCCCGCCGAACCAGTCATACGCCGCCACCTGTCCCGGGGACCGCTTCGCCGCCAATTCCCCGCCGGCCCGTGCGGCCCAGGGTGGGCCCTCCCGGCCCGGTCTCTGCCGCCTCCTCACGCCAGGACGCTGCCCCCGCGCCCGGCGCCGTTCGTCCACACCCGGCTCGCCGCGCCGCCGCAGGATCCGCGCCGGCCCCGCTCCTCGTCGCCGGCCGGAGGCGAGCTCCTCCGCCGCGACCTCCCCGCGCCGCCCGGCCTCCTCCGCCGCCCCTCGTCGTCATTCCTCCTCTCGGCAAGTCCCACTCCGGCTGGATCCAACCTCCCACTCCGGCGAGCTCGAGGTTTTTCGGTGACTCTCCGGCATCTACAGTGTTTCCGGCGAACCTCGGTTTCCGTGCGGATCTAGATCCAGATCTGGGATCTTTGCACTCGGTTGACTTTTAATCCCGTAACCCTAATTTTTTAGGCTTTTTCATCATGCTATAACTCTGCCTCCGTAGCTTCGATTTGTGCGTATAGCATATCAAAATGTTCGCCTTGACGAGTACATCATTTCATCTCATTGCATCATTTTCATTTGAGCTCATCTTGATGCCCGAAGTGCTGTTGGAAGAGGGCTATGTGATGAATTTGGCAGATCTGTTTCAGCAAATGGCATTTTGTCATTTTTGCCATGTTTAATTTGTGCATGATATGATCCTGAGCTCTACATGTGTTTTGTTATATGTCATGCCATCTTTAGAGAGATGCTTACCATGTATTTTTGTGATATGTGTGGTGACTATCATGAGCTTGCAAAGTAGCGTAATCGGGAATGCTGATTTCAGGGACTTAGAATTTCACCAAGTCCTTATCCTGATTTTGTTGTTATGCCATATGTTCATGTTGTTTCCTAGTGATCCGTGCCTCTTTTGAGGATGATCAGTAAGGATGTTTTGTTAAAATTGTGGTGCTCTATCCATCCATGTATTTGTTTGCATTTATAGAGCACCCTACCTTGAGTCAATCGAGCTCTACTTTTGCTATAAAGTGAATCCTGGCAGATTGTTGACGTGATTAGCGATTTTGCCGAGGATGTTGCTATTGATCCGTGCATGCTATGATGTTGTTCTTGCCATGTCTAGCTTCTATGCCATGTTTTCTTGATGTGTGTATGCTTAGTTTGTCATGCCATGCTCTGTAGTGAGTGCATCGAGCTCGTAAACATGCCTACTCGTTAACTGATTCGCATGCTTCAGTTTTTCACTAAGTCTGAATCTGTTTATGTTTTTGCCATGTTCACATGCTTGCAATTGTATTTTCTGGTCCCTTTTGGCTCAAGGTCACTAAGGGACTTTTTGTTAAGTGCTTTGAGTAGCTTCATGCCATGCCTTGCTTTGCCATGTTAAGTTCCTATAGCATGTAGTTTTCATGCTCTAAAGTGTGCTTCCTGATGATAAATTCCAGACTTGTGTTAATTTCACTAAGTCTGAAATCTGTTATCAATTGCACTTTTGCCATGCTTGTTTGAACCTGTTAATGGATCTTTTAGCCGTAGCTCAGTGTTCATCTTTTGTCAAGCATCATGAGTGGATACCTGCCATGTATTTTGTTGTCATGTTCGAGTGCTGTAGAATATTTACCTTGTTGCATTTAGTTGGCTACTTGCTAATTATCGCAGACCGGTGCCATATTTGTTTTGCTTGCCATTTCCAAACCGTGCATCCGATTCCGGTGATCTTTATATCGATTTCAACCGAAATTACCTCAACTTTTCAGTGGCACTCTTGGGTTTCCAAGTTGAGGCCAGGTTCAATCATTCCTTTTCAAATCTTGCATATGCATCACATACCGCATCCCGCATATCATACCATGTTTGCATCATATTGCTTGAGCATTGCACGTGGTTGATTGTGTTCCGTTTGCTTGTTGTTCTTGTTTGGGTAGAGCCGGGAGACGAGTTCTTGAACGAGGAGCCCGTTGAGTTCACTTACGAGGATCAAGTCAACTCTGTCAACTTTGCAGGCAAGATGACCATACCCTCGAAATCACTTCTATCTTTGCTTGCTAGATGCTCGCTCTTTTGCTATGCCTATGCTACGATACCTACCACTTGCTTATCATGCCTCCCAAATTACCATGTCAAACCTCTAACCCACCATGTCCTAGCAAACCGTTGATTGGCTATGTTGCCACTTTGCTCAGCCCCTCTTATAGCGTTGCTAGTTGCAGGTGAAGATTGGAGATCGTTCCTTGTTGGAACATTGTTTATTGTTGGGATATCACTATATTATCTTGCTTATCTTAATGCATCTATATACTTTGTAAAGGGTGGAAGGCTCGGCCTTATGCCTAGTGTTTTGTTCCACTCTTGCCGCCCTAGTTTCCGTCATATCGGTGTTATGTTCCCGGATTTTGCGTTCCTTACGTGGTTGGGTTATAATGGGAACCCCTTGACAGTTCGCCTTGAATAAAACTCTTCCAGCAATGCCCAACATTGGTTTTACCATTTGCCACCTAACCTTTTTCCCTTGGGCTTCGCGGACTCAAGGGTCATCTTTATTTTAACCCCCCCCCCCTCCCGGGCCAGTGCTTCTCTAAGTGTTTGGTCCAACCGAGCGATGTCCGGGGCTACTAGGGGCAACTCTGGGCTGGCATACTCGACGTCTTGCTCATCCGGTGTGCCCTGAGAACAAGATATGTGCAGCTCCTATCGGGATTTGTTGGCACATCTGGGTGGTGTTGCTGGTTTAGTTTGACCATTGTCGAGGATGTCTTGTAACCGGGATGCCGAGCCTGATCGGAATGTCTCGGGAGAAGGAATATCCTTCGTTGACCGTGAGAGCTTGTGATGGGCTAAGTTGGGACTCCCCTGCAGGGATTTGAACTTTCGAAATCCATGCCCGCGGTTATGGGCAGATGGGAATTTGTTAATGTCCGATTGTAGATAACTTGAAACTTAACTTAACTAAAATGAATCAACCACGTGTGTAACCGTGATGGTCTCTTCTCGGTGGAGTCCGGGAAGTGAACACAGTGTTGGAGTAATGCTTGACGTAGGTTGTTCTAGGATCACTTCTTGATCATAGTTGTTCGACCGTGCTTTTGCCTTCTCTTCTCGCTCTCTTTTGTGAACAGGTTAGCCACCAAATATGCTAGTCGCTTGCTGCAGCTCCACATCATACCTTGGCTTACCTATAAGCTTAAATAGTCTTGATCGCGAGGGTGCGAGATTGCTGAGTCCCCATGACTCACAGTTTACTTCCAAAACCAGATGTAGGGACCGATGATACCGCTCCAGACGATGCGCTTGAGCTCAAGTGGGAGTTCGATGAAGACTCTCGCTGTTACTGTGTATCTTTCCCAGATGATCAGTAGTGGTGCCCAGTTGGGGCGATCGGTGACTTTGTCGCATATGGGGGTTGATCTTTATTTTGGTACCGTAGTCGGACCATGAGTGTGTTGGATGATTGTAATGTTATTCATGTATTTGTGTGACGTGGCGAGTGTAAGCCAACTATGTATCCTTCCCCTTTTATCTATTTACATGGGTTGTTGTGAAGATTACCTTACTTGCGACATTGCTTTCAATGCGGTTATGCCTCTAAGTCATGCTTCGACATGTAGGAGATATAGCCGCATCGAGGGCGTTACACCTAATATCCTTAGCGGACTATCGGTAGATTGGACATGCACTATTAGAACCCACATGTCTGTTTGTAAGAATAGACTTCAGCGGCAATATTCCATGAAGAGCTCGCCAACAAAAAATAGAGACTTTCCATGGAATCTGAATCTTCCATAGTGTGGCCCATATTTCTGGCATCTTTGATTCACTTGGCCTCTGGAAGTAATTTGCATGTGCCTGATAAGTTCGCCTCCATTGTACTCTGTACGCCGAACAAACTGAGAAAGCCCTTCCGCTTCGGTTCCCATGCAATGAAATCCTCAAATGCGTTCAGGTTTAGTGGGATTTGCAAGATTCTTCCAACATCCACGGGATTAAACACAGTTTGAAGAAGTTCTTCATCCCACTGTCCTATAGTAGGATCAATAAGATCACTAACTGATGTAATCACTGTCTGACCACAGATTGATATAACTCTTCGGTCCGGGCTTGCTGGCACCCATGGATCGTTCCATATATTAATTCTTTCACCCGTTCCAACCCTCTAGATGTATCCCAGTTTGAAAGTCTCCAATCCTTTCATAATACTTTGCCATGTAAACGATGCTCCATTTTTAAGGGTTGCTTGAAGCAAACTGCAGTTTGGGAAATATTTTGCCTTTAGGGCTCAAGCACATAAAGATCCAGGATTGGTGATAAGGCGCCAAGATTGTTTCGAGAGCATTGCTAAATTGAACGAGTAGAGGTCTCGGAACCCCATCCCTCCTTCGTTCTTCGGATAACACAATTTCCACCAAGTGTACCAATGCATCCTCTTATGATCCTCATCATTTCCCCACCAAAATTGGGCGATCAAGTCTGTGATATCTTTGCAGACCCCCTTAGTTAAGCAAAACACTGACATAGCAAAGACAAGTATGGCCTGGGCTACTGACTTAAGAAGAATCTCTTTCCCACTAGTTGATAGCTGCTTTTCCATCAAACCATGTAATATTTCTTTAATCCTCTCATAGAATTGTTTAAAACAGTCGCTTATATCTGCCCCTACCATAGCAAGGAGTTCAAGATATTTATCGGACAAAGCTTCCGTATCAATGTGTAGTTCATGGCAGATTTCATCCCTAGAAGTGGCAGTTGTGTTAGGACTGAAGAAGACACTTGATTTTGCTAGACTCACCAGTTAGCCTGAACTCGGACAATAAGTATCCAGAACATGTTGTAAGGAAGCTGCATTTAACACGTCTGCTTTCATAAGAATCAAAGAGTCGTCAGCGAATAATAGGTGTGATACTGACGGTGCATTTCTGCATATTTTGATTCCCTCTATGTCACCAGCTTCTTCTTCAAACAGCAATAGATTGGATAGACCTTCTGCACAAAGTAGGAAAGGTAAGGGGACAGTGGATCCCCTTGTCTAATCCCACGAGTAGGGATAAACGAGTCCGTCTCGTGAGAGTTAAATCTCACATTATATTTAACAGAGCTAACACAAGCCATTATCATCTCCACCCATTGTTCATAAAATCCCAAGGTAATCATCATATTCCGGAGGAAACACCACTCTACCCTGTCATATGCTTTGTGCATATCCAACTTGACGGCACAAAGACTCGACTGGCCAGCTCTTTTATTCTTGATCTTATGTATGCATTCCTAAGCAATCAGTATATTATCAGTGATCATTCCCCCACCCATTACTTGATCCTATTCATCTTCTCCGTCGAACTAATGCAACCTTATTTAATTTCTTTTTCATACGCATTGGTTCCTGTCCGTCTTTCGTTATCAGTATCGACAAAGCCATTCATCTGTCATCATAAATACATACCAAGCCAACGGGGAATGAACGAACTGTGGAGTCCCATCTCCCTCCAGTACACTCTGAAGCACCCTCCATCTCTTCATGACAGTTCACACACATCTACGTCTGTTCCTCCAAAGAGATCTCGCACTTCGTTTTATGGAGGTCTCACCCAGCGACCACAAACCATACCAAGAGGAGCCCATCCATGGCAGAGACTCTCCGCTCTCCGCAGTCCCCGGGCGAGATAGGCGACGACGATCCGCAGCCGCAAATCTTACTAGACGGTGTTCGAGTGTCAAGCCATCAACTCGCCGTCGCCGGAACCACCAGCACGTGCCCAAAATATGAAGACTCGGGTGTGTATTATGTATTTACATTGCAGATGAAAACACCCATCTTCCCTCCAATCGAAATCTGAAGTCTCCATGAAAGATGACGCATCAGCTACGAGTATGTGCTGAGTTGTTGTCCCAGTCATGGCTGGACTGGACGACCCATCCAGAACAAATTCAGTAGCTTTGTCCTCTGGCTTCTTCGACATCCTGGCTTTTGGTTCCAAAAGTGGGAGATCGGGCAACTAGGCGATCGGGTGCTTCCCGTGCATGCCACATTGCCACCCAGTTCCAGTGGCACATGCCACGCATCCACAAATCCTGTGAGAAACAGTGGAGCCGCTGTAAGAGAAACTTTAATGGGGCGACCAAACGGACACGTATTTTGTCCCCTTTTGTTTGTTTGTGTCTTTCGTCTGCGTAGCGGACATGCCGCGGACAGGCGCGGACGGAGGATGCATCCAATGCGGGACACAAATGCGGACATGCACGGACGGAGCAACACCAGTCAGCACCCGCTCTGCACGCGCCCTGTCTCGCCGGCACCGTCGCCATGCCCCTCCTCGCACCGCATGTGCCGGTGGAGGACACGAGCTCCAGCCGCGGCCGCATGACGCGAGCTCCAGCGCCGCTGAGATGGAGCACAAAAAGAAGAAGGCAAAATGCATTGTAAAAGGGTTGAATCTTGAAGTAATAGCAGGTTAGCAACAAGAAAAGAGAGAACTTTGTGGCGGTATACCTCGGAGCGGCACGTCGAAGACCTGGCCGACGAGGAGGCTCTTGGCGTCGGGCATGCGGTTGAGCACCAGTATCGTCCCCTCCGACAGGGTCGCATGTGCAGGGTAGCGGCACCCAGAACTCCAGCCGCACGACGCGAGCTCCAGCCGCCGTCCGCGCACGACGCGAGATCCAGCCGCCACAGCCGCCGCCGCATGGCGGCGGCGGCTTGGCCAGTGACCCGAGGCCTCGCCGGCGAGGACGAGGGAGGAGGCGGAGGCCTCGCCGTCGAGGACGGCGGCTCGTGGCGGCACTCGGCTGCAGTTCCCGGTTGAGCGGCCCGTGCTGTGTCACTGACTAGTAGGACCAGGGCGGACACGAGAGGGTAGCAGCGGATGAGGGGAGCGCCTACCTTTGTCCATCGTGGATCCATTTGTGGCTCAAATTTAGGCAGATGACAAACGGACAACAGATGGACATGTACGTCCGTTTGGCTCACCCCATTAAGCTAAGTTTTCTGTCCAGATGATCCAGAAAAACAAAATAAATCGCCCCATTAAATTTGCTCTAATTGTTGATTTGGTCGATGGCAGAGGATAATCGGCGTCGTGTACGGTGGTTCTCAAACTAGTGAATCCATCGGATCGATTAAATCGTCACTCTCCCAGTACTGCGGTCGCTGCAAATTGCCAGGTAGAATCGCTTGGACAATATACTCCCTCCATTTTTGTATACAAGACCACAAATTTAAATTACAGGTACCAATGTAAAATTTAATGCCTATTTTACAAGTCAATTTTTCTTCTTGTTTACTGGGATCATTAATACTCCGCATGCATGTAAAGAAACTGAGTGGAGGAAGTAGCTGATTGTCATTATGACTGCATTCATGCAAGTATGTGAAAATTCATTAACTTTGCCTCGATTACTGTTGGTGGCTTTGTATAGATGCAAAATGTATATCCCATAGTGGCCTTGTATATAAAAATGGAGGGAGTATTATTCTTTATTGCACGCAAAGAGAGGAATGCTATCTATCTTTAAATCACCCTTCCAAGTAGTATGTTGCAACCTTTTTCATCTCAAAATCATATATCTACCATGCAAATGATTTTATTCAATTTATGTATCCTATCATGTGCATACGATTGAATAAGAGTTCCCGCAGCAACGCGCGGGATATTATCTAATGTTTTTTTATAATTAATCCCATGTCTCACCTAGCCCGGTTTATTTTTTCAGAAAATAGGTGTATTTCAAAAAATGTAAATGGTTTGCGTGTCTATAACATTATTTTTCACCAAGCCTAACAAATGGGTGTATTTAGAAAAAAAAGCAAATGGGCTACAAATTCTTAAAAAATGGGTTGCATGTCTGCCACATATTTGGACACTGACAATTTGGGCCCATAAAGTTGAAGCCTACGCAAGACGTTGTCTAATTAGTCAACAAACTTTCCCTAAAAAAATTAGTCAACAAGTGACTCTGACAGCTATAGCCCTTGGATTTACATCCAAGGGCTGATGTGCTTCTTCAATCTCTCATCTTTTTCCTATAGCATCGACTGGACCATCTGCTCCCACTTTCGGTGCTGACAAATGCTACCCAAGCGCCAGCCAAGCCACCCCTCCATTCCTTCTGTTATTCTCCGAAGATGGCAACCTCACCCCGCACCCGAACCAGTCAACCCTCATACCCCCCCTCCGCCAGCGACTACACTGTCGCAACTTCCCCAGCTCATGTCCATTCCTGTCAGAAGCCTCTCCGTTGTCCTCCGCCTTGGTGCACTCGCCGCGGGGTCGCCGTCTGGCGCCCTCAACATGGTCAACAGATGAGATGAATCGGGAGAGGACTGTACGTGGAGAGAATGACAGCAGGGACCCACCAAGTCCATTATCGTACGCAAACAAGTGCCTCCTTATTACTACAAGCAAAATGCTTGCTCCTAATGGTTTGTTGACATGTGGGACTCACGACATTGTCATTGTATAGTCAATAAACGAGAGAATTGCACAAAGAGCGGTTGACACCTGGGACAAAGCAGTTCGAGTCGGTTTTTACTGTTGTTCTTGAGAGAGAGCACAATATCAATTGGGCTGTGCGGGGTCTGTGGCCCGTCTAGCCCAGGATTTCATTTTATGTTTACAGCATGACCCACCCAACTGTTTTTTCTTTGTGAAAATGGCTAGCCAAGCTTTATTTGTTTTGGAAGAATAGCCAACCCAGACCGATTTGTTTTTCTCCGCCGTGTTGGGCTGCAAATCTTTCAAGACAAGCAGGGAAGCATTCGGTCTGGCCCAAAAAAGGGTTGTATATCTTAAAAGTAATATGAAATGGAGTGTAAATATAAAAACACGGCAAATGGTCAATTAGTTTCAATTTTTTTTAGTGTTTTGAGATTTAAAATTTTATTGAATTTTAACATAATTCAAATATATCATGAAATTAGTTTGAATTTGAATCGAAATTTCAGGATTAAAAATAGTCTGAAGACCACCAAAATATGTGAAATTTCAATGAAATTCCGTTGAATTATTAACCCTATCCTTGACAGAAAATAGGCAACAATGATAAAAAAGAAAATGGGCTGCAAAAAATTCCATAAAAATAGTAAATGGGCTGTAAGTTTTCTAAATAGCAAATGAGTTGTATGTTGTCCGTCACAGATGTGTAGTCTGACTTGTCTACGCAGAAACTCATGGATGGTGGCCGCAGTCTCAATCTTATATATGCGGAAACTCTAAAAAATGCAGTTCTAGTCATCGCGCATCGGGCCTAGTAAGACAAATTTAAGGGTATCATCCCGGACATGGAAGCTTGATTCATGGTGAGGGTCACGCTGGATGTAGTGTCCTGCTTTGGGCTTTGACATAGTCCCTTTCCGGAGTGGTTACCACATGTTGCTAGGCCGAACAACGTTCGCACAGTTTCTCATTGTGCCAGACTATGCGCAAATGAAGTTGAAGATGTCAGGGCCAAAATGCGCCATCACTATACGCAGTAATCCGGAGCGACCACTCAGGACCATTGGCGCAGAAGCTGCAACCCCAAGGGCGACGTTGGGGCTGCGATCGACGATGGGCGGTGCTCGGACAGGTGTTGGATTTTGCGCCAATCGATGCTGCAGCCGGCTCGTTGTGTGCTGGAACAGGGCGGTGCTGGACCCGACGAGACACGACGTTGCAACCGGCAGGGAGAGAGTGCAACTAGCGCTGATGACGACACAGTGTGGGCGACTATCCGGTGATGCCAGTGGGGCGGGTGGCGAGCCCCGCTAACGCTTGTCGTGAAAGGAAGCGAGGAACGCGGCTGGGCCGACGAAGGAAGGAAGTGGGGTGGGGGGATCTCCATCTCGCTTACACGATGCGAGGAGGACAAAGCCATTTTGCCTCATCAGACGTTTCTGACGCAACTGGTTGGGGGCTGGCGCCGATCGGCTGATGCCTAGCATCGACATCGGTCCAAACAACCACTTAAGAAGAAACCTGGGGAGTTCTGAATAGGCCTTTGGAGCTAGTGTTTGATTATTATTTTCGGAGACATAGTTTTCTTTTTTGAGGGGTTTTGAGACATACTCCCTCCGTTCCTAAATATTTGTCTTTCTAAAAATTTCAACAAGTGACTATATACAGAGCAAAATGAGTGAATCTACATTCTAAAATATGTCTATATACATCCGTATGTGGTAGTCCATTTGAAATCTCTAAAAGGACAAATATTTAGGAACAGAGGGAGTAGTTTTATTTTTAAGAATCGTTTTGAGACATAGCCTTTTTTTTTGAGAAATTTTTGAGACATAGCTAGTGTTTTGATAAATAAACTTGACTAGCTCGCGAAAGCCCAGCCCAAGATGGCAAGATTGTAGATGGGCCCTTCGGCCATTCCCCCAGAAGAATGCTCCACCCCAGCAGCAGGGAAAACCCTGCTTGCGCCCTTCTCCTCTTCTTGTCTCGCATCGCCTCCCCGCAGCCAAAAACCCTAGCGCACGCACCTTGCCGGTCCGGCCCCGAGACGCATTCCGGAAACCTCCGGAACGCCGCAATGGTTTGGTTTCAGTGCGAGGACTGCGGCGAGAACCTCAAGAAGCCCAAGCTTGCCGGCCACTTCCGCTCATGCTCCGCCTACAAGGTGACGCGCCATCTCTCTCTCTCCCGCCTCTACTTCCCCCCGCGTGGATTTAGCTTGCTTATTGGGATACTGACATGCTATTGTGCGACTGTTTGGTTCGGTTTTGTGCAGCTTTCCTGCATCGACTGCGGCGCAGTCTTCGGCCAGGGCACCGTCCAGACGCACACCCAGTGCATCTCCGAGGCCGTGAGTTCCATTGCTTCTCTCCCTGTTATGAAATTTACTTTTCTGTTATAGGATTCCGATGAAGCGTGACATGTATGTCCGTACAATTTGGATAACATGTAATTTTTGGTTGCTGGATTGGGATAATTGGCGTGTAAGGTTGCAGCCTTTGGGGGCGATTAAGTGTGCCTTTTAATATACGTATATTTTTAGCTTAGGTTCTTAATGTGAATTGTTGTGTCGGCCTGCCTGGATCCCCAGTTTGTAAACCACGGAAGGGTTAGTTCAGGGCACAAATCAGTATTTCGAATGGGTTGTTCAGAGTGCGTTCTCTGTAATAGACATTGGAACAAATGCTAGTTAATTATCGGTGCTTAGGTACTCATTTCTCTGATCTATTGTCATTTCAGGAGAAGTATGGTCCCAAGGGACTGAACAAGCCATCCAGCAATGCACAGGGTAAGCCAGACAAGCCAAAGCCAAATGCCGATGTTGATATCAATGTTGGGTTGTCGACACGCCCTCCTTGGTTCTGTAGGTATGCTAACGTGATCCTCAGTATATATACAATGGTATTTGCAGGTTCTGTAGTAAAACCATGCTCCATATTTGTATCTCTGAACTAATATATTCGAAATCGTTGAAGTTTATATTATGCTACTGTTGTCACCATTCACGAACAGCTTGACTGGAACATCTCTGAAATACATGAGCGGTGAGCCTGATGCATAATAATGTGGTGCCCCTATAGGAACATACCAAAATAAGGCAATGTTGAAAGTTTTATAAGTCCCAAGCTGTGAAACTTCTTTATTATATTTTGTTGGTTGATTGTATTAGCAAATGCTTTTCATGACCGCCCTAGTTTGGGGATCTTTTCATTATGGAAACTTCAGATGTGTAGAGCACTCATGTCCTTGCTGTTTAGATAATTAATCCCTTTTTTGACCATGAAGTCAGGTCATTTCAGCTTAAGCAGTCTCAGTTTTCACTAACATGCCTTCTAACATAACTATCCCGGGTTTGCATCTCAGCCTATGCAATACAACTACCACCAGCAAGCAAACTCTCTTGGGGCATGCTGATGGCAGGAAACATAGGGCAAAAGCAAAAGCCTTTCATGCTTCTCAGAAGCAAGAAAATGGAGCTGAACAAACTCCAAGCGACAAGGAAACTGGTGGAGCACCAACAACAGCATCTACAGAACTAAATGACGGGAAGGGTGCAGACGGTGAAAGAGATGCTGACAAAGATGTTGTGAAGAGAAAGAGAACAGATAGCACAACCTCCGAGGAGCCAGATAATGCAAAAAGACAAATTTTATCGAACTTGAAGACTGGAGAGGCGATACAATCTGAAAATGGAGAAGCGGAACTCAAAACAAAGAGCAAAAGTGCTGCAGAAGAACTGGTCATTGGTGCCAATCATCAAGATATTAAGAAGCAGAAAATCAAGTGGAAGAAAATTATTACGAAGATACTAGAGACGGTAAAGCTATATTCGATGTTGCTTTTGTCAGTTTTCTGTTGCTACCTGGTGTTACAGTTAAGCTGATGTTTTCTTACAGAATTTGGATGGAGCTATGAAGTTAAAGAAGCTACAAAAGCTAGTTATCAGGGAAGTTTTAGAATGTGGTCTGTTGAAAGATAAGGAGCAGCTGCATGCTCTGTTGATGGACAAGGTAATTAGCATGAAAGATAAAACTGCAGTTAAATACTTACTTTATCTGGAATTACTTGTCGCTCTTGGATGTATCTAGATGTATTTCAGTGCTAGATACATCCGTTGAGCAACAAGTAATTCGGGACGGAGGGAGTACCTATTTTCTCCTTGTTTGGACTCTTGCTCAATGATGCAATGATACTGTTTCGTTTGTTGTAGATAGCTTCGAGCTCCAGGTTTTCTGTGGATGGGAAGAACATTAGATTGGTGGCCAAGAATGAAGAATCATAGTCCTCAGACATTTTCTTGTGCTCTATTTAAGATGTTACTAAAATGTCAGGGGAAATGATACAGGCAGTATTATTTTTGGGGTTGTCAATTTTGGATTTGTTATGTGCCTGTGTCATTTGCAGAGAAAACTGTTCCAAGATACAGGAACTTTGTGTTTGATTTTTTTTTGGAACAGTGGGACCAAACCGATTTTGTTGCTCCAGATGCTGTGAACTTTTTCAGTATATTTGGCGTTGCAACTCCTGTGCAAATTGAAACTATATATGCAATCAAGAAATGCGAGCTGCCTGTGTTTTGGTACCGTCATATCAGCAACACAGCTCTCAGTCTGTGTACCTTGTACTCCCTCTGTTCACAATTATAAGATGTTTTGGATATTCCAGTATGGACTACATACAAGCTGAAATGTTTGCAATGTTTTGGATATTCCAATATGGACTACATACAAGCTGAAATGTTAGCAAATATAAGATGTTTTGGATATTTCAATATGGACTACATATGAGCTGAAACGAGTGAACAAACACACTAAAACATGCTTATATATATTTGATTCAGAATACTAAAACATGCCTATATACATGTGATTCAGAATAAGTTTGAATATTACATTCATCCCAAGTAATTTGTGACGGAGGGAGTAGAATAATATTGTGCTTGGAGGTCTGGAGGATGATGCATGTAGTTATGCTGCGAACGAGTCGTCCTGCTACCTCTGTTTCCGTCTTATACTTTGAAACAGTACTCCCTTCGTTCACTATTATAAGATATTTTAATATTTTAATATAATTTACATACAGACTAAAATGTGCGAACAAACACGGTAGAACATGTCTAATATACATTTGATTTAGACAATTAAAACATCTTATAATAATGAATCTGAGGGTGTATCTTTTAGGCCTTATTTGGTAGCAAGGGGGAGAAAGCCCAAGGCCACAAACCCCTAGGGGTAAATTTCACGTCCACATGGGATTCCCAACCAGCCGTGGTGGGTGATTTTTGGCACAACGCCCAGAGGAACAAATCTTAGATGTGGGATGTGGAGCACTAGAGGGAGGATGGTGTGTGCGTGCATGTGTGTGTGTGTGTGGGTGGGTGGTGGGGGTGGGGGGGGGGGGGGGTTGCTTCCAGCCCCATCATCACTTTTCGTGAGAGCGAGCGATGGTTTCCTCCGTGACCTCTCGAGGCATGGAAGCCTCTCCAGGGAAATGCCGTGGAAGGGGCGGCGCTGCCCCAATCTTGTGGGCATCCAAACACAGTGGTCATTCATCCCGTGGTTTTTTATGGCACCCCGACTCAGAGCAACCGGTTTACCTTGCATTGCCAGCCCAGAGATCAAGTCTTCTGGCAACACACAACAATTTGGTACATAAATTAACCACTTTATTGATCTCTTGCGGATACAAATGTTCGAATATTACATGACAAGCGAGGCCAAGCGGCACACACGGTGCGGCTGCACTTATGTACATTATTTAGTAGATATCTTAGGGGCCTCGACGATAAGGAAAACTCCTACTCGGCAGCGGAAAGACGGAGTAGCGGGACTCCACTCCACAAGGACACAGCTGGGATATGGCCTAGAACGCGAAGTACTGATCGACACCAACTCCTTGCACGGCTTCTCCTGCATCTGGCATGACACGCTAGGTGAGTACTTTGAATGTACTCGCAAGCTTACAACAAACAAATCAAACACGACAAACAATAACAAGGCATTTTACAGGTTAATGAATGAGCATGAACATGATACTATGATTCATGATGTGCAAGTGGATTATTATCATGGCCCCTCAGACCAACTTACCAACCACCATCAACATCTTACCATCGTGATCATCACTCGACCACATCAATACCAACCATAGTGATCCTCACACGATCACCAACTTCTGCTTGTGCCATCTCGGTGTTATTAAGTGTGCAGGTTAATTATTTCTATTGCCCACATCGTGACCTACTACGAACTATGTCCATGACTGAGGACGCGACTATCGATAGATTATACTCTCTGCAGAGGTTAGTACATTGTACCTACACCATGAAACTCATGGCCTCGTGCTTCCATTTGAGTGGACCAACGATGTTCCAACAAAACCAATCTATTGCATGACACTCTTCCGGCCACTCCGACAAACTCCCCTTTGGGCTATGTCATGGGTGGCCCCGATGTCAACTCATGACATCCGCCACCTTTGTGGCAGCCACCGTCGTGGCAAAACTGAAACAAACTCGTCCCAAATGGGTACATTGGTACCGTACAACTCGGGCACACAAGGTTATGTCTGCCTACCGGGCCAGGGTAGTGCGAGCGCATAACCTTCCCTAGTTGGAGGCATCAGCGAGAGGCATGACAATAGACCGAATTAGGGTCTCCCCATCCAGGGAAGTGTGGTTGCACTGGTGATCTCGATTCAGTGGCACTATGACTCGATCAATAGTTTGTTCAAGTTGAATTATTATCAGGTTTAACTTGAATGAAAATGATTCGAGTCATAGTATGCAATGTGGTGCACGGGTCATGATACATGAACATAAACAAGGGATACATCAGACTAGATCATAGCATTTGACATGAGCTTGTACTGTCTACAACAGTAATGTGACAAGAAATAAATCTAATGCAACAAGTTTTATAAAGTGGATCATTTAAATAGTGAAGCATATAATGAATTAAATTCAAATGAAACCATTGCCATTGCAATGCCATCCTTGCAGCTTGCCTTAGTTCAGAGGAGTGTCACAATACTCCTGGTCTTCTCCAACACAACTAGGTTCTTTCGAAACGTAGGCGCGGGTGGACGGACGATGAGGTGATCTTCGTCTCCAGAGACGGCAGGCGGCGGAGCTCGTCGGAGTTGTTGATTTCGGCGACAATCCAACGAACTAGTGGCACCAACGCATTCAGGAGATCACTAGGAGCTCAGCGGCGACAGTGGACCAAGAAGCGAGTATCCGGAGGGAGTGGACAGCCGTGGGGCTTCTTGGTCCACTGTCGCCGTTGAGCTACCGGATGAAGCGTCGATTGGCCTCAACATAGGCATCATCGTGGATGGACTCAAGGATGGTAGACTTCTCCGCCATCTCCGTCGCTTGCGCGACCTCATAATCCGCCATGATGTCCTCCTTGGCGAAGTCCACGGTCGGCTTCGCCTCCTCCTCTGGCTCCGCCGCCTCTTCCTCCATGGGATGGGGCTCCGCTTCCAGTGAGTCCTCCCCCTCCTCCTCCTTCGACTGCTGCTCCCTCTTCTCCTCCAGCACACCATGATGGTAACTGACATGGTGTGAGACCCATTAGTCGGGACACTGTCAATGGGGCCTTTCATTGCCTCAAGGAGATACTCGACACCTTATCCCCCGCCACTGGTTTTGCTATCAACTTCCAGCCGACGCATGCAGCCCCCAAGCTACCGTCTAAGACCCGGGATGCCCTCGGATGTTGTGGTGAGGGATTCCCCCCGATCATGTCTTTTGCGGTTGCATCAACAAACACTATTACACTATAAGATACATGTAAGGAACACGCACTAAGGGCTCATTTGGTTACGGGGATCCTCCCGGATCCTTGTCTATTCCCTGGGTGGAGAAATGTGACACCTTGGATTTTGCCTTTTCTTTTTATTTGGTTTTGTTGAATATTTATTTTGCAAATGGGTTTTTCTGACAATTCATTTGGACTTAACACTTGGAAATATTTTTGACTTTCTTCCAAGTGAAACCTATCATCCTAAACGCCTCCCAAAATATCATCTCTCTCACTCCCTTGCCATGACATAATTTTTCTCTATGGCATTATATTCATTTTCTATAAGAAAATGACATTTTTTTCCTCGGTACTATGAAGCAACCATCAATTTTCTTGCTCAAAAAAATTTCCTAATATTCTTTAGATCATGCCTCACCTTCCCATGCAAAAATTGGTCCTTTGTAAATTTTCAGCAAGGAAAAATGTTTTTGCTTCTGGACAGAAATGATAGTTTGTGAGGCAAGTATATTTTTCCTTGATCCAATGAAGCTGAAATTTTTACCACTTAACTACCTTCCTAAGTGATGTTTAACCACCAAATTTTAGCCCTATCCTCCAAGCCAAATGAGCAGCAACCTCTTGTCACATCCCTTGAGCTAGGTGGCAAACCAAGAGCATTGCACAACACCGCGTTGAAGAGACATCACATTGGACATGGTCTGCACCACCCAAAAGAACTGTGTATGCCAGTGCACGCGGTGACCACACGGGATCGAGCTGTTCGACATGAAGAGCGCGTGCTCTGGACATCGGGGCCCTCGGCCACCGCCCATTATTCCCCCTCACGCCACCCCAGCATGTCCTCGCCACTCAGCTACCTCCCCTACGTCCACCTGTCCACTCCATGTTCACCTGGTCATGGGAAGAGAGTGAGAGAGTTGATATTTTGGGAGGCGTTTAGGATGATAGGTTTCACTTGGAAGAAAGTCAAAAATATTTCCAAGTGTTAAGTCCAAATGAATTGTCAGAAAAACCCATTTGCAAAATAAATATTCAACAGAACCAAATAAAAAGAAAAGGCAAAATCCAAGGTGTCACATTTCTCCACCCAGGGAATAGGCAAGGATCCGGGAGGATCCCCGTAACCAAATGAGCCCTTAGTGTGTGTTCCTTACATGTATCTTATAGTGTAATAGTGTTTGTTGATGCAACTGCAAAAGACATGATCGGGGGGAATCCCTCACCACAACATCCAAGGGCATCCCCGGTCTTAGACGATAGCTTGGGGGCTGCATGCGTCGGCTGGAAGTTGATAGCGAAACCAGTGGCGGGGGATAAGGTGTCGAGTATCTCCTTGAGGCAATGCAAGGCCCCATTGACAGTGTCCCTACTAATGGGTCTCACACCATGTCAGTTCCCATCATGGTGTGCTGGAGGAGAAGAGGGAGCAGCAGTCGAAGGAGGAGGAGAGGGAGGACTCACTGGAAGCGGAGCCCCATCCCATGGAGGAAGAGGCGGCGGAGCCAGAGGAGGAGGCGAAGCCGACCGTGGACTTCGCCAAGGAGGACATCATGGCGGAGTATGAGGTCGCGCAAGCGACAGAGATGGCGGAGAAGTCTACCATCCTTGAGTCCATCCATGATGATGCCTATGTTGAGGCCAATCACGCTTCATCCGGTAGTAGAGGGTGGAGACTGATGATCTCTTCACCTCTTGTTCGGATGACAATGAGCCAGAGCTTCTGCAGTTGCCCATCTACACGGAGACGGGCACGGAGACCATCGACATCTACAACAATGAATAGATTTAGATATGTACGTAGTATGTAGGTTTTTAATCTGCATGGCTAGTACAGATTTGAGGTATAAAGTTTGAGGTTTGCAAACGATTTTTATGTGTTGCCCAATCATTGTCCGCAAACGCCGGTGGCTAATTTTGGATGCTCTTAGCATGTAAGAGTAACTCCAACGTGCCAACGCAAAAAGATGCGGTTTTTGTCTACTTTTTGTCTGTTTGGGTTGGTATTTTAGGCGGCGTCCGCACCCGTCCGTGTTTGGGTGGTTTGTGCGCCCAACGGGCCGACACATTTTCTTCCGCACGGCCATATTTTTGCCACTTGTTTTGCATACATATCAAAAACATTCGCAAAGTTCATATTATTCACATCCGAGTAAAAATATCATAGTTATTACAACTAAACTAAAATCTCATAGTTTACAAATCAAATGAAATTTAAATTGTCACAAATACATTGCAAATAAAAAGAGGCGACACATCTATTGGTTTCCAAGGTGAGCCCATATATGCTCAACCAAATCATCTTGTAGTTGAATGTGAGCTGCCCAATCAAGCAATCATCAAAAGAAGATCCATAGACGGAGAAATCGTCCATGAAAACCTCACAAATCTTTTCACAAAAGTCAGAGAATATAGCCATCGTGCATCTTTGAAAGGTAGCAGGTGCATTACATAGACCAAAAGGCATACGTCTATAAGCAAAAGTACCAAAAGGGCAAGTAAAAGTAGTCTTTGATTGATCTTTGGCGGACACAGGTATTTGAGAGAAACCAGAATAACCATCTAGAAAGCAAAAATGTGTATGTTTGGATAATCTTTCTAGCATTTGATCGATAAAAGGTAAGGGGTAATGATCCTTTTTAGTTGCCTTATTTAATTTGCGGAAATCAATTACCATCCTATAACCTGTAATAATTCTTTAAGGAATCAATTCATCTTTATCATTAGGAACGACAGTAATACCTCCCTTCTTAGGGACACAATGGACAGGACTTACCCACTGACTATCAGCAACAGGATAGATTATACCTGCCTCAAGGAGCTTTAGTATTTCCTTTCTTACCACTTATTTCATTTTAGGATTTAGCCGTCGTTGATGATCACGAACTGGTTTAGCATCTTCTTCCAAATTAATTTTATGTTGACATAGAGTGGGACTAATGCCCTTAAGATCATCAAGAGTATACCCAATAGCAGCACGGTGCTTCTTCAGAGTTTTCAATAATCCCTCTTCCTCATGCTCTGAAAGGTTAGCACTAATAATAACATGATATATCTTTTTCTCATCAAGATAAGCATATTTAAGAGTATCAGGCAGCGGTTTAAGCTCAAACACGGGATCACCCTTGGGTGGAGGTGGATCCCCTAAGATTTCAACAGGCAAATTGTGTTTCAGAATAGGTTCCTGTTTAAAGAATACTTCATCTATTTCCCTTCTTTCATTCATAAACATATCATTTTCATGGTCTAGCAAATATTGTTCTAAAGGATCACTAGGAGGTACGGCAATAGAAGCAAGACCAATAATTTCATCCTTACTAGGTAATTCTTCTTCACGGTGTTGTCTACTAAATTTAGAGAAATTAAATTCATGAGACATATCATCTAAACTGATAGTAACAACATCCCTTTTGTAATCTATGGTAGCATTAACAGTGTTCAGGAAGGGTCTACCAAATATAATGGGACAAAAGCTATCTTGTGGGGAACCAAGAACAAGAAATCAATAGGATATTTAGTTTTCCCACACAAGACTTCAACATCTCTAACAATTCCTATTGGTGAAATAGTATCTCTATTGGCAAGTTTAATTGTGACATCAATATCTTCTATCTCAGCAGGTGCAATATCATGCATAATTTCTTTGTATAAGTAACAAGGTATTGCACTAGCACTAGCACCCATATCACATAAGCTATGATAACAATGATCTCCTATTTTAACAGAAATAACAGGCATGCCTACCACCGGTCTGTTTTTATCTTTAGCACAAGGTTTAGCAATTCTAGCAGTCTCATCAAGGAAATGAATAACATGCCCATCAATATTACCAGACAAGAGATCTTTAACAATAGCAATATCAGGTTCAACTTTAATTTTCTCATGAGGGGTATATGTTTTAATATTGCTTTTACGAACCACAGTTGAAGCTTTAGCATGATCTTTTATCCTAACAGGAAAAGGTGGTTTCTCAACATAAGAAGTAGGAACAATAGGATCATTATAAGTGACAATCTTTTCTTCAACTTTAATAGGTGCATCTACTTTTACTTCTATGGGAGGATGATATTTAAACCACTTCTCCCTAGGGGGATCAACATAAGTAGCAAAGGATTCACAGAAATAAGCTACTATCTCAGAGTCAAGTCCATATTTAGTGCTAAATTTACAGAAAATATCGGTATCCATAAAAGATTTAACACAATCAAAACTAGGTGTCATACCTGACTCCTTACCTTTGTCGAGGTCCCAATCTTCAGAGTTGCGTTTAATTCTTTCCAATAAATCCCATTTGAATTCAATAGTTTTCATCATAAAAGAGCCAGCACAAGAAGTATCAAGCATGGTGCGATTGTTATCAGAAAGCCGAGCATACATTTTTTGAATAATCATTTCTCTTGAGAGCTCATGATTGGGGCATGAATATAACATTGATTTAAGCCTCCCCCAAACTTGAGCGATGCTTTCTCCTTCGCGAGGCCAAAAATTATATATATAATTGCAATCATGATGAACAAGATGCATAGGATAAAACTTCTGATGAAATTCCAATTTCAATCGTTTGTAATTCCAAGACCCCATATCATCACATAGCCTATACCATGTCGATGCATCTCCCTTCAAAGATAAAGGGAAGACCTTCTTCTTAACAACATCTCCCGGTACACCTGCAAGCTTAAATAATCCACAAATTTCATCCACATATATTAGATGCTCATCAGGATGTTTTGTTCCATCTCCTAAAAAGGGATTAGCTAGCAGTTTTTCTATCATACCCAAAGGAGTTTCAAAGCAGGCATTTTCATTTTCAGTAGGTTCAGTAGGTTGAGGAGCAACTCTTTGCTCTACTGGTCGGGGTGAAGATACCCCGAACAAGCCCCTCAGAGGATTACTTTCCATAGTAATAAGTGACAGTAAATTTCAGCACACTATATAAATTTTTCCTTACCAAATTCCACCTACCAAAGGTGCTTCACTCCCCGACAACGGCGCCAGAAAAGAGTTTTGATGACCCACAAGTATAGGGGATCTATCGTAGTCCTTTCGATAAGTAAGAGTTTCGAACCCAACGAGGAGCAGAAGGAAATGATAAGCGGTTTCCAGTAAGGTATTCTCTGCAAGTACTGAAATAAGTGGCAACAGATAGTTTTGTGATAGGATAATTTGTAACGAGCAACAAGTAACAAAAGTAAATAAGGTGCAGCAAGGTGGCCCAATCCTTTTTGTATCAAAGGACAAGCCTGGACAAACTCTTATATAGAGAAAAGCGCTCCCGAGGACACATGGGAATATCGTCAATCTAGTTTTCATCACGTTCATATGATTCACGTTCGGTACTTTGATAATTTGGTATGTGGTGGATCGGTGCTTGGGTACTGTCCTTACTTGGACAAGCATCCCACTTATGATTAACCTCTATTGCAAGCATCCGCAAGTACAACAAAAGTATTAAGGTAAACCTAACCATAGCATGAAACATATGGACCCAAATCAGCCCCTTACGAAGCAACACATAAACTAGGGTTTAAGCTTCTCTCACTCTAGCAACCCATCATCTACTTATTACTTCCCAATGCCTTCCTCCAGGCCCAAATAATGGTGAAGTGTCATGTAGTCGACGTTCACATAACACCACTAGAGGAGAGACAACATACATCTCATCAAAATATCGAACGAATACCAAATTCACATGACTACTAATAGCAAGACTTCTCCCATGTCCTCAGGAACAACCGTAACTACTCACAAAGAATAAACATGTTCATAATCATAGGGGTATTAATATGCATATAGGATCTGAACATATGATCTTCCACCAAATAAACCAACTAGCATCAACTACAAGGAGTAATTAGCACTACTAGCAACCTACTAGCACCAATCCCGAACTTGGAGACAAGAATTGGATACAAGAGATGAACTAGGGTTTTGAGAGGAGATGGTGCTGATGAAGATGTTGATGGAGATTGCCCTTTCCTGATGAGAGGAGCGTTGGTGATGATGATGGCGATGATTTCCCCCTCCCGGAGGGAAGTTTTCCCGGCAGAACAGCACCGCCAGAGCCCTAGATTGGTTCCGCCAAGGTTCCGCCTCGTGGCGACGGAGTTTCGTCTGAGAAGATGGCTTCTTATTTTTTTCCCATCGAAAGACTTCATATAGCAGAAGATGGCCACCGGAGGGCCACCAGGGGGCCCATGAGGTAGGGGGCGCGCCCAGAGGGGTAGGGCGCGCCCCCCACCCTCATGGGCAGGGTGTGGCCCCCCTGGTGAATCTCTTCCGCTGGGTATTTTTTTATATATTCTGAAAACGTCTTTCGTGAAGTTTCAGGACTTTTGGAGCTGTGCAGAATAGGTCTCTAATATTTGCTCCTTTTCTAGCCCAGAATCCTACCTGCGGGCACCTTGTAAAATAAGAGAGAATAGGCATAAGTATTGTGACATAATGTGTAATAACAGCCTATAATGCAATAAATATCGATATAAAAGCATGATGCAAAATGGACGTATCAATTATCAGAGTCTACAAGGCCTCAACCTGGATCAAAAGGGATCCATGTACCTACCAGGTTCCAAAGCTTGATTTCATCCCTCACCAGCTAGATAAAAGAAGCGCTTCCTAGAGGTTGTCCTTGGAATAGCCTCATGCTTCATTCGCACCAGATCTCTCAGGAGATCAAGTGTACAAGCGACAACACTCCTTTCTTCTTTGCCCGTGATGCATTTGAGTAGCATTGTAGCTTCCAGTCCCGGATTACTGTCGGTCCTGTCCACGCCACGGGTTTTACCGTTGGCATGCTAGCTAGCGAAGCGATCGCATCCTAGATACTGCGTGACCAAGGACATTCAATGATCAAGTGGGATGGTGTTTCGAGACTCCTTCCGCGCAAAGGGCAGAAGTAGTTGTTTTTTCATCCACGTCGCAGCAATGCGCCGGCCGTTAATATTTTCCCAAGCAGCGCCGTCCACATGAAGAAATGACATTTGCCTAGTGCCCATGCAACCCATTTGAGCTCATGTCCTTGCATGGCCACCGAGCCCTGAAATTGCAAAAGGTATGTGGAGCCCTGAAATTGTAAGACTCTCCACATTGTAGTACCACCTCATCCAGAAGCGTAGCTAGCTTATTTAGTTCAGGTACCATGAGATTAGAAAGCCCTGATGCCAGGTCAGCTAGCCAATTCTCCTTTGCCAGGGCATTGCGGACACAACGGTTTTTGCAGGTGGAGATCTTGAAGAGCGAGGGGCAATGATCTTGGGGAAAAGGCCTTGCAACCAACGATCATGCCAGAAGCTTGCCAAGCCACCATCCCTAGGCATGATTTTTGTCACCACTGAGAAGAGCGAACATTCTTTTGCATCATAGGGAATAAGTGAACGTGCCCATGGCCTCGACGGTTGTTGCCATGCTAGCCATAACCAACGCAGCCTTAGAGTCGAACCAAATGTTGCAAGATCCAAAACCCCTAGGCCTCCTAGGTGCTTTGGTCAACAGACAAGGTTCCAAGCAACTCCGCATTTGCCTCCTGAGCAGGTGCTTTCACCGCTTCATAACCAAGCCCGACAAATTTGGATGATACGCTTCAACACCCAAGTCGGTAACCTGTGTACTGTCATCATATATATTTCTAGAGAGGTCAGGCCTGATTTAAGAAGCATAAGGCGGTCGCTCTTCACCATTAGCCCCCCTTCCATGTTTTTGCTTTGTTACTGAATTTGATCAGCAAAGGATCTAGGTCGATCTTGGTTAAGTTCCTCACGGAGAGAGGCATGCCAAGACATGTGATTGGAAATGATTTGGTCGGGACTCCCAGTGGCGCCAGAATGCGAGAGAGTTCAAGTGATCCACAATGGATAGGCAAGGCCGAGCTCTTGCTGGCGTTAGTATGCAACCCTGACACTGATACAAAATAGTTTAGGAGCAGGTTAATCATCCTGGCGTCGTCAATCGTGGGGTCCATAAAAAGCGTCATTTCATCTGCGTAGAATGAACACCACATGCCATTAATTATAACATGAGACGAGGAAGTACACAGCAGTGTGGCGATCCACTCGTGCCATCTAATACCAAAACCTCTCGCCTCGAGCATGTCAAGCAGGTAAGCCCATGAGACCAAGTCGAACGCCTTGGTGATATCAAGTTTCAGCAGAATGGTAGCCTTTTTGGTTTTGTGAAGAAAGCTAGCAGTGTTCTAGACATAAAGAAAGTTCTCCTGAATGCCGCACCTTGTGATGAATGTATAAGATTGGGAAGCATTCCTACTCCTCGATGAGGAGCCGCATTGGTTTATATTGATCGAGGCAAAACAACCCTACCGTGGCTTACAAGAAGAGGGAACCGATCGCTAGTCATTGACAGGATTCAGTTGTTACAAGGTGACCTAAACAGGTACGGGAGGGAGAGAGATAGAAGATGGTTGAGAGTACATTGTAGAGATACACACAAATTCTAACACCCTCCCCTAATCTCAACTATCCTATGTTTAGATTCCTCTTGAACTCTTCAAATGGTTTTACTGGTAGTGCCTTGGTGAATCCATCCGCTACTTGGTCTTCAGAAGGAATGAACCATATCTCAAGTTTATTTGCTGCAACCCTTTCACGTATGAAGTGAAAATCAATTTCTATATGCTTGGTTCTTGCATGGAACACTGGATTTGCAGACAAATATGTTGCTCCCAAGTTATCACACCATAAACATGAGACGCGGTTCTGCTTAACTCCCATTTCATCTAGTAGTGATTCAATGCAGATGATTTCTGTAGTAGCATTAGCCAAGGATTTATACTCAGCCTCTATAATTGACCTTGACATAGTGGCCCGTTTCCTAGCACTCCAAGAAACAAGATTATGACCAAATAATACTGCAAAGCCTCCAGTTGATTTTCTATCATCACTACAACCTGCCCAATCAGCGTCAGAGAACGCACTCACAAGAGCAGAATTAGACCGTCTGAAATGAAGTCCTATTCCCATAGTATGTTTAACATATCTTACAATTCTCTTGACAACTGTCCAATGTGCAGTAGTGGGTGCATGTAGATATTGACAAGCCTTCTTAACAGCAAATGAGATATCTAGGCGAGTAAGAGTCAAGTACTATAATGCTCCCATGGTACTTATATACTTTGTACTATCTTCCTCCTGAAGTGGCTCTCCTTCATATGTTGAGAGTTTCTCTGAGGAGGACAAATGTGTAGGTACAGGCTTGCAGTTTTCATCCCCATGCGAGACAGAAGCTCGGTGACATATTTCTCTTGATTTAATACTATGCCATCTTGAGTCTTCTTGACTTCAATGCCTAGGAAGAAGTGCAAATCACCTAGATATTTCAAGGCAAACTCTAAGCTCAAATCATGCATAAGAGCATTAGTAGCACTTTGTGACGAACTTGCAACTATGATGTCATCAACATATATGAGTACAAAGATAACTACTTTTGCCTTGTTATAAATGAACAGAGATGTATCAGCTTTGGAAGCAATGAAGCCAAGACATTTTAATTGCGAACTCAACCTGGAGTACCATGCTCTAGGTGCTTGTTTCAAGCCATAGAGTACTTTGTCAAGCTTGCACACATAATGTGGTGTTTTCTTACTCTCATACCCTGGTGGCTGCCTCATGAACACCTCCTTTTCCAGAACACCATGTAAAAATGCTTTCTGCACATCTAGTTGTCTTAAGCTCCATCCCCTGGATACAACAATAGCTAGAACAAGTCTTATAGTTGCAGCTTTTACAACAGGACTAAAGGTATCCTCATAGTCTATACCATAATGTTGTTTAAAGCCCTTTGCATCTAGACGTGCCTTATATCTGTCAATGGAGCCATCTGCTTTCTTTTTAATTCTATACACCCACTTGCAATCAATAATATTTTTACCTCTTTGATCATGCACAAGATGCCAAGTCTTGTTCCTCATTAGTGCAGAGTATTCCTCATCCTTTGCTTTCTTCCAATTAGGATCACCAAGTGCATCATTCAATGTTGTTGGTTCCCCTGAAATACATAGCATGCCATATAGTATAGTACCATCTATTTTTATTTTTGGATTACGGTTACCTTTCTGTAACCTGGTCATAGCTTGTGAGGGAGCTATTTGTTGCATGTGTATAGGAGGTACTGGTTGTTCCATAGGACTCGCAAGCGCAGAAGATCCACCTGATGATGTTGCATGTGTTGCGCAGGGGATCCGCCCGATGTTGGCGCATGAGATCCCGTGGACCTCGATGTGGCCCCCCTTTCACTGGATGCCTTGGAAGCCGCAGGACTCGCGAGCACAGACGATCCGCTGCCCACCTGCGGATGCATGCGCGCGGGACGCGAGGAGGGGCCAACCATGCAGCTGGTCCCGCTGTCGGGTGACGTGTTGATACGTCTCCATCATATATATTTTTCCAAACTCTTTTGCCCTTGTTTTGGACTCTAATTTGCATGATTTGAATGGAACTTACCCAGACTAACGCCGTTTTCAGCAGAATTGCCATGGTGTTATTTTTGTCCAGAAATAGAAGTTTTCGAAATGACCTGAAACTTCACAGAGATTATTTTGGGAATAAATAAAAAATATTGGCGGAAGAATCAACTGGAGGGGACCCACACCCTGTCCACAAGGGTGGAGGGCGCGCCCACCCCCTGGGCGCGCCCTCCTGTCTTGTGGATCCCACGAGGCTCCACCGACCTCAACTCCAACTCCATATATTCACGTTCAGAGAGAAAAAAATAAGAGAGAAGGATTCATCGCGTTTTACGATACGGAGCCGCCGCCAACCCCTATTCTTCCTTGGGAGGGCAGATCTGGAGTCCGTTTTGGGCTCCGGAGAGGGGAAATCATCGCCATCGTCATCATCAACCATCCTCCATCACCAAATTCATGATGCTCACTGCCATGCGTGAGTAATCCCATCATAGGCTTGCTGGATGGTGATGGGTTGGATGAGATTTACCATGTAATCGAGTGAGTTTTGTTAGGGTTTGATCCCTAGTATCCACTATGTTCTAAGATTGATGTTGCTATGACTTTGCCATGCCTAATGCTTGTCACTAGGGCCCGAGTGTCATGATTTCAGATCTGAACCTATTATGTTTTCATGAATATATTTGTGTTCTTGATCCTATCTTGCAAGTTATAGTCACCTACTACGTGTTATGATCCGGCAACCCCGGAGTGACAATAGTCGGGACACTTCCTGGTGATCACCGTAGTTTGCCGAGTTCATGTATTCACTAAGTGCTAATGCTTTGGTCCGGTAGCCTGTTAAAAGTAGGCCTTAATATCCCTTAGTTTCCAATAGGACCTCGCTACCATGGGAGGATAGGACAAAAGATGTCATGCAAGTTCTTTTCCATAAGCACGTATGACTATATTCGGAATACATGCCTACATTATACTGATGAATTGGAGCTAGTTCTGTGTCACCCTATGTTATAACTGTTGCATGATGAATGCCATCCGATTATCCATCATTGATCCATTGCCTACGAGTTCGTTTCATATTGATCTTTGCTAAGTTACTTTTCTGTTGCCACTGTTACGATTGCTACAAAACTGCTACTGTTACTTTTGCCACCGTTACCGTTACTTCCATACAACTTTGCTACTAAATACTTTGCTGTAGATATTAAGCCTTTCAGGTGTGGTTGAATTGACAACTCAGCTGTTAATACTTGAGAATATTCTTTGGCTCCCCTTGTGTCGAATCAATAAATTTGGGTTGAGTACTCTACCCTCGAAAACTGTTGCGATCCCCTATACTTGTGGGTTATCAAGACCTTTTTCTGGCGCCGTTGCCAGGGAGCATAGCTCTATTCTCTGAGTCACTTGGGATTTATATTTGTTGATCACTATGAGGAATTTTAAAGACAACAAAACCAAGATCTATCCCTCTACTACAAGGGGAGGTAAGCAACTGCCATCTAGCTCTCCACTTGATTCACCTTCTGTTTTGAGTAAACTTGCGACACCTACACTTGCTATTGATTCTGATATGTCGCATGTTATTGATGATGCCACTTCTTCTATGCATGATGCTTATGATGATACTACTTCTTTGCTTGATAATACTGTGCCACTAGGCAAATTTCTTGATGAACAACTTGCTGGGGTTAGAGAGAATGAAATTACTGAAACTGATGATATTATTGAAACTGAATATTATGATTCTCCCCCTAGATATGAATTTCCTGTTGTACCTGAGGGTTATATTGTGGATGAGGAAACTGCTAGAGACTTTCTTGCTGAATAGTAAGAATAATGATAATGCTGCTAGGGTTGATAGTAAGAATAGTAAGAATAATGATAATAGTAAGATGAGTTGAATAGTAAGAATAATGATAATGCTGCTAGGGTTATTACTAGAGGTGGTAAGATGACCCAGGAACCTTTGTATCCTGAGGGCCATCCTAAGAGAGTTGAGCAAGATTCTGAGAGAACCAATATTGATGCACCTAGTTCTTCCAATAAAAAGAAAAAGAAAACCTATAGGACTTTGCATGCTAGTGAACCTGTTATAGACACACCTGAGAATCCCAATGATATTTCTATTTTTGATGTTGAGACACAATCTAGTGATGAACATGAACCTAGTGATAATGCTAATAATGATGTTCATGTTGATGCTCAACCTAGTAATGATAATGAGGTAGAGATTGAACCTGTTGTTGATCTTGATAACCCACAATCAAGAATCAACGTTATGATACGAGAGACTTTGTTGCTAGGAAACATGGTAGAAAAGAGAATCATGGGTTCAAAAACCCATGCCCATTCCTCCTAAGCCATCCAAGAAAAAGGATGATGAGGATTTTGAGCGCTTTGCTGAAATGATTAGACCTATCTTTTTGCATATGCATTTGACTGATATGCTTAAAATGCCTCCTTATGCTAAGTATATGAAATATATTGTTACTAATAAAAGAAAGATACCTGAAGCTAAAATTTCCACCATGCTTGCTAATTATACTTTTAAGGGTGGAATACCAAAGAAACTTGGAGATCCAGGAGTACCAACTACCATGCTCCATTAAAAGAAACTATGTTAAAACTGCTTTATGTGATCTTGGAGCCGGTGTTAGTGTTATGCCTTTCTCTTTGTATTGTAGACTCGATTTGAATAAGTTGACACCTACTGAAATTTCTTTGCAAATGGCTGATAAATCAACTGCTATACCCCATCGGTATTTGTGAGGATGTGCCTGTTGTGGTTGCGAACGTTATTATCTTAACAGACTTTGTTATTCTTGATATTCCCGAGGACGACAGTATGTCGATCATCCTTGGTAGACCCTTTTTGAATACTGCAGGGGCTGTTATTGATTGCAGCAAAGGCAATGTCACTTTTCATGTTAATGTGAATGAGCATACGGCACACTTCCCAAAGAAACAACCTCAATTTCATAGTATCAATTCTATTGGAAAAATTTCAACTATTACTATTGGAGGTTTTGAATTTCCTCTTCCTATTGTCAAAAATAAGTATGATATTCTTATTGTTGGGGACATGCATATCCCCATTGAGGTAACCTAGTGTTATTTGAAAATTCTCCAGTTTCATGTTATTAGGAAGAAGTTTGTTAATAAGACTTGATCAACCTTGTTAATGGATTCCTTTTGATGAGCATGAGATGGATGAATTTAGAAAGGACAACTTTCTGTACCCACCTTTTACTTTCTGTTATTTAGAATAAATAAAGCAAAAATAGTATTTTCTGTCTATTTTCTGAATTATCCGTGCAATAAAAAAATGTCCCAAAAATAAAGGTTGTCCAAATGCTATGAAAATTTAGTATGATTTTTTATAGAATATTTGAGAATTTTTGGCACTAAGAACACACTAGGGGATGCACTAGTGGTCCACAAGGGTGGAGGGCGCGCCCCCTGTCTTGTGGGTCCCACGTGGGTCCCCTCCACTTATTCCAGCACCCATCCACTTCGTCTTCCTCTAGAAAAAATCATCTCGCAGCTCAAAACCGTGTTCTTGCTCATTTTGCTGCCATTTTCGATCTCCTTGCTCAAAGCTCCGTTCACAAAACTGCTTTGGGGGATTCTTCTTCGGTATGTGACTCCTCCAATGGTCCAATTAGTTTTTGTTCTAGCGCTTTATTTATTGCAAATTTATGCTGCTATGGTGACCTTGTTCTTGAGCTTGCATGTCAAATTTTTATGGTCCAAAGTATTTTTGATGCATGAAATAGCCTCTAGACACTTATAGGAGTAGTTGCTATCAATTTTATTGAGTTTGGTTCACTTTTATTTTGAGTCACTAAAAATTTCAGAGGAAGAAAAATGTCTAGGAGAATGTACCGAGGTGGTTCTTCAAGGAAGCAAGCACCGAGGCTCGCGATACGTGAGCCGGACCTTGAACCACCATGGGAAGCTCAAGTGTAGCCTTGTGAATGGCGGTTAGATGAATTTATGGTTCATGCAGGCTTCAAGGATGAATTTGATGCGTATGTATGGAATGCTGATCTTGAGGACTTCGTATCAGATAAGTGCCAACAATATATTACCTCACCGATTACTTTGTGCGGAGGTTTGAATTTTCATCTAAGCGCAATACCCATACTGTTTTATTTGATCTTTATGATGAATCATATGCTATGGACCTTGAAGATTTTAATACTGCTTGCAAAATCCCACAGTGGCACATTCATAGCGAGCCTCACAAATCTGAATACAACGATTTCCTTGCTAGCATCACTATGGGAGAAACTAGAAATATCACACAAGCTACCATAGGGAGCATTCACTTTCCTTCCATACATTATTTTGCTCTCTTTACATGTAGGTGCATCAACGGTAAACATGATCATTGCCACCTTTGCGTCCAGATCTTAGTGTCCTCAAGTGTGCGGTGTTAGGTGATAAGCGATATAACTTTGGGGCTATTATTGCGAGGAGGTTACACCTTAATGCGAAAGTGGGAGATTTATTTGGTGGGATTTATGCAACTCGGTTAGCTAATTATCTTGGTGTATCCGTAAGAGGGACTGACATTGAGTTGTCACCCGCTTTTCTAGATTATAATGCTATGGTACGCTAGCATTTTCTTGAGAGGAACGAATAGTCCCTCCAGTACCGACTAATCTTTGACAGACAGCGTGCTGTCCATATTACCCTTCCTGCTCCTGCCTTCTTTAACTTTCAGGTAAATGGGAGATATTTTATAACTAGAGAGGAGGCAAATGAGTATGAGAGAACAACGGAGGCTGCTCGCCTCCAGGAAGCAGCTCGCCAAGCGGTAGCTGCCACAGCACAATACAATCCCAACTATGCTTTCAGATATCATCTGGGCCAGTGGTGGCCTTAGACCAACTGAGGCCAAAAGCCTAAGCTTGGGGGAGTACGTATTTCTCACCGTTCATTTCGGTTGTCGGTGTTCATACTTTTTCATTGTATTATGCATGTTAGTTTATTTCTTTTTCTCGCTTTCTCCTTGTGTGTTTGAAAAACCTTGAGAAAAACTAAAAAACCTAGTCGTAGTTAGTTTACTTTCCATGTTCACTTAGTAGTAGTATTAAAAGACCCTAAAAGATTTCTCATTCTTCTTTTGCTTGTTGGGAGCTTTCTCGTGTAAATAGTTTTTCTCTTTCTTGTTTTATTTCCTTCAAAAAAACAAAAACTCCAAAAACATTTCAGTGTGTTTCTTTGAAATTCTTTTCTTTTCCTTGGGGGTCGAGAGGAGAAGACCACGATGAAAATGTTGAGTGGCTCTCATATGCATTATTGTTGATCTAACAAAAGAGCCCATATTACCTTGTCTTCTCCTTTGAATGAATGTTTGCAGATTCCAGCTTAGTCCAATGCATGTGCACTATTATTATTATCCACACCGTTCGGTCGTGCAAGTGAAAGGCAATAATGACGATATATGATGAAATGATTGAGATGAGGAAAAGATGGTATGAACTCGACCTATCTTGTTTTTGAAAATATGATCATTTCATCGTTCTTGCTTCAGTCCATTATGAATGAAACATGTTTGCAATGACAATTAGAGATTATAGTTACTGAGGGAGTCCTGGATTAGGGGGTGTTCGGACAGCCGAACTATACCTTCAGCCGGACTCCTGGACTATGAAGATACAAGATTGAAGACTCCGTCCCGTGTCCGGAAGGGACTTTCCTTGGCGTGGAAGGAAAGCTTGGTGATACGGATGTTCAGATCTCCTACCATTGTAACCGACTCTATGTAACCCTAACCCTATCCGATGTCTATATAAACCGGAGGGTTTTAGTCCGTAGGACAACATACACATCAACAATCATACCATAGGCTAGCTTCTAGGGTTTAGCCTCTCCGATCTCGTGGTAGATCAACTCTTGTAATACCCATACCATCAATATTAATCAAGCAGGACGTAGGGTTTTACCTCCATCGAGAGGGCCCGAACCTGGGTAAAACTTTGTGTCCCCTGCCTCCTGTTACCATCCGGCCTAGACGCACAGTTCGGGACCCCCTACCCGAGATCCGCCGGTTTTGACACCGACATTGGTGCTTTCATTGAGAGATCCTCTGTGCCGTCGCCGTCAGGCCCGATGGCTCCTACGATCATCAATGGCGATGCAGTCCAGGGTGAGACCTTCCTCCCCGGACAGATCTTCGTCTTTGGCGGCTTCGCACTACGGGCCGATTCACTTGGCCATCTAGAGCAGATCGAAAGCTACACCCCTGGCTGTCAGGTCAGATTCGGAAGTTTAAACTACACGGCCGACATCCGCGGGGACTTGATCTTTGACGGATTCAAACCACTGCCGAGCGCACCGCACTGTCATGACGAGCATGATCTAGCTCTGCTGCTGAACAGTGCCCTGGAGGCCGCACCTGCATCGGCTCCGGCCCCTGGTTCGGAGCCGACCGCGCCGATCGAGGATGGGCAGTTGGACGCCGCCTCGGGGGCTGCGATCCCAACAGCGGTTGAGCCGAACACCAACCCTGTACTCTGCAAGACTCGTGACTCCATGGAGCCGGATTCTTCTCCAGACTCCGAACCCTCCGCGCCCCTACTGAGCGAATCCGATTGGGCACCGATCATGGAGTTCACGGCCGCGGACGTCTTTCAGCACTCGCCCTTCGGCGATATCCTGAAATCACTGAAGTCTCTCTCTTTGTCGGGAGAGCCCTGGCCGGACTACGGTCAGCAAGGTTGGGGTACGGACAATGAAGAAATTCAAAACCCACCCACCACCCACTTTGTAGCCACTGTCGACAACTTAACCGACATGCTCGACTTCGACTCCGAAGACATCGACGGTACGGACGCCGATGAAGGAGATGATGAAGAACCAGCGCCTACTAGGCCCTGGAAAGCCACCTCGTCATATGACATATACATGGTGGACACCCCAAAAGAGGGAGGGGGCGATGGAACAATGGAGGATGACCCCTCCAAGAAACAGCAAAAGCGCCGGTGTCAGCGGCGCCGCTCAAAATCCCGGCAACACAAAAACGGCGATTCCAGCACGGGAGATAATAATACCCCGGAAAGCGCCGAAGAACATCCCCCCGAGCAAGATTTAGCACAGGAGGATGGAGAAACCAGCCCCCATGGGAGAGCGGCTGACAGAGAGGTCGAGGACGATAATCATATGCCTCCCTCTGAAGACGAGGCAAGCCTCGACGACGACGAATTCGCCGTGCCAGAGGATCCCGTCGAACAAGAGCGTTTTCAACGCAGGCTTATGGCCACGGCAAGAAGCCTCAAGAAAAAACAGCAACAGCTTAAAGCTGATCAAGATCGGCTAGTCGATAGATGGACTGAAGTCCTCGCGGCCGAAGAGCATAAACCCGAACGCCCCTCCAAGTGCTACCCGAAGCGCAGGTTGCTACCCCGATTAGAGGAGGAAGCACTCGATGCGGCCGACAGGCCACCTTGTGGCCGTGACAGAGAGGCCTCATGGCCCTCCACCCAAGCCGCACCCCATACCAAGGCACGGGAATATGCGCCGGACTTACGAGACATGTTGGAGGACAAGACAAGGCAAACAAGATCGATCTATGGATCACGTAGGCACCCCACGGCTCGAGACGACAACCGTCACGCCGGCCACAAATTCGGCAAGGCCGAACACAGTAGACAAAGCTCATTGGAGCTACGTCATGATATCGCCCAGTACAGAGGCGCCGCACACCCGTTGTGCTTCACAGACGAAATAATGGATCATCAAATCCCCGAGGGTTTCAAACCCGTAAACATCGAATCATATGATGGCTCAACAGACCCCGCGGTATGGATCGAGGATTATCTCCTCCATATCCACATGGCCCGCGGTGACGATTTTCACGCCATCAAATACCTCCCACTCAAGCTTAAAGGACCAGCCCAGCAGTGGCTTAACAGCCTGCCAACAGGGTCAATCAGCTGTTGGGAGGACCTGGAAGCCGCATTCCTCGACAATTTCCAGGGCACCTATGTGCGACCCCCAGACGCTGATGACCTAAGCCACGTAATTCAGCAGCTAGACGAATCGGCCAGGCAATTCTGGACACGGTTCCTAACAAAGAAAAATCAAATACTCGACTGTCCGGACGCAGAGGCCTTAGCAGCCTTCAAGCATAATATCCGTGACGAGTGGCTTGCCCAGCACCTAGGACAGGAGAAGCCGAAATCTATGGCAGCACTCACGGCACTCATGACCCGCTTTTGCGCGGGAGAAGACAGCTGGCTTGCTCGTAGCAACAATATGACCAAGAACCCTGGTCGTTCGGACACCAGGGACATTAGTGGCAGGTCACGTCGCAACCAACAAAAGCGCCGCATCAAGGGCGACAATGCTAAGGATACGGCAGTTTATGCCGGATTCAGAGGCTCTAAATCCGGTCAGCGGAAAAAATCATTCAAAAGGAATCCCAGGGGCCCGTCCAGCTTGGACCGAATACTCGACCGCTTGTGCCAAATACATGGCACCCCCGAAAAGCCGGCCAATCACACCAACAGGGACTGTTGGGTGTTCAGGCAAGCAGGCAGATTAAGCGCCGACAACGAAGACAAGGGGTCACATAGCGATGACGACGAGGAGCCCCTGCCGCCGAACAACAATGGACAGAAGGGTTTTCCCCCACAAGTGCGGACGGTGAACATGATATACGCCACCCAGGTCCCCAAGAGGGAGCGGAAGCGCGCGTTAAGGGACGTATACGCGGTAGAGCCAGTCGCCCCAAAGTTCAACCCATGGTCCTCCTGCCCGATCACCTTTGATCGAAGAGACCATCCCACTAGCATCCGTCATGGCGGATTCGCCGCATTGGTTCTTGACCCAATTATTGACGGATTTCATCTCACTAGAGTCCTTATGGACGGCGGCAGTAGCCTGAACCTGCTTTACCAGGATACAGTGCGGAAAATGGGCATAGATCCCTCGAGGATTAAGCCCACCAAAACGACCTTTAAAGGCGTAATACCAGGTGTAGAGGCCAGCTGCACAGGCTCAGTCACACTTGAAGTGGTCTTCGGATCTCCGGATAATTTCCGAAGCGAGGAGTTAATCTTCGACATAGTCCCGTTCTGCAGTGGTTATCATGCACTGCTCGAGCGAACCGCATTTGCCAAGTTCAATGTGGTCCCGCACTACGCATACCTTAAGCTCAAGATGCCAGGCCCTCGAGGAGTAATTACGGTCAACGGAAACACCGAACGCTCCCTCCGAACGGAGGAGCACACGGCTGCCCTTGCAGCGGAAGTACAAAGCAGCCTCTCCAGGCAGTTCTCCAGTCCGGCCATTCAACGACCGGACACCGTCAAGCGCGCCCGGAGTAACCTACAACAAGACTGCCTGGCACGTTCCGAGCAGGCGTAGCAATACGGCCCCAACCCCAACCCTCGCAAAAAGGCGACGCCAGTACTTCGCGTCCATAACTACGCTCTGGAAATACCATGGGCATAGGGGGAGGGGCACCATCACGGCACGCCCAAAACACGGCTTAAACCGCACCAGGGGCTGCCAATTTTTTACTTTTCTCTTACTTTTAGGACTCTACTCTTCGGAAGGCCTGTTCGGCAGTTCAACTGCCGCACAAATGATGCAAGAACCAGGGAAGCAGACAAGCCATGCCGCATTATGGAAATCACAGGTGGTCTCTATCACGAGCAGTATACCTGTTTCGCATACTATTCCGCAGCTTGCCCCTGGAGCAGACATGTTAAATAGTCCAACTTCTCGTTTATCGCATCACTTGTATCGTTCTGCTTTGATCGCAGCTATTTTTATGAACAATGCATAGCTTTTGTCTATTTTTTGCATTACCCTTTTTTTAATATATATATATGTTCTAATGACATGTTGCACCCGTACACTTTGGTATGGCCAAAATACGCCAGGGGCTTCAGTACCCCTCAACATGGTGTGAGAAGTCCGAACACTTTAACAAGTGCGGCACCCCGAACTTATAGCATTATATGCATCGGCTTCGAATCATGTCTTGGGTCAATAGTTGGGTTTGCCCGGCTCCTATGTTTTGGTGCCTTACGTTCCGCTATATCGGCTAGGGTAGCACTGGGAGAACCACTGCGATTGTGCCCCAGTTGAGCTAGGCCGAGCACCTCAGTGGAGAAAGCTAAAACTGACTGTCATGATGAAGCGAGAGCTGGTCGCTGTTCGAGAGGTTTTTTCGAGTCCCTAAAGACTTATGCCGCTTCGGGCGAGGAGTCGGCTCTGTCCGGCCAAGGCGTGGATAGCGCCCCGAAATCGGTCTTCCGAATACTAGGGGCTTCGCCGAAATTTAAAATTATAGAATTCTATGGCTAAGTGAGAGTGTTCACGCATTATAGTCCGATTGCCTCGTTCGTTGGGCTGAGCGCCTCCCTCGAAGGACCCAAATATGGGAAAAAGAGCACCCAGGTTTATCCCCGAACACCCCAGCACTAGCGGCATGGGGGCAGAAGCCGACGACTCGCCATCTCTCAGTATTGATAAACAGCCGCACAGAAGGTAATATTTTAAATTCAAGCAGCATTGCTTAGCGCATATGAACAAGTTTTTAGCGCACAGGATAACACGAGCGGGTTTTACTCAAAAAATACATCCTTGGTATATTCATCCGCAACAAGGCGGGCACCCTTCAGAACATCCTTATAATAATTCTCGGGCTTGCGATGCTCTTTCCCCGGCGGTGGCCCGTCCTTCACAAGCTTCTCCGCATCCAGCTTGCCCCAGTGCACCTTAGCACGGGCAAGGGCCCTACGGGCACCTTCAATGCAGACGGAGCGCTTGATGTCTTCAAGACTCGGACAGGCCTCCACCAGCCACCGCACCAGCCCGAAATAGCTCCCAGGCAGAGCCTCTCCAGGCCACAGCCGAACTAGGAGGCCCTTCATGGCCTGTTCGGCTGCCTTGTGGAGCTTGATCAGTTGCTTCAGCTGGTCACTTAGGGGCACGGGGTGTCCGGCCTCAGCGTACTGAGACTAGAACACCTTCTCTGTCAAGCTGCCCTCCTCGGCTCGATAGAATGCCGCGACATCAGATACACTCCGAGGAAGATCTGCGAACGCTCCTGGAGAGCTCTGGATTCGGGTAAGTAACAGGTAACTCACGTTTATGTGTTTGCTTTGCATAAAGAATGCCTTACCCGCCGCAATCTTCTTCACCTCATACAACTCCTGGAGGGTCTTCTGGGACTCGGCCTTGGCAGACTTGGCATTTTCTATAGCTGCCGCGAGCTCGGACGCTCGCGTCTTCGAGTCAAGCTCCAAACTCTCATGTTTCTTCATGAGAACCTGGAGCTCTTGCCGCACCTTGCCAACCTCAGCCTCATACCACTCCCGCTCGGTGCACTCCACGGCCGCACTCTTCTCGGCCTCGAGCAGCGCGTGCTTAAGGGTCGCCACCTCAGACGTGGCCCCTGCAATAGCCATGTCAATCCTGTCATTTTTTGCAATTGCACCTTTTTTATATACATATTCAAACAGGGTATTTCTTACCTTCCTTCTCCTCGAGCTGCTTCTTGGCACGCCCGAGCTCTTGCTCAGACTTATCGATACTCTTCTTCAGCACGTCCACTTTCGCAGTCAGTGCGGCGGACGCTAGCAGAGAAGCCTGCATACGCATATTGACTCCTTTTGTTAGACTCCTGTGAATTCTTTGATCCTCTATTCGGCTTTTCTTCCCGAACGCCCAACAGAGCATCAAGGGCTACTGTCTATGCGGTAACATTATTTGAACATTCTTTACTTACCTCAAAGCCTGTTAAAAGGCTTGTACAAGCTTCAGTCAGTCCGCTTTTGGCGGACTGAACCTTCTGGATCACCGCACTCATAATAGTGCGGTGCCCCTCGTCGATGGAGGCACCTTGGAGCGCCTCCAACATATTGTCCGGCGCCTCCGGTTGGACGGAGATCACCGGCACGGTAGGCTTGCCCCTCTTGGAAAGAGGTCGCCCGTCGGACTCTAGAACCCTTGAAGATTCCGGAGCTGTGTCCGGCCTTAAGCCGGACTTGGAGCCCTGGGGGGTTTCATCCCCTTTACTCCTGGAGTCCGGGAGGTCGCCTTGCGGCGCCTCCAGGACCACCTCCTCCCGGCTCGGAACCTGTTGGGACAAAACTTCGGTGTCGTCCGCAGGGCGGGGGGATGAAGCCGTCGGAAGCGAGTTCACCTCCGGCTGGTCCAGCGAGCCACTCGACGATGCGTCAAGCCGGTCTTTGGGTGGGCTTCATAAACATATTCGACATAAGGAAAAGCTGTGCGAAGAACGAATACTATGAATTACCCCAGTATTCGGACACTTACAATTTCGCCAGGGGCTTGGCCCTGGGCTGCCACTCCTCTTCGTCGTCGTCGGCGTCGGTGGAGCAGTCCGGAGGAAGGGTTTTCCCCTTCTTGGACCCTCCGGCCTCCTCGGAGAGGGCGGCCTTCCTTTTCTTCTCTCCTCCCACTAGAGGGGGAGAGGCCTCTTCTTCTTCCTCCTCGTCTTCACGAGAGGAAGGCGCTTCGGGACCGTCGGATGACGAATCCGACACCTCCTGGCGCCGGGCACTCTTTCGAGTCCCTGTGGCCCTTTTCGTGGCCTTCTTCTCCGGCACCACATAGGGCGCCGGAACCAGCAGCTTCGCCAAGCGAGCATCTGCTGGGCCTTCGGGCAGAGGAGCCGGACAGTTGATCTGTCCGGACGTCGCCACCCAATCCTATCAAAGATAAGGGAACTCAGATCCCGCATAGAGTCAAACTATGAAAAACTGATACCCTGTAAATGGACAAAAATGGCTTACCGCATGAGCGTGATGCTGAGTACTGAATCCGCGATCCTCGGCAGCGGATGTGGGAGCCTCGGCGCCCTTGAAAAGCACCCTCCAGGCATCTTCGTACGTCGTGTCGAAGAGCCTATTAAGAGTTTGATGCTGCGCCGGGTCGAATTCCCAAAGGTTAAAGGCCCATCGTTGACACGGGAGGATCAGGCGGACGAGCATAACCTGGACTACGTTGACAAGCTTGAGCTTCTTGTCCACCAGGGTTTGGATGCATGTTTGGAGTCCGGTCAGCTCTCCTTTTTTACCCCAAGACAGGCCGGTCTCCTTCCAGGAGGTGAGCCGCGTGGGGGGGGGGGGGATCGGAACTCAGGGGGTGCGACCCATTCGGCGTCGCGCGGCTCGGTGATGTAAAACCACCAAGATTGCCACCCCTTCAGGGTCTCCACAAAGGAGCCCTCGAGCCACAGGACGTTGGCCATCTTGCCAACCATGGCGCCGCCGCACTCCGCCTGGCTGCCGCGCACCACCTTCGGCTTGACGTTGAAGGTCTTTAGCCATAAGCCGAAATGGGGGTGGATGCGGAGGAAAGCCTCGCACACGATGATAAACGCCGAGATGTTGAGGACGAAGTTTGGGGCTAGATCGTGGAAATCCAGGCCGTAGTAGAACATGAGCCCCCAGACAAATGGATGCAGAGGGAAGCCTAGTCCGCGGAGGAAATGGGGGAGAAATACCACCCTCTCATGGGGCCTAGGAGTGGGGATGAGCTGCCCCTTCTCGGGGAGTCGGTGCGCGATGTCGCTGGCCAGGTATCCGGCCTTCCTCAGCTTTTTTATGTGTCCCTCCATGACGGAGGAGACCATCCACTTGCCTCCCGCTCCGGACATGACTGGAGAAGGTCGAGGTGGTAGTGCGGACTTGGGCGCTGGTGCTCGAGTGTGCAAGAATGGATAGGCAAAGGAGGAAGAAGGCGTGGGTGAAAAGGTGGATCCTTATCCCCTTATATGGGTGGGCGCGGCTACATGGCCCCACCAGCCTGGTAAAACATGCTTATCTCCAAGCGCCGTAATCAAAGGCGCGGTTGGGTTACCCACGCCCGTATTGATGAGAATCCCGAAATGAGGGGACACGATCTCTGCTTTGACAAGACGTGCCAAGGAAACTGCCTTGCATAATGCGCTGAGGTGGGATAATGAAACGATTTGGATAAAGGCTTGGCCGTGGCGTGTCGCACCGCGGAATATGTCCGCAGATTAGATTTGTGTTAATATTATTATTCTCTCTATGGCAATACGTGGAAACTTATTTTGCAGAGCCGGACACTATCTTTGTGTTCAAAATCTTCTATGAAGTATTTGGAGGAGGAACCCGCCTTGCAATGCCGAAGACAATTTGCGCGCCGGACTCGTCGCCATTGAAGCCTGGTTTAGGGGCTACTGAGGGAGTGCTGGATTAGGGGGTGTTCGGATAGCCGAACTATACCTTTAGCCGGACTCCTGGACTATGAAGATACAAGATTGAAGACTCCGTCCCGCGTCCGGAAGGGACTTTCCTTGGCGTGGAAGGCAAGCTTGGCGATACGGATGTTCAGATCTCCTACCATTGTAACCGACTCTATGTAACCCTAACCCTATCCGGTGTCTATATAAACCGGAGGGTTTTAGTCCGTAGGACAACATACACATCAACAATCATACCATAGGCTAGCTTCTAGGGTTTAGCCTCTCTGATCTCGTGGTAGATCAACTCTTGTAATACCCCTACCATCAATATTAATCAAGCAGGATGTAGGGTTTTACCTCCATCGAGAGGGCCCGAACCTGGGTAAAACTTCGTGTCCCCTGCCTCCTGTTACCATCCGGCCTAGACGCACAGTTCGGGACCCCCTACCCGAGATCCGCCGGTTTTGACACCGACAGTTACTCATGCCATGCTTAACCAGCTAGGAGTTTATAACGGTTTACCTTGCGTGCTAACATGCTTTTAAAATGGTTGTGATGTAGTATGATAGGATGGTATCCTCCTTTGAATGATTCGAGTGGCTTGACTTGGCACATGTTCACACATGTAGTTGAATCAAAATCAACGTAGCCTCCACGATATTTATGTTCATGGTGACTTATATCCAACTCATGCTTGCACTCAATGTTGGTTAATCTCAATGCATGTTTATGACTGTTGTCGCTCTCTAGTTGGTCGCACCTCAATCTTTTGCTAGCCTTCACTTTTACTAAGCGGGAATACTGCTTGTGCATCCACTTCCATAAACCCAAAGTTGTTCCATATGAGTCCACCATACCTACCTATATGCGGTATTTACCTGTCATTCCAAGTAAATTTTCATGTCCCAAACTCTAAACCTTCAAATGATAATCTATTTTGTATGCTCGAATTGCTCATGTAGCAACTAGGGCTGTCAATATTTTCCATGCTAGGTGGGTTATTCTCACGATGAGTGGACTCCGCTCATCATTCATGAGAAAATGGCTGGTAACCGGGATGCTCAGTCCCATGCTCAAATCAAATAAAATTATAATTGCAAACAAAACTCCCCCAGGATTGTTGTTAGTTGGATGGTACCCGTTGTTTTGGACCAGCCATGGAGTGTGCTTGTTGGTGGTGGGGGAGTATAAACTTTACCATTCTGTTTGGGAACCGCCTATAATGTATCTAGTATGGAACATACCGAGATCTCTTGGTTGTTATGTTGACAATGAAAGCATACCGCTCAAAATATTATTCATCTCTGTTTTAAAAACTCAAGCCCTGGCACCTCTACAAATCCCTGCTTCCCTTTGAGAAGAGCCTATCTATTTACTTTTATTGCTGAGTCATCATCCTCTAATAAAAAGCACCAGTTAGAGAGCACCACTGTCATTTGTATGCATTGTTATTAATTGATATTGTATGACCATGACTGGGTGTCTTTTACCATGAATTACAATGTCCAGTCAGTCCTTGATCTTCAGGGGTGCTCTGCATTTATGTTTTGCGGTCTCAAAAAGGCCTAGCGAGATACCATTTTGTTATATCATATCATGATTGTTTTGAGAAAGTGTTGTCATCCGAGATTTATTATTATTTCTTGCTAGTTGACACTACAAAAAAAAGACACTTCCGTGATGATACGTGTTTGTCACAGTAGGTCATGTTTTCTGTCATGCATGTACATCCATGACGATTTTATGACAGAATCAAGATAGTCATACCTGTGCGATCGTAGAAGTGTCCCATGACATTAACAAAATTATCATCACAGAAGTGTCCACTTCCATGACGATAAATCACGCATCATGGAAGTGCTTTCGTCAAGGGTGACCGACACGTGGCATCCACCGTAACGGGTCGCCGTTAAGCTATCGGGTTCGGTTTTGGATCCGATAACCCGCTAACATCCTGGACCAATGAGGATTTTCCACGTGTAAAATTCTCATTGGTGGGAGGAAATACGTGTTGGCTCACCGTTGGGCCAGATGTCATCCATTAATTGGACAGGAGGCGCCTATGATACGTCGACATGTGGCACGACCCAACAGAGGCCCATTTCGGTGAAAAGGCTGGCCCGTTTGACTTGGTCAAAAGGTAACAGGCCGGCCTACGGAAAGCCTGTTAATGGCCTGTTCATATATAGCCCATTTACGGTCCGCTAACTCACGGCCCATTACGGCATATCGGAATTAAGCCCAGTAGCTTCATCTGGGCCGTCTAATATGATTCCAGCCTGTTGTAACTTTTGGCCCATGTATGGCCCATGATGTCTTTCGGCCCATACGAGGCCATTTGTAACTCTTGGCCCATTAACGGCCCATGGTGAATCTGGCCCGCAATGAACAGTGTACCACCTTATACCCATCAACGGCCCATTATTCCATTGGGAAGTTTCCAACCCGTGTTATCTTTCGGCCTTCTCAGGGCCCATTTATTCTTGGGCTCATTTCCAGCATTCGGTTACTTACGCCCTGTTACTGGCCTTTTCCGCTTGTGGGCCAAATTCAACCTGTGGTTACAATTGGCCCGTTTGCGGCCCGTTAATCTGTTGGGCCGTTTTCATAGCGCCATCAAAAACGGCCGATTAACGACGGCCCGTTATTGTCGGCCCATGAACTGACGATTCCAAATCTAGCCCATATACGGCCCATAATGCGGTCTATTATTGGCCCATGTTTGGCCTATCGATCATATGGCCCGTAGAAGGCCCATTGATGCTACGGCCCATGAAGGCCCATTGTTTCTACGACCCTTAGAATGCCCGTTGTTTCAACGGCCCGTAGGAGGCCCATGGTAACTACAGTAAATATGTAGCCCATGGTTATTGTGGCCTAGTTTTTAAAAAATAGGTTATTAGGCCACTAGCAAACCGTGGAAAAAGAACTGCACTGACTACAAGCAAACAAATAAACAAGACAATAAGGAAATAAATAAGCAAGCAACTTACGCTAGGCTATCACGGCTATTACACATATTACATCCACTGGGCATCAAAGTTCGCCACGAGTGCAAATATAGGGAACAAAGCAGCATATCATATACATTGGTTGTCAAAGTTAGCGACCAGTGCAAATAAATGCCGCAGCAAAACAAGTACAGAAATGAAACCACTTTAGAAGAGCAAAGTAGTATGAACCATAGCTACAGAACCTGACCTGAGAACAATTCCTCTTCTCCTTTAAGCGTTGAGTTGGGATTCGGAGTGGTGGTCCTCGTGCTTTGGGAACTGCAGTTCCCTTACTAACTGCTCGTGTTTGGGTGCTCTGTGGTGGAGACGGTGCTGTGTCAACTGGAACTAGGTTACTATCTGCTGGGGTTGGGGTTAGAAGGGGTGTAGCTGGTTGTCTGTCCAACTGGGTAGGGGTACAATCTGCGAGAGTCTGGGTTATGTGTGGTGGGGCTGGTTCTTGGGCAAGTACAACTGTGGTTCTATCTGCATCAGCTAGTAGCACTATCTTTTCTAAAGACCGTGTTGTTACTCCCTATACTGCCATCACCCTCTCCAATTCAAATGGCTGATAAATAAGAAAAGTAATTGAATGTACATACATTGTATGATAAACATGTGCAATGGATAGTGGGGAATAAAAGAGGGCATGAAATAATTCATATTTATGTTGTCTAACCAAACAGGATAGCATGACACGATTTCACATATATGATGGCTAACTAAACAGGATAGCATGACACAATTTCACGTTATGATGGTTAACTAAAAAAGATGGAAAGACATAGTTCAAAATATGATGACTATGTAAATAGGATGGCATGATATAACTATATAATGTGTTTATTAAATAGGTTGGCATGCCATAATTCACATACATGCCGCCTATGGAAACATGATAGGATGATATTATTCACGGATGGAATGACATAATTCAAAATATGATGACTATAAACACTAAACATGATGAGATGATATAACTATATGATGTCTTTATTAAATGGGTTGCCATGCCATAATTCAGATAGATGCTATCCATGTAAACATGATGGCATGATATAATTCAAATATATGATTTATATAGTAATCAAGTAAGCAGATGGAAATCCATATATGATGTAAAAACTAAGCAATGCAAGACAACATGCATGACATGGGTAATATAACCCCGCCAAGTTTGACCATAGACCTCAGGGGGAAATAGGACTGGTCATCAGTCTCTGAATCCTCCTCTGAGGAGCTCTCTGTAACCAGCAAGATGTCTGCTTCAGCAGGTAGCATTGTCTACTCTGAATACCTTGTTTTCACTCCAGATACTTCCATCACCGCTTCAAATGGCTGATGCACAAGAAGAGTAGTTGAATATATAAACGTTGTCGACAAATGGAACATGCAATACAAAAAATGATAGCATGATATAATTCACATACATGATGATTGGCTAAACAACATGGCATTGCATAATTCACATATATAATGCCTTTGCAACAAGATATCATTGCATAATTCACATATATAATGTCTTGCAACAAGATGGCAATGCATAATTCACATATATTGTAATTAGACGCTAAACAGGTGGCATTCACACAAAGCATGTCTAAACTAATCAAATGACATAGCAATGCAAGACACCATACGCATGATATGAGCAACATAACCCTGCCAAGTTAGAGCATACACCTTGGGGGGAATAGGACTAGTCATCTGTCTCTAAATCCTCCTCTGAGGAGCTATTCGTAACTAGCGAGATATGCGCTTCATCAGATAGCATAGTCTGCTCTGAAGACCTTGTTTTCACTCCAGAATTTTCCATCACCGTGTCAAATGGCTGATGCACACGAAGAGTAGTTGAATGTACTAACATTGTTGACAAATGTAATACATAACAAAAAAAGGATGGCCTAATATAATTCACATATAAGATGACTGGCTAAGCAGGATGGCATTGTAAAATTCACATATATGATGCCTGGCTAAACAAGATGGCATTGCATAATACACATAAACGATGAATAAACTAAACATATGGCATTCACATAAAGCATATCTAAACTAAGAAGATGACATATTTGATGTATAAAGTAAGCAATGCAAGGCACCATATGCATAATATAACCAACATCAGCATGCCAAGTTAGAGCGAAGACCTCAGGGGGTAAATAGGAGTGGTCTTCTCCTTCTGAATCCCCCTCAGAACAGATATCTTCCTCTCGATTACAATCCGAAATGGGTGGAGGGGGGGCTGCCTTTGCGCCTACCATGGAGCGACGCCTGCATGAAATTTTATTGCCATGCAAGGCTCATCTCTTTTGCTCTACATGTTTAGTTCCATTGTGTACAATAACTGACATGTATAGGAATAAAACATAGTGAGATTATCTAAGGAGTGCATGTAGAAATCCAGAGTGATGGTAGCAGCCTGTGGATAGACCCAAAACCAATGATAGCAGGCAGATAATGTCTTTAGTTAAAAAATATAGATAATGGCTTCTTTATTGTTTGTTTCCCACCCAACATGAAACTCATAGTAGACACCAGAGATTAACCAGATAGTAGATAGATACTATTGATTGCGGCCGCGATATGTACCCCAGAACCATTTAAAAACTCAAGTTTGACCATTAGTTTGGAGCTGACTCAGAGTCTAATCGGTGAACAGGATGATAAAGTAGCATGTAATATTAAGCGATGCATAACGTAAGCAGACACGAAGAGTGCAACCTCTCTTGCGGACCCGTGTAGTCCTCGAGGTCATCTGCTCGGTTGATGATGGTAATGTAGTTGTCATGGCTGCCCGCGGCGGGGAAGAAGATCTGAGGCTATGAAAGACAGTCTGGAGGCCGGATCCCTGCTGTGCTAGACCCTTCTGTCGTTGGAGTAGCTGAGCTGGGGTGGACGACGGCGCAGCAGGAGCGGGACAAACCACACAAGGTTTTCTTTGACAACTATCTGTAAGAGAAGTAATTCTGTAAGGGCTCGTTTGAATTGGAGGATTCTAACAACGTAGGGATAGGAAATACACAGTAATAGGATAGGAATGCACGTGCAAAACAGAGAATTTAAAAACACATGATTTCTGCCAATCTGGGTGTTTGGTTCACAAGAATTGGAAGATCAGAGGATGCAAAGAAGCATGATGAGATTAAGTCAAACCACAAGAAAATGTACAGATATAATGCTATTATGCTACTATCTCTTAGTCTTGTGCTTCATGAATAGGAATTTGAAAAGGAGGACAAGTGGATATTAAAATTCCTACGGTTCTTCTTTCAAAGAGACACTAAAGGAACAAATCCTATAGTTTTCCTTTGCTCCATTCCTTTGAACCAAATGCATGAATACTAGTACCATAGAAAACTTTCCAATTCCTATGCTTTCCTTCACTTTTCCTTTCAAGCACTAGCGATTCTAGTAGGCAGGCTTGAGCAAGGAAAAGCCTACACTCAAAAAATGTTTTTGTGCTACTTCTACTACTTTGGACCCAGGCCACTGCCCTACTAGCTCAACTCCTAGGCCCATCGACAAATGCACAGCTCAAACGTGCAGAGATAAATAATGATGGTGTTCAGGAGAGTCCATCACGTATAGCTAAGTTGCCTAGTACCTCACTGCTTGTCATATAGTAGGAGAAAATAATCGTATTTCACATTACTACATGTGCTCAGTGGACAATATATATATAACATGCAGAGTAAAAAAGAGATGCAACAAGTGTAGAACCTCTTTGGTGAAGCCATGTCGATCTCAGCGTGATTGGGTTGGTCGGTGAGGATGCTCCGACTGAATTGGCTGTCGGAGGAGGGGAAGAAGATCTTAGGCGTCTGGAGATGGAGCCCAGGGTACTGCTCAGCTGTGATGGAGGGTTTCGTTGTTGGAGCAGCTTCGGTGAGTTCTACGACGCCGAGGCTGAAGCAGGACAAGAGAGACAACGTTAACCTGACTAGAATTCTAATAGCATCTCCAGTAGATGACGTAAAATACATAACCACAAAGTGCTAGATGTAAAATACATCAGCCTCTCATCTTTGAACTTAACTGTCGAAACTGAATTTAACTGTCGAAACTGAACTTAACCGTCGAAACTGAATTTTACTGTCGAAACTAAACGCACTAGTAGCAGAAAAGCAGTAGCAGCACCGCGTGCGAGAGCCGGGGCAGCTGGTCGTGTAGCAGCATCAGTCGACTGACACCACCGGCCAAACCGCCGCCCCCGCCGCCCGCGGCTGGCGGTGCGCCGCCCCGCCAGCCCCGAAATCACTCCCCACCGCCGGTCCGCCGCCGCCCTGACCATCCCTCTAGCCCCCCCGCGCCGAGCTTTTTCTCCGGCAATCCACACGCCGTTGCCCCACCATCGCCAGCGACCACTGCCCCCACCCTGAACCCTAAGATAGATAGTGGGGTACCTCTCCGGCGAGCCCCCCCTCCCCGTTGCGGCTGGTTCTTAACTTCGGCGAGCCCCCCACACCTGACAATCGACTGACCCAAAAGTCGATTCTGTCGACTGAAGCTGTAACACCCACAATGCGGTTATATCTCCCACATGTCGGGGCACGACTTATAGGCATAGCCGCATGGTATGTTTGTCGCAAGAGGGGTAATCTTCACACAATCCCATGTACTGAATAAGAATGGGATAAAGAGTTGGCTTACAATCGCCACTTCACACAAATACAAGTTAAACATACATCATCCAGAATACAATCAAGGTCCGACTACAGAACCAAAATAAAAGAAGACAACCCCAAATGCTAGATCCCCGATCGTCCCAACTGGGCTCCTCTACTGATCAATAGGAAAAGAAGAAAAACAATGATCCCGCCTGAGCTGGGTTGCGCATCTGCACTGGTATCATCAGCACCTGGAACTGTTTGGAAGTATCTGTGAGTCACGAGGACTCAGCAATCTCACCCTGCGAGATCAAAACTATCTAAGCTTATGGGTAGGGTAAGGTAATGAGGTGGAGCTGCAACAAGCACTAAGCATATATGGTGGCTAACTTACGCAAATGAGAGCGAGAAAAGAAGCAAAGCACGGTCATGAACTAGAAGTGATCAAGAAGTGATCCTGAAACTACTTACGTCCAAGCATAACCCAAGAACCGTGTTCACTTCCCGGATTCCGCCGAGAAGAGACCATCACGGCTACACACGCGGTTGATACATTTTAATTAATTTAAGTTTTGAGTTCTCTACAACCGGGCATTAACAAATTCCCATCTGCCCATAACCGCGGGCACGGCTTTCAAAAGTTCAAACCCTACAGGGGTGTCCCAACTTAGCCCATCACAAGCTCTCACGGTCAACGAAGAATATTCCTTCTCCCAGGAAGACCCGATCAGACTCGGAATCCCGGTTACAAGACATTTCGACAATGGTAAAACAAGACCAGCAAAGCCGCCCGAATGTGCCGACAAATCCCGATAGGAGCTGCACATATCTCGATCTCAGGGCACACCGGATTGTCCAAGATTCCGGTAGGCCAACCCAGAGTTGCCCCTGGTGGTCACCGGTTGCTGACAGGTTGGACCAACACTCAGAGGAGCACTGGCCCAGGGGTTTAAAATAAAGATGACCCTTGGGCTCCGGAAACCCAAGGGAAAAAGGCTTAGGTTGTTAGGCAAATGTAAAACCAAGGTTGGCCCTTGCTGGAGGAATTTTATTCAAAGCGAACTGTCAAGGGGTCCCCCTAACACCCAACCGCGTAGGGAACGCAAAATCAAGGAACATAACACCGGTATGACGGAAACTAGGGCGGCAAGAGTGGAACAAAACACCAGGCATAAGGCTGAGCCTTCCACCCTTTACCAAGTATATAGATGCATTAATTAAAATAATAGATATTGTGATATCCCAACAGATCGATGTTCCAACATGGAACAAACTTTAGCTTCACCTGCAACTAACAACGCTATAAGAGGGGCTGAGCAAAAGCAGTAACTTAGCCAAGCAACGGTTTGCTAGGAAGGAGGGTTAGAGGCTTGACATGGCAATATGGGAGGCATGATATAGCAAGTGGTAGGTATCGCGGCATAGCAAATAGAGCAAACAACTAGCAAGCAAAGATAGAAGCGATTTCGAGGGTATGGTCATCTTGCCTGAGATCCCGCAAGAAAGAAGAACGGGTCCATGAAGAAGACAAATGGACGAATTCGAACAAATTCTCAAAAACGCGACGTTAACGGAACTAACCCAAAGAAGCAACACCGGAAAGAAGCAAACAACATAGTAAACAACCACCACATAAACATGGCATGATGCACAACCAAGTAAGATGCATGTCCGGTTTAATTAGGCATGGCATGGCAAAGTGCACAAACAATACCACGTCAATTATTTAGTTCTCTCTCGTTTATGTGCTCAACAATATTAAATGTTCTTAACATGGCAAGAGGTGGAGCATAAGTAAACTAAACATTTAGGCAAGTTTAAATGAGGCCGTAAATAACAAACAACAATTCCGATAAATCCCCATATGCATTTAGCAATTTGGTGCAACAACAAATTTAAACATTTAAAGGTTATTATCATGATGCGAATGACATGTGCAAGTTTATGCAGTTTTGTGAAAATGTTGATATGAACATATTATGAAGCATTTGTCATCGTGGCGGAAACAAAAGGGGTGCCACGGTGACGATAACAAAAACGGTGCCACGACAACGTTCCGGTCCCGGTAACTCGATTGAGATACCGATGCAAAAGAGAAATGTGCGGATGCATGGAACACGCAAGAGATGGTGGGGGTGATCCCGGTTAACGGGTGTCCCATGTGTTGGTGGCATGGCAACCGAGGGTCGTGCACGAAACAAACGGGGCACAGTGCAAACACGGGGTTCAACTCGTATCACACAACATTCGTCCACGGTGGTTGTCTCGACGTTATACCTTTGAAGCGTGCGTTTTGGGACAGAACGAGTTCGTAGAGGGAAGTAGAGGAAGTAGTAGTTCACGGGTCGTCGAGGGAAGTAGTGGTTCATGTCCATAGATGTTCGGGGTCAGGACACGGAACTTGACGTCCACGGGGTCTTCAACGATGGTCATGGTACATGTCCCGTAGACGTTCGGGCGGCGGTAGTGGTACACGTTTTGAAGGGGAAGTAGAGGTTCCCATTTCGTAGTCGTTCGAGGTCGCCGATAGTTGTACACAGTCATTGTTGGACTTGACGGATCCGATGCCTCCGAACGTAGTGGTACATGTTCATTTTCAGAGAGGTACTTGGCGTTCTTCCTCTCGCAATGAAGTCAAAGTTGACGTATCCGAGGGCTCCGGCCGTCGTGGTACTTGTCGAAATCCACATCGGATGAAGTTGAACATCTTTAAACGGAACTTGGCGCGCCCCAAAATCTGCGGGCATCGGAACTTGGCGAAAAGAACCCACGAAGGCGGTCTTGGCATGCAATGAGCAACGATGCGGTGTAAGACGCAGGAGTGGACTTGGCGCAGAGGCAGGGGTCAACGCAGGCGGGTGCTCGAGCAGGATTTGGTGCCGGTCGTCCTCGCGTACTCACATGATCGAAGCAGGGGACTCCGGTGGTTGAAGGGCGTGGATGGAATGGACGAGCAGGTCCGGGCTTGAGACGGCCGGTCCTCGCCAAATCAAAGAAGGAGCAGCGGCACAGCGGAGTACAAGCGGCTCCCTGGCCACGGCCTTCGCCGGCGGCGAGCGCGGGGGCATGTGAGGGAGGCCAGGATCTGACCGAACCCTAGACGAGAACGAGGTCTTCGGCGCTCGATGGAGACAGAGCCGGCGACGGAGGGCGGTCCTGGGCGCCGGGTTCTGACTTGGAGACGATGGCGACGAAGACGAAGCAGGAAGGGAAGGAGAAGCACGTGGGGAAGAAGAGCCTGGCACGGACACGGTGTGGGGCTCGCGCGCAGGGCGGTGGAGCAGGCTTGCGGTGAGGAAGACTGGGAGCAGGGGCGGAGCAGTGGTTCCTGGTGGCGGGGCCTAGTCGAGAGGGAGAGATGGGGGTCGAGGAGGTGGGGAACGGGAGATGGGGAGCAGTGCACGCTCTCCTGGCGGCGGGGTGGAGACGAGGGAGAGGGAGAGATGGATCGGGCAGGAGGCGGCTAGGGTTAGTGGGGTTAAGGTGGGCCGGCGCGGGAGGCCTAGTTGGGAGGAGGTCCAACAGGCCGGCCGGTGGGGGAGGGATTGGCCTAGAGAGGCCTGCTGTCTAAGCTCTCTCTTCCTTACTCTTTTTCCTTTAACAGAAAACCATAGAGAGAAGAAAAAGAAGAGGGGGGTTAGGGAAATAATTAGAGCACGAGGGTAATATTTCTGGACTCACAAAAATGTGAGGAATTTAAATAAAATGGCAAGGGGATTTTTGGAGAAAATAGATTCGCACATGTTGAATATAATTCGACATGTTTGAATTTTGAAGCCCATTTGAAAAGACTCAAAATGGGCTGAGATTTTAGAGGAGCCTCGATAAAAGAGATGAGAAAAATATTGGCAAGGTTTGAAGGTCAAACTCAAAGAGGAATAGACTTGGAAAATACTTTGCACGTGTGTTATGGTTGATTCCATAAGGATGGAATATTTATTATAGCTCTCTAATAATATTGGGAGGATATATGTTATAAAGAGAAAATCAACATGTGCATTTCCCTCGATTTAAATGGATCGAAGATCCATACAATTTATTTCTAAAAGTTATAAGATTAATGATATGATGGCATGATGACATGATGCGATGCAAGAGGTGACATGATGAAATGCAACACGCAAGCAAATGACATGGCAACGTCAACAAATAACTGGAAGACACCTGGCACAATGGTCTCGGGGCGTCACAACACTCCACCACTACGAGAGGATCTCGTCCCGAGATGTAGGACAGCACCGGAGAGAAGCGGAAGAGGAAGAGGTAAAACAAAGTTGCTTCCTTGACAAACGAGTGAAACCACGAACCTTGAGAGGTTGAACAAATTGAAAGAAAGAAAGAATACAATGAAGATGAACGAAGTTGAAAACAGTCCGTTAGAAAAGAGGAACAAAGAACATTGCAAAAAATCTTGTGGGTAGAATGAAATGAAGAAGAGCTCCAGCGACAAGGAAGGACAAGTAACCACTCCGGTTAAAACAAGATGGCGAAGGAATAAGATTAATATAATTTGGACAACACTCCGACTGTAAATGGAAGGAATTGAACATGATCTTCACAATCCGAGATGATGAGTGAAAAGAGCAACATCACAATACCTTCGGAACTATAGAATAGAAGTTGGATCGTTGGAAATGACAGAATTGAGAACAAAATGACAACTTCTGCCACAAATGAGCTTGGAAGGCACCCTTCCAAGAAGGTTATAACGGAGTTGTTGGATTACCAACAACAAAAGGATAAGCTTGATATGGGCTTATGGAATACATCTCAAAATTATGAGGTGACAACCTGCCACAAACGGAAACAATTGCTTGCTTCAGATTGACGAGGAGATGAAAAACTTCTTCCGCTGATGGGATGGGAGAAAACTTGTATCATAGATAATCACCACAATAGCAACATTCCTTAGGGAAGGCTTTAGGTGAAATATTGCACAAGATAATCTCCAGTGAAGAGATTCAAGATACCTCATTCCTGACAACTTGTCAATCATGAAACATGAAGGAAACTGTCAAAATGACATAACACCACCTCAAAAGGTAAGATAGAAAGAATTGCACTTCGGAATGCAAGACGAGGAATACTTGAAGTATAGCTTGGCGGATCATAGCTTCAGGAGATATCTTGAAGAACAAATGAAGAATGAAAAGAATCCTTGCCGAACCACCATGTAGCCTCCATGAAGAACTCTGGTAATAAAAGAATAATGAAATAAAGATAAGTCGAAAGCACAAGGTGAAGCCTTGCAATGATTTAGATGGAGCTTTGAAATGATATAACCGAGAAAAACTTGGAACTTCGGAAAGCAAGATGAACAAATGAAATCAAGAATTTTGATGAACCTCCGGAATAAGGAATTGAATTTACTCGATGAAACAAGAATAAGAATTACATTATGCTTATCCTTCACCAATTTAAATTGATGACAAGCAAACGGATTTGGCATACTACTTATTCTCGTAGAAAGGATTAATGAGAGATATAGTGCAAACTTGAGAAGGTCTTCGATGGACCACCAGTAGGATTTTTGGAAACAATGAATGAATTGATATGATAACGAAGGAAGATAAATCCAGAACGAACCACCATAAGAATTAAAAATGAACGAATAAAAGATGAAGAAACACCAGGAAGGATTAGCAAATAAACGAAGATGCTTGAGAGAATTTAGATACATGAGAACGAAGAGATGACGAGCTGATTAGAGAACACTTGAACGATGCACCGGTAAGATTAGGAGAATGAGAGCTGAAAGCTAAGAATGAATAACTCTGAGATGATGGGCTTTGGATGAACCAGACTGAAAAGACTCCTGAATTTGCTCCGGATGGGTGAAAAGAATATCTCACAATCGAAAATAATTGTGAGGATGGCATCGAGCTAGAATCATGAATCTTTGAAACAACGGATAAGATTTGGAGGAAAAACTCTTCTTTGGTCTTCGAATCCGAGAATGACAACGAGAAACACCATCATGAATTATCGAGATACTCCGCGGAGAATGAATAATGAAGGAGTTGAGCCAATGATGAAAAGAATTTGAAAGATCTTGGAGGAAGACACATGACTGATGATAATTCATTTTTACGTCAATTTGGAGAAAAATTTGGGAGTAATTCCGGGAAAATAGAAGAGTCGGGTAAGATCCTGGGAAAGACCTGTGGTTTAGGGCCCACTAAAAAGAAACACCGTTGAACGATTTAAAAGATAGATTGCGCCAGTTGAATTAAATGGCTTGAATAAGGTAAGACCTCGAAATAGCTTGAACGAATTAGCAATGGAAAACGCGAATCTTCTGAGATGTCTTCACACTCCGTAACAATTGAATAGTAAGCGGGGAATGATTAAGAGGTGCACCGGCATGAGAACACATTTGAAACGAGGAAGAGAATATGATCAACAAAGCTTGACTTGAATCCACCGGAGAAGAAAAAAATATAATGAAGAATAATAAACTTGAAGCTCCGTTAGTATCTTCATAAGAAACACTAGGTAAAACATTGAAAGAAATGACTGAAGACACTTGCCACAAATAAAAGGATACATGATTAAGAAATCTGAGTCCTTGAAGAAAAGGGTGGGTGAGTGGGAAAACAAAGACAACTTGAAGACGGATGAAACAAATACCGTTGACGAAAACTGAGATGGGATCTTGCGAATGTCGAAAATGATCAGATCCATTTGAAGAGGAGCACACCGGTTGAGAAGAAATTGAGATGACAAACTCGATGATCAAGAAGGATTAATATTCCCATAGAAATATGAGAACACCATTTAGAAAAAAAGTATGGATTCAACACTTGACATTGAAGCAACTCAAATACCACAACAAAACAAAACAAGGATTTGACTTGCAAAATAAGCCAGAAACAAACAAATGATAGATCCCATATCATATCATGTGTCTGTTGGAAAGAATTCCTACGTGATACTTGAATTCCCACTTATAAACTCCTGAAACTTTCTGGTTATGCAATCAGGTGTTGGGGATACAGGGGAAGCATAATATCTCACCCAAACTAACAAATCTTACATCCAGTTGTATCCATCCTTCAACACATAACCAAGAAACCTTCGAAAATCGTGTACCTCAACCTTTGAAAAGCATCCGTTATACGAGTTATGGCAATACTCCCGAACTCCCGCCCAGTACTGGGTGGCGTCGAGGTTATCTCACCAACAACTGCATAAAAGAGATTTTCGATGTCGGCGAACTCAGGTATTCCAGAACTGCAACGATAAAATTGTGACGACAACACCTCAGAGCTCAACTCCCCGGGACACTGCCACAACCCCTAAATGTCAGGAGGCACCAAGAACAATGTTCTCGTCACAAAACCATCGCAACGATTCTAAGATACCCGCGTGATCCTAATTTTTTTTCATGAAATTTGAGGAGAGAAGAGTCAAAACTCTACATCAGGAGGCCTCACTAGAGCAACGAAGGGACTGAGGAGTAAAAAGAATCCTACTCTCCGATATATATAATCCTAAGACTCCAAACATTTTGTTTTAGACTCAACAACGTTAGCGATTCGATCAAGCAAGGGGCTCCTAAGTCGGGGAAGGCTCTGATTATCAACTTGTAACACCCACAATGCGGCTATATCTCCCACGTGTCGGGGCACGACTTAGAGGCATAGACGCATGGTAGGTTTGTCGCAAGAGGGGTAATCTTCACACAATCCCATGTACTGAATAAGAATGGGATAAAGAGTTGGCTTACAATCGCCACTTCACACAAATACAAGTTAAACATACATCATCCAGAATACAATCAAGGTCCGACTACGGAACCAAAATAAAAGAAGACAACCCCAAATGCTAGATCCCCGATCGTCCCAACTGGGCTCCTCTACTGATCAACAGGAAAAGAAGCAAAACAACGATCTAGGACTTCATTGAGCTCCCGCCTGAGCTGGGTTGCGTCATCTGCACTGGTATCATCGGCACCTGCAACTGTTTGGAAGTATCTGTGAGTCATGAGGACTCATCAATCTCACAACCGTGAGATCAAGACTATCTAAGCTTATGGGTAGGGTAAGGTAATGAGGAGGAGCTACAGCAAGCACTAAGCATATATGGTGGCTAACTTACGCAAATGAGAGCAAGAAGAGAAACAAAGCACGGTCGTGAACTAGAAGTGATCCTGAAACTACTTACGTCCAAGCATAACCCAAGAACCGTGATCACTTCTCGGACTCCGCCGAGAAGAGACCATCACGGCTACACACACGGTTGATACATTTTAATTAATTTAATTTTCGAGTTCTCTACAACCGGACATTAACAAATTCCCATCTGCCCATAACCGCGGGCACGGCTTTTGAAAGTTCAAACCCTGCAGGGGTGTCCCAACTTAGCCCATCACAAGCTCTCACGGTCAACGAAGGATATTCCTTCTCCCTGGAAGACCCGACCAGACTCGGAATCCCGGTTACAAGACATTTCGACAATGGTAAAACAAGACCAGCAAAGCCGCCCGAATGTGCCGACAAATCCCGATAGGAGCTGCACATATCTCGTTCTCAAGGCACACCAGATTGTCCAAGATTCCGGTAGGCCAACCCAGAGTTGCCCCTGGTGGTCACCAGCTGCTGACAGGTTGGACCAACACTCAGAGGAGCACTGGCTCGGGGGTTTAAAATAAAGATGACCCTTGGGCTCCGGAAACCCAAGGGAAAAAGGCTTAGATTGTTAGGCAAATGTAAAACCAAGGTTGGGCCTTGCTGGAGGAGTTTTATTCAAAGCGAACTGTCAAGGGGTGCCCATAACACCCAACCGCGTAAGGAACACAAATTCAAGGAACATAACACCGATATGACGGAAACTAGGGCGGCAAGAGTGGAACAAAACACCAGGCATAAGGCCGAGCCTTCCCCCCTTTACCAAGTATATAGATGCATTAATTAAAATAATAGATATTGTGATATCCCAACAGATCCATGTTCCAACATGGAACAAACTTCAGCTTCACCTGCAACTAACAACGCTATACGAGGGGCTGAGGAAAAGCGGTAACTTAGCCAAACAATGGTTTGCTAGGAAGGAGGGTTAGAGGCTTGACATGGCAATATGGGAGGCATGATATAGCAAGTGGTAGGTATCGTGGCATAACAATAGAGCGAACAACTAGCGAGCAAAGATAGAAGTGATTTCGAGGGTATGGTCATCTTGCCTGAGATCCCGCAAGGAAGAAGAACCGGTCCATGAAGAAGACAAACGGAAGAAGTCGAACGAATCCTCACAAACGCGACGTTAACGGAACTAACCCGAAGAAGCAACACCTGAAAGAAGCAAACAACATAGTAAACAACCACCACATAAACATGGCATGATGCACAACCAAGTATGATGCATGTCCGGTTTAATTAGGCATGGCATATTGACAAAACACCACGTCAATTATTTAGTTCTCTCTCGTTTATGCACCCAACAATATTAAATGTTCTTAACATGGCAGGAGGTGGAGCATAAGTAAACTAAACATTTAGGCAAGTTTAAATGAGGCCAGAAATAACAAACAACAATTCTGGTAAATCCCCATATGCATTTAGCAATTTGGTGCAACAACAAATTTAAACATTTAAATATTTTTATCATAATGCAATGACATGTGCAAGTTTATGCAGTTTTGTGAAAATGTTGATATGAACGTATTATGAAGCATTTGTCATCGTGGCGGAAACAAAAGGGGTGCCACGGCGACGATAACGAAAACGGTGCCACGGCAACGTTCCGGTCTCGGTAACTCGATTGAGATACCGATGCAAAAGAGAAATGTGCGGATGCGTGGAACACGCAAGAGATGGTGGGGGTGATCCCGGTTACCGGGTGTCCCATGTGTCAGTGGCATGGCAACCGAGGGTCGTGCACGAAACAAACGGGGCACAGTGCAAACACGGGGTTCAACTCGTATCACACAACATTCGTCCATGGTGGTCGTCTCGATGTTATACCTTTGAAGCGTGCGTTTCGGGACGGAACGAGTTCGTAGAGGGAAGTAGTAGTTCACGGGTCGTCTAGGGAAGTAGTGGTTCATGTCCGTAGATGTTCGGGGTCACAACATGGAACTTGATGTCCACGGGGTCTTCAACGATGGTGTGGTACATGTCCCGTAGACGTTCGGGCGGCGGTAGTGGTACACGTTTTGAAGGGGAAGTAGAGGTTCCCATTTTGTAGTCGTTCGAGGTCGCCGATAGTTGTACGCAGTCATTGTTGGACTTGACGGATCCGATGCCTCTGAACGTAGTGGTACATGTTCATTTTCGGAGAGGTACTTGGCGTTCTTCCTCTCGCAGTGAAGTCAAAGTTGACGTATCCGAGGGCTCCGGCCGTCGTGGTACTTGTCGAAATCCACATCGGATGAAGTTGAACATCTTTAAACGGAACTTGGCGTGCCCCAAAATCTGCGGGCATCGGTACTTGGTGAAAAGAACCCACGAAGGCGGTCTTGGCATGCAACGAGCAACAACGCGGTGTAAGACGCTGGAGTGGACTTGGCGCAGAGGCAGGGGTCAATGCAGGCGGGTGCTCGAGCAGGATTTGGCGCCGGTTGTCCTCGCGTACTCACACGGCAGAAGCAGGGGACTCCGGTGGTCAAAGGGCGTGGATGGAACGGACAAGCGGATCCGGGCATGGGACGGCCGGTCCTCGCCAAATCGAAGAAGGAGCAGCGGCGTAGCGGAGTACAAGCGGCTCCCTGGCCACGGCCTTCGCCGGCGGCGAGCGCGGGGGCATGTGAGGGAGGCCAGGATTTGACCGAACCCTGGACAAGAACGAGGTCTTCGACACTCGATGGAGATAGAGCCGGCGGTGGAGGGCGGTCCTGGGCGCTGGGTTATGACTTGGAGACGACGGCGACAAAGACGAAGCAGGAAGGGAAGGAGAAGCTCGTGGGGAAGAAGAGCCTGGCGCGGACATGGTGTGGGGCTCGCGCGCAGGGCGACGGAGCAGGCTTGTGGTGAGGAAGACCGGGAGCAGGGCGGAGCAGTGGTTCCTGGTGGCGGGGCCTAGTCGAGAGGGAGAGATGGGGGCCGAGGAGGTGGGTAACAGGAGATGGGGAGCAGCGCACGCTCTCCTGGCAGCGGGGTGGAGACGAGGGAGAGGGAGAGATGGATCGAGCAGGAGGCGGCTAGGGTTAGTGGGGTTAAGGTGGGCTGGCGCGGGAGGCCCAGTTGGGTGGAGGTCCAATAGGCCGGCCGGTGGGGAGGGATTGGCCTAGAGAGGCCTGCTGTCTAAGCTCTCTCTTCCTCACTGTTTTTCCTTTAACAGAAAAGCATAGAGAGAAGAAAAAGAAGAGGGGGGTTAGGGAAAGAATTAGCGCATGAGGGTAATATTTATGGACTCACAAAAATGTGAGGAATTTAAATAAAATGGCAAGGGTTTTTTTTGGGGAAAATAGATTCGCACATGTTGAATATAATTCGACATGTTTGGATTTTGAAGCCCATTCGAAAAGACTCAAAATGGGCTGAGATTTTAGAGGAGCCTCGATAAAAGAGATGAGAAAAATATTGGCAATGTTTGAAGGTCAAACTCGAAGAGGAATAGACATGGAAAATACTTTGCACGTGTGTTATGTTTGATTCCATAAGGATGGAATATTTATTATAGCTCCGTAATAATATTGGGAGGATATATGTTATAAAGAGAAAATCACCATGTGCATTTCCCTCGATTTGAATGGATCGAATATCCATACAATTTATTTATAAGAGTTATAAGATTAATGATATGATGTCATGATGACATGATGTGATGCAAGAGGTGACATGATGAAATGCAACACGCAAGCAAATGATATGGCAACGTCAGCGAATAACTAGAAGACACCTGGCGCAATGGTCTCGAGGCGTCACATAAGTGTAGCTAAATCGGAGTAGCATCACAAGCAAGAGCAAGAGCAGTAGCATGAGCAAGAGCAATAGCAATAGCAAGAGTAGACCAGGTAGGGGACCGAGAGCAAGAGCAGAGCAGCAGAGCGAGCGAGAGCTAAAGCAACAACAGCTCCTACTGATGTGGACGTCGCCGCCGAGGGAGCGACGCCGTGGAGGAAGTGGCCGGCGACGCCACCGTGGATGGAGCCGCGCCATGTCGGCTCGGGACCGAGCGCCGGCAGCACCGTGAGATCGAATCAAGAAGAAAATGCGACGATTAGTGTACAACCTCTTTGGTGGCGCCGATTAGGCCACAACTTCATTCGAGGAAACGATGATGATGATGCTCTTCTGGTGGTGTAGGTGAAGACGTCGGTGTGGGAATGGAGGTGGTGCGAAAGACGAGGGGAACGTCGGGGCAGCTCCTTGGAGGTGGAGGACGGGGTGGCTGAACCGGTGGGACGATGAGATCGACGACGGATCCTCATCCGGTATGGTGGATGACCGACATCGAGGTGTTGCTGTGGACGATGTCGTCGGGGAAGAGGCTTCGACTGAGTGGCGCACAGAGGAGGGTGTGGGGCTTCGCGGGTTTTCACGGCCTCGGTGTATGAATGGGTGGGCAGATGGGATGGGAGTGGGGAACCATGGCTTAGGGACCCGCTTGTCCGAAATGTGGGGTAAGTTACGGAAGTACCCCCACTGATTTGTGCTAGGCGGTTCTTTCGGTTCAGGGGTATCACGGGCATTTCGCATGTCGGGATTTCACAGGAGGTGGGAGTTTTCGCGCGCGTTGTAATTTTGGGATAGCAAGGCGCGGGTTGACATGGAGGGAGTTTTCGGAGCACAACGAGACAAATAAGTATCTTAAATATTTTGGGGTAACAAGGCGCGGGTTGAAATTTCCGGACAAGCCTAACGTGTACTGTACCAAATCAATTCGCACTTCCATCGACGAAAAAACAAAAAGAAATCAATTCTCGCACCACACAAGAGAGTCTAGTCCCGTACTATACCAAATCAATTCGTACTACAAATGCCATTCAAAACTTTGAATCATGTTATGTTCAATTAAAATATTTCGCTACGTGTACCTGCTACTCAAATGAACGTTTTAGTGCATTCCAAACATATATACTACCGCTTCAATATGAACTAAATTTGAATTCGTTTCTCTATTTGAATAAGATCTGCAATAATGATTGTTGTGAAGTCGAACGATTTGAATTTGTTTCTTTATTTTAATAAGATTTACAATCATCATTATTGTCAAGTTAAACCATCGTTTGTGTATTATCTTCACAGCACACCACATGATTACTGTCGAGTTAGATATGAACTATGTGTACTATATGAACTCGAACTTGATTTTTTGGATCCACTTTATGTTGATTTCAAATCACAGTACATTTCAAGCTCTAGCTAGATCTTCATAATCTAAACCATGTTTCATATGTATAATGTGTTTATCACATAATGTATGGTGCCCCGCCCCCTACTCCTACAAGTATTTAGATGTGAGTTGCAAATGCCACACATTACCACAAATTCAAATAAAATGTGAGATTGTTCAATATATAGTATTGTTTAGATTGTTCGATATTTAGTTGTAAGCTACAAACGCCATACATTATTACAAATTCAAATAAAATGTGAGATTGTTCGATGTATAGTATGGTTTAGATTGTTCGACATTTAGCCGTGAGTTGCAAACGCCATGCATTATCACGTTATGGTATAACATGTGCAAAACCACAACACGCGTATCACCGCTATATTCGTGCATGCATATATTTATAACACCATGATCTCCTATTCAAATATATGAATCCACTTTCATATCAAATTATCATCTTTGTTAGTCTCTTACACTCACACAATCCTCTAACCTTTGTAGCTAGCACTAACTTTCACTCGTGCATGCACATGCCCTCCTCACCCTCCTCCTCCCTCAGAATTCCATCCATCGCGCACATTCTTTTTTTAGGTCGTTCTCCCACAGTCTCCACAACTCCTTTCCGACACACACCGACCGATAAACCTCTCCAGCGATGTCTGCCTACAACATAAACATACACACACACACCTTCCATCTCCTCCTTTTTTGTGTCCATGCCTTGTGTCTCTCATACGGTCCCACACAGGTGTAAACTCTCGCCCCTCTTTTCATCGATCTCACAATCGCACACTCCTCCCCCTATCTACCTAGTAGCTCGGCATCTCGCACCACCTCCTAGCTCCATTCTCTCAGTCTATCCGTCTCGCTGGGCCTTATTTGCCTCTAACAAATGGATGTACACCGACCGATCTCCCGCTATACATATAGCTAGCTAGGTACTTATAACTCATTTTCCCCAGCCGTCAATCGATCTACCTCATTAGTTATGTCTCTCCCTTCCTCCGGCAAATAACAATTGATCTACCGATCTAGTTAGGTTTGCTTACCAAACACATGGTTCCCCTTCATCATCCATGCATGTGTCCCGACACATCTATCATGCACAGGCACACACAGAAACACATCCCCACTCTTATTGATAATATTGCAGTTCTACCCTCAATTTGTCTAGTAGGCCTCTCCCACCATCTTCGAGAAGCAACTCCATCACCCATCCAGCACTCTACCCCTCTCCCCCTCTCTCTCTCCTCTCTCTCTCTCTCTCTCTCTCTCTCTTTGTCCAACCTATTTCCCATCCTTCAGTTATGTATGGATGTTGACTGATCTCCCTCAAGACATAGCTGGGTCTCTCCTTCTCAACACATATACGAGTCGTTCTACCTCTCTAGTTTAGGCCTCTGCCTCCCCCTCCTCCCCCCACAAACCGATACATCGAGCGCTCTAGTAATGTCTCCCTGCCACACACAAACTTGCCCTGTGCCGTCCGACGTTCCGGTAGGTTAGTCGCCCTATATCTTTGACTTGCACACACACAATTTCAATGGCTCTATTCATCGATCTCGCACCCACCCACTTGATCCTCTCTTCGACACTATCGATATCTATGACCCCTCCCTCTCTTCTTGTGGATCGCCCCCTCTATATATGATATCGATAGGCCTCGATTTCACACACATTGCATGTGTCAAATTTTTGTTTGAGATGTCATCGACACATATTCCCACAAATACATTCACGAAATCACCCCCAAAACAAAAAACACTCACGAACGCACACGCCATGTGTCTAGGTTTGTATCTCTCTCACACACACCCACGTAGGTGGGGGCGTGCACGAAGAGAAGAGGTGCCGCATAGCGCACGTACTCCCATCTCTTTCCCAACCACACCCACGCGGGTACACGATGGAGCTCATTTCTGTATGAAAAGGCAGGCCACGTGGTAATTTGACACGTGTACTGGTTGTCCACTTGATGGAGGATCGTCTACCACAGGTGAACAAACAAATTGGGACTTGACGCGTTATGTTAAAAAAGAGGCAAACCATGTGGGGCCTACCTTAGAGGCAATGCTCTATACACTCGGAATGCTCTGTGTGTATTACTTTTGATGTGTCCCGTCAACTCACAGAACGAGGAGAAGCTTGCTTAGTACGCCGTCTCCTCCGCCCATGGGCGTGGTAGCTCGCAGGACGAGGTGAAGCTTGCTTACTACACCTTACGCCCGCTCCCTCGCCCACGCGCGCAGTGGCTCGCAGGATGAGGAGAAACATTTACTACTCCCTCCGTTTACTCCTCATCCCTACCTTGGTTAGAGAGATTATCATATTGTTTGGAATATATGTACTTTAGTAGATTTCAATATGAATTACTAGTACATACTCCAAACACTGATGTATATAGACGTATTTTAGAGTGTAGATTCACTCATTTTGCTCCGTATGTAGTCAATATTGAAACAGACGTAATAGTATGCACTCTCCCTCGCCCACGTGGTGGACGTGCAGCAATTCATTTGGTCCCATATAGCCAGAACGATATATACTGCAGTACCATTGTTTCTCGACTTCCCGAAGAGGCGAAGAGACAATCGCAAGGTTAATATTTTGGAGATGCCAAGCACAAGGTTTATAGGAGAACGAGTAGTACTAGTACTAGTAGTACGAGGAAGAAGGCAACAAGATGTATGTTTTGCGTGACAGTCTCTTCTTACCGGACGTGCTAGACCTAGTGGACCTCATTGTTGCAATGGGACTACTCCCTATCATAGATGGCACGATACAGAGTGGTGGGCAGCGGGCATAATTCGAAGCTGCTTAGGCTAGTCATAGTGGGAGTAACTTATGTAGTAACATGACACATTCCGAGACAAATTTGCTTATGTGGCATGGAGTTAATGAGGGAAGAGATGCTTGTGGTAACATAATATGTTACTGTAACATAACACACCCCGAGGTAAAATGAGTCTATGTCCCAATTAATGAAGGTTTGTATGTTACCATCTATATGAAGGAAATATGCCCTAGAGGCAATAATAAAGTTGTTATTTATATTTCCTTATATCATGGTAAATGTTTATTATTCATGCTAGAATTGTATTAACCGGAAACTTAGTACATGTGTGAGTACATAGACAAACAGAGTTTCACTAGTATGCCTCTACTTGACTAGCTCGTTGAATTAAAGATGGTTAAGTTTCCTAACCATAGACATGAGTTGTCACTTGATTAACAGGATCACATCATTAGAGAATGATGTGATTGACTTGACCCATTCTGTTAGCTTAGCATTTAATCATTTAGTATATTGCTATTGCTTTCTTCATGACTTATACATGTTCCTATGACTATGAGATTATGCAACTCCCGAATACCGGAGGAACACTTTGTGTGCTACCAAACATCACAACATAACTGGGTGATTATAAAGGTGCTCTACAGGTGTCTCCAATTGTACTTGTTGAGTTGGCATAGATCGAGATTAGGATTTGTCACTCCGATTGTCGGAGAGGTATCTCCGGGCCCCCTCGGCAATGCACATCACTATAATCCTTGCAAGCAATGCAACTAATGAGTTAGTTGTGGGATGATGTATTACGGAACGAGTAAAGAGACTTGCTGGTAACGAGATTGAACTAGGTATTGAGATACCAACGATCGAATCTCGGGCAAGTAACATACCGATGACAAAGGGAACAACGCATGTTGTTATGCGGTTTGACCGATAAAGATCTTCGTAGAATATGTAGGAACCAATATGAGCATCCAGGTTCCGCTATTGGTTATTGATCGGAGATGAGTCTCGATCATGTCTACATAGTTCTCGAACCCGTAGGGTCCGCACGCTTAACGTTCGGTGACGATCGGCATTATGAGTTTATGTGTTTTGATGTACCGAAGGTAGTTCGGAGTCCCGGATGTGATCATGGACACGACGGGGAGTCTTGAAATGGTCGAGACATAAAGATTGATATATTGGACGGCTATATTCGGACACGGAAGGGTTTTGGGTGATCTCGAAGAAAACCGGAGTGCCGGAGGGGTTACCGGAACCCCCCGGGGGCTAATGGGCCTTGATGGGCCCTAGTGGAGAGAGAGAGGGGCCGACCTGGGCAGGTCGCGCGCCCCCTCCTCTTGAGTCCGAATAGGACAAGGAAAGGGGGGGGGCGCCCCCCTTGCCTTTCCCCTCTCCCTCTCCTTCCTTCCTCCTCCTAGCAGACTCCTCCTCTTAGGGCGCCCTCCTAGGGCCGGCCGGCCTCCCCCCTTGCTCCTTTATATACGGGGGCAGGGGGCACCCCATAGACACACAAGTTGATCATTGATCTTTTAGCCGTGTGCGGTGCCCCCCTTCACCATAATCCACTTCGGTCATATCGTAGCGGTGCTTAGGCGAAGCCCTGCGTCGGTAGCTTCATCAACACCGTCATCACTCCGTCGTGTTGACGGAACTCTCCCTCGAAGCTCTACTGGATTGTGAGTTCGTGGGATGTCACCGAGCTGAATGTGTGCAGATCGCGGAGGTGCCGTACGTTCGGTACTAGAATCGGTCGATCTTGAAGACGTATGACTACATCAACCGCATTGTCATAACGCTTCCGCTTACGGTCTACGAGGGTACGTGGATGCCACTCTCCCCTCTCGTTGCTATGCATCACCATGATCTTGCGTGTGCATAGGATTTTTTTTGAAATTACTACCTTCCCCAACCGTGGCATCCGAGCCAGGTTTATGTGTAGATGTTATATGCACGAGTAGAACACAAAGGAGTTGTGGGCGTGGGTATATACATATTGCTTGCCGTCACTGGTTGATTCTTGATTCAACGGCATTGTTGGATGAAGCGGCCCAGACCGACATTACGTGTACGCTTACGCAAGACTGGTTCTACTGACGCGCTTCGCACACAAGTGGCTAGTGGGTGTCTGTTTCTCCAGCTTTAGCTGAATCGGATTCAATGAACAGGGTTCTTTATGAAGATCAAAAAGCAATCACTATACCGCGTTGTGGTTTTTGATGCGTAGGTAAGAATGGTTCTTGCTCAGCCCATAGCAGCCACGTAAAACTTGCAACAACAAAGTAGAGGATGTCTAACTTGTTTTTGCAGGACATGTTGTGATGTGATATGGTCAAGACATGATGCTACATTTTATTGTATGAGATGATCATGTTTTGTAACATACTTATCGGCAACTGGCAGGAGCCATATGGTTGTCGATTTATTGTGTGAAATGCAATTGCCATGTAATTGCTTTACTTTATCACTAAGCGGTAGCGATAGTCGTAGAGGCAATAGTTGGCGAGACGACAACGATGCTTCAATGGAGATCAAGGTGTCAAGCCGGTGACGATGGTGATCACGACGGTGCTTTGGAGATGGAGATCAAAGGCACAAGATGATGATGGCCATATCATATCACTTATATGGATTGCATGTGATGTCTATCCTTTATGCATCCTATTTTGCTCAGTTCGGTGGTAGCATTATAAGATGATCTCTCACTAAATTTCAAGGTATAAGTGTTCTCCCTGAGTATGCACCGTTGCTACAGTTCGTCGTGCCAAGACACCATGTGATGATCGGGTGTGATAAGCTCTACGTTCACATACAACGGGTGCAAGCCAGTTTTGCACACGCGGAATACTCGGGTTAAACTTGACGAGCCTAGCATATGCAGATATGGCCTCAGAACACTGGAGACCGAAAGGTCGAGCGTGAATCATATAGTAGATATGATCAACATAGTGATGTTCACCATTGAAAACTACTCCATCTCACGTGATGATCGGACATGATTTAGTTGATATGGATCACGTGATCACTTAGATGATTAGAGAGATGTCTATCTAAGTGGGAGTTCTTAAGTAATTTGATTAATTGAACTTTAATTTATCATAAACTTAGTACCTGATAGTATATTGCATGTCTATGTTGTTGTAGATAGATGGCCCGTGCTATTGTTCCGTTGAATTTTAATGCGTTCCTTGAGAAACCAAAATTGAAAGATGATGGTAGCAATTGCACAGGCTGGGTCCGTAACTTGAGGATTATCCTCATTGCTGCACAGAAGAATTATGTCCTAGAAGCACCGCTAGGTGCCAAACCCACTGCAGGAGCAACGCCAGATGTTATGAACGTCTGGCAGAGCAAAGTTGATGACTACTCGATAGTTCAGTGTGCCATGCTTTACGGCTTAGAACTAGGACTTCAACGTGTTTTGAACGTCATGGAGCATATGAGATGTTCCAGGAGTTAAAGTTAATATTTCGAGCAAATGCCCGGATTGAGAGATATGAAGTCTCCAATAAGTTCTACATCTGCAAGATGGAGGAGAATAGTTTTGTCAGTGAACATATACTCAAAATGTCTGGGTATAATAATCACTTGATTCAACTGGGAGCTAATATTCCGCATGATAGTGTCATTGACAGAATTCTTCAATCACTGCAACCAAGCTAAAAGAGCTTCGTGATGAACTATAATATGCAAGCGATGGATAAGACTATTCCCGAGCTCTTCGTGATGCTAAATGCTGCGGATGTAGAAATCAAGAAGGAGCATCAAGTGTTGATGGTCAACAAGTCCACCAGTTTCAAGAAAAAGGGTAAAGGGAAGAAGGGGAACTTCAAGAAGAACGGCAAGCAAGTTGCTGCTCAAGTGAAGAAGCCCAAGTCTGGACCTAAGTCTGAGACTGAGTGTTCTACTGCAAAGGGACTGGTCACTGGAAGCGAAACTGCCCCAAGTATTTGGCGGATAAGAAGGATGGCAAGGTGAACAAAGGTATATGTGATATACATGTTATTGATGTGTACCATACTAATGCTCGCAGTAGCACCTGGGTATTTGATACTGGTTCTGTTGCTAACATCTGCAACTCGAAACAGGGACTACGGATTAAGCAAAGATTGGCTAAGGACGAGGTGACGATGCACGTGGGAAATGGTTCCAAAGTTGATGTGATCACGGTCGGCAAGCTACCTCTACATCTACCTTCGGGATTAGTTTTAGACCTGAATAATTGTTATTTGGTTCCAGCGCTGAGCATGAACATTATATCTGGATCTTATTTAATGCGAGACGGTTATTCATTTAAATCTGAGAATAATGGTTGTTCTATTTATATGAGTAATATCTTCTATGGTCATGCACCCTTGAAGAGTGGTCTATTTTTGATGAATCTCGATCGTAGTGATACACATATTCATAATATTGAAACCAAAAGATGCAAAGTTAATAATGATGGTGCAATTTATTTGTGGCACTGCAGTTTAGGTCATATTGGTGTAAAGCGCATGAAGAAAATCCATGCTGATGGGCTTTTGGAATCACTTGATTATGAATCAATTGCTGCTTGCGAACCATGCCTCATGGGCAAGATGACTAAAACGCCGTTCTCCAGAACAATGAAGCGAGCAACAGATTTGTTGGAAATGATACATACTGATGTATGTGGTCCGATGAATATAGAGGCTCGCGGCGGGTATCGTTATTTTCTCACTTTCACAGATGATTTAAGCAGATATGGGTATATATACTTGATGAAACACAAGTCTGAAACATTTGAAAAGTTCAAAGAATTTCAGAGTGAAGTGGAAAATCATCGTAACAAGAAAATAAAGTTTCTACGATCTGATCGTGGAGGAGAATATTTGAGTTACGAGTTTGGTCTTCATTTGCAACAATGTGGAATAGTTTCGCAACTCACGCCACCTGGAACACCACAGCGTAATGGTGTGTCCGAACGTCGTAATTGTACTTTACTAGATATGGTGTGATCTATGATTTCTCTTACTGCTTTACCGCTATCGTTTTAGGGTTATGCTTTAGAGACGGCTGCATTCACGTTAAATATGGCACCATCTAAATCTGTCGAGATGACGCCTTATGAACCGTGGTTTGGCAAGAAACCAAAGTTGTTGTTTCTTAAAGTTTGGGGCTGCGATGCTTATGTGAAAAAGCTTCAACCTGATAATCTTGAACCCAAATTGGAGAAATGTGTCTTCATAGGATACTGAAAGGAGATTGTTGGGTACACCTTCTATCACAGATCCGAAGGCAAGACATTCATTGCTAAGAACAGATCCTTTCTAGAGAAGGAGTTTCTCTCGAAAGAAGTGAGTGGGAGGAAAGTAGAACTTGATGAGGTAACTGTACCTGCTCCCTTATTGGAAAGTAGTTCGTCACAGAAATATGTTCCTCTGACTCCTACACCAATTAGTGAGGAAGCTAATGATGATGATCATGTAACTTCAGATCAAGTTACTACTGAACCTCATAGGTCAACCAGAGTAAGATCCGCACCAGAGTGGTACGGTAATCCTATTCTGGAGGTCATGTTACTTGACCATGACGAACCTACGAACTATGAGGAAGTGATGATGAGCCCAGATTCCGCAAAATGGCTTGAGGCCATGAAATTGTTGGAGAACGTAGTAATTTCAAAAAAATTCCTACGCACACGCAAGATCATGGTGGTGCATAGCAACGAGAGGGGAGAGTGTTGTCTACGTACCCTCGTAGACCATTCGCGGAAGCGTTATATCAACGCGGTTGATGTAGTCGTACGTCTTCACGTCCGACCGATCCAAGTACCGAAAGCACGTCACCTCCGAGTTCTGCACATGTTCGGCTCGGTGACGTCCTCGCCTTCTCGATCCAGCAAGAGGGGCGAAGTTGTAGATGAGTTCCGGCAGCACGACGGCGTGGTGACGGTGTTCGTGAAGAACAGTCTCCGCAGGGATTTGCCTAAGCACTACGAAAACTATGACAGAGGATAAACTAGAGGGGGCGGGGTTGCCGGCACACGGCTTGGTGTTTCTTGATCTGTCTTTGGTGCTAGCCCTACCCCTCTATTTATATGTTGAGCCCTGGGGTCAAAACTTGGAGTAAAAGCCTCCTCAAAGTCGGTTTTACCCGAAAGGCAAAAGTCCTTCTCGGACTCCAGGGCTAGACGCCAGGGTTCCCGGTGTCTACCCCCTAGACGCCAGGGTTCCTGGCGTCTAGCCTCTGGTCTCCGCAAAACTTCCTTTTGCACTTTCCAAAAGCCTCGTGGGCTTTCCCCTTTGGCCTAGATAAAGTGTTCTCGTGCCCAAACATTTCAGGAAACATCCGGAACCCCTTCCGGTGAACTCCGGAACCCTTCCGGAGATCAAACACTACTATCCCATATATCAAACTTTATCTCCGGACCATTCCGGACTTCCTCGTCATGTCCGTGATCTCATCTCGGACTCCGAACAACATTCGGTCATCAACATACATAACTCATATAGTACTATATCGTCAACGAACGTTAAGCGTGCGGACCCTACGGGTTCGAGAACTATGTAGACATGACCGAGACACCTCTCTGGTCAATAACCAATAGCGGAACCTGGATGCTCATATTGGCTCCCACATATTCTACGAAGATCTTTATCGGTCAGACCGCATAACAACATACGTTGTTCCCTTTGTCATCGGTATGTTACTTGTCCGAGATTCGATCATCGGTATCTCAATACCTAGTTCAGTCTCGTTACCAGCAAGTCTCTTTACTCGTTCCGTAATACATCATCTCGCAACTAACTTATTAGTTGCAATGCTTGCAAGGCTTGAGTGATGTGTATTACCGAGAGGGCCCAGAGATACCTCTACGACAATCGGAGTGACAAATCCTAATCTCGAAATAGGCCAACCCAACAAGTACCTTCGGAGACACCTTTAGAGCACCTTTATAATCACCCAGTTACGTTGTGACGTTTGGTAGCACACAAAGTGTTCCTTCGGTAAACGGGAGTTGCATAATCTCATAGTCATAGGAACATGTATAAGTGATGAAGAAAGCAATAGCAACAAACTAAACGATCAAGTGCTAGGCTAACGGAATGGGTCAAGTCAATCACATCATTCTCCTAATGATGTGATCTCGTTAATCAAATGACAACTCATGTCTATGGTTAGGAAACTTAACCATCTTTGATCAACGAGCTAGTCAAGTAGAGGCATACTAGTGACACTCTGTTTGTCTATGTATTCGCACATGTATTAAGTTTCCGGTTAATACAACTCTAGCATGAATAATAAACATTTATCATGAAATAAGAAAATAAATAATAACTTTATTATTGCCTCTAGGGCATATTTCCTCTAGTCTCCCACTTTCACTAGAGTCAATAATCTAGATCACATCGCCATGTGATTTAACATCAATAGTTCACATCACCATGTGATTAACCCCCATAGTTCACATCGTCATGTGACCAACACCCAAAGGGTTTACTAGAGTCAATAATCTAGTTCACATCACTATGTGATTAACACCCAAAGAGTACTAAGGTGTGATCATGTTTTGCTTGTGAGAGAAGTTTAGTCAACGGGTCTGCAACATTCAGATCCGTATGTATTTTGCAAATTTCTATGTCAACAATGCTCTCCACGGAGCTACTCTAGCTAATTGCTCCCACTTTCAATATGTATCCAGATTGAGACTTAGAGTCATCTGGATCAGTGTCAAAACTTGCATCGACGTAACCCTTTACGACGAACCTTTTGTCGCCTCCATAATCGAGAAACATATCCTTACTCCAGTAAGGATAATTTTGACCAATGTCCAGTGATCTACCTAGATCACTATTGTACTCCCTTGCCAAACTCAGGGCAGGGTATACAATAGGTCTGGTACACAGCATGGCATACTTTATAGAACCTATGGCTAAGGCATAGGGAATGACTTTCATTCTCTCTCTATCTTCTGCCGTGGTCGGGTTTTGAGTCTTACTCAACTTCACACCTTGTAACACAGGCAAGAACTTCTTCTTTGACTGTTCCATTTTGAACTACTTCAAAATCTTGTCAAGGTATGTACTAATTGAAAAACTTATCAAGCACTTGATCTATCTCTATAGATCTCGATGTTCAATATGTAAGCAGCTTCACCGAGGTCTTTCTTTGAAAAACTCCTTTCGAATATTCCTTTATGCTTTGCAGAATAATTCTACATTATCTCCGATCAACAATATGTCTTTCACATATACTTATCAGAAATGCTGTAGTGCTCCCACTCACTTTCTTGTAAATACAGGCTTCACCGCAAGTCTGTATAAAACTATATGCTTTGATCAACTTATCAAAGCGTATATTCCAACTCCGAGATGCTTGCACCAGTCCATAGATGGATCGCTGGAGCTTTGCATATTTTGTTAGTACCTATAGGATTGACAAAACCTTCCGATTGCATCATATACAACTCTTCTTTAATAAATCCATTAAGGAATGCAGTTTTGTTTATCCATTTGCCAGATTTCATAAAATGCGGCAATTGCTAACATGATTCGGACAGACTTAAGCATAAATACGAGTGAGAAACTCTCATCATAGTCAACACCCTGAACTTGTCGAAAAACTTTTTGCGACAATTCTAGCTTTGTAGATAGAAACACTACTATCAGCGTCCGTCTTCCTCTTGAAGATCCATTTAATCTCAATGGCTCACCGATCATTGGGCAAGTCAATCAAAGTCCATACTTTGTTCTCATACATGGATCTCATCTCAGATTTCATGGCCTCAAGCCATTTCGCGGAATCTAGGCTCATCATCGCTTCCTCATAGTTTGTAGGCTCGTCATGGTTAAGTAACATGACCTCCAGAACAGGATTACCGTACCACTCTGGTTTACCTACGAGGTTCGGTAGTAACTTGATCTGAAGTTACATGATCATCATCATTAGCTTCCTCACTAATTGGTCTAGTAGTCACAGGAACAGATTTCTGTGATGAACTACTTTCCAATAAGGGAGCAGGTACAGTTTACCTCATCAAGTTCTACTTTCCTCCCACTCACTTCTTTCGAGGGAAACTCCTTCTCTAGAAAGGATCCATTCTCAGCAATGAATATCTTGCCTTTGGATATGTGATAGAAGGTGTACCCAACATTTTCTTTTGGGTATCCTATGAAGACGCACTTCTCCGATTTGGGTTTGAGCTTATCAGGTTGAAACTTTTTCACATAAGCATTGCAACCTCAAACTTTAAGAAACGATAGCTTAGGTTTCTTGCCAAACCATAGTTCATACGATGTTGTCTCAACGGATTTAGATGGTGCCCTATTTAACATGAATGCAGCTGTCTCTAATGCATAACCCCAAAACGATAGTGGTAGATCGGTAAGAGACATCATAGATCGCACCATATCTAATAAAGTACGGTTATGAAATTCGGTCACACCATTACACTGTGGTGTTCCAGGTGGCGTGAGTAGTGAAACTATTTCACATTGTTTTAACTGAAGGCCAAACTCGTAACTCAAATATTTTACTTCTGCGATCATATCGTAGAAACTTTTATTTTTGTTACGATGATTCTCCACTTCACTCTGAAATTCTTTGAACTTTTCAAATGTATCAGACTTGTGTTTCATCAAGTAGATATACTCATATCTGCTCAAATCATCTGGGAAGATCAGAAAATAATGATACCTGCCATGAGCCTCAATATTCATCGGACCACATACATCAGTATGTATGATTTCCAACAAATCTTTTGCTCACTCCATTGTTCCGGAGAACGGAGTCTTAGTCATCTTACCCATGAGGCATGGTTCGCAAGCATCAATTGATTCATAATCAAGTGATTCCAAAAGCCCATCAGCATGGATTTTCTTCATGCGCTTTACACCAATATGACCTAAACGGCAGTGCCACAAATAAATTGCACCATCATTATTAACTTTGCATCTTTTGGTTTCAATATTATGAATATGTGTATCACTACGATCGAGATCCAACGAACCATTTTCATTGGGTGTGTAACCATATAAGGTTTTATTCATGTAAACAGAACAACAATTTATTCTCTTACTTAAATGAATAACCGTATTGCAATAAACATGATCAAATCATATTCATGCTCAACGCAAACACCAAATAACACTTATTTAGGTTCAACACTAATCCCAAAAGTATAGGGAGTGTGTGATGATGATCATATCAATCTTGGAACCACTTCCAACACACATCGTCACTTCACCCTTAACTAGTCTATGTTCATTCTGCAACTCCCATTTCGAGTTACTACTCTTAGCAACTGAACCAGTATCAAATACCGAGGGGTTGCTACGAACACTAGTAAAATACACATCAATAATTTGTATATCAAATATACCTTTGTTCACTTTGCCATCCTTCTTATCCGTCAAATACTTGGGGCAGTTCCGGTTCTAGTGACCAGTCCCTTTGCAGTAGAAGCACTTAGTCTCAGGCTTAGGACCAGACTTGGGCTTCTTCACTTGAGCAGCAACTTGCTTGCTGTTCTTCTTGAAGTTCTCCTTCTTCCCTTTGCCCTTTTCTTGAAACTAGTGGTCTTGTCTACCATCAACACTTGATATTTTTCTTGATTTCTACCTTCGTCGATTTCAGCATTACGAAGAGCTTGGGAATCGTTTCCGGTATCCCTTGCATATTATAGTTCATCACGAAGTTCTACTAACTTGGTGATGGTGACTAGAGAATTCTGTCAATCACTATTTTATCTGGAAGATTAACTCCCATGTGATTCAAGCGATTGTAGTACCCAGACAATCTGAGCACATGCTCACTGCTTGAGCTATTCTCCTCCATCTTTTAGCTATAGAACTTGTTGGAGACTTTATATCTCTCAACTCGGGTATTTTCTTGAAATATTAACTTCAACTCCTGGAACATCTCATATGGTCCATGACGTTCAAAACGTCTTTGAAGTCCTGATTCTAAGCCGTTTAAGCATGGTGCACTAAACTATCAAGTAGTCATCATATTGAGCTAGCCAAATGTTCATAACATCTGCATCTACTCCTGCAATAGGTTTGTCACCTAGCGGTGCATCAAAGACATAATTCTTCTGTGCAGCAATGAGGATAAACCTCAGATCACGGATCCAATCTGCATCATTTCTACTAACATCTTTCAACTTAGTTTTCTCTAGGAACATATCAAAAATAAAACAGGGGAGCTAAACGCGAGCTATTGATCTACAACATAGATATGCTAATACTACCAGGACTAAGTTCATGATAAATTAAAGTTCAATTAATCATATTACTTAAGAACTCCCACTTAGATATACATCCCTCTAATCCTCTAAGTGACCACGTGATCCAAATCAACTAAACCATGTCCGATCATCACGTGAGATGGAGTAGTTTCAATGGTGAACATCACTATGTTGATCATATCTACTATATGATTCACGCTCGACCTTTCGGTCTCCGTGTTCCGAGGCCATATCTGTTATATGCTAGGCTCGTCAAGTTTAACCTGAGTATTCCGCGTGTGAAACTATTTTGCACCCGTTGTATTTGAACGTAGAGCCTATCACACCCGATCATCACGTGGTGTCTCAGCACGAAGAACTTTCGCAACGGTGCATACTCAGGGAGAACACTTATACTTTGATAGTTTTAGTGAGGGATCATCTTATAATGCTACCGTCAATCAAAACAAGATAAAATGCATAAAAGATAAACATCACATGCAATCAATATAAGTGATATGATATGGCCATCATCATCTTGTGCTTGTGATCTCCATCTTCGAAGCACCGTCATGATCACCATCGTCACCGGCGCGACACCTTGATCTCCATCGTAGCATCATTGTCGTCTCGCCAACTTATGCTTCTATGACTATCGCTACCGCTTAGTGATAAAGTAAAGCACTACAGGACGATTGCATTGCATACAACAAAGCGACAACCATATGGCTCCTGCCAGTTGCCGATAACTCGGTTACAAAACATGATCATCTCATACAATAAAATATAGCATCATGTCTTGACCATATCACATCACAACATGCCCTGCAAAAACAAGTTAGACGTCCTCTACTTTGTTGTTGCAAGTTTTACGTGGCTGCTACGGGCTTAGCAAGAACCGTTCTTACCTACGCATCAAAACCACAACGATAGTTTGTCAAGTTGGTGCTGTTTTAACCTTCGCAAGGACCGGGCGTAGCCACACTTGGTTCAACTAAAGTTGGAGAAACTGACACCCGCCAGCCACCTGTGTGCAAAGCACGTCGGTAGAACCAGTCTCGCATAAGCGTACGCGTAATCTCGGTCCGGGCTGCTTCATCCAACAATACCGCCGAACCAAAGTATGACATGCTGGTAAGCAGTATGACTTATATCGCCCACAACTCACTTGTGTTCTACTCGTGCACAACATCAACGCATAAAACCTAGGCTCTGATGCCACTGTTGGAGAATGTAGTAATTTCAAAAAAAAATCCTACGCACACGCAAGATCATGGTGATGCATAGCAACGAGAGGGGAGAGTGTTGTCTACGTACCCTCATAGACCATTCGCGGAAGCGTTATATCAACGCGGTTGATGTAGTCGTACGTCTTCACGTCCGACCGAGCCAAGTACCGAAAGCACGGCACCTCTGAGTTCTGCACATGTTCGGCTCGGTGACGTCCTCGCCTTCTCGATCCAGCAAGAGGGGCGAAGTAGTAGATGAGTTCCGGCAGCACGATGGCGTGGTGACGGTGTTGGTGAAGAACAATCTCCGCAGGGCTTCACCTAAGCACTATGAAAACTATGATGGAGGATAAACTAGAGGGGACGGGGTTGCTGGCACACGGCTTGGTGTTTCTTGATCTGACTTTGGTGCTAGCCCTACCCCGCTATTTATATGTTGAGCCCTGGGGTCGAAACTTGGAGTAAAAGCCTCCTCAAAGTCGGTTTTACCCGAAAGGCAAGAGTCCTTCTCGGACTCCAGGGCTAGACGCTAGGGTTCCCAGCGTCTACCCCCTAGACGCCAGGGTTCCTTGCGTCTAGCCTCTGGTCTCCGCAAAACTTCCTTTTGCACTTTCCAAAAGCCTTGTGGGCTTTCCCCTTTGGCCCAAATAAAGTGTTCTCGTGCCCAAACATTTCGGGAAACATCCGGAACCCCTTTTGGTGAATTCCGGAACCTTCCGGAGATCAAACACTACTATCCCATATATCAAACTTTATCTCCGGACCATTCCGGAGTTCCTCGTAATGTCCGTGATCTCATCTCGGACTCCGAACAACATTCAGTCATCAACATACATAACTCATATAGTACTATATCGTCAACGGATGTTAAGCGTGCGGACCCTACGGGTTCGAGAACTATGTAGACATGACCGAGACACCTCTCTGGTCAATAAACAATAGCGAAACCTGGATGCTCATATTGGCTCCCACATATTCTACGAAGATCTTTATCGGTCGGACCGCATAACAACGTACGTTGTTCCCTTTGTCATCGGTATGTTACTTGCCTGAGATTCGATCGTCGGTATCTCAATACCTTGTTCAATCTCGTTACCGGCAAGTCTCTTTACTCGTTCCGTAATACATCATCCCGCAACTAACTTATTAGTTGCAATGCTTGCAAGGCTTGAGTGATGTGTATTACCGAGAGGGCCCAGAGATACCTCTACGACAATCGGAGTGACAAATCCTAATCTCTAAATACGCCAACCCAACAAGTACCTTCGGAGACACCTGTAGAGCACCTTTATAATCACCCAGTTACATTGTGACGTTTGGTAGCACACAAAGTGTTCCTCCGGTAAACGGGAGTTGCATAATCTCATAGTCATAGGAACATGTATAAGTTATGAAGAAAGCAATAGCAACAAACTAAACGATCAAGTGCTAGGCTAACGGAATGGGTCAAGTTAATCACATCATTCTCCTAATGATGTGATCTCATTAATCAAATGACAACTCATGTCTATGGTTAGGAAACTTAACCATCTTTGATCAACGAGCTAGTCAAGTAGAGGCATACTAGTGACACTCTGTTTGTCTATGTATTCACACATGCATTAATTTTCCGGTTAATACAATTCTAGCATGAATAATAAACATTTATCATGAAATAAGGAAATAAATAATAACTTTATTATTGCCTCTAGGGCATATTTCCTTCAGAAATCTGAGATGGGATCCACGTATGAGAACAAAGTGTGGACTTTCGTTGACTTGCCCGATGATCGGCAAGCCATCGAGAATAAATGGATCTTCAAGAAGAAGACTGACGCTGACGGTAATGTTACTGTCTACAAAGCTCGACTTGTTGTGAAAGGTTTTTGACAAGTTCAAGGAGTTGACTATGATGAGACTTTCTCACCTGTAGCGATGCTTAAGTCCGTCCGAATCATGTTAGCAATTGCCGCATTTTATGATTATGAAATTTGGCAAATGGATGTAAAGACTGCATTCTTGAATGGATTTCTGGAAGAGGAGTTGTATATGATGCAACTTGAAGGTTTTATCGATCCAAAGGATGCTAACATTGTGTGTAAGATCCAGCGATCCATCTATGGACTGGTGCAAGCATCTCGGAGTTGGTATAAACATTTTGATAGTGTGATCAAAGCATATGGTTTTATACAGACTTTTGGAGAAGCCTGTATTTACAATAAAGTGAGTGGGAGCTCTGTAGCATTTCTAATATTATATGTGGATGACATATTGTTGATTGGAAATGATATAGAATTTATGTATAGCATAAAAGGATATTTGAATAAGAGTTTTTCAATGAAAGACCTCGGTGAAGCTGCTTATATATTGGGCATCAAGATCTATAGAGATAGATGAAGACGCTTAACTGGACTTTCACAAAGCAAATACCTTGATAAAGTTTTGAAGAAGTTCAAAATGGATCAAGCAAAGAAAGGGTTCTTGCCTATGTTACAAGGTGTGAAGTTGAGTCAGACTCAATGCCCGACCACTGCAGAAGATAGAGTGAAAATGAAAGGTGTTCCCTATGCTTCAGCCATAGGCTCTATCATGTATGCAATGTTGTGTACCAGACCTGATGTGTGCCTTGCTATTAGTTTAGCAGGGAGGTACCAAAGTAATCCAGGAGCAGATCACTGGACATCGGTCAAGAACATCCTGAAATACCTGTAAAGGACTAAGGATATGTTTCTCGTTTATGGAGGTGACAAAGAGCTTGTCGTAAATGGTTACGTCGATGCAAGCTTTGACACTGATCTGGATGACACTAAGTCACAAACCGGATACATGTTTATATTGAATGGTGGAGCTGTCAGTTGGTGCAGTTCTAAGCAAAGCGTCATGGTGGGATCTACATGCGAAGCAGAGTACATAGCTGCTTTGGAAGCAGTAAATGAAGGAGTCTGGATGAAGGAGTTCATATCCGATCTAGGTGTCATACCTAGTGCATCGGGTCCAATGAAAATCTTTTGTGACAATACTGGTACAATTGCCTTGGCAAAGGAATCCAGATTTCACAAGAGAACCAAGCACATCAAGAGACGCTTCAATTCCATCCGCGATCAAGTCAAGGAGGGAGACATAGAGATTTGCAAGATACATACGGATCTGAATGTTGCAGACCCGTTGACTAAGCCTCTCTCATGAGCAAAACATGATCAGCACCAAGACTCCATGGGTGTTAGAATCATTTCTGTGTAATCTAGATTATTGACTCTAGTGCAAGTGGGAGACTAAAGGAAATATGCCCTAGAGGCAATAATAAAGTTTTTATTTATATTTCCTTATATCATGATAAATGTTTATTATTCATGCTAGAATTGTATTAACCGAAAACTTAGTACATGTGATTTACTAACCATAGACATGAGTTGTCATTTGATTAATGGGATCACATCATTAGAAAATGATGTGATTTACTTGACCCATTCCGTTAGCTTAGCATTTGATCGTTTAGTATATTGCTATTGCTTTCTTCATGACTTATACATGTTCCTATGACTATGAGATTATGCAACTCCCGAATACCGGAGGAACACTTTGTGTGTCACCAAATGTCACAACGTAACTGGGTGATTATAAAGGTGCTCTACAGGTGTCTCCGATGGTACTTTTTGAGTTGGCTCTGGGCCCTCTCGGCAATGCACATCACTATAAGCCTTGCAAGCAATGCAACTAATGAGTTAGTTGCGGGATGATGTATTATGAAAAGAGTAAAGAGACTTGCTGGTAACGAGATTGAACTAGTTATTGAGATACCAACGATCGAATCTCGGGCAAGTAACATACCGATGACAAAGGGAACAATGTATGTCGTTATGCAGTTTGACCGAAAAAGATCTTCGTAGAATATGTAGGAACCCATATGAGCATCCACGTTCCGCTATTGGTTATTGACCAAAGATGAGTCTCGGTCATGTCTACATAGTTCTCGAACTCGTAGGGTCCGCACGCTTAACGTTCGGTGATGATCGGTATTATGAGTTTATGTGTTTTGATGTACCGAAGGTAGGTCGGACTCCCGAATGTGATCATGGACATGACGAGGAGTCTCGAAATGGTCGAGACATAAAGATTGATATATTGGAAGGCTATATTCGGACACCGGAAGGGTTTCAGTTGATCTCGGAGAAAACCGGAGTGCCGGAGGGGTTACCGGAAATCCCGGGGGCTAATGGGCCTTGATGGGCCCTAGTGGAGAGAGAGAGGGGCCCGCCAAGGCAGGCCATGCGCCTCCTCCCCTTGAGTCCAAATAGGACAAGGAAAGGGGGGGGGGGCAGCGCCCCCTTGCCTTTCCCCTCTCCCACTCCTTCCTTCCCCCTCCTAGTGGGACTAGGAAAGGGGAGTCCTACTCCCACTAGGAGGAGGACTCCTCCTCTTGGGGCACCCTCCTAGGGCCGGCCGGCCTCCTCCCTTGCTCCTTTATATACGGGGGCAGGGGGCATGATACGTCTCCAACGTATTTATAATTTTTGATTGTTCCATGCTATATTATATTCTGTTTTGGACATTATTGGGCTTTATTATACACTTTTATATTATTTTCGAGACTAACCTATTAACATGAGGCCCAGTCCAGAATTGCTGTTTTTTTGCCTATTTCAGAGTTTCACAGAAAAAGAATATCAAACGGAGTCCAAACGGAATGAAACCTTCAGGAACGTGATTTTCGGAACGAACGTGATCCAGAGGACTTGGACCCTATGTCAAGACATCAACCTGGAGGCCACGAGGTAGGGGGCGCGCCCTCCACCCTCGTGGGCCCCCTGTTGCTCCACCGACGTACTCCTTCCTCCTATATATACCTATGTACCCCCAAACTACAAGATACAGAGCCAAAACCCTAATTCCACCGCCGTAACTTTCTGTATCCACGAGATCCCATCTTGGGGCCTTTTCCGGAGCTCCATCGATCACGGAGGGCTTCTACATCAACACCATAGCCCCTCCGATGAAGTGTGAATAGTTTACCTTAGACCTTCAGGTCCATAGTTATTAGCTAGATGGCTTCTTCTCTCTTTTTGGATCTCAATACAAAGTTCTCCCCCTCTCTTGTGGAGATCTATTCGATGTAATCTTCTTTTGCGGTGTGTTTGTTGAAACCGATGAATTGTGGGTTTATGATCAAGTTTATCTATGAACAATATTTGAATCTTCTCTGAATTCTTTTATGTATGATTGGTTATCTTTGCAAGTCTCTTCGAATTATTAGTTTGGTTTGGCCTACTAGATTGATCTTTCTTGCAATGGGAGAAGTGCTTAGCTTTGGGTTCAATCTTGCGGTGTCCTTTCCCAGTGATAGTAGGGGCAGCAAGGCACGTATTGTATTGTTGCCATCGAGGATAACAAGATGGGGTTTATATCATATTGCATGAGTTTATCCCTCTATATCATGTCATCTTGCTTAAAGTGTTACTCTGTTCTCTTGAACTTAATACTCTAGATGCAGGCTGGATAGCGGTCGATGTGTGGAGTAATAGTAGTAGATGCAGGCAGGAGTCGGTCTACTTGTCTCGGACGTGATGCCTATATACATGATCATACCTAGATATTCTCATAACTATGCTCAATTCTGTCAATTGTTCAACAATAATTTGTTTACTCACCGTGAAAACTTATGCTCTTGAGAGAAGCCACTAGTGAAACCTATGGCCCCCGAGTCTATCTTCCATCATATTAGTCTTCCAATACTTAGTTATTTCCTTTTTCATTTATTTTACTTTGCATCTTTATCGTAAAAATACCAAAAATATTATCTTAACATATCTATCAGATCTCACTCTCGTAAGTGACCGTGTAGGGATTGACAACCCCTTATCGCGTTGGTTGCGAGGATTTATTTGTTTGTGTAGGTGCGAGGGACTCGTGCGTGGCCTCCTACTGGATTGATACCTTGGTTTTCAAAAACTAAGGGAAATACTTATGCTACTTTGCTGCATCACCCTTTCCTCTTCAAGGGAAAACCAACGCAGTGCTCAAGAGGTAGCAAGAAGGATTTCTGGCGCCGTTGCGGGGGAGGTCTACGCAAAAGTCAACACACCAAGTACCCATCACAAACCCTTATCTCCCTCATTACATTATTTGCCATTTGCCTCTCGTTTTCCTCTCCCCCACTTCACCCTTGCCGTTTTATTTGCCCTCTCTTTCTCCTTCCTCCTTCTCTTTCTCTATTTGCCTCTTTTTGCTTGTCTCTTGTTTGCTCGTGTGTTGGATTGCTTGCTTGTCACGATGGCTCAAGACAATACTAAATTGTGTGACTTTACCAATACCAACAACAATGATTTCCTTAGCACTCCGATTGCTCCTCTTACCGATACTGAATCTTGTGAAATCAATGCTGCTTTGTTGAATCTTGTCATGAAAGATCAATTCGCCGGCTTTCCTAGTGAAGATGCCACTACCCATCTAAATAGCTTCGTTGATTTGTGTGATATGCAAAAGAAGAAAGATGTGGATAATGATATTGTTAAATTGAAGCTATTTCCTTTTTCGCTTAGAGATCGTGCTAAAGCTTGGTTTTCGTCTTTGCCTAAAAACAATATTGATTCTTGGAATAAGTGCAAAGATGATTTTATCTCTAAGTATTTTCCTCCCGCTAAGATTATCTCTCTTAGAAACGATATTATGAATTTTAAGCAACTTGACCATGAACATGTTGCACAAGCTTGGGAGAGGATGAAATTAATGATACGTAATTGCCCTACGCATGGTTTGAATTTGTGGATGATTATACAATTTTTTATGCCGGATTGAATTTTGCTTCTAGAAATCTTTTAGATTCGGCCGCGGGAGGCAGTTTTATGGAAATCACTTTAGGATAAGCTACTAAACTCCTAGATAATATTATGGTTAATTATTCTCAATGACACACTGAAAGATCTACTAATAAGAAAATGCATGCGATAGAAGAAATTAATGTTTTGAGTGGAAAGATGGATGAACTTATGAAATTATTTGCTAATAAAAGTGTTTCTTCTGATCCTAATGATATGCCTTTGTCTACTTTTATTGAGAATAATAATGAATCTATGGATGTGAATTTTGTTGGTAGGAATAATTTTGGTAACAACGCGTATAGAGGAAACTTTAATCCTAGGCCGTATCCTAGTAATTCCTCTAATAATTATGGTAATTCCTACAACAATTCTTATGGAAATTATAATAATATGCCCTCTGATTTTTAATCTAATATTAACGAATTTATTACTTCGCAAAAGAATTTCAATGCTTTGATTGAAGAAAAAATGCTTAAGATTGATCAGTTGGCTAGGAACGTTGATAGAATTTCTCTTGATGTTGATTCTTTGAAACTTAGATCTATTCCACCTAAGCATTATATCAACGAGTCTCTCAAAGCCATGAGAATTTCCATTGACGAGTGCGAAGAAAGAACCGCTAGGATGCGTGCCAAGAAAGATTGCTTTATAAAAGCGTGTTCTTCTAGTTTCCATGATAATAAAGATGAAGATCTAAAAGTTATTGATGTGTCCCCTATTAAATCTTTGTTTTGCAATATGAATCTTGATAATAATGGGACTGAATATGATCCAGCTTTACCTAGAAGGCGTTCCAAAAATTCGGAGTCTTTAGATCTTGAGGATTGAAGAAGTCAAAACCTTAAATATCGATGAACCCACTATTTTGGATTTCAAGGAATTTAATTATGACAATTGCTCTTTGATAGATTGTATTTCCTTGTTGCAATCCATACTAAATTCTCCTCATGCTTATAGTCAAAATAAAGCTTTTACTAAACATATCGTTGATGCTTTGATGCAATCTTATGAAGAAAAACTTGAGTTGGAAGTTTCTATCCCTAGAAAACTTTATGATGAGTGGGAACCTACTATTAAAATTAAAATTAAAGATCATGAATTCTATGCTCTGTGTGATTTGGGTGCTAGTGTTTCCACGATTCCAAAGACTTCGTGTGATTTGCTAGGTTTCCGTGATTTTGATGATTGCTCTTTAAACTTGCACCTTGCGGATTCCACTATTAAGAAACCTATGGGAAGAATTAATGATGTTCTTATTGTTGCAAATAGGATTTATGTGCCCGTAGATTTTATTGTTCTTGACATAGATTGCAATCCTTCACGTCCTATTATTCTTGGTAGACCTTTCCTTAGAACGATTGGTGCAATTATTGATATGAAGGAAGGGAATATTAGATTCCAATTTCCGTTAAGGAAAGGCATGGAACACTTCCCTATAAAGAAAATTAAATTACCTTATGAATCTATTATGAGAGCCACTTATGGATTGCCTACCAAAGATGGCAATACCTAGATCTATCCTTGCTTTTTATGCCTAGCTAGGGGCGTTAAACGATAGCGCTTGTTGGGAGGAAACCCAATTTTATTTTTATTCCTTGCTTTTTGCTCCTGTTTAGTGATAAATAATTTATCTAGCCTCTGTTTTGTTTGTGTTTTTGTGTTTAATTAGTGTTTGTGCCAAGTAGAACCGTTGGGAAGACTTGGGCAAAGTCTTTTTAATCTTGCTGTAAAAAACAGAAACTTTAGCGCTCACAAGAATTGCTTACATTTTTATTTGGAAAGTGATATTTAGTTAATTCTTTTTGAAGATTATTAATAGATAAATTAATCACGTCCAGCAATTTATTTTAGAATTTTTGGGGTTCAAGATCTTGCGTTAGCTACATATTACTACAGACTATTTTGTTTTTGACAGATTCTGTTTTCCGTGTGTTGTTTGCTTATTTTAATGAATCTATGGCTAGTAAAATAGTTTATAAACCATAGAAAAGTTGGAATACAGTAGGTTTAACACCAACATAAATAAATAATGAGTTCATTACAGTACCTTGAAGTGGTGTTTTGTCTTCTTTCGCTAACGGAGCTCACAAGATTTTCTACTTTAAGTTTTGTGTTGTGAAGTTTTCAAGTTTTAGGTGAAAGATTTGATGGATTATGGAACCAGGAGTGGCAAGAGCCTAAGATTGGGGATGCCCATGGCACCCCAAGATAATCTAAGGACACCTAAAAGCCAAAGCTTGGGGATGCCTCGGAAGGCATCCCCTCTTTCGTCTACTTCCATCGGTAACTTTACTTGGAGATATATTTTTATTCACCACATGATATGTGTTTTGCTAGGAGCGTCTTGTATGATTTGAGTCTTTGCTTTTTTTAAGTTTACCACAATAATCCTTGCTGTACACACCTTTTTAGAGAGACACACATGATTTGGAGATTATTAGAATACTCTATGTGCTTCACTTATATCTTTTGAGTTATATAGTTTTTGCTCTAGTACTTCACTTATATCTTTTAGAGCACGGTGGTGGTTTTGTCTTATAGAAACTATTATTCTCTCATGCTTCACTTAGATTATTTTGAGAGTCTTAAATATCATGGTAATTTACTTAAATAATCCTAATATTCTAGGTATTCAAGACTAGTAAAAACTTTCTTATGAGTGTGTTGAATACTAAGAGAAGTTTGATGCTTGATGATTGTTTTGAGACATGGAGGTAGTGATATCAAAGTTGTGCTAGTTGAGTAGTTGTGAATTTGAAAAATACTTGTGTTGAAGTTTGCAAGTCCCATAGCATGCACGTATGGTAAACATTATGTAACAAATTTGAAACATGAGGTGTTCTTTGATTGTCCTCCTTATGAGTGGCGGTCGGGGACGAGCGATAGTCTTTTCCTACCAATCTATCCCCTAGGGGCATGCGCGTAGTGCTTGGTTTTTGATGACTTGTAGATTTTTGCAATAAGTATGTTAGTTCTTTATGACTAATGTTGAGTCCATGGATTATACGCACTCTCACCCTTCCATCCTTGCTAGCCTCTTCGGTATCGTGCATTGCTCTTTCTCACATTGAGAGTTGGCGCAAACTTTGCCGGTGCATCCAAACCCCGTGATATGATACGCTCTTTCACACATAAACCTCCTTATATCTTCCTCAAAACAGCCACCATACCTACCTATTATGGCATTCCCATAGCCATTCCAAGATATATTGCCATGCAACTTTCCACCGTTCCATTTATCATGACACATTCATCATTGTCATATTCCTTTGCATGATCATGTAGTTGACATAGTATTTGTGGCAAAGCCACCAATCATAACCCTTTCACACATGTCACTCTTGGTTCGTTGCATTTCCCGGTACACCACTGGAGGTATTCATATAGAGTCATACTTTGTTCTAGTATCGAGTTGTAATCATTGAGTTGTAAATAAACAGAAGTGTGATGATCATCATTTTCTAGAGCATTGTCCCAAGTGAGGGAAAAAAAGAGAGAAAGGCCATAAAAAAAGAGAAGGCCCAAAAAAATGAGAGAAAAAGAGAGAAGGGACAATGTTACTATCCTTTTTACCACACTTGTGCTTCAAAGTAGCACCATAATCTTCATAATAGAGAGTCTTTTGTTTTGTCACTTTCATATACTAGTGAGAACTTTTCATATAGAACTTGGATTGTATATTCCAACAATGGGCTTCCTCAAATGCCCTAGGTCTTTATAACATCCCAAATTTTCAATTTGGAATGTTATACATTAGCTCATCATTGCATATCATAATTTATTTGCCTTTGGCTTTGATCCTAGAAATTCTACGCAACTCCAGGACCCACGGAGAGAGTTGGGGATTTCATTATTTTCATATTTGAGTTTTCTCGAATTTTGAGCATAGGATCATTTGATTTTAATTATTTTATCATCAATTATTTCTATTACAGGGAATAAAATGACTTTCCCAAAATAAAGAAATATTGAGGTTTTAATAATAAAATCAAATAAAATTTTATTTCGGAGTTTTTCGGTATTTTATTTGAATTTAGGAATAATGTGCATTTTTCAAAATTGCCTTTAGGCCCCAAATAAATGTTCACCTTGTGCGGCTTGATTTTAGAAGCTCGGGAAAATTTATTTCGGGATTTTTGGAGTCCGTTTAGAATTTCTTTTATTTATTTTTCCACGTGTAATTATTAAAAAAAAACGCGAACCGACTCCGGGCCGTACCCGAGCGGGACTCCGCCCGGGGGCAGCCTTTAAATAGCCGCCGCCCGAGCCGCCCCAGCCCACCAGAGCCGCCGCCAGCCCAAGCCTGCCACGCTGCCAACCCTAACCCTGGCCGCGCCTCGATCCGTGCGCCGCCGCCGCCGGAGCCGCCGCTGACCCGCCACCCGAGGTTGCCTCGATCCGCGTGCCGTTTTTATTTTTTTAGAAAAAAACCCGTCGGTTTTTGTCGGTTTTTTTATTTCCGTTTTTTAAATAAATCGGTTTTTTCTCGATTTATTTAAATATCGAGCGTTCGTCCGTTCGTTCGTTCTAGCGAACATTCGTCGTTTTTCTTTTTCTCGGATTTAATCCGCGATTTTTCTGATCGCGATTCCTGATCCGATTTTCGTTTTAGTATAACTTTTCGCTCGTTTATCGGAATCAGGCGATTCAAGCACCTGGAGTTTCGTCTCGAAACCCTCTATCCGTTTAACTAACTTAAACAAGTTTTTGCCACTGTAAAAATTGCCCTAGATCCAGAATAGTAAACAAAGCCTGTTTCTTTTGCCGTTTGACTTTCGTTGCTTCGTTTGATTTGATTCTTTTTGCAAACCGGAGTTCTTAAGTTGAACCTTCTGGTTAGATATCTTATTTGAGTTTTACCTGTGCATTAGATGAATACTTATTGTATGCTTGTTTGTTTGTCTGCGATAGAATACCCAGAGTGCGCCTCGTGTTACTTCGAATCTCTAGGTTTCGCGAATCATCAGCAAGGCAAGTAACATTTTGATCATACCTCTTACTACCCAGTTTTATTGCATTAGATCAATCCTCAAACATTGCATGATTAGGATCTAATTAAATTATGGGATGGGAAGTAGTTGAGGTAGTACCTATTACCTGTTATATTATCAAACCTTTGGGAGTTACTTCTACGTTATGCCATGCTATGCTAGTAGACGTGGATTGGGTGAGTGATATCCATGACATATGTGAGTTTGTTAATTAATGGTTTATCTAAGGTGGCAACTTAAACACACATCTGGGTGGATTGAGGTACTTGGGTATTCCAGGATTGCCTGTTTTTCTTTATGGACCGCCACCCAGGCCCAAAGGGATCATGAGATTTTTCATACTAGAAACTTCCGTGTGTAGCCACAAGCTATTATGGGCTCTAGCATAGTTGATTAAGTCGTGCGAACTCTTACAGGGTAGACTAGTAGATGTAGGGGAAAGTAGGTGTAACGGTCTATCCATTGTAAGGTGCTAGCGCTTCTGAAAGACTATGTCTCGGTCATCCGTCTTCTCAAACACCATGTAGTGCGAGAAACCAAACGGAGGCGATCGAGTCTTGTGGGGAAAAGTGCGCAAACCTCTGCAGAGTGAATAAACTAATCGTGATTAGTCGTGTCCCCGGTTATGGACATCTTGAGTATATAGTACTTGGATTATCATGTGAATCTCAACATGTTACTCTAAATTAAGTTTGTTGGGTTTTGTTTAATGATGATGCTTAATTGGGATTGAGAATGCTGTCAACCATTCTCAGTGTTTAACAACTACCATGGTAGTTAAATACAATTTATTCCTTTGCAGTAGGGAAAAATTGGCTTTACGCAAAACTGTAACCATAGAGCTTTCCACCAGCCAAATATGCATATAGTATAGTTGTTTCATTCCATTACTCTCTATGTGTTACCTTGCCAGCATATTCCATGTGCTGACCCATTTCGGGCTGCAACGTTAATGTTGCAGACATTTCAGACGACGATTAAGGAGTTTTTAGGTCGTGGTTCTATACTCAGTGATGCCGTTGGAGTTGATGGACTCACTTATCTTCCAAGCCTTCCACTGTTATCGTCTTTAGATGGCCTTAAGCCATATTTATTGTAATAAGTTCTCTATTGAGACACTCGATGTAATAAGTGTGTGATTGCTAATCTGTTATAAATCCTCTAAGTACTGTGTGGTGTCAGCATTACTGATCCAAGGATGACACCTGAGCATAGAGATCAGACCGTTTGAGGTCTGGTCACTACAGAGATGGTATCAGAGCACACGCTGACTGTAGGACACGACCACTAAGCTAAAGACCTAGAACACTATTCACTCTCTTCTCTTCTGACCTCTCCTGTTTTCTATTCTTTAGGATGGCGGATGCAAGGAACAAGTTCACGCAACCGGATGAAGATACACCCTTTGGACGCCACTTGAAGGAAGTCACTAGATACCTGAACATAGGATTACCAAGCTTCACCGGAACCTACAACGCCACTTTACCTGAAGAAGAGCGCTGGATGATTCAAGTTCAAGTTCCAGGAAGGACGTTCATGCCAGTCACTGAGCCCATAGAGTTTTCTTTTGATGCACCAACTTGGAGTCTAGGAAAGAGCATGGCAGCTCACATCGCCATGGGACACATTGGAGAAGTCTACCGCAATGATCTCAAGGATACTATCTACCAGATTTGTGGGCGCCGAGATGAGCACTGGGAGATGATCAGCACCAGAAAGGATAGATCAATTGCAGCTTTTGTCCAGGAACTAAACCAGCACATTCGACGACAGGAGAACCAGATGTGCGCCGACATGATAGATCTGAAGAAGGCTAGGACAAGCATCAAGGAACTGGAGGAAGAACTTAAGGCTACACGTGAAGATTATGAAGAGGAAACTGAAGTATTGCTGGACAAGAATGACGATCTGATCGAGAAGATCAGGATATTATGGGAGGCCCTACACCAGTAGATGAAGACGAAGAACCCAAGGAGATTCACCCGGAAGACTACATCATCATCGACGACACTGACTCGGACCCAGATGATAGCGATGATGACTATGTTGATGAAGCCGGAGCAGATATCATGGAGTCTGCAACCGAAGAATATTTCTAGTAGACCACCTCACCAGCAGTAGTAGTCCACCATGTAAATACAGTAGTCCGAGCACTTTTGCGATAGTTAGATCGATTGTATGCCCTTGTTTGATTGAATGAAGTGAATTGTTTGTTTTTGCCTCATGTGCATATGGGTAGTGTTTTCTCTTTAGACCCCCTCTATTCTTAAATCTCATCTTTTCTAAACCCTCAGATGCCTCCGAGAGGTGACCCCGGATTTACCTTTCCACCGGAGCTCACCCAGTTGATCCAGCAGTAGAACACATTGATGCAGTTGCTAGTCCAGAATCAAAATCAGGGGAACAACAACAACAACCCACCACCACCTATTGATCACTTAGCCCGTTTTCTTAGGCTGAATCCGCCGGTGTTTTCCAGTAGCACCGAGCCGATAGTAGCAGATGATTGGCTCCGCAAGACAGCTAGAGAGTTGACCACAGCAGGATGCAAAGATGCGGAGAAGGTGAAATCTGCCGCACATCAGCTTGAAGGACCCACAACATCATGGTGGGAGAATTTCACAGCCACTTTCCCTGTCGACACTGTCACATGGGACCAGTTTCAGCAGGCTTTTCGTACTGCCCATGTTTCAGCAGGAGCTATGGCCATGAAGAAGTGTGAGTTCGCAACTTGCGCCAAGGAGGACGGACAGTTGGCCAGTATGTGGAGGAATTTAGTAAATTAGCACGATATGCCCCAGATGACGTTGCTACAGATGTAGCTAAGCAGGAGAAGTTTCTAGAAGGACTGAATGATGAGTTGAGCATGCAGTTGATGGTAGCAACCTCCAACAACTACCAGGAGTTGGTAGACCGTGCTCTTATGATTGAAGGGAAGCAGCAGCAGATTGAGAACCGCAAGAGGAAGTATGGACAAGGGAAGTACAATTCAGGAGCTCAGCAGAAGCCATGTTTTACCCGTAGACCGGGAGGACATTTTCAGCATACCCAAGGAGGAGGTAGCTCCCACAATCACAATGGCACCAAGAATGGTAATGGTAATGGAGGAAGCAACGGCCAGAATCGCACCAACCCATCAACCCCATCCAAGAAGGACCTGAGCTAAGTCACTTGCTTTAAGTGCCAGAAGACCGGAAATTATGCCAATGAATGTCCTGAAGGCCAGAATGGCAATGGAAGCTCTGGGAAGAAGCCGAACCCTTTCAACAGGGGACAGGTGAACCACGTTAACATGGAGGAGCTTGAAGAGCAGCGGATGCCGTAATCGGTAAGTTTTTGGTTAAGTCATTTACTGCACTCGTTCTTTTTGATACTGGTGCATCGCATTCATACATATCAAGGGGATTTGTGGATAAGTATAACCTGCCCACTAAGGTTCTTAGAACACCTATGCTAGTAAGCTCACCAGGAGCAGAGTATATGGCCAGTCAAGGATGTTTTCAAGTGCCATTGAGTATAGGTAGGCATGTGTTTCCCTCGGCTTTAATCATTTTGGAATCACAAGGATTGGATGTAATTCTGGGTATGGATTAGCTGTCGATGTACGGAGGAAACATCGATTGCGCCAATAAGACAATTTTGCTTACCACCCTAGAAGGGAGAAGGATCAAGTATGTATCCCGACATGTGCCAAAAGGGACTCAAGTAAATTGTTTAACAGGAGTTGTGCAGGAGGAAGTACCATTGGTAAGGGATTTCCCTGAAGTATTTCCAGAAGAGTTGCCAGGCATGCCACCGGATAGAGATATTGAGTTTTTGATTGAGCTATTGCCAGGCATAGGGCCAATATCAAAGAGACCATACAGGATGCCTGCAAAGGATTTGGTGGAGATTAAGAAGCAGATTAAGGAGTTATTGGATAAGGGATATATTCGCCCAAGTTCTTCGCCTTGGGGATCGCCAGTACTTCTAGTGGAGAAGAAGGATGGATCGTTAAGGATGGTTGTTGATTATCGAGGATTGAATGAAGTAACCATCAAGAACAAGTACCCACTACCAATGATCAATGATCTGTTTGATCGATTGCAACGAGCTAAGGTATTTTCCAAGATCGATTTGTAATCAGGATACCACCAGTTGAAGATTCGAGAACAGGATATACCTAATACAGCTTTTACCACCAGGTATGGGCTGTACGAGTATACCGTTATGTCATTTGGTCTGACTAACGCATCTGCATATTTTATGAACATGATGAACAAAGTGTTTATGGAGTTCTTGGATAAGTTCGTCGTGGTGTTCATTGATGATATCCTGGTTTACTCGAAGAATGAAGAGGAGCATAAGGAACATTTGCGATTGGTACTTGAGAAGCTCAGAGAACATCAGTTGTATGCCAAGTTCAGCAAATGTGAGTTTTGGTTGAAGGAAGTAGGATTCCTCGGACACGTTATATCCGGAGAAGGTATAGCAGTAGATCCCACTAAGGTTGACACTGTGACAAATTGGTAAGCGCCAACAATAGTTGGAGAGATCCGAAGTTTTCTTGGACTCGCAGGATACTACCGGAGATTTATTGAGAATTTCTCAAAGATTGCGAAGCCTATGACGGAGTTATTAAAGAAGGATACCAAGTTCAAATGGACTGAGGAATGTGAGGCTAGTTTCCAGGAGTTGAAGAAACGCTTGGTTACTTCACCAGTGTTGATTTTGCCAGACTAGACCAAGGACTATGAGGTGTATTGCGACGCTTCACGTCGAGGACTTGGAGCAGTGCTTATGCAGGAAGGGAGAGTTGTTTCATATGCCTCAAGACATCTTAAGCCTCATGAGTTGAATTATGCTACGCATGATTTGGAGTTAGCAGCCGTAGTGCATGCATTAAAAATATGGAGACATTTCCTCATTGGAAATCATTGTGAGGTGTACACGGATCACAAGAGTTTGAAATAAATTTTCACACAGAAGGAGTTAAACCTCAGACAAAGGAGATGGTTGGAGCTCATCAAGGATTATGATATGAGATTGCATTACCATCCCGGAAAGGGTAATGTAATAGCTGACGCATTGAGCCGTAAGATCCATGTCAATACATTGAAGACGGGAGAAATACCAAAGGAGTTAGCCGAGGATCTTCGTGAGCTATGTTTGGAAATAGTTCCGAGAGGCTATGTAGCAACATTGGAGATTCAGTCAACTTTGATGGATAGAATCAGAGAAGCTCAGAAGACTGACAAGGAGATTGCCTCTATAAAGGAGAAAATGGGCGAAGGAAAGGCTGAAGGATTTCGTGAGGATGAGCACGATACCTTATGGTTTGAAGACCGTGTCTATGTACCAAATGATCCGGAGATTAGAAAGCTAATTCTGCAAGAGGCACATGATTCACCGTATTCGATTCACCCAAGAAATACCAAGATGTATTTGGATTTGAAGGATATTTTCTGGTGGACCGGAATGAAGAAAGATATTGCGGAGTATGTAGCAGTTTGTGATGTGTGTCAGAGAGTAAAGGCAGAGCATCAGAAGCCAGCAGGATTGCTACAGCCATTGCCGATACCTGAATGGAAGTGGGATAAGTTAGGCATGGACTTTATCACGGGATTACCCATGACTCATTCAGGCTATGACTCGATTTGGGTTATAGTCGATCGGTTGACGAAAGTAGCTCATTTCATCCCAGTAAAGACCACTTACACCAGTGCTAAGTTGGCAAAGATACACATGACCAGGATTGTATGCTTACATGGATTTCTGAGGAGTGTAGTATCAGATAGAGGAACCCAGTTTACCTCAAAGTTCTGGAATCAGTGGCACGAAACTTTGGGTACCAGGCTAGAGTTCAGCACAGGTTTTCATCCACAGACAGATGGACAGACCGAGAGAGTCAATCAGATTTTGAAGGACATGCTGAGAGCTTGTGCGCTAGATTATGGATCTAGTTGGGACGAGAATTTGCCATATGCCGAATTCTCTTACAACAACAACTATCAATCTAGTTTAAAGATGGCCCCTTTCGAAGCCTTGTACGGAAGAAGGTGTAGGACACCGTTGTTGTGGGATGAAGTTGGAGACCGCCAGTTGTTTGGACCTGATTTGATTAAGGAGTCTGAACAGAAGGTGAAATTGATTCGTGATAGGCTTAAGGTAGCCCAGTCCAGGTAGAAAAGCTACGCAGATTCTAAATGCAAGGAGACAGTTTACGAAGTCGGAGACAGAGTTTATCTTCGAGTATCCCCACTTCGGGGAACAAAGCACTTTGGTGTTAAGGGAAAGTTAGAGCCACGATTTGTAGGACCATACCGAGTATTGGAATGTATGGGAGAAGTGGCCTACAAGTTGGAATTGCCTGAAGGATTGTCAGGAGTTCATGATGTGTTCCACGTTTCTCAGTTAAAGAAGTGCCATGCGGAGATGGCTGACATACCGCTGAGAGATACGGTACCACTGGAAAGCAATTCAGTTGGACAGTGATTTGACCTATGAGGAGAAACCAGTTAAGATTCAAGAGTATGCCAGTCGAGTCACCCGCAGCAAGGTTATCAAGTTTTGCAAGATTCAGTGGAGCCACCACACGGAGGATGAAGCCACCTGGGAGCGAGAGGAAGATTTGCTCAAGGACCACCCTCACCTATTTTCTAGCCAACCCGAATCTCGAGGGCGAGATTCATCTTAAGGGGGGTAGGTTTGTAACATCCCAAATTTTCAATTTGGAATGTTATACATTAGCTCATCATTGCATATCATAATTTATTTGCCTTTGGCTTTGATCCTAGAAATTCTACGCAACTCCAGGACCCACGGAGAGAGTTGGGGATTTCATTATTTTCATATTTGAGTTTTCTCGAATTTTGAGCATAGGATCATTTGATTTTAATTATTTTATCATCAATTATTTCTATTACAAAAATATGAGATATGAGAGAGGGAATAAAATGACTTTCCCAAAATAAAGAAATATTGAGGATTTAATAATAAAATCAAATAAGATTTTATTTCTGAGTTTTTCGGTATTTTATTTGAATTTAGGAAAAATGTGCGTTTTTCAAAATTGCATTTAGGCCCCAAATAAATGTTCACCTTGTGCGGCTTGATTTTAGAAGCCCGGGAAAATTTATTTGGGGATTTTTGGAGTCCGTTTAGTATTTCTTTTATTTGTTTTTCCGCGCGTAATTATTTAAAAAAACGTGAACCGACTCTGGGCCGTACCCGAGCGGGACTCCGCCTGGGGGCAGCCTTTAAATAGCCGCCGCCCGAGCCGCCCCAGCCCACCAGAGCCGCCGCCAGCCCAAGCCCGCTGTGCCGCCAACCCTAACCCTAGCCGTGCCTCGATCCGCGCGCCGCCGCCGACCCGCCACCCGAGGTTGCCTCGATCCGCGCGCCCTTTTTATTTTTTTAGAAAAAAAACCCATCGGTTTTTGTCGGTTTTTTATTTCCGTTTTTTAAATAGATCATTTTTTTCGATTTATTTAAATAGCGAGCATTCGTACGTTCGTTCGTTCTAGCGAACATTCGTCGTTTTTCTTTTTCTCGGATTTAATCCGCGATTTTTCTGATCGCAATTCCTGATCCGATTTTCGTTTTAGTATAACTTTTCGCTCGTTTATCGGAATCAGGCGATTCAAGCGCCTGGAGTTTCATCTCGAAACCCTCTATCCGTTTAACCAACTTAAACAAGTTTATGCCACTATAAAAATTGACCTATATCCAGAATAGTAAACGAAGCCTGTTTCCTTTGCCGTTTGACTTTCGTTGCTTCGTTTGATTTGATTCTTTTTGCAAACCGGAGTTCTTAAGTTGAACCTTCTGGTTAGATCTCTTATTTGTGTTTTACCTGTGCATTAGATGAATACTTATTGTATGCTTGTTTGTTTGTCTGCGGTAGAATACCCGGAGTGCGCCGCCTGTTACTTCGAATCTCTAGGTTTCGCGGATCTTCAGCAAGGCAAGTAACACTTTGATCATACCTCTTACTACCTAGTTTTATTGCATCAGATCAATCCTCAAACATTGCATGATTAGGATCTAATTAAATTGTGGGATGGGAAGTAGTTGAGGTAGTACCTATTACCTGTTGTATTATCAAACCTTTGGGAGTTACTTCTACGTTTGCCTATTATGCCATGCTATGCTAGTAGACGTGGATTGGGTGAGTGATATCCATGACAGGCGTGAGTTTGTTAATTAATGGTTTATCTAAGGTGGCAACTTAAACACACATCTGGGTGGATTGAGGTACCTGGTTATTCCAGGATTGCATGTTTTTCTTTATGGACCACCACCCAGGCCCAAAGGGATCATGAGATTTTCCATATTAGAAACTTCCATGTGCAGCCACAAGCTATTATGGGCTCTAGCATAGTTGATTAAGTCGTGCGAACTCTTACAGGGTAGACTAGCAGATGTAGGGGAAAGTAGGTGTAACGGTCTATCCATCGTAAGGTGCTAGCGCTTCTGAAAGACTATGTCTCGGTCATCCGTCTTCTCAAACACCATGTAGTGCGAGAAACCAAACGAAGGCGGTCGAGTCTTGTGGGGAAAAGTGCGCAAACCTCAGCAGAGTGTATAAACTAATCGTGATTAGCCGTGTCCCCAGTTATGGACATCTTGAGTATCTAGTACTTGGATTATCATGTGAATCTCAACATGTTACTCTAAATTAATTTTGTTGGGTTTTATTTAATGATGATGCTTAATTGGGATTGAGAATGCTGTCAACCATTCTCAATGTTTAACAACTACCATGGTAGTTAAATACAATTTATTCCTTTGCAGTAGAGAAAAATTGGCTTTACGCAAAACTGTAACCATAGAGCTTTCCACCAGCCAAATATGCATATAGTATAGTTGTTTCATTCCATTACTCTCTATGTGTTACCTTGCCAGCATATTCCATGTGCTGACCCGTTTCGGGCTGCAACGTTAATGTTGCAGACTTTTCAGACGATGATTAAGGAGTTTTTAGGTCATGGTTTTATACTCAGTGATGCCGTTGGAGTTGATGGACTCACTTATCTTCCAAGCCTTCCGCTGTTATCGTCTTTAGATGGCCTTAAGCCCTATTTATTGTAATAAGTTCTCTATTGAGACACTCGATGTAATAAGTGTGTGATTGCTACTCTGTTATAAATCCTCCGAGTACTGTGTGGTGTCAGCATTATTGATCCAGGGATGACACCTGAGCACAGAGATCAGACCGTTTGAGGTCTGGTTGCTACAGAGAAGGTATCAGAGCACACGCTGACTGTAGGACAGGACCACTAAGCTAAAGACCTAGAACACTATTCACTCTCTTCTCTTCTGACCTCTCCTCTTTTCTATTCTTTAGGATGTCGGATGCAAGGAACAAGTTCACGCAACCAGATGAAGATACACCCTTTGGACGCCACTTGAAGGAAGTCACTAGATACCTGAACATAGGATTACCAAGCTTCACCGGAACCTACAACGCCACTTTACCTGAAGAAGAGCGCTGGATGATTCAAGTTCAAGTTCCAGGAAGGACGTTCATGCCAGTCACTGAGCCCATAGAGTTTTCTTTTGATGCACCAACTTGGAGTCTAGGAAAGAGCATGGCAGCTCACATCGCCATGGGCCGCATTGGATAAGTCTACCGCAATGATCTCAAGGATACTATCTACCAGATTTATGGGCGCCGAGATGAGCACTGGGAGATGATCAGCACCAGAAAGGACAGATCAATTGCAGCTTTTATCCAGGAACTAAACCAGCACATTCGACGACAGGAGAACCAGAGGTGCGCCGACATGATAGATCTGAAGAAGGCTAGGACAAGAATCAAGGAACTGGAGGAAGAACTTAAGGCTACACATGAAGATTATGAAGAGGAAATTGAAGTATTGGTGGACAAGAATGACGATATGATCAAGAAGATCGGGATATTTATGGGAGGCCCTACACCAGTAGATGAAGACGAAGAACCCAAGGAGATTCACCCGGAAGACTACATCATCATCGACGACACTGACTCGGACCCAGATGACAGCGATGATGACTATGTTGATGAAGCCGGAGCAGATATCATGGAGTCTGCAACTGAAGAATATTTCTAGTAGACCACCTCACCAGCAGTAGTAGTCCACCATGTAAATACAGTAGTCCGAGCACTTTTGCGATAGTTAGATCGATTGTATGCCCTTGTTTGATTGAATGAAGTGAATTGTTTGTTTTTGCCTCATGTGCATATGGGTAGTGTTTTCTCTTTAGACCCCCTCTATTCTTAAATCTCATCTTTTCTAAACCCTCAGATGCCTCCGAGACGTGACCCCGGATTTACCTTTCCACCGGAGCTCACCCAGTTGATCCAGCAGTAGAACACATTGATGCAGTTGCTAGTCCAGAATCAGAATCAGGGGAACAACATCAACAACCCACCACCACCACCACCTGTTGATCATTTAGCCCATTTTCTTAGGCTGAATCCGCCGGTGTTTTCCAGTAGCACCAAGCCGACAGTAGCAGATGATTGGCTCCGCAAGACAGCTAGAGAGCTGACCACAGCAGGATGCACAGATGCAGAGAAGGTGAAGTTTGCCGCACATCAGCTTGAAGGACCCGCAGCATCATGGTGGGAGAATTTCACAGCCACTTTCCCCGTCGACACTGTCACATGGGACCAGTTTCAGCAGGCTTTTCGTACTGCCCATGTTTCAGCAGGAGCTATGGCCATGAAGAAGCGTGAGTTTCGCAACTTGCGCCAAGGAGAACGGGCAGTTGGCCAGTATGTGGAGGACTTTAGTAAATTAGCACGTTATGCCCCAGATGACGTTGCTACAGATGCAGCTAAGCAGGAGAAGTTTCTGGAAGGACTGAATGATGAGTTGAGCATGCAGTTGATGGTAGCAACCTTCAACAACTACCAGGAGTTGGTAGACCGTGCTCTTATGATTGAAGGGAAGCAGCAGCAGATTGAGAACCGCAAGAGGAAGTATGGACAAGGGAAGTACAATTCAGGAGCTCAGCAGAAGCCACGTTTTACCCCTAGACCGGGAGGACATTTTCAGCATACCCATGGAGGAGGTAGCTCGCACAATCACAATGGCACCAAGAATGGTAATGGGAATGGAGGAAGCAACGGCCAGAATCGCACCAACCCATCAACCCCATCCAAGAAGGACCTGAGCCAAGTCACTTGCTTTAAGTGCCAGAAGACCGGAAATTATGCCAATGAATGTCCTGAAGGCCAGAATGGCAATGGAAGCTCCGGAAAGAAGCCGAACCCTTTCAACAGGGGACAGGTGAACCACGTTAACATGGAGGAGGTTGAAGAGCAGCAGATGCCGTAATCGGTAAGTTTTTGGTTAAGTCATTTACTGCACTCGTTCTTTTTGATACTGGTGCATCGCATTCATACATATCAAGGGGATTTGTGGATAAGTATAACCTGCCCACTAAGGTTCTTAGAACACCTATGCTATTAAGCTCACCAGGAGCGGAGTATATGGCCAGTCAAGGATGTTTTCAAGTGCCATTGAGTATAGGTAGGCATGTGTTTCCCTCGGATTTAATCATTTTGGAATAACAAGTATTGTATGTAATTCTGGGTATGGATTGACTGTCGATGTACGGAGGAAACATCGATTGTGCCAGTAAGACAATTTTGCTTACCATCCTAGAAGGGAGAAGGATCAAGTATGTATCCCGACATGTGCCAAAAGGGACTCAAGTAAATTGTTTAACAGGAGTTGTGCAGGAGGAAGTACCAGTGGTAAGGGATTTCCCTGAAGTATTTCGAGAAGAGTTGCCAGGCATGCCACCAGATAGAGATATTGAGTTTTTGATTGAGCTATTGCCAGGCACAGGGCCAATATCAAAGAGACCATACAGGATGCCTGCAAAGGATTTGGTGGAGATTAAGAAGCAGATTAAGGAGTTATTGGATAAGGGATATATTTGCCCAAGTTCTTCACCTTGGGGATCGCCAGTACTTCTAGTGGAGAAGAAGGATGGATCGTTAAGGATGGTCGTTGATTATCGAGGATTGAATGAAGAAACCATCAAGAACAAGTACCCACTACCAATGATCAATGATCTGATTGATCGATTGCAAGGAGCTAAGGTATTTTCCAAGATCGATCTACGATAAGTATACCACCAGTTGAAGATTCAACAACAGGATATACCTAAGACAGCTTTTACCACCAGGTATGGGCTGTACGAGTATACCGTTATGTCATTTGGTCTGACTAACGCACCTGCATATTTTATGAACATGATGAACAAAGTGTTTATGGAGTTCTTGGATAAGTTCGTCGTGGCGTTCATTGATGATATCCTGGTTTACTCGAAGAATGAAGAGGAGCATAAGGAACATTTGCGATTGGTACTTGAGAAGCTCAAAGAACATCAGTTGTATGCCAAGTTCAGCAAATGTGAGTTTTGGTTGAAGGAAGTAGGATTCCTCGGACACGTTATATCCGGAGAAGGTATAGCAGTAGATCCCACTAAGGTTGACACTGTGACAAATTGGGAAGCGCCAACAACAGTTGGAGAGATCCGGAGTTTTCTTGGACTCGCAGGATACTACCGGAGATTTATTGACAATTTCTCAAAGATTGTGAAGCCTATGACGGAGTTATTAAAGAAGGATACCAAGTTCAAATGGACTGAGGAATGTGAGGCTAGTTTCCAGGAGTTGAAGAAACGCTTGGTTACTTCACCAGTGTTGATTTTGCCAGACCAGACCAAGGACTATGAGGTGTATTGCGACGCTTCACGTCGAGGACTTGGAGCAGTGCTTATGCAGGAAGGGAGAGTTGTTTCATATGCCTCAAGACATATTAAGCCTCATGAGTTGAATTATGCTACGCATGATTTGGAGTTAGCAGCCGTAGTGCATGCATTAAAAACATGGAGACATTTTCTCATTGGAAATCATTGTGAGGTGTACACGGATCAAAAGAGTTTGAAATACATTTTCACACATAAGGAGTTAAACCTCAGACAAAGGAGATGGTTGGAGCTCATCAAGGATTATGATATGAGATTGCATTACCATCCCGGAAAGGCTAATGTAGTAGCTGACGCATTGATCCGTAAGAGCCATGTCAATACACTGAAGATGGGAGAAATACCAAAGGAGTTAGCCGAGGATCTTCGTGAGCTATGTTTGGAAATAGTTCCGAGAGGCTATGTAGCAGCATTGGAGATTCAGTCAACTTTGATGGATAGAATCAGAGAAGCTCAGAAGACTAACAAGGAGATTGCCTCTATAAAGGAGAAAATGAGCGAAGGAAAGGTAAAGGATTTCATGAGGATGAGCACGATACCTTATGGTTTGAAGACCGTGTCTATGTACCAAATGATCTGGAGATTAGAAAGCTAATTCTGCAAGAGGCACATGATTCACCGTATTCAATTCACCCAAGAAATACCAAGATGTATTTGAATTTGAAGGATATTTTCTGGTGGACCAGAATGAAGAAAGATATTGCGGAGTATGTAGCAGTTTGTGATGTGTGTCAGAGAGTAAAGGCAGAGCATCAGAAGCCAGCAGGATTGCTACAGCCATTGCCGATACCCGAATGGAAGTGGGATAAGTTAGGCATGGACTTTATCACGGGATTACCCAGGACTCGTTTAGGCTATGACTCGATTTGGGTTATAGTCGATCGGTTGACGAAAGTAGCTCATTTCATCCCATAAAGACCACTTACACCAGTGCTAAGTTGGCAAAGATATACATGACCAGGATTGTATGCTTACATGGAGTTCCGAGGAGTATAGTATCCGATAGAGGAACCCAGTTTACCTCAAAGTTCTAGAATCAGTTGCACGGAACTTTGGGTACCAGGCTAGAGTTCAGCATAGATTTTCATCCACAGACAGATGGACAGACCGAGAGAGTCAATCAGATTTTGGAGGACATGCTGAGAGCTTGTGCGCTAGATTATGGATCTAGTTGGGACGAGAATTTGCCGTATGCCGAATTCTCTTACAACAACAGCTATCAATCCAGTTTAAAGATGGCCCCTTTCAAAGCCTTGTACGGAAGAAGGTGCAGGACACCGTTGTTGTGGGATGAAGTTGGAGACCGCCAGTTGTTTGGACCTGATTTGATTAAGGAGTCTGAACAGAAGGTGAAATTGATTCGCGATAGGCTTAAGGTAGCCCAGTCCAGGCAGAAAAGCTACGCAGATTCTAAACACAAGGAGACAGTTTACGAAGTCGGAGACAGAGTTTATCTTCGAGTATCCCCACTTCGGGGAACAAAGCGCTTTGGTGTTAAGGGAAAGTTAGCGCCATGATTTGTAGGACCATACCGAGTATTGGAACGTATGGGAGAAGTGGCCTACAAGTTGGAATTGTCTGAAGGATTGTTAGGAGTTCATGATGTGTTCCACGTTTCTCAGTTAAAGAAGTGCCACGCGGAGATGGCTGACATACCGCTGAGAGATACGGTACCACTGGAAAGGAATTCGGTTGGACAGTGATTTGACCTATGAGGAGAAACCAGTTAAGATTCAAGAGTATGCCAGTCGAGTCACCCGCAGCAAGGTTATCAAGTTTTGCAAGATTCAGTGGAGCCACCACATGGAGGATGAAGCCACCTGGGAGCGAGAGGAAGATTTGCTCAAGGACCACCCTCACCTATTTTCAAGCCAACCTGAATCTCGAGGGCGAGATTCATCTTAAGGGGGGTAGGTTTGTAACATCCCAAATTTTCAATTTGGAATGTTATACATTAGCTTATCATTGCATATCATAATTTATTTGCCTTTGGCTTTGATCCTAGAAATTCTACGCAACTCCAGGATCCATGGAGAGAGTTGGGGATTTCATTATTTTCATATTTGAGTTTTCTCGAATTTTGAGAATAGGATAATTTGATTTTAATTATTTTATCATCAATTATTTCTATTACAAAAATATGAGAGAGGGAATAAAATGAATTTCCCAAAATAAAGAAATATTGAGGATTTAATAATAAAATCAAATAAAATTTTATTTCGGAGTTTTTCGGTATTTTATTTGAATTTAGGAAAAATGTGCATTTTTCAAAATTGCCTTTAGGCCCCAAATAAATGTTCACCTTGTGCGGCTTGATTTTAGAAGCCCGGGAAAATTTATTTGGGGATTTTTGGAGTCCGTTTAGTATTTCTTTTATTTGTTTTTCTGCGCGTAATTATTTAAAAAAACGCGAACCGACTCCGGGCCGTACCCGAGCGGGACTCCGCCCGGGGGCAGCCTTTAAATAGCCGCCGCCCAAGCCGCCCCAGCCCACCAGAGTCGCCGCCAGCCCAAGCCCGCCGCGCCGCCAACCCTAACCCTAGCCGTGCCTCGATCCGCATGCCGCCGCCCCCCGCCGCCGCCGCCGCCGAGCCGCCACCCGAGGTTGGCTCGATCCGCGTGCCGTTTTTATTTTTTTAGAAAAAAAACCCGTCGGTTTTTGTCGGTTTTTTTATTTCCGTTTTTTAAATAGATCGGTTTTTTTCCAATTTATTTAAATAGCGAGTGTTCGTCCATTCATTCGTTCTAGCGAACGTTCGTCGTTTTTCTTTTTCTCGGATTTAATCCGCGATTTTTCTGATCGCGATTCCTGATCCGATTTTCGTTTTAGTATAACTTTTCGCTCGTTTATCGGAATCAGGCGATTCAAGCGCCTGGAGTTTGGTCTCGAAACCCTCTATCCGTTTAACCAACTTAAACAAGTTTTTGCCACTGTAAAAATTGCCGTAGATCCAGAATAGTAAACGAAGCCTGTTTCTTTTGCCGTTTGACTTTCGTTGCTTCGTTTGATTTGATTCTTTTTGCAAACCGGAGTTCTTAAGTTGAACCTTCTGGTTAGATCTCTTATTTGAGTTTTACCTGTGCATTAGATGAATACTTATTGTATGCTTGTTTGTTTGTCTGTGATAGAATACCTGGAGTGCGCCGCCTGTTACTTCGAATCTCTAGGTTTCGCGGATCATCAACAAGGCAAGTAACACTTTGATCATACCTCTTACTACCCAGTTTTATTGCATTAGATCAATCCTCAAACATTGCATGATTAGGATCTAATTAAATTGTGGGATGGGAAGTAGTTGAGGTAGTACCTATTACCTGTTATATTATCAAACCTTTGGGAGTTACTTCTACGTTTGCCTATTATGCCATGCTATGCTAGTAGACGTGGATTGGGTGAGTGATATCCATGACAGATGTGAGTTTGTTAATTAATGGTTTATCTAAGGTGGCAACTTAAACACACATCTGGGTGGATTGAGGTACTTGGGTATTCCAGGATTGCCTGTTTTTCTTTATGGACCGCCACCCAGGCCCAAAGGGATCATGAGATTTTTCATACTAGAAACTTCCGTGTGTAGCCACAAGCTATTATGGGCTCTAGCATAGTTGATTAAGTCGTGCGAACTCTTATAGGGTAGACTAGCAGATGTAGGGGAAAGTAGGTGTAACGGTCTATCCATTGTAAGGTGCTAGCGCTTCTGAAAGACTATGTCTCGGTCATCCGTCTTCTCAAACACCATGTAGTGCGAGAAACCAAACGGAGGCGATCGAGTCTTGTGGGGAAAAGTGCGCAAACCTCTGCAGAGTGAATAAACTAATCGTGATTAGCCGTGTCCCCGGTTATGTACATCTTGAGTATATAGTACTTGGATTATTATGTGAATCTCAACATGTTACTCTAAATTAAGTTTGTTGGGTTTTGTTTAATGATGATGCTTAATTGGGATTGAGAATGCTGTCAACCATTCTCAGTGTTTAACAACTACCATGGTAGTTAAATACAATTTATTCCTTTGCAGTAGGGAAAAATTGGCTTTACGCAAAACTGTAACCATAGAGCTTTCCACCAGCCAAATATGCATATAGTATAGTTGTTTCATTCCATTACTCTCTATGTGTTACCTTGCCAGCATATTCCATGTGCTGACCCGTTTCGGGCTGCAACGTTAATGTTGCAGACATTTCAGATGACGATTAATGAGTTTTTAGGTCGTGGTTCTATACTCAGTGATGCCGTTGGAGTTGATGGACTCACTTATCTTCCAAGCCTCCCGCTGTTATCGTCTTTAGATGGCCTTAAGCCATATTTATTGCAATAAGTTCTCTATTGAGACACTCGATGTAATAAGTGTGTGATTGCTACTCTGTTATAAATCCTCCGAGTACTGTGTGGTGTCAGCATTACTGATCCAGGGATGACACCTGAGCACAGAGATCAGACCGTTTGAGGTCTGGTCGCTACAGTCTTCGTGAGCAAGCAAGTTGGATGCACACCCACTTAGTTTCTTTTGTTGAGCTTTCATATATTTATAACTCTAGTGCATACGTTGCATGGAAATCCCAACTCCTTGCATTAACATCAATTGATGGGCATCTCCATAGCTCATTGATTAGCCTCATTGATGTGAGACTTTCTCCCTTTTTTGTCTTCTCCACATAACCCCCATCATTATATTCTATTCCACCCATAGTGCTATATCCATGGCTCACGCTCATGTATTGCGTGAAGGTTGAAAAAGTTTGAGATTACTAAAGTATGAAACAATTGCTTGGCTTGTAATCGGGGTTGTGCATGATGAGAGCATTCTTGTGTGACTAAAATGGAGCATGACTAAACTATATGATTTTGTAGGGATGGACTTTCTTTGGCCATGTTATTTTGAGAGGACATAATTGCTTAGTTAGTATGCTTGAAGTATTATTATTTTTATGTCAATATTGAAATTTTATCTTGAATCTTTCGGATCTGAATATTCATACCACAATTAAGAAGAATTACATTGAAATTATGCCAAGTAGCATTCGACATCAAAAATTCTGTTTTTATCATTTACCTACTCGAGGACGAGCAGGAATTAAGCTTGGGGATGCTTGATACGTCTCCAACGTATCTATAATTTTTGATTGTTCCATGCTATATTATATTCTGTTTTGGACATTATTGGGCTTTATTATACACTTTTATATTATTTTTGGGACTAACCTATTAACCGGAGGCCCAACCCAGAATTGCAGTTTTTTGCCTATTTCAGAGTTTCACAGAAAAAGAATATCAAACGGAGTCCAAACGGAATGAAACCGTTGGGAATGTGATTTTCGGAACGAACGTGAACCAGAGAACTTGGACCCTATGCCAAGACATCAACCAGGAGGCCACAAGGTAGGGGGGCGCGCCTACCCCCCTAGGCACGCCCTCCACCCTTGTGGGCCCCCTATTGCTCCACCGACGTACTCCTTCCTCCTATATATACCTACGTACCCCAAACTACCAAATACGGAGCCAAAACCTAATTCCACCACCGTAACTTTCTGTATCCATGATATCCCATCCTGGGGCCTTTTCCGGAGCTCCGCCGGAGGGGGCATCGACCACGGAGGGCTTCTACATCAACACCATAGCCCCTCCGATGAAGTGTGAGTAGTTTACCTCACACCTTCGGGTCCATAGTTATTAGCTAGATGGCCTCCTCTCTCTTTTTGTATCTCAATACAAAGTTCTCCCCCTCTCTTGTGGAGATCTATTGATGTAATCTTCTTTTGCGGTGTGTTTGTTGAGACCGATGAATTGTGGGTTTATGATCAAGTTTATCTATGAACAATATTTGAATCTTCTCTGAATTCTTTTATGTATGATTCGTTATCTTTGCAAGTCTCTTCGAATTATCAGTTTGGTTTGGCCTACTAGATTGATCTTTCTTGCAATGGGAGAAGTTCTTAGCTTCGGGTTCAATCTTGCGGTGTCCTTTCCCAATGACAATAGGGGCAGCAAGGCACGTATTGTATTGTTGCCATCAAGGATAACAAGATGGGGTTTATATCATATTGCATGAGTTTATACCTCTACATCATGTCATCTTGCTTAAAGCGTTACTCTGTTCTCTTGAACTAAATACTCTAGATGCATGCTGGATAGCGGTCGATGTGTGGAGTAATAGTAGTAGATGCAGGCAGGAGTCGGTCTACTTGTCTCGGATGTGATGCCTATATACATGATCATACCTAGATATTCTCATAACTATGCTCAATTCTGTCAATTGCTCAACAGTAATTTGTTTACCCACCGTGAATACTTATGCTCTTGAGAGAAGCCACTAGTGAAACCTATGGCCCCCGGGTCTATCTTCCATTATATTAATCTTCCAATACTTAGTTATTTCCTTTGCCATTTATTTTACTTTGCATCTTTATCATAAAAATACCAAAAATATTATCTTAACATATCTATCAGATCTCACTCTCGTAAGTGACCGTGTAGGGATTGACAACCCCTTACCGTGTTGGTTGCGAGGATTTATTTGTTTGTGTAGGTGCGAGGGACTCGTGCATGGCCTCCTACTGTATTGATACCTTGGTTCTCAAAAACTGAGGGAAATACTTACGCTACTTTGATGCATCACCCTTTCCTCTTCAAGGTAAAACCAATGCAGTGCTCAAGAGGTAGCAGGGCACCCCATAGACACACAAGTTGATCATTGATCTTTTAGCCGTGTGCGGTGCCCCCCTCCACCATAATCCACCTCGGTCATATCGTAGCAGTGCTTAGGCGAAGCCCTGCGTCGGTAGCTTCATCAACGTTGTCATCACGTCGTCGTGCTGACAAAACTCTCCCTCGAAGCTCTACGGGATTGTGAGTTCGTGGGACGTCACCGAGCTGAACGTGTGCAGATCGCAGAGGTGTCGTACGTTCGGTAGTAGGATCGGTCAATCGTGAAGACGTACGACTACATCAACTGCATTGTCATAACGCTTCCGCTTACGGTCTATGAGGGTACGTGGACGACACTCTCCCCTCTCATTGCTATGCATCACCATGATCTTGCATGTGCATAGGAATTTTTTTGAAATTACTACGTTCCCCAACACTATATGTTACTACCCATTATGAAGGTAGTAACATGGACTAGTAACAAAAGCATGCTACTAGTCTAAGTTACTCCCCACTATGACCTGCCTTAGTCTTAAACCCCATGAAGAAGTCCCATCGAAAGGAATAGCCATCCTCTACACGTGCTCCTATGTAAAATGAGTAAATGAGATAAAAAGAGAAAGAGACAAAGTAAAAAAAATCACCAGCCTTAGATCCGGCCCTATTGTATCAGTGAATGATATTTCTACGTCGTGATTGACATGGCTATATTATTAACCATGATACAGAGGTAGAAGCGGATTTTTATTTATTCGCGGAGGTAGCAGCGGATGGATATTCAACAAGGAGTGAAATGATGGCTGCTTCCTCAGTCAAACATAGAGAAAGGTGGAAGCTGGAAGCTTCATAGCATTGTACAAATTTATCTCGCTGATAAATTACAGTACGTACTATACTAGTACTCCATCCGTTCCCAAATATAAGTCTTTCTAGAGATTCCACCAAGTGACTACATACGGAGTAAAATGAGTGAATCTACACTCTAAAATATGTCTACATACATCCGTATGTCATATTCCATTTGAAATGTCTAAAAAGACTTATAGTATTTAGGAACGGAGGGAGTACTATGTAAAGAGTTAGGTGTCGCACGGTGTCTAGAAAATATGGTGATAATGTGAGGTGGGGCATGTAATCACTGAGCCTGCATGTTTTCACTGCTCTCACATTCCTCCACTGTAAGCATGGAGAAAATTATAATCTAGTAGTACCTCCTTTCGCCGAAAGCGTGGGACATCCAGCAGTCCTGCCACCTCAGTAATAATGACCAATGAGCCATCAAATCACATAGACCCAGGAGTAAGTTGGACGGACGAAGCAACCATCACTCTTGAATCCGCTTCTCTCTTCAACGCAGGCGCTAGTGAGAGGTCGCGTACGCTCTGCCTGGGCATGAATGCGGCACCGATTCTTTCGTGCGGCGCTGACCGTCTCGGGTGGGAAGCGCGCGCGGGCGATGGAGGGGCTTTGGGTGGGCAGGCTGGTCAGGAGCGGGCGTGGCAGCAGTCCGCTTGTCCCGACCGGACGCTCGGAAACGATAGGATGCACCGACTCTCGTGGCTAAATCATACACTACACACCATCTCTCTGTAGGACTAGGTCGATGTGTCCCTCTCTCTAACACACACATGCTGTTAAACACACACACACACGCACACGCACACACAAGTTCATAGAATTGGAATATCGTACGAGTTACTTAGGGAGCATTTGGATCCTTAGCAAGAACATTTTATAGCCTAGCCGGGCAAGGTTAGGCGTTTGGAACTGTTAAAATATGTTAGCTTTTGTGGGCCAGCTAGCTTGGGTGGGCTAGAAAAACCTTGCTAGCTCAGGAGAGCTAGATCGGCTCGCTTCCGATGGCAAACTTCACGTAGTACCTCCGTCATGGTTTATTGGTTCCCATTGTATTTCGTGTCAAATTTTTACCATAGATTGAACTAGAAAAATGTTCATGCATGTCACAAAAAATTATATTAATTTGTATTTCGCGTACTAACATTTTTCTTATTAATTTGTTTGTTTCACCCTCTGACTGGTGGGACCCAACGTACTACGTGGAGAGAGGTAAGGTGACTAAGGCTGCATTATTTCTGTACTACCAACACTCCTTTAAATCCCAAAAGACCTTACCACCAAAGCCACATGACACGATTATGATTTAAATCCCAATGACTCCCACACAAAAAAACACGGCATGCTTGTCACACGAATGCAGGAATGTATAAAAGGTTACTTTCCTCTCGTTAAACATAACGTGAGGGTGGTGTAGCTGGTTAGCGTATTCGCTCATCAAACTAGAGGTCTCGGGTTCGATAACCACACTTGAGCATAATTTTGTTTTTGTTTGACTTCTTTCTTGTTTTCTAGGGTTTGCACTCTTCACACACTCTCTCTCCCCACTATATATATACACATTGGAGCCTCAACGCTTGTAGTTGCTCTCTTCACACTCTCTCACCCTCTCCAAATGTAAACAAGACTTCGTTGGGCTCTCTCTCTCTCCCCTCACTGCTGGTCAAAGAGCCGGTAGGATCCGTTTGCCAGGAAGGGAAGGAGGCTTAACGCTATCACCGTCGGCGAGGGAGGGAATCCACTACCAGCGCAGCTATTCTCTTTCACCCAGCGGTGGCGCGGGAGGGCCTCCGACCCCTTCTTCCTCGCCGCCGTACATAGTGTGGGCAGAACGGCCTCCGGTCGCCCACCGAACCACACCCCAAGAACCTTAAGGTATAATTTACTTAATTCCACATGCATTGCTCTAGCTACATGTGGGCTTTTTTCTGCTTCTGCACTTGAATCTTGGTGTTGGATCAAACAGGAAAGTAGTGGGGAAAGTTGTATAGCATGAATCTAGGACGTGGTTCAAAGAGGAAAGGAATGGTGGGAAAGTAGTGGGGAAAGTTGTATCGCATGAATCTAGGACGTAGTTCAAAAAGGAAAGGAAGGGGGAAAGTAGTGGGGAACTTTGTATAGCATGAATCTAGGACGTGGTTCAAAGAGGAAAGGAAGAGGGGAAAGTAGTGGGGAAAGTAGTGGGGAAAGTTGTATAGCATGAATCTAGGACGTGGTTCAAAGAGGAAAGGAAGGGGGGAAAGTACTAGTGCAGACTAGCTATTCAGCACCTATGTTGGTCGAAAAGGCAAAACAATGACAAACGCAGTAGACACATCTGTAATGAACTGATCTTTTTGTTTTGGGGGACAAGGCTGTAGAGTTTCAGCAGGACTAGATTTGTTGCAGTCACATAGGGAAAGGTGTATAAAGATAACAAAACTGGGACCAACACAAATATGCTCCTTGGTTGTTTTTTCTTTGTTGCAACAGACTGTGCATCACCCCTTCATACATCGATAGATGCACATGGTGATGGTGAGTCCACTGTCCCGTGCAACTCTTTAGGTGTTGTTAATCTAATTCCCTGTTTGGTTAAAAAGTCCTAGTACTTTTTTAGTCCTAACTAAAAAGTCCCTAGTCCCTACCTGCTTGGTTCCAAGGACTATACATGGACTAGAGGTTATTAAATGTCATGCTAAAAGACCATGTTGCCCCTAGTAAGGAACTAATAGAGATAAGGTGCGATGTGGGGCAGGGGCAACTGTTGGAAAAAGTCCCAAAAAGACTCTCCCTCAAGGTCTTCTTTCTTTAGTCCCAAATGCCCACTTTTAGTCCCTAAAAGTCCCTCCTGTTTGGTTTTAATGGGACTGAAAGGGACTTTTTTTAGTCCCTACACCAAAAAGTTCCTGTAAACAAACACCCTCTAATAATGCCGCTGGAAAATTGATGCAATGCCATAGTTAAAAGAAAATTACATGTTTAACGAATTTTATTGTTAATATAATCTCTCTATTAATATGAATCAATGCCACCGTTTGAGAAATGCTACTGTCTTGCTTTCTTTACCAATTAGATAAGTTAGATGCTTCATTTTGTTGGCTTCTGTGGCATCCACCATTATTGACCACTTGTTGTTTCCTTTGCACCTCTGTGTAAACAGGGTTATCTACTTCACCTCGTTGCTATTGTGACCTTTTGTTGCACAGCACAAAACACTTTTGTTTTAAGAGTGTTTTGTCCAGTTCAACAAAAATGTCACACCGACATGGTTGCTTGATTGCTTGATCTTAGTGGAACTGCACAAGAGGATATCTTACTTCCTATCCGTGTTAGCAAATTTGGTTCAGATCTTCTTCTTGTGAGTTTTTTGAATTCCGCATCATGAGAGGTCAGTACTAGCCTTCTTTCACATGATTGTGCAGTGTGCTTTCATATGTTGTGCTACTTGTACGGTAATGTTGCTTGATTTTAGTGAACTGCACAAATGGAGACAAGACTTCCAATTTGTATGTGCATCGTAATATCCCATTGAGGTAAGATAAGGATATTGCACAACTTTTGGCCTGTATTTTGCCACTTCCATCAGAAAATTAATGTCGTTATTTAGTGCTATACTTGTGCTCCCTAATTGACATGACAAATCTTACATTGAAGGCGAAGCTTGTATGTTATTGAACCAAGTGATGAAGGGGAATAACAAGTGGAAGAAAAACAAAAATCAACTCCCGGTGCTATAATGAAGCACTGGAACTATGATGACACAAGTAATGATATAGTTTTGCATATTAATTTATTGCTATGGCTAGAACGAGCAATTGTTTTGCCACTGATTTGATGCCACTCTTAATGTAATATGTAATTATCTCTACTTGTGCAAACATGGATCTTCTTTGAAGATACCATATATTTTAGTGGAACTGCACAAGAAGATGTTGGAAACATTAAACTAATCGAGGAGTATATAGTAAGCATGGCAACCACAGTAGATAACAACAGATGGTTCCAGAGAAGTGCTTGATCTGTATGCTCTACACAATAAGCCTCCTGACAAAGGTCGTTACTCCCCACGGATTTCATCCATATGATTGAGCTTTGTCATCTCTATTGGTGTTGTGCTACTGTTTAGATACTGTCATGAGAAAGTGGTATTGTCCTTGAGAAGTGCTTCATCTGTGTTGTTTTAAATATTTCCTTTCCTTTTTTTCAAGCAAACAGGGATGCTAGCATTTAGTTGTCCTCTTGTCTTTGCACAACATGATCATCCTCCTCCTCTGAAGAATATGGAGTACGTGAAGTGACTAGTTCCAATTATGCCAGGATGAAGAAGCCATGTCTATCTTCTCATCAGAAGGAGCAGTTAAAGGATGGTTACATTACTCCCCACAAGACTAAACTAACTTCAGCTCAGAAGGACAGACATATCTCCATCTTTTTTGCTGTGATGCGCAAGTACAATGTTGTTCTAGGATTCTTTCCGGTGAGTTCCATTTTTTAAAGTGTGCTCTACATGGACCATGTTGGTGCCTGTTTAAACTGTCAATTCATAGAACAATTTGCTTTATACTAATCACTTATTTTTTATTTATGCAAAATGGGGTGCTCAGCTTGATTTCAATGGGAACTGCACAAAATGTTCATGAATACATCGAATCATTCATTTCCACCACAAGAAAGGAGGTGCCGATATGTTCAAGGCGTTGCAACATATAAAGGCGAATTTGGTTGATTTTGGTGGAACTGCACAAAAAGAACATCTAGTTTGTTTAGCACGAGGTGCCATGTCAATGTCCAAACTGATGGCAAACCCTGTCCATTCCACAATCGTAGGCATTTGATATTTTGGAATGGGAAAACCTTTTCAAAGTTTGCTCATTGATGTAAGCAAAACAACACGCATTTGACATTCTGGAATGGGACAACCTTGTCAAATTTTGCCCATTGATATTGTTCTTTATTGTTTAGTTGTGAAGTAAATATTGCTCATTTGACCTGCGCTTGATATTTTCGAATGGGACGCCCTTTGCTGTCAGCAACATCGATCGATTTTTCTTTATTGTTTAGTTGTGAAGTAAATATTGGTTCTGACATGTGAATCGCTAAGATGCATAATAATCAATTGTTTTAAATGTTCTCTATGAATTGCTAGGCCTATGTGTTCGATTGCAATGTACAAGAACGCTAAAAAGCAGCTCAAACTCTTTGTACTCCCTCTGTTCCTTTTTACTTCGCATATTAGATTTCTTTCAAGTAAGTTGATTTACATTGTGAATGTTCATACTTTTTCTAAAAGAGTGGTCAAAGTAGAGATACTTTGACTGCAGACAAAACTTGTATACAGACTAAAAAGGACCGGATGGAGTACATGTGAAACTGCTGCAAACGAGAGGTGATCACCCTAGGAATAATCCTAGTACGTATTGTTCTGCATGTTCATCCAATGCGAGTGATACAAGAATTCGAACTAATCGAACTAAATTCATTCATACACGGTCAGATTTCATTACAGTTCATACATTCTTCAACTAAAAAGGGGTGCGCTGGAGGTATAATTAATTAACCGAATCTACCCACCTGTGTCTGGCTGAGCCGAACAGAAGCTTATTCTCCAGCGGACTGAGCTTCAGTGACTTAACTGCAGGTGCAGTTGCATAATTGGCATGTGGTCCAGATGCCTGTTGGGCCCACGTGTCAGAGACCCAACTGCACCAGCAGTTATGTAACCGAAGCAGCGTCCTTCTGCAACATAGCTCTCCGAATCCATGTCACCACCAAGAAGCTAATCGGCCGTCAATGGTCAACCCGCCTAGCTTGGCTTCAACCAGAGGGTAGCAGCGGTGGCTTTACTTGGACCCGAGCGGCGGCGACCTACCGTGTTCTACTCTTCCTCGTTTTTTGTGTGGCGCGGCCTCGTTGGCAGCGGGGCGGGGCCTCGACGGAGCCGGTGATATCCTCTGTTTCGTTGCCAGTGGGGCGGCGCCTTGGCAGAGCGGGGGAAATCCTCCCCCTCGTTGTCGGCAGGGTGGGGCCTCGGCTGAGCCAGCGATGTCCTCTGCCTCGTTGTTGGCGGGGCGGGGCCTCGGGGGAGCAGGGCCTCGCCGAAGCCGGCGAGGTCCTCCGCCTCAGTGCCGGCGGGGCAGGGCCTCACCGGAGCCTGTGGTGTCCTCTGCCTCGTTGTTGGCGCTGTGGGGCCTCAGCGGAGCAGGGCCTCGTCGACGCTAGCGGAGCGAGGACTCGTCGGAGCCGGCATTTTCCTCTGCCTCGTCCTCGGTCTCGCGAAACAGCGCCTCGCCCACTTCATCACCCTCTTTGTAGGCAGCCACAGCCTCGCCACCCGCATGAGGTACCGCCAGCGCCCGAGGCGGCCCTCGCGGGCGTAGCGGTACGAGTCGAGCAGCGCCTCCTGCTATGCCTGCTCCGCGGCGATCTGCTCCTCCGCCTGCGGGTGCTCCTGGAGGAGATGGTGGTTGTAGGCGGCGTCGGCCTGCGCCTCCCGGAACTGCTCCTCATGCTTTTGCCACACCTTCTCTATGCATTGGGCATGGGCCTCACCGATGGTCATGGTGCAATGCACATGCGAGGATGGCGCAGAGGAGGGGGTTGGCACCGGATCATCGACTACCGTGTTATCCATTGGGTCGTCGTCGTCCTCCGGCTGCCTGCCGGCCAGCCAGTCAGTGGCAACGGCTGCCATCTCCTTGTGGTCCGTCGTTCGCCCATCCCGAAGAGGGCTGGAGCTCGAGGAAGCCATGGTGGGCAGTAGTGGTGTGGACAGGAGAAAGGGAACGGAGGCGGATGACTGTGGCTATGGCCGGTGTAGCAGTTTATATAGCAATGGTGGGCGGCGAAGGGACAAACGTGTGGCGCCGGAGTAGCCGCCTTGGCAACCCCGTATCATTAATGTGGGTGGCAGGCAGAGGGACAGACGACACTTGTGTCGTTTGAAGGCGGAGCAATCGCTTGCACAGGGAAGCGGGGCGGGCGGCGCTGACCGTTTCAGGCGGAAAGCACGCGTGGGCGAGGGAGGCGGCATGGGTGGGCCATGGTAGTAAGACTCGTGCTTGGCAGCGGGTCGGTCCAGTAGTCGGACATGCTGGCTCGCCAGCGAGCTCGTCGAGCTGAGCGTCGATAATCAGACGATGGACGTAGCTTCCGACCTAGAGCCGGCGCCACTGTCCAAGTGAAAGTGCAACTATCCCTAGGTGGTTTTGGTAATTCCTAACAACATATAGCTCATTGAGCTAATGCTATTTCAAGATTAATATTTCAGGAAAGCTCAATGATTGGCATGGCATGGATGAGAAAAGTGGACCCCTCAAAATGCTAAGACAAAAGGATTGGCTCAAGCTCAAAGCTCAAGACTCTACATTTTCTATTTTAGTGATCCAAGATCACATTGAGTCTATAGGAAAAGCCAATACTATCAAGGAGGGGTGAGGTGTAGCTTAATGAGGCTCTTTCTCAAAATGCTCAGTGATATGCTCCAAAGCCCTCAACTACTTTCTCACATCCACATATGACCTAAACCAAAAGTCAAACTCGGCCCCACCGATTCTTTCTATCCGGCGCCACCGAGTTCAGATGTCATAGCCACTGCCATAAACCGTAGGCAAATCGGTCTCACCGATAGGGATCTCGGTCTCACCGAGATGGGATTGTAATCTCTCTATTTCCCTTTGTAATGTTTCGGTCCCACCGAGATGAGTGATCGGTCCCACCGAGATGAGTGATCGGTCCCACCGAGATTGCAATGTAAACTCTCTGTTTCCCTTTCGTAACATTTCGGTCTCACCGAAATGAGCGAATCGGTCCCACCGAGTTTACCTGACCAACTCTCTGGTTAGCTTATTACCAAAATCGGTCTCACTGAGTTTGTGTAATCGGTCTCACTGAGATTACGTTATGCCCTAACCCTAACCATATCGGTCCTACCGAGTTGCATGTCGGTCCCACCGAAAATCCTAACGGTCACTAGATTTGCTGAATTGGTCCGACCGAGTTTATCAATTCGGTCCCACCGAGATTGGTAAGTTATGTGTAACGGTTAGATTTTGTGTGGAGGCTATATATATACCCCTCCACCTCCTCTTCATTCGAAGAGAGAGCCATCAGAACGAACCTACACTTCCAACTTACTTTTTCTGAGAGAGAACCACCTACACTTGTGTTGAGGCCAAGATATTCCATTCTTACCATATGAATCTTGATCTCTAGCCTTCCCCAAGTTGCTTTCCACTCAAATCTTCTTTCCACCAAATCCATATCCTGTGAGAGAGAGTTGAGTGTTGGGGAGACTATCATTTGAAGCACAAGAGCAAGGAGTTCATCATCAACACACCATTTGTTACTTCTTGGAGAGTGGTGTCTCCTAGATTGGCTAGGTGTCACTTGGGAGCCTCCGACAAGATTGTGGAGTTGAACCAAGGAGTTTGTAAGGGCAAGGAGATTGCCTACTTCGTGAAGATCAACCACTAGTGAGGCAAGTCCTTCGTGCGCGACAACCATGGTGGGATAGACAAGGCTGCTTCTTCGTGGACCCTTCGTGGGTGGAGCCCTCCGTGGACTCGCGCAGCCGTTACCCTTCGCGGGTTGAAGTCTCCATCAACGTGGATGTACGATAGCACCACCTATCGGAACCACGACAAAAACATCCATGTCTCCTATTGCGTTTGAATCCTCCAAACCCTTCCCTTTACATTCTTGCAAGTTGCATGCTTTATTTTCCGCTGCTCATATACTCTTTGCATGCTTGCTTGAATTGTGTTAAGATTTCTTGACTTGTCCAAAGTTCCTAAAATCTTCCAAGAACTAAAATTGGGAAAAGGATAAGTTTTATTTGGTCAAGTAGTCCAATCACCCCCCCTCTAGACATACTTTCGATCCTACAAGTGGTATCAGAGCTTTGGTCTCCATTTTCTTTGATTTCCATTGCTTTTGGTAGTCATAGCCTTGGTTTCACAACCTAGGAGAGTATGGCGTCTAGCGAGGGAAATTACCACCATAGAAGTCCTTACTTTGATGGTACTAATTTTGCTAGTTGGAAGCATAAGATGAAAATGCATATTCCTGGACATAACCCCGCCGTAGGGGCTATTGTGTGTATTGGCTTGCAAGGTGAATTCTTTGATGGGAGAGAACCGAACCATGAAGCTACCGCGGAAGAGTTGAAGATGCCGCAATACAATGCTCAAGCTTGTGATATCCTCTTCAACGGATTGTGCCCAGAAGAATTCAACAAAATCAGCCGTCTTGAGAATGCAAAGGAAATTTGGGATACTTTGATTGATATGCACGAAGGTACCGACTCCGTCCAGGAATCCAAGTTGGATGTGCTTCAAAGTCAGCTTGACAAGTTCAAAATGAAGGATGGTGAAGGTGTCGCTGAAATGTACTCTAGGCTTGGTCTTATCACAAATGAGATCGCCGGCTTAGGAAGCGAAGAGATGACCGACAAATTCATCATCAAGAAGATCCTAAGAGCTTTGGATGGAAAATATGATATCGTATGCACATTGATCCAAATGATGCCCAATTACAAAGATCTCAAGCCAACGGAAGTCATTGGAAGAATTGTTGCTCATGAGATATCACTCAAGGATAAGGAGGAGCTCCATAACAAGTCAAGTGGTGCTTACAAAGACTCATGTGAAGCTCCCACATCATCAAGTGAGAAACAAACCTTCAATGAAGAATTGAGCCTAATGGTGAAGAACTTCAACAAGTTCTACAAGACTAGAAGCAAAGAGAGAAGTTCCAAGTCAAGGTCCTACAATGGCAAAAGATCTTCTAGTCGAGAGCGAAATTGCTACAATTGTGGAAGACCCAGACACTATTCCAATGAGTGTACGACATCCTACAAGAGAAGAGAAGATTCTCCAAAAAGAAGAAGTAGAAGAGAAGAATCACCATCAAGAGAGAGAAGGAGTAGAGATGATCGTTATGAATGAAGAACATCCCGGAGAAGCAAGGATTCGGAAAGGAAGGACAAGTCATCAAAGAGCTACACAAAACGAAGACATCATGGTCATGTTGGTGAATGGGTATCCAGCTCTGACTCCGACAATAACTCCGAGAGAAGCTATCACTCCGACTCCGAATATACTCAAGATGAAGGTGTTGCCGGTCTAGCACTTGTGTAAACCAACTCCTACGACATATTTGATTCACCAAATGAAGGACTTGGAAGATGCTTCATGGCTAAAGGCCCAAAGGTATCACACCCCAAGTATGTTGATTTCAATAGTGATGAAGATGACTTGTTAGGTGATGATGATTTACTTGTTGACAACTCTAGTGATGAATACTATGATGAAACGTCAATTAATCATGCTAATCAAGATAAAACGAATGACAATGATAAGGAGAAGATTGAGTTTCTAACTAAAGAACTAAACACTCTTAAGTTAGCTCATGAAACTATCTTAGGAGATCATCGAGAACTTTTAAGGACTCATGAGAAATTACGTTTTGAAAACCTCAACCTTGGGCAAGAGCATGAGTTCTTAAAGGCAATCAATGATGATCTTCCCAAGAAAAGTTCTTCTTACATTGCCAAGCGTTTACTCTTATCCACTTACATGCCTTAAGTCAAGTCTAGTAACAAGAACAAGAAAGATTCTTCCTCTAGTAGTAACAATAATCATGTTAAATCCAATGTTGTTGCTTCTAGTAGTTCTCTTGATTCCACTAATGATTCTCTTAGCCAAGTTACACTTGAGCAAGAAAATAGCTTATTGAAGGGAATTATAGAGAAAAGTGTTTACAAGAGCCTTGCCGGGAGTAAGCAATTCGGGGAAATTGTATTCAAGCAAAGATGGCACCGGAAGAACCAAGGTGTTGGTTTTGAACGAAAGTTCAATGCCAATGGAGTTGAGTGGGAAGAAGATCAATACCCCAAGAAAAAGTTTGTTCCTCAACAAATAAGTATGATCCTACTTCCTTCAAAGGGACACAAGCCCAAGATGATCTTCCACCACAAGACCACAAGCAAAAAGGCAAGGATAAGCTTCAAGAGGAAATTGATGCATTTGAAGAAGCACCCAAGGCCTTGGTCAAGTGGGTTCCCAAGACTACATCAAGTTCTACTTCATCAAGTATGACTACAACTCCAAGGATTCCCATCAAGATGATGTGGATCCCGAAGAAGAAGAACTAGAGAGTTCCTGAGGGTGACTCCGCCAACATACTTCACTCTTATCATTTTGGCAAGAACAAGTGTAATCAACTTCCACATCTTGCACTAGTTCAAGGAGTCACAAACCCTCTTGTTGGTAAGACAAGGGACAAGGTCACCCAATGCTATCATAGACATCATCTTGTGTGTGCATCACTCTATGTCTATGGGTATCCTTGTTTGTTCCTTATGGGACTAACCTGTGTAGGTATTGAAAGTGCAACTCACTCCAAAAGATTGCTCCAAATGATCTACATCAACATTGAGCATCCACATCTTCAACACCTACATGAAGTCATCATCGACAAAACCCAAGGTTAGTTCATCCCTCTTAGGGGGGTTCTCACATCTAGGGGGAGCTTTACTCTAAGAATTGAGCTAAAGCAACTCTAATGGTGTGAACACAACAACGCTTTATGTAAAAGTGGTAACCCCACTTGTGCTTAAACGATGAGTATGACCTATGATCAAATGTTCTCATTTGACTCCTAAGTCAATATACTCATATATAGATGACCTAGACATCGCCAATTGCTTGATAGATGCTAGAATTGGTTGTGCATGCTTTACCACATATTTCATTTGCCATTTTGTTGTGTGAGCATGTTGGTTGCATAATTTACTCATTCGAGGACATCCACTTGTTGTTTTGATTATTTGGTTCCTTTTTCTTTTGCCAAGTGGATGGACAAGAATGCCTAAGAACCTTCTCTAGCTATCTATGCTTTTCTTGTCTCAAACTCTATTCATGCTACATCACAAAGTTTGATCAAGTCAGATTCGAACCACTCTGTGTGAGGAGCACTCGGAGTCCCCGATTCATCATAGACTTAAACTTCCAAAACATCTTTGTGTGTTTCGGTCTGACCGATTCATCCATTTCAGTCATACCGAGATAACTAAGTCGATCTAGGCTTTCAATCTCGGTGCAACCGATTTGAACTTTTCGTTCACACCGAGTTGTTCCACTCGGTCACACCGACAGGGTCAGGCTATATATATCCCCAGGCCAAAATTTGGAAAATTTTCCGAACCCCTTCGCCCGTGCTCAGCCTGCTCTGCCTCCCTGGGTCTCCGGATCGTCCTCCTCATCGCCAGCTGCCTCCCGCCGCTGGTCTTCGCTGCCGTCAGCAAAAATCATCTCCGCCGTTGCCGCCGTAGCAGGTCCATTGCCGCACTTAGGATATGGACTTGATCCTTGTGCTAATCTCACTCCGATTCCTACCACATTGTTTTGCCATGTATCTTGCCACGATTGAGATCAGTCTATCGAGCGAAATCACTCCGTAGTTTAGTTGTGGATTGAAAATTTAGGGTTAGGTTTCCGTCGAAATCATCTCGGACCAACCGAGTTGTTGAAATCGGTTCCACCGATTGTCTAAGGCCATTGCACATGTGATTCTTGGTCTGACCGAGAATTGCAAATTGGTGTGACCGAGTTCAATTCTTTGTGAAACCCTAGCAGTCTCGGTGCCACAGAATTGTGACTCGGTCTGACCGAGTTCACTAGTTTAGGTTCCAAAAGGTGCTTCGGTATCACCGAGTTTTCAAATCGGTAGATCAGAAATGCTTTCTGTGGAAAACTAAAACTAAGTTTTTAACTCATTCTTTTGCAAAAACCTCTGTACTTTGTGATGCTCATCCAATCTACCTCGTCTATAATCTATTCACAGGGTCTGCTGTGAGTGTTTGCATCATGTCAGATCAGAGTGACAGTCAGAACAAGTTTGAGGAGCAAGTGAACATGAGTGAGGGCACTAGTCCCTCTAGCAGCTTTGATGAGGGAAGCAGGAGTACACCCAGCAACTTGCCTAAGGCAGCCACCAGGACCAAAAAGAAGAGAACCTCAGATTCTGAGGATGAGGACTATGTGGCTGTTGAGGAAAAGGCCACCTCAAAGAGGAAAGTTCTGAATAAGGAATATGGCACATCTGCTGCCACTAAGCCAGGAGTGAGGACAAAGGTTCCTGCCAAGAGAGTTCCTATGTCAAAGGCCAGAACATCCACTCAAGAAACTTTGGGATCTGCACCCAAAGAACAGGTTGTGGCAGAGAAGAAAAGGAAGGAAAGAGTCAAGAAGACCACTACCAGAGTGCTTGGCAGATCATCAATTATGAGAGATTCTGAAGAAGAAGAAGAAGAGGAAGAGGATGCAGCACCAGCACCCAAAGCTCAAAAGCTTAAGGGAGATGCAATTAAGGCAGGGGCTGCTCCATCTAAGCCCAAAATTGCTCCTAAGACTGCTGCTCCAGCTCCAAAGCCAAAACCCAAGAGGAGCACCAGGAACATCCCTACCGAGGAGAAGAACGAACAAGGCCCCAGTGCCTCAAGCTGCTGAAGAAGAAGAGTATTCTGTTGTTTTAAGGAAGTTGAAGCCCAAGATCCCTGATCAGAATGATGCACACCTAGTTGCAGAGAATATGAAAATCAGGAAGGATTCAAGATCGAGGCTATGGAGAGAGTCTGATCCATACGCCACCAGGAGAAGGACTGCTGTGGACTACAGGTTCCATACAAAGGAACAGCAGGACTTCTATGAGACTGTTTTACTTGACAAGAAGCCCATAGTGTGTGACATGAGATGGGTTGATTGGAAATTCATTGAGGAAAATGAGGATCACTTCCCTGGTGTATATGACAGCTTCAAGGCATGTGGAGTTGATGAGTTTGTGGCTCAGAAGCTCACAAAGTGGAATGATGAGCTTATTATGCAGTTCTACTCCACAGCTCATTTCTACCCAGATAGAAGGATTGTCTGGATGTCTGAAGGTACTAGGTACCAGTCAACAGTTGAAGAATGGGAAAAATTGATCAATGCTCCTGAGGAGAATGAAGATGACTTGGATGTCTAAGCCAAGAAGAAGGATCACAACACCATGACACATATGTATAGAGAGATCCCAGATGCTGCTCTTGAGACACACAAATTTGGATCAGTACATTACCTTCTGTCAGGTTTGGCAACAATCAACTAGATCCTCAGGCACACTCTATTGCCAAAGTCAGGTGATCACAAGATGATCAGAGGCCATGCAATTAACCTGCTTCACATATTTGATGTGCCTCAAAAGTTCAAAGTCATGAGCCTAATTGTGGAAACCATAAAGAGAACAGCTGTAGATCAGAAGAGAAGTTGTGGGTATGCCCCACAGATCCATGAGCTAATCAACTCCAAGATGGGCACTGGCACATATCTCTTGGACATGGAACACATGCCCATCTGCCCAGACTTTGAGGACAACACTGTGGTGATGGATGAGAATGAACCATCTTCTATGCAAGCACAAGCAAAGAGGGAGAAGGCAAGGACTGAAAAGGCTACAAAGATGCCAACCATTGATGAGGCATTTCAGTATCTTCTGAAGAGCAAGCAAGATCAGCTTGGCTACTTGATTGCCTCCACTCTGAGGATTGAGAAGGGATTGGCCACCCTGACTCAAAACCAGGAGAGCTTGGAGAGGATCATGGAGCAGAAGTTCTATTATTTAGACGTGAAGGTCACTGAGATACGGATAGTTGTTGAGCAACTTCAGGATGAAGTGCAGGAGAAGAAGGGCAAGTCTACCACTGATGCTTTTGCTAGAGTGCCCAAAGGACAGAGATCTGCTGCAGTGCCAGTTACAGACACCAGAGCAACTTCATCTGCACCAGCTACAACTTCAGTGCCACCAGCTCTAGCACCCACTCCACCAGCTCCATCTACTTCAACTAATGCCTTCGTCCTTGATGTTTTATCTACACCACCACCTGAAGACCAAGCCCGAGAGTCGATCTAGCACTATGCATTTTTATGAACTTTTTGGTAACTTGTTGCCAAAGGGGGAGAAAATGTATAGATCATAGGCTTCGAGAGAGAGTGTTGCTCTTTGTTCTCTCTTATTGTTTGGTGGTTGAACTTTGTTATTTGCTTGTTTGTGATACTTTATGCTTTTGTGTGATACTTGTATGATCATGTGTTTGATCATATGCTACCTTAATGCTTGTTTGATGACATTATCCTTTTATATCCCCATATGATCATTCACTTTGCTTGGTGATGAGTGCATGTATTTAATTATTATCATTTTGAGCGCTCCACCAAGATGTATGTGACATGGAAGAGTAACCCATGATCCTAACTCATTGTGCATTTGCAGTCCAAAGCAAATCTTAAACTATGCACAAATTTAGGGGGAGCTCTTGCTTTTCACATACTACTCAAAGCGACAATGATTTTCACTCTTATTATCATTTGTCGAAGCTTTGATCTATATGTTGTCATCAATTACCAAAAAGGGGGAGATTGAAAGTGCAACTATCCCTATGTCATTTTGGTAATTCCTAACAACATATAGCTCATTGAGCTAATGCTATTTCAAGATTACTATTTCAGGAAAGCTCAATGATTGGCATGGCATGGATGAGAAAAGTGGACCCCTCAAAATGCTAAGGACAAAAGGATTGGCTCAAGCTCAAAGCTCAAGACTCTACATTTTCTATTTTAGTGATCCAAGATCACATTGAGTCTATAGGAAAAGCCAATACTTTCAAGGAGGGATGAGGTGTTGCTTAATGAGGCTCTTGCTCAAAATGCTCAGTGATATGCTCCAAAGCCCTCAACTACTTTCTCACATCCACATATGACCTAAACCAAAAGTCAAACTCGGCCCCACCGATTCTTTCTATCCGGTGCCACCGAGTTCAGATGTCATAGCCACTGCCACAAACCCTAGGCAAATTGGTCTCACCGATAGGGATCTCGGTCTCACTGAGATGGGATTGTAATCTCTCTATTTCCCTTTGTAACGTTTCGGTCCCACCGAGATGAGCGATCGGTCCCACTTATATTGCAATGTAAACTCTCTGCTTCCCTTTCGTAACATTTCGGTCTCACCGAAATGAGCGAATCAGTCCCATCGAGTTTACCTGACCAACTCTCTGTTTAGCTTAATACCAAAATTGGTCTCACCGAGTTTGTGTAATCGGTCTCAACGAGATTACGTTATGCCCTAACCCTAACCATATCGGTCCTACCGAGTTGCATGTCGGTCCCACCGAAAATCCTAACTGTCACTAGATTTGCTGAATCGGTCCGACCGAGTTTATCAATTCGGTCCCACCGAGATTGGCAAGTTGTGTGCAATGGTTAGATTTTGTGTGGAGTCTATATATACCCCTCCACCTCCTCTTCATTCAATGAGAGAGCCATCAGAACGAACCTACACTTCCAACTTACTTTTTCTGAGAGAGAACCACCTACACTTGTGTTGAGGCCAAGATATTCCATTCTTACCATATGAATCTTGATCTCTAGCCTTCCCCAAGTTGCTTTCCATTCAAATCTGCTTTCCACCAAATCCATATCCTGTGAGAGAGAGTTGAGTGTTGGGGAGACTATCATTTGAAGCACAAGAGCAAGGAGTTCATCATCAACACACCATTTGTTACTTCTTGGAGAGTGGTGTCTCCTAGATTGGCTAGGTGTCACTTGGGAGCCTCCGACAAGATTGTGGAGTTGAACAAAGGAGTTTGTAAGGGTAAGGAGATCGCCTACTTTGTGAAGATCTACCGCTAGTCAGGCAAGTCCTTCGTGGGTGACAACCATGGTGGGATAGACAAGGCTGCTTCTTCGTGGACCCTTCGTGGGTGGAGCCCTCTATGGACTCGCGCAGCCGTTACCCTTTCTGGGTTGAAGTCTCCATCAACCCAGATGTACGATAGCACCACCTATCGGAACCACGACAAAAACATCCGTGTCTCCTATTGCGTTTGAATCCTCCAAACCCTTCCCTTTACCAAGTTGCATGCTTTACTTTTCGCTGCTCATATACTCTTTGCATGCTTGCTTGAATTGCTTGACTTGTCCAAAGTTGCTAAAATCTGCCAAGAACTAAAATTGGGAAAATGATAAGTTTTATTTGGTCAAGTAGTCTAATCACCCCCTCTCTAGACATACTTTCGATCCTACACCAAGCCAATTCTTGCCGTGTTCACCATAGAGCAGGTGCAGCCGCACTTCTACGCCCAAATGGCGGAAGAGCTACCAGTGCAGGAGGACCTGTGCTGCAACCTCCATCTCCTCAACAAGCACCGATGAACAAGCGAACGACAATGCCGTCGCAGACATGTGGTCCTATGATCCTGGCTTCCCATATGAGCAGAGGGCGCTGTATCAGACCATCCGTAGGGCCCGCGAGGCCCTCTCCGTCGTCCTTCGAGTTGTTGCACTCGCTGTGGCGCCGCCGTCTCGCGTTGTCAACATGGTCAACAGACATGAGGAATGAGGAGATGACTTTACTTGGAGACGATGACAGTGGGGACCCACCAGGGCCATAGCTGCACGTACGCAAGTGCCTCCTTATTATATACAACTATAATATTTTTTGCTTCCTCCTGGTTTCCTGACATCACGGTCCCACACCATTGTGAACCTATGTAGTCAATAAACGAGATAATTGCACAAGGAGCGGCCGACAGCTGGGACCAAGCAGCTCGAGCAGTATTTGTGTTTTTGAGGTGTGAGCACTGCAGAGTTTTTCTTGAGCGATGTTTTCGTTGTTGTTTAGAGGAGAGCAGGGTATTAACTGGGCGAGCTATGGCCCGTCTAGCCCAGGCCAGATATCCAGCCCATATATTAAAAAATTTCAAGCTGAAAATGGCTAGCCCAGCTATACTTTTTTTGAGGAATACCCAGGCAAGGTCAACTTGTTATTCTCTGTCCCGCTGGGCTACAAATCTTTCCAAGGAGGGATGCATTAGGCTTAACAAGGAAATAGGGTTTAAGAAATAATAAATGGGATGTCATTATAAAAACTGGTAGTAACTATAAAAAATACACCAAACACATAATTAGTTTATAATTTTTTTTGGATTTTGAAAATTTTAATTTCATTAATTGTTGCGCGCGCAATGTTTCGTTGGAATTTTTACGTAACAAAAATTTATATTGAAATTGTATTTAATCTGACTAGAAGTTTCGGGATAAAAATATTTCGGATCCCATCAAAATGTGGGAAATTTTTATTGAATTCTGTTTTGAACGGTTGGTTCAAATTATTAATCGTTGTCCTAACTAGAACATGGGTTGTACTTTTAACAAACTGTAAATAGGCTGTAGTAAATTCCATTAGAATTCAAAAGTGGGTTGTACATTCTTGCAAATCGCAAATGGGCTATAAATTCTTTGCCACACACTTGTGGGCCTACTAAGTTGACGCGTCCCCTAAAATAAGTAAGTTGATGCGTATGCAAGGCTTTGTCAACTTATAGTCAACACATGGTTCTAGCAGCAGTGGCCGTTGGATGTCCATCCAACGGATGTCGTGCTTCTTTTCAATCTCAGATATTCTAGCTTCAGCCACCCAAAAAATTATTCCTCCCCCTGACAGCTAGGGCGCACCATTTAGGAGGCTGGCCTATGGGCCTACTAAGTTGACGCGTACCAAGGGCTTTGTCAACTTAGTCAATATAAACGATTCTAGCAGCAGAGACTGTATGATGTCCATCCACCGTCCGTAGTGCCTCTTCAACCTCTGGTCTTCTTGATCCAGCCATCCAAACAAGCGCCGGTGGGACTGCCTGCTCCCGCCTCCCGTGGCCGGCTGTGCTGCCGCATAGGCCCCACCGCCCCACCCTACTCCATTGCTGGCCAGGCCATTCCTCTACTCATCCACACCTCCTGTTATTTTCCGGCGACGGCAGCCAGACAAGTAAACCCTCATACTCCCCACCGTGTGGGCAACCCCTGCTGAGTCTTCCCCGGCTCTGTGTCGTTCCCTTCCTGGTGCTCTCGGCGCCCCGTGGTCAACATGGTCAACAAACTACATCCATCGGACGCGGACCGTACGTGGAGAGGCTGACAGCTGGGTCCATGGGCGCACACAAGGAAATGCCTCCTTATTACGCGCAAAATAATGATTCCTCCACCTTATTTGCAAAAAAACGTTTCCCCCGTGACTGCTAGGACCCGCCAGCTACATCTTCGCACACAAGGAAGTGCATCCATATTACGGGCAAAAATATAATGATTCGCCCCTGACTGCTGGGACCCACCAGCTACATCTTCACACGCAAGGAAGTGCCTCATAGTCGGGACCCACCTGGTCGAAGTGTACGTAGCGTTGTCATTCTGGTCGCCAATGTGTACGTACATACTGGTCGATGTAGAGGCGCGCATGTGTCATAGTAGAGGCGCGCACGTAGCATATACACGTGCGTACAGCGGCCAGGGTGCAAGAAAGAAAATACTGCCACGTACGTATATACGGGCGGGGTCTCGAACGCCTACTCGCGCATACGTACGACCAGGACTCATGTACATGGCTGGGTCGGAACGGAGAAGTTGTGCCATCGTCGTGATCATGGGGAGGCAACCGGCTGGGTCAGAATGGAATGCGTCATCGTGTTCATCGGGAGCCAACCGGCTTGGACGGAACACCGGATGGAAACGAGGCATGGCGTACCGCAAAACAGAGGAAATGACCTTGTGTTCGATCGGCCACGGTCGAAACGGGATCCGGTTCATTAGGATGGGTCTGGCGTACCGCAAAATGGAGGGAAACGGTCCTCCTACGGTGGAAACGGGGTCCTATTGTTCGGGAGGGGTGTGTTGTACCGCAAAATGGAGGAAACAGACTTGTGTTGGAGCGCTACGGTCGAAACAGGGGTCCTGTTCATCGGGAGGGGTGTGGCGTATCACAAAACGGGACTCCGCGGGCTACTGTTCATCTCCACCGTCGACTGCCTCCACAGGCTACTGTTCATCCACCATCGACCTCCTCCAGCCTCCACCTGTGACTGTTCATCCACGGGCTCCTGTTCATCCAGCCTCCACCGCGCGCTCCTCCACCGGCTACTGTTCAACCAGCCCTCTCCACAGGGTCCTGTTCAACCACCCCTCCACAGGCTACTGTTCAACCAGCCCTCACCGGCTACTGTTCAACCAGCCCTCCACCGGCTACTGTTCAACCAGCCCTCCACAGGGTCCTGTTCATCCACCCCTCCACGGGGTCCTGTTCATCCACCGGCTCGATCGATCGGGGTACTGTTCATCCAGCGACAACGGCCTCTACTACCACGGGGTCCTGTTCATCCAACCCCCAACGAGGACTGTTCATCCAAACCCCGCCAACAATGCTCACTGTTCATCAAGGGAAGGAGGCAACAGTGTTCGATCAGCTTCAGTTAGCAGCAGTAGCGAAGGAATCACTCTAGTTTAGTTAGCAGCAAGGGATCGATCGATCGCTTGGGTTCAGTAACGCGTAGCCTGCAGTGCAATCGCTCGGGTTCAGTTAGGTGAACGCCTCTCTCAGGTTCAGTTAGAGCGCAACGCCTCGCACACACGCGCGTGCGTACGAGAGAAACGTGCATCGCTCGGCCCCCGACCACCCACTGTAACCGGGAATTCCCCGATATTTTCCTTGCCATCCCTTCCACCACGGTTTTTTCCGTCATGGACGGCCCAAAGAATGTCAGGCAACTGCATCTCCGGCCCGCCCAGGAGGAAAAGCCCATTTTCTGTAATGATTTTTTGTCATAGAAGTAGGACCCCACCACCGGGTTTTGTCACAATTATCGTCATAGAAGTGTCATAAGTATGACAAAAAATATTTTTGTTCGGCCCAAAATGTCACGGATGTGTCCTTTTTGTAGTGTGATTATGCCATTGATATGAGTAAATGTGAGACCTAAATGTTATTGTGAATATGGTTAGTGATGACCCACAAGTATAGGGGATCAATTGTAGCTCTTTTCAATATGTAAGGGTGTCGAACCCAACGAGGAGCAGAAGGAAATGACAAGTAGTTTTCAGTAAGGTAATGTCTGCAAGTGTTGAAATTGTAAGTAACAGAGAAGTTTGATAACAAGATAATTTGTAACGAGCAAGTAACTATAGTAGTAACAAAAGTGCAGCAGGGTAGCCCAATCCTCTTGAGGCAAAGGACAGGACAAAACGGTCTCTTATGATAAGCAAAGCGTTCTTGAGGGTACACGGGAATTTCATCTAGTCACTTTCATCATGTTGGTTTAATTCGTGTTTGCTACTTTGATAATTTGATATGTGGATGAACCGGTGCTTAGGTGTTGTTCTTACTTGAGCAAACCTCCTACTTATGATTAACCCTCACGCAAGCATCCGCAACTACGAGAAAAGTATTAAGAACAAATTCTAACCATAGCATTAAACATTCGGATCCAATCGGCCCCTTACGGAATAGCTCATAAATTAGGGTTTAAGCTTCTGTCACCCTCGCAACCCATCATCTAATTGCTACTCCACAATGCATTCCCTTAGGCCCAAATATGGTGAAGTGTCATGTAGCCGACGTTCACATGCCACCACTAAGGTAATCACAACATACATATTATCAAAATATTGAACACATATCAAATTCACATGATTACTTGCAACATGATTTCTCCTGTGACCTCAAGAACAAAGGTAACTACTCACAAATGATAAACATGCTCATGATCAGAGGGGTATTAAATAGCATATCCGATCTGAACATATAATCTTCCACCAAATAAACCATATAGTAATCAACTACAAGATGTAATCAACACTACTAGTCACCCACAAGTACCAATCTGTAGTTATAGTAACAAGATTGAACACAAGAGATGAAGTAGGGTTTGAGAGGAGATGGTGCTGTTGAAGATGTTGATGGAGATTACCCTCCCCAAGATGGGAGAGTTGTTGGTGATGATGATGATGATGATTTCCCCCTCGGGGAGGGAAGTTCCCCCGGTGGAATCGCTCCGCCGGAGGGCAAAAGTGCTCCTGCCCAAGTTCCTCCTTGAGGCGGCGGTGCTTCGTCCCGAAAGTCCTCTCCTCATTTTTTCTAGGTCAAAATGACTTATATACCAAAAGATTGGCACTGGAGGTTGTCGAGGAGGGCACAACCCACTAGGGCGCGCCTGGGCTCCCTGGCGCGCCCAGGTGGGTTGTGCCCACCTGGTGGGCCCCCTCTGGTAGTTATTTGCTCCAATAATTTTTAAATAATCCACAAAAAATCTCGATGAAGTTTCAGCTTGTTTGGAGTTGTGCAGAATATGTGGCCAGACATAGCTTTTCCAGGTCTAGATTTCCAGCTCCCAGAATTCTCCCTCTTCGTGTGTACCTTGCAAATTATGAGAGAAAAGGCATTAGAATTACTCCAAAAAGCATTATTATGGATAAAAAAAATTATAAATTATAGTAAGAAAATAAGGTGCAAAATGGACGTATAAACTCCCCCAATCTTAGACCTTGCTTGTCCTCAAGCGAAAACCGAAATCAAAAAACATGTCCACATGCTTTGAGAGAGAGGTGTCGATAAAAACAAAATACGGACATAAAAGCATCATGTTGATTATTATAACAGCAACAAAATTAAACATAGGACTTTTATCATAGAACTTTCATCATATACTTCTCATGAATAAGTAATAGTTCATCACACAATCAAAGTATAAAGCAAAAACTCTATTAGAAACCAGCAAACTATGTTCTCAGTCAACTTGGCAACTACAATTCATCATCTTTTCAAGAAGAGTCACGTGTTGGAGCCTTTAGGAAAGTTCACATACTCAACCATCATATAGTCTTCTATGATTGCTAACACTCACCTCGTACCCATGAGCAAAATGTTTCAACTGGACACATAGAAAGATAGGGGTTTATGATTTTTCTTCCCAACATACTCACCTCAAGGGTGATGTGAACAATAATAACTCATGCCACCCATATTCAACTAGACATATGTACCTAGATCTTTCCTCACCACATGATGCTTGCGAAAGGAGAAAAATAAAAGGAATAGAGAGAAAACTTTGACTCTTTGCATAAAAGTAAAAGATAGGCCCTTCATAAAGGTAAGCAGAGGTTGACATGCGCTTATTTGTTTGTATGCTCAATCCCTTAGTGCAAAAGAATGTCACGTTACATTGCCTCTTATGATAGCGACCTTTATTATGCAGTCTGTCGCTTTTATTCTTCACCATCACAAGTTCGTGAAACGCTCAATTTTCTCTTACACTAAATGATCTCACACTTTTAGAAGCAATTTTTATTACCTTTTTGCACCGATGAAAACTTACTTGAGGGATTTTTGAAAGTGCAACTATCCCTGGGTGGTTTTGGTAATTCCTAACAACATATAGCTCATTGAGCTAATGCTACTTGAAGATAAATATTTCAGGAAAAGCTCAATGATTGGCATGGCATGGATTAGAAAGTGGACCCCTCAAAATGCTAAGGACAAAAGAATTGGCTCAAGCTCAAAGCACCAGACTCTACATTTCATTTTTAGTAATTCGAGATCACATTGAGTACATAGGAAAAGCCAATACTATTAAGAGGGGATGAGGTGTTGCTTAATGAGGTTCTTGCTCAAAGTGCTTAGTGATATGCTCCAAAAATCCTCAACTACTTTCTCACATCCACATATGTCCCAAACCAAAAGTCAAACTTGGCCCCACCGAAACTGTCTATCCGGAGCCACCGAGTTCAGTTGACATAGCCACTGCCAAAAACCCAAGTCTTTTCGGTCTTACCGATAGGGATCTCGGTCTCACCGAGATGGGATTGCAAACTCTCTGTTTCCCTTCGTAACTTTCGGTTAAACCAAGATGAGCGATCGGTCCCACCAAGATTTTAATGCAAACTCTCTGTTTCCCTCTCTTAACGTTTCAGTACAACCGAGATGAGCGAATCGGTCCCGCCGAGTTTGCCTGACCAACTCTCTGTTTGTCTATTACCAAAATCGGTCCCACCGAGTTTGTGTAATCGGTCTCACCGAGATTACATTACGCCCTAACCCTAACGAAATCGGTCTTACTGAGTTGACATGTCAGTCCCATCGAAAATCCTAACGGTCACATTATGAACTAAATCGGTCTGACTGAGTTGTATGATTCGGTCCCACCGAGTTTGGTGATTTGTGTGTAACAGTTAGATGTTGTGTGGAGGCTATATATACCCCTCCACCCACTCTTCGTTCATAGAGAGAGCTATCAGAACATGCCTACACTTCCAACATACATTTTCTGAGAGAGAACCACCTACACTTGTGTTGAGGTCAACATACTTCATTCCAACCACATAAATCTTGATCTCTAGCCTTCCCCAAGTTGCTTTCCACTCAAATCATCTTTCCACAAAATCCTATCCTATGAGAGAGAGGTGAGTGTTGGGGAGACTATCATTTGAAGCACAAGAGCAAGGAGTTCATCATCAACACACCATTTGTTACCTCTTGGAGAGTGGTGTCTCCTAGATTGGTTAGGTGTCACTTGGGAGCCTCTGTCAAGATTGTGGAGTTGAACTAAGGAGTTTGTACAGGCAAGCAGATCGCCTACTTCATGAAGATCTACCCTAGTGAGGCAAGTCCTTCGTGGGTGATGGCCATGGTGGGATAGACAAGGTTGCTTCTTCGTGGACCCTTCGTGGGTGGAGCCCTTCGTGGACTCGCGCAACCGTTATCCTTCATGGGTTGAAGTCTCCATCAACGTGGATGTACGATAGCACCACCTATCGGAACCACGCCAAAACTCTTCGTGTCTACATTGCGTTTGCTCCCTCCAAACTCCTCCCTTTACCTGCCTATGCAATTGTTTTACATTCGGCTGCTATACTCTTAGAATTGCATGTGTAGGTTGTTTGCTTGACTTGTGCTAAGTTGCTAAAATCTGCCAAAAATTAAAATTGGGAAAAGGCTAGATTTTTATTTGGTCAAGTAGTCTAATCACGCCCCCTCTAGACATACTTTCGATCCTACAAGTGGTATCAGAGCTTTGGTCTCCATTTGCTTTGATTTCCATAGCTTTTGGTGGTCATAGCCTTGGTTTCACAACCTAGGAGAGTATGGCGTCTAGCGAGGGAAATTACCACCGTAGGGGTCCTTACCTTGATGGTACTAATTTTGCTAGTTGGAAGCATAAGATGAAAATGCATATTGTTGGACATAACTCCGCCGTTTGGGCTATTGTGTGTATTGGCTTGCAAGGTGAATTCTTTTATGGGAGGGAACCGAACCGTGAAGCTACCGCGGAAGAGTTGAAGATGCTGCAATACAATGCTCAAGCTTGTGATATTCTCTTGAACGGATTGTGCCCCGAAGAATTCAACAAAATTAGCCGTCTTGAGAATGCAAAGGAAATCTGGGATACTTTGATTGATATGCATGAAGGTACCGACTCCATCAAGGAATCCAAATTGGATGTGCTTCAAAGTCAACTTGACAAGTTCAAAATGAAGGATGGTGAAGGTGTCGCTGAAATGTACTCTAGGCTTCCTCTCATCACAAATGAGATTGCCGGCTTAGGAAGTGAAGAGATGACTGATAGATTCATCATCAAGAAGATCCTAAGAGCCTTGGATGGAAAATATGATACCGTGTGCACATTGATCCAAATGATGCCCAACTACAAAGATCTCAAGCCAACGGAAGTCATTGGAAGAATTGTCGCTCATGAGATGTCACTCAAGGATAAGGAAGAGCTCCACAACAAGTCAAGTGGTGCCTACAAAGCCTCATGTGATGCCCCACATCATCAAATGAGAAGCAAACCTTCAATGAAGAGTTGAGCCTAATGGTGAAGAACTTCAACAAGTTCTAAAAGAATAGAAGCAAGGAAAGAAGTTCTAAGTCAAGGTCCTACAATGAAAAAATATCTTCTAGTCGTGAGCGTAACTGCTACAATTGTGGAAGACCCGGACACTATTCAAATGAGTGTACGGCTCCTTACAAAAGAAGAGAAGATTGTCCCAAAATAAGAAGTAGGAGAGAAGAATCACCGCCAAGAGAGAGAAGGAGTAGAGATGATCGTTATGAACGAAGATCCTCTCGAAGAAACAAGGATTCGGAGAGGAAGAACAAATCATGAAAGAGCTACAAAAAAAGAAGACATCAAGCTCATGTTAGTGAATGGGTATCCGACTCCGACTCCGAATATACGCAAGATGAATGTGTTGCCGGTCTAGCACTTGTGTCAACCAACTCCTACGACATATTTGAGTCACCAAATTAAGGAAGTGGAAGATGCTTCATGGCTAAAGGCCCAAAGGTATCACACCCCGAGTATGTGGATTTCAATAGTGATGAAGATGACTTGCTAGGTGATGATGATTTACTTGTTGACAATTCTAGTGATGAAAATTATGATGAACTTGCTATTAATCATGCTAATCAAGACAAAACATATGACAATGATAAGAAGGAGATTGAGCGTCTAACTAAAGAGCTAAACACTCTGAAGTTAGCTCATGAAACTACCTTGGAAAATAATCAAGAGCTTTTAAAGACTCATGAGAAGCTACGCTTTGAAAAGCTCAACCTTGAGCAAGAGCATGAGTTCTTAAAAGCAATCAATGATGATCTTCGCAAGAAAAGTTCTTCTTACATTGCCAAGCATTTACTCTTGTCTACTTAGATGCCACAAGTTAAAACTAGCAACAAGAGTAAGAAAGATTCTTCTTCTAGTAGCAACAATAATCATGCTAAACTCAATGATGTTGCTTCTAGTAGTTCTCTTGATTCCACTAATGATTCTCTTAGCCAAGTTACACTTGAGCAAGAAAATAGCTTATTGAAGGGAATTATAGAGAAAGGTGTTTGCAAGAGCCTTGCTGGAAGTAAGCAACTTGAGGAAACAGTACGCAAGCAAGGATGACACCGGAAGAATGAAGGTGTTGGTTTTGAACGAAAGTTCAATGCCAATGGAGTTGAGTGGGAATAAGATCAATACCCCAAGACAAAGTTTGTTCCTCAATAAGAGAAGTATGATCCTACTTCTTTCTAAGGAACACAAGCTCAAGATGATCTTCCACCACAAGACCACAAGAAAAAAGGCAAGGACATGCTTCAAGAGGAGATTGATGCATTTGAAGAAGCACCTAAGGCCTTGGTCAAGTGGGTTCCCAAGACTACATCAAGTTTTACTTCATCAAGTACAACTACAAATCCAAGGATTCTCATCAAGATGGTGTGGATCCCGAAGAAGAAGAACTAGAGAGTTCTTGAGGGTGACTCTGCCAACATACTTCACTCATATCATTTTGGCAAGGACAAGTGCAAACAACTTCCATATATTGCACTAGTTCAAGGAGTCACAAACCCTCTTGTTGGTAAGACAAGGGACAAGGTAACCTAATGCTTTGATGGACATCATCCTATGTGAACATCACTCTATGTCTATGGATATTCTTATTTGTTCCTTGTGGGACTAACCCGTGTAGGTATTGAAAGTGCAACTCACTCCAAAGGATTGCTCCAAAAGATCTACATCAACATTGAGCATCTACATCTTCAACACCTACATGAAGTCATCATCGACAAAACCCAAGGTTAGTTCATTCCTCCTAGGGGGGATATCACATCTAGGGGGAGCTTTACTCTAATCAATTGAGCTAAAACAACTCTAATGGTGTGAACACAACAATGCTTCATGTAATAGTGGCAACCCCACTTGCGCTTAACGATGAGTATGGCCTACGATCAAATGTTCTCATTTGACTCCTAAGTCAACATACTCATATATAGATGACCTAGTCATCACCAAATTGCTTGATAAATGCTAGAGTGTTTGTGCATGCTTTGTCACATATTCCGTTTGCCATCTTATTGTGCGAGCATGTTGGATGCACATTTTACTCATTCAAGGACATCCATTTGTTGCTTTGATTGTTTGCATTTTTCTCTTCTGCCAAATGGATGGACAAGAATGCCTAAGAAATCCCTCTAGCTATCTATGCTTTCCTTGTCTCAAACTCTATTCATGCTACATCACAAAGTTTGATAAATTCAGATTCGAACCACTCTGTGTGAGGAGCACTCGGAGTCCCCGATTCATCATAGACTTAAACTTCCAAAACCTCTTTGTGCATTTTGGTATGACCGAGTCATCCATTTGGGTCAGACCGAGACCACTAAGTTGATCTATGTTTTGAATCTCGGTGCAACCGATTAGAACGTTTCGGTCACACCGAGTTGCAGTAACCGCTTGCAGTTCTGCATCTCGGTGCCACCGAGTCATTCCACTCGGTCACATCGACAGGGTCAGGTTATATATACTGACGGGTCAAATTTTGGAAAAAATTCGAAACCTTTCACCTGCGCATGACCTGCTCTGCCTCCTCGGGTCTCCGGATCGTCCTATCGCCGCCAGCGACCTCCCGCCGCTGGTCTCCGCCGCCGTGAATGGCAATCTGCCCCGCTGTTGTCGCCGTAGCAAGTTCACCGGCGAAGTAGGGTATGAACTTGATCTTTGTGCTATTCCTTAACTCCAATTCGTAGCACATTGCTTTGCCATGATTCTTGCCGCGTATGAAATCATCCTGTCCAGCGAAAGCATCTCGTAGATTAGATTTGATTTGAAAATTTAGGGTTAGGTCTCTGCCGAACTCATCTCGGACCGACCGAGTTCTAGAAATCGGTCTCACCGATTTGGCTTAGGCCATTGCACATGCGTTTTTGGTCTGACCGAAAATTGCTAATCGGTGTGACCGAGTTCGATTCTCTGTGAAACCCTAGCAGTCTCGGTGCCACCGAACTGTGACTCGGTCTGACCGAGTTCACTAGTTTGGGTTCCAAAAGCTGCTTCGGTATCACCGAGATTACAAATGGGTAGATCCGAAATGCTTTCTGTGAAGAACTAAAACTAAATTTGTAAGTCATCTATTTTGCAAAAATTCTGCACTTTGTGATGCTCATCTACTCTACCCATCTACAACCTATTCACAGGGTCTGCTGACAGTTTGCCTGCAAGATGTCTGATCAAAGTGACAGCCAGAACAAGCCTGAGGAGTAGGTTCATTTGAGTGAGGGCACTAGTCCCGCTAGCACTTCTGATGAGGGCAGCAGGAGCACACCAAGAAACTTGCCGAAGGCAGCAAGCAGAACAAGGAAGAACAAGACCTCAGAATCTGAGGATGAGGATTATGTGCCCATTGAGGATGAGGCTACTTCAAGGAAAAAGGTGCTGAAAAAGGAGTATGGCTCAGCTGCTACAGTTAAGCCATGGATGCATAAGAAAGCACCTGCAAAGAGAGTTCCTATGTCTAAGGCCAGAGCATCCACTGCTGAAACCTCCAAGCCAACTGAAGAGGTAGTTGGAGAAGGGAAGAAAAAGAAGGAAAGGGTCAAGAAGACCACTGCCAGAGTGCTTGGCAGATCATCCATAATGAGAGGTTCAGACGAAGAGGAAGAGAATGCTGCACCAGCTCCTAAGGCTCAGAAGCTTATGGGAGATGCAATCAAGTCAGGGGCTGCTCCATCTAAGCCCAAATCTGCTCCCAAAGCTGCTGCTCAGAAACCTCCAAAACCCAAGAGAAACACCAGGAGTATACCTGTTGAGGAAAAGAACAAGGCCCCAGTGCCTGAAGCTGCTGGAGAAGAGGAAGATGAATCCCATGTCTTGCGGAAGTTGAAGCCCAAAATTCCTGACCATAATGATGCTCATCCAGTCGCTGAGGAATGTACATCAGGAAAGATGCAGGATTGAGGTTATGGAGACAGTCTGACCCATATGCTGTCAGGAGGAGAACTGCTGTGGATTACAGGTTCCATACAAAGGAACAACAAGATTTCTATGAAACCATTCTGCTTGACAAGAAGCCCATAGTGTGTGACATGAAATGGGTGGACTGGGAGTTCATCCAGGAAAATGAATATCACTTCCCTGGAGTGTATGACAGCTTTAAGGCATGTGGAGTTGATGAATTCGTTGGATAAAAGCTCACCAAGTGGAATGATGAGTTGATCATGTAGTTCTACTCCACTGCCCACTTCTATCCAAATGGGAGGATAGTTTGGATGTCTGAGGGTACCAAGTACCAGTCCACAGTTGATGAATGGGCTACGCTGATCAATGCCCCTGCAGAGCATGATGATGACTTGGATGTATATGCCAAGAAGAAGAAAGACCACAACTCCATGGCAAACATGCACAAGGAGATCCCCGACAAGGCTTTGGAAACTCACAAGCTTGGATCTGTGCATTTCTTATTGTCTGGTCTGCCTACAATCAACTGGATCTTGAGGCACACTCTGCTACCCAAGTCAAGAGATCACAAGATGATCAGAGGGAATTCTATCAATCTGCTCCAACTGTTTGACGTACCTCAGAAGTTCAAGGTTATGAGCTTAATGGCAGAAACAATCAAGAGAACTTCTGCTGACCAGAAGAGAAGTTGTGGGTCTGCTCCACACATTCAGGAGCTCATCAACTCTAAGATGGGCACAGGAACTTATTTTCTAGACAAGGAGCATCTACCCATATATCCCGATTTTGAAGACAATACCGTTGTGATGACTGAGGAAGATCCATCATCTGTGCAAGCACATGAGAAGAGAGAGAAGGCAAGGGAAGAGAAAGCTGCAAGGATGCCAACTACTGAAGAGGCATCTCAAGTATTCCTGAAGAGAAATCAAGATCAACTTGGATATCTGATTCAAGCTACACTGAGGATTGAGCAGGGCTTGGCCACCCTGACTCAGAATCAGGAGAGCCTGGAGAGGATTGTGGAAACAAAATTCTATGATCTTGATCTGAAGATGACTGAGATTCAGACTGTAGTTGAGCAGCTTCAGGAGGAAGCAGAGGAGAGGAGAGGAAAATCAACCACTGATGCTTTCAAGCGTGTGCCACGAGGTCCAAGGTCTGCTGCAGTGCCAGTCACAGATTCTAGAGCTTCAGTGTCAGCACCAGCAGCTACAGCTCCAGTGCCACCTCCAGCACCCACTTCAGCAGCTCCAACTACTTCATCAGAAGCCTTTGTCCTTGGAGTTCTGTCCACACCTCCTCCCGAAGACCAAGCCTAAGAGACGTATAGCACTATGCATTTTCAAACTTTTTGGTAACTTGTTGCCAAAGGGGGAGCAAAATGTATAGATCATAGGCTTCGAGAGAGAGTGTCTTGTTTTTTATCTCTCTTGCTATTTTGGTTGAACTACTTTTATTGTGTGCTTGTGTGAGATACCTTATGCCCTTGTGAGATACTTATATGATCATGTGGTTGATCATATGCTACATTAATGTTTGGTTGAATGATGCCATCCTATATATTCCATATATGATCATTCACTTGCTTGGTGATGAGTGCATGGTTCTAATTTCTATAATTTTTAGCACTCCACCAAGATGTATGTGACATGGAAGAGTAACCCATGATCCTAATCGATTGTGCATTTGCATTCAAAAGAAAATTTTAAATAATGCACAAATTTAGGGGGGCTCTTGCTTATCACATACTTCTCAAAGCGACGATGTTTTTGATCTATATGTTGTCATCAATTACCAAAAAGGGGGAGATTGAAAGTGCAACTATCCCCGGGTGGTTTTGGTAATTCCTAACAACATATAGCTCACTGAGCTAATGCTACTTGAAGATAAATATTTCAGGAAAAGCTCAATGATTGGCATGGCATGGATTAGAAAGTGGACCCCTCAAAATGCTAAGGACAAAAGAATTGGCTCAAGCTCAAAGCACAAGACTCTACATTTCGTTTTTAGTGATCCAAGATCACATTGAGTCCATAGGAAAAGCCAATACTATTAAGAGGGGACGAGGTATTGCTTAATGAGGTTCTTGCTCAAAGTGCTTAGTGATATGCTCCAAAAACCCTCCACTACTTTCCCACATCCACCTATGTCCCAAACCAAAAGTCAGACTCGGCCCCGCCGAAACTGTCTATCCGGAGCCACCGAGTTCAGTTGACATAGCCACTGCCAGAAACCCTAGTCTTTTCGGTCTTACCGATAGGGATCTCGGTCTCACCGAGATGGGATTGCAAACTCTCGGTTTCCCTTTGTAACGTTTCGGTCAAACTGAGATGAGCGATCGGTCCCACCAATATTGCAATGCAAACTCTCTGTTTCCCTCTCGTAATGTTTCGGTACAACCGAGATGAGCGAATCGGTCCCACCGAGTTTTCCTGACCAACTATCTGTTTGTCTATTACCAAAATTGGTCCCACCGAGTTTGTGTAATCGGGCTCATCGAGATTATTTTATGCCCTAACCCTAACGAAATCGGTCTCACCGAGTTGACATGTCGGTCCCACCGAAAACCCTAACGGTCACATTCTGAACTAAATCGGACTGACCGAGTTGTATGATTCGGTCCCACCGAGTTTGGTGATTTGTGTGTAATGGTTAGATTTTGTGTGGAGGCTATATATACCCCTCCACCCACTTTTCATTCATAAAGAGAGCCATCAGAACATGCCTACACTTCCAACATACATTTTCTGAGAGAGAACCACATACACTTGTGTTGAGGTCAAGATACTTCATTCCAACCACATAAATCTTGATCTCTAGCCTTCCCCAAGTTGCTTTCCACTCAAATCATCTTTCCACCAAATCCTATCCTATGAGAGAGATTTGAGTGTTGGGGAGACTATCATTTGAAGCACAGGAGCAAGGAGTTCATCATCAACACACCATTTGTTACCTCTTGGAGAGTGGTGTCTCCTAGATTGGTTAGGTTTAACTTGGGAGCCTCCGTCAAGATTGTGGAGTTGAACCAAGGAGTTTGTACGGGCAAGAAGATCGCCTACTTCATGAAGATCTACCCTAGTGAGGCAAGTCCTTCGTGGGCGATGGCGATGGTGGGATAGACAAGGTTGCTTCTTCGTGGACCCTTCATGGGTGGAGCCCTCCGTGTACTCGCGCAACCGTTACCCTTCGTGGGTTGAAGTCTCCATCAACGTGGATGTACGATAGCACCACCTATCGGAACCACGCCAAAAATCTCCATGTCTACATTGCGTTTGCTCCCTCCAAACTCCTCCCTTTACCTTCATATGCAATTGTTTTACATTCCGCTGCTATACTCTTAGAATTTCATGTGTAGGTTGTTTGCTTGACTTGTGCTAAGTTGCTAAAATCTGCCAAGAATTAAAATTGGGAAAAGGCTAGATTTTTATTTGGTCAAGTAGTCTAATCACCCCCCTCTAGACATACTTTTGATACTACAATCTTGCTCAATCCCTAGGTAGGTATGGTAGACACTTGAAAATAAGATTTGGTTTCAAGGGTTTTTGGATGCACAAGTAGTATCTCCACTTAGTGCGGAATTTTTGGCTAGCAAAGATAGGGGCAATCACCACATGTTAAAGGATCTATGACAATATGACTTCCATGTGAATATGAACAAACATAAATCATTAAGTTGTCTTCCTTGTCCAATGTCAACAATTTTGGCATATAATATTTTGATGATGGTTCACAATCACAAAAGATTTCTTGGATAGTATATTTATATGTGAATCTTCTTTTCCCTTATTAATTCTTTCATGAGTTGCATCATTGACTAATGCTATGTTTGTCAATCTCTAATAAAATTTTCTACTTATACTTTTCCTTATGTGGTGCCATCACCTACCATAGTATTAGTATATAATATTTTCTTTATTTATTACCTTCCTTTTATTTGTTTCCTTTCTTATTTCTTTTCTTTTATTTACAACATGAACGTAAAGAAAGCAAAAACTCACACTAAACTTTATTATATAACTTGCACATGATTTCAAGGATAGATCACTAAGCAAACTCTCAAAGAAGAAAGGATCGAACTAAACTTTTATTCATCTAAAGCAAAAGGATTGAACTAAAATAAGTAAAAGCAAAAGGATAGTGGGATGATACGATACCGGGGCACCTCCCCCAAGCTTGGCAGAAGCCAAGGGGAGTGCTCATACCTGATACTCAATTCTCCTTTGGTGGTGAAGAAAACGATGGTGATGAAGAAGAAGGTAATGGTGGTGGTGAGAAGGTAGAAGGTTTGCCCTTCGCTTCCTCCAGTTTCTGAGGGAGAATATAATTTTCCATCATCAACTCGCAATTATCTATCTCGAGTTTTATTATCCTCTTGCATAACACCTGCATGCTCTCGTTTTTGAACTGGGGAGGAACCGATTCATCTTCTTCTTCTTCGGAGGTCCAGCTATAATGCCCCTCATCCCCATAGGACTTGGGGTTTGCGATGAGATCAACAACATAGCTCTCACCCTCAGAGTCTTGAGAAGACATATTTTCAAAACTGCACATGAAACAACAAGAAAAGAGAACAGAGGATTTCTCCGCGATACGGTGATCAACAGGTTCGGGGAGTATATATAGATTTTTTTTATCTTGGAGGACAAGCATATGGTAGAAAACGGAGTACGAAAGGTGTCCCAGGTGGGCAAGCCTGGCGCACCCTGGTGTCTTGTGCCCACCAGGGGACGCTTCCTGCAAGTTTATTTATTCCCAAATTCTAAAATATTCCAAAACAGATAAAAAAATATTTTTGCGGATTTTTCGAAGTCCGTTTACTTACCGTATCATGTACCTCCTTATTTTCACGATTCTGGAGTGTTTCGGAAGGACTCTTTTATGTGTTCTTCCGGTGTCATAGTTTGGATAATATTACTTTCAACATTAATAGGCGTACTTGAGATATAATGCTTTATTCGTTGCCCATTGACAACCTTCGGGTTAGTACCTTCGGAATTATATATTTTGATTGCTCCAGACCGGTAAACCTCCTCTATGACGTATGGACCATCCCATTTTGACAGGAGTTTACCTGCAAAGAATCTGAAACGAGAGTTGTGCAAAAGAACATATTCTCCGCCTTTAAACTCACGCTTTTGAATTCCTTTGTCATGCCATCTTTTAACCTTTTCTTTAAATAATTTTGCATTTTCATAAGCTTGGGTTCTCCATTCATCTAGTGAGCTAATATCAAATAACCTTTTTTCACCAGCAAGTTTGAAATCATACTTGAGTTCTTTGATTGCCCAATATGCTTTATGTTCTAACTGAAGAGGCAAATGACAAGCTTTTCCATAAACCACTTTATAAGGATTCATACCCTTGGGATTTTTATATGCTATTCTATAAGCCCAAAGTGCATCATCTAATTTCTTAGACCAATTCTTCCTGGACCTATTGGCAGTCTTTTGCAAAATTAATTTTATTTCTCTATTGCTAAGTTCAACTTGACTACTAGACTAAGGATGATAGGGTGATGAAATTCTATGGTTAACATCATACTTGGCAAGCATTTTATGGAAAGCACCATGAATAAAGTGTGAACCACCATCCGTCATTAAATATCTAGGGACTCCAAACCTTGGAAAAATAACTTCCTTAAGCATTTTAATAGAGGTGTTGTGATCAGCACTACTGGTTGGAGTAGCTTCTACCCATTTAGTAACATAATCAACATCAACCAAAATATGTGTAAACAAATTAGAGGAAGGAAAAGGTCCCATGTAATCAAATCCCCAAACATCAAAAGGTTCAAAAGCAAGTGAATAATTCATAGGCACTTCTTGACGCTTACCGACGTTACCTACTCTTTGACATTCATCACAAGATGAGACAAACTTATGAGCATCCTTGAAGAGAATAGGCCAATAAAATCCAGATTGCAATACCTTGTGAGCAGTTCGATCCCCAGCATGATGGCCTCCATAAGCCTCGGAGTGACATTTCTGTAAGATTTGTCCCTGTTCATGCTCAGGTACACAACGTATAATAATACCATCTACTCCTTCTTTATAAAGATGTGGGTCATCCCAAAAGTAACGTCTTAAATCATAGACGAATTTTTTCTTTTGCTGATATGTAAAGCTAGGTGGCAAATATTTATCAACAATGTAATTAGCATAGTTAGCATACCAAGGAGTACCATTAACAACATTTGTTGTAGCTAACTGCTCATCAGGAAAACTATCATCACTAGGAAGTGGGTTATCAAGCACATTTTCAAGCCTAGACAAGTTATCAGCTACGGGGTTCTCAGCTCCTTTTCTATCAATGATACGCAAATCAAATTCTTGTAGCAAGAGAACCCAACGAATAAGTCTAGGTTTAGCATCTTTCTTTTCCATAAGATATATAATAGCAGCATGGTCTGTGTGAACAGTTACTTTGGAATCAAAAATATAAGGTCTAAATTTATCACAAGCAAAACAAAACTACTAAGAATTCTTTTTCAGTAGTAGCATAATTACTTTGAGCACTGTCTAGAGTTTTGCTAGCATAATGAATAATATTAAGTTTCTTGTCAACTCTTTGTCCTAGAACATCACCAACAGCATAATCACTAGCATCACAGATAATTTCAAAAGGCAAGTTCCAATCAGGTGGTTGAACAATAGGTGCAGAGATTAAGGCTTCCTTAAGTGTTTCAAAAGCTTCTAAACAATCATCATCAAAAACAAAAGGGATATCCTTCTGCAAGAGATTAGTAAGAGGCCTAGAAATTTTAGAGAAGTCTTTGATAAATCTTCTATAGAAACCAGCATGACCTAAGAAACTATGAATACCTTTTATATCTTTAGGACATGGCATTTTCTCAATTGCATCAACCTTAGCTTGATACACTTCAATACCTCTTTCAGAAATTTTATGACCCAAGACAATGCCTTCATTAACCATAAAGTGGCACTTCTCCCAATTCAAGATGAGATTTGTTTGTTCACATCTCTGCAAAACTCGATCAAGGTTGCTTAAACAATCATCAAATGACTTCCCATAAACAGAAAATTCATTCATGGAAACCTCAACAATCTTTTCACAAAAGTTAGAGAATATAGCAGTCATACATCTTTGAAAGGTAGCAGGTGCATTACATAAACCAAAAGGCATACGTCAATAAGCATAGGTTCCAAAGGGACATGTAAAAGTGGTCTTTTCTTGATCAGGTTGAGAAACATGTATTTGTGAAAAGACAGAATATCCATCAAGGAAGCGAAAGTGTGTGTGCTTAAATAATCTTTCAAGCATTTGATCTATAAAAGGCAAAGGGTAATGATCTTTTCTAGTTGCTTTGTTTAATTTTCTAAAATCAATTACCATTCTATAGCCTGTGACAATTCTTTGTGGAATAAGTTCATTCTTATCATTAGGAACAACAGTTATACCTCCTTTCTTAGGAACACAATGAACATGGCTTACCCATCTACTATCAGCTATGGGATAGATCATACCTGCTTCCAGAAGTTTTGATATTTCCATTCTTACCACTTCTTTCATCTTCGGATTCAAACCGATGTTGGTGATCAACGGCGGGTTTAGCATCAAGTTCCATATTAATTTTGTGCTGACATAGAGTGGGACTAATGCCCTTTAAATCATAAAGATTATATCCAATAGTGGCTTGGTGCTTCCTTGGAACTTTCAATAATCTTTCTTCTTCATGTTCTGAAAGGTTAGCACTAATAATAACAACATATATCTTCTTTTCATCAAGATAAGCATATTTCAAAGTGTCCGGCAATTGTTTTAATTCAAACACAGGATCACCTTTAGGTGGAGGAGGACCTGCTAGAGTTTTAATAGGCAAATTGTGTTCATGTAGAGGACGTTGTTCAAAGAAAATTTTATCTATTTCATTTCTTTCATGCATATGAAAATCATTCTCATGGTCTAGCAAGTATTGTTCTAAAGGATCAGTAGGTGGTACAGCAATAGAAGCAAGACCAATTAATTCATCCTTACTAGGCAATTCTTTTTCATGAAGCTTTCTACTAAACTTGGAAAAATTAAACTCATGAGACTCATTACCAAAACTAACACAGATAGTTTGTTTCTCACAATCTATCTTAGCATTAATGGTGTTCAAGAAAGGTCTACCGAAAAAATGGGACAAATGTCATCTTGTGGGGAACCAAGAACAAGAAAATCAGTAGGGTATTTTATTTTCCCACACAAGACTTCAACATCTCTAACAATCCCAATTGGTGATATAGTGTCTCTATTAGCAAGTTTAACAGTAACATCTATTTCTTCTATCTCTGCGGGTGCTATGTCATTCATAATTTATTGATATAAGGTATAAGGAATAGCACTCACACTAGCACCTATGTCACATAAACCATGATAACAGTGATCTCCTCTTTTAACTAAGATGACAGGCATGCCAACAACGGGTCTATATTTATCTTTCTTATCAGTTTTGGCAATTCTAGCAGCTTCTTCACAGAAGTAAATAACATGCCCATCCATATCTTCTTCCAAGAGATCTTTATCCATAGCAATACTAGGTTCAACTTTAATTTGTTCATCGGGTTTAGGTGTTCTAATGTAGCTTTTGTTAACCATAGTTGAAACTTTAGCATGTTCCTTTATCCTAATAGGGAAAGGTGGTTTCTCAATATAAGCAGAAGGAACAACTGGATCAACATTATAAAGTATAGTTTCTTCTTTAACTGGTACCGGTTCTTTAATTTCTTCTTTAATAGGTGGGTGATATTTAAACCACTTCTCTTTAGGGAGTTCAACATGAGTAGCAAATGATTCACAAAAGGAGGCTACTATCTCAGAGTTAAGTCCATATTTAGTGCTAAACTTTTGAAAAGCATCGGTATCCATAGAAGATTTAACACAATCATACTCAAGTTCAATACCTGACTCTTTACCTTTGTCGAGTTCCCAATCTTCATAGTTGCGTTTAATTCTTTCCAAAAGATCCCACCGGAATTCGGTAGTCTTCTTCATAAAGGAACCAACACAAGAAGTATCAAGCATGGTTTGATCATTACGAGAAAGCTGAGCATAAAAATTCTGGATAATAATTTCTCTTGATACCTCATGATTGGGGCATGAATATAACATTAACTTAAGCCTCCCCCAAGCTAGAGCGATACTTTCTCCTTCACGAGGCCAAAAGTTATATATATAATTCCGATCACGATGAACTAGATGCATAGGATAATTTTTTTTGGTGGAACTCCAGTTTCAAACGATTCCAATTCCATGATCCAATATCATCGCATAGCGTATACCATGCCAATGCTTTTCCCTTCAAATATAAATAGAAAACCTTCTTCATAATTTTATCTTCGGGTAAACCTGCAAGCTTAAACAATCCTCAAATTTGTTCTACTTATATCAAGTGCATATCAGGATGTTCGGTTCCATCTCCTGCATAAGGATTAGCTAGCAGCTGTTCTATCATACCCAAAGGAATTTCATATTCAATATTTTCAGTGGGTGCAGTAGGTTGAGGGGTAGCTAATTGTGGTTCTGAACGAGGTGAAGATACCCTGAACAAACCCCTCAAATGATTGTTTTCCATAGTAACAAGTGACAATAAATTTCAGCACACTATATCAATGTTTCCTTACCAAGTTCCACTTACCAGGGGCGCTTCACTCCCCGGCAACAGTGCCAAAAAATAGCCTTGATGACCCACAAGTATAGGGGATCAATTGTAGCTCTTTTCGATAAGTAAGAGTGTCGAACCCAACGAGGAGCATAAGGAAATGACAAGTAGTTTTCGGTAAGGTAATGTCTGCAAGTGCTGAAATTATAAGTAACAAAGTAGTTTGATAGCAAGATAATTTGTAACGATCAAGTAACGATAGTAGTAACAGAAGTGCAGCATGGTAGCCCAATCCTTTTGAGGCAAAGGACAGGCAAAAATGGTCTCTTATGATAAGCAAAGCATTCTTGAGGGTACACGGGAATTTAATCTAGTCACTTTCATCATGTTGGTCTAATTCGTGTTCGCTACTTTGATAATTTGATATGTGGGTGGACCGGTGCTTAGGTGATGTTCTTACTTGAACAGACCTCCTACTTATGATTAACCCTCCCGGAAGCATCCGCAACTACGAGAAAAGTATTAAGAATAAATTCTAACAATAGCATCAAACTTTTGGATCCAATCGGTCCCTTACGGAATAGCGCATAAACTGGGGTTTAAGCTTCCGTCACTCTTGCAACCCATCATCTAATTGCTACTCCACAATGCATTCCCTTAGGCCCAAATATGGTGAAGTGTCATGTAGTCGACGTTCACATGACACCACTAAGGGAATCACAACATACATACTATCAAAATATCGAACACATATCAAATTCACATGATTACTTGCAACATGATTTCTCCTGTGACCTCAAGAACAAAGGTAACTACTCACAACTGATAAAAATGCTCATGATCAGAGGGGTATTAAATAGCATATTGGATCTGAACATATAATCTTCCACCAAATAAACCATATAGTAATCAACTACAAGATGTAATCAACACTACTAGTCACCCACAAGTACCAATCTATAGTTCCGGTAACCAAACTGAACACAAGAGATGAACTAGGGTTTGAGAGGAGATGGTGCTTTTGAAGATGTTGATGGAGATTGCCCTCCCCAAGATGGGAGAGTTGTTGGTGATGATGATGACGATGATTTCCCCCTCAGGGAGGGAAGTTCCCCCGGCAAAATTGCTCCGCCGGAGGGCAAAGTGCTCCTGCTAAATGGACGTATCTGTTAGTTCATAATCTTTGCTGAAAACTTGAATGCTGGCTTTACATATTTGCAAAAACAAGATCAAACAGAGTTTGTAAAAGTTTTCTTTATCACTTTTAGTTTGTCAACTGAATTGCTTGAGGACAAGCAATGGGTTAAGCTTGGGGGAGTTGATACATCTCCATCATATCTACTTTTCCAAACTCTTTTGCCCTTGTTTTGGACTCTAATTTGCATGATTTGAATGGAACTAACCCGGACTGACGCTGTTTTAAGAAGAATTGCCATGGTGTTATTTTTGTGCAGAAATAAAAGTTCTCGGAATGACCTAAAACTTCACAGAGATTATTTTTGGAATAAATAAAAATATTGGCGAAAGAATCAACCAGAGGGGACCCACACCCTGTACACAAGGGTGGAGGGTGCGCCTACCCCCTGGGGCGCACCCTCTTGTATTGAGGGTCCCACGAGGCTCCATCGACCTCAACTCCAACTCCATATATGAAGGAAATATTCCCTAGAGGCAATAATAAAGTTGTTATTTTATATTTCCTTATTCATGATAAATGTTTATTATTCATGCTAGAATTGTATTGATCGGAAACCTTGATACATGTGTGAATAAATAGACAAAACACGGTGTCCCTAGTAAGCCTCTACTTGACTAGCTCGTTGATCAAAGATGGTTAAGGTTTCCTAACGATAGACATGAGTTGTCATTTGATAATGGGATCACATCATTAGGAGAATTATGTGATGGACATGACCCATCTGTTAGCTTACCATATTGATCGTTCAGTTTTATTGCTATTGCTTTCTTCATGTCAAATACATATTCCTTCGACTATGAGATTATGCAACTTGCGGATACTGAAGGAATACATTGTGTGCTATCAAACGTCATAACATAGCTGGGTGATTATAAAGATGATCTACAGGTATCTTCGAAGGTGTTTGTTGGGTTGGCATAGATCGAGATTAGGATTTGTCACTCTGAGTATCAGAGAGGTATCTCTGGGCCCTCTCGGTAATACACATCATAAGAAGCCTTGCAAGCAATGTGAATGAGTTAGTTGCGGAATGATGTATTATAGAACGAGTAAAGAGGCTTGCCGGTAACGCGATTGAACTAGGTATGAAGATATCGACGATCGAATCTCGGGAAAGTAACATACCGATGACAAAGGGAATAACGTATGTTGTCATAACGGTTCGACCGATAAAGATCTTCATAGAATATGTAGGAGCCAATATGAGCATCCAGGTTCTGCTATTGGTTATTGATCGGAGAGGTCTCGGTCATGTCTACATAGTTCTTGAACCCGTAGGGTCCACACGCTTAACATTCGTTGACGATATAGTATTATATGAGTTTTGTGATTTTGTGACCGAATGTTGTTCGGAGTCCCGGATGAGATCACAGACATGAAGAGGAGTCTCGAAATGGTCGAGAGGTAAATATTGATATAAATGACGTTGGTATTCGGACATCGGAAGTGTTCTGGAGGGTACCAGGTACTTATCGGGTCACCGGAAAGGAGTTTCGGGCAACCCCGGCCAAGATATGGGCCTTATGGGCCAAGTGAGGGAACACACCAGCCCTGGTGCGCCCCAATAGAGGCTAGCCCTATGAGTAGGAGAAGGAAATAGGGGAGGGCAAGGAAAGTGTGGATTAGGATTCCTACTTCCTTCCCTCTCCCCCCTCTTCCTTCTGGCTGGGGGGCGCGCGGCTTGGGAGGAACTCCAAGTAGGATTCCTCCTACTTGGGAGCCTCCTATGGCTTCTCCTCCCTCCCACCCACCTATATATATGAGGAGGGGGGCGCCTAGCACACACCAGACAATTGCCTAGCCATGTGCGGCGCACCCTCCACCATTTACCACCTCGGTCATATTTTCGTAGTGCTTAGGCGAAGCTCTGCAGAGATCACTTTACCATCACCGTCACCACGCCATCGTGCTAACGTGACTCATCTACTACCTCGACACCTTGCTGGATCAAGCAGGCAAGGGACGTCACCGAGCTGAACGTGTGCAGAACTCGGAGGTGGCGTACATTCAGTGCTTGATCGGTCGGAGCTAGAAGAAGTTCGACTACATCAACCACGTTGTCAAATGCTTCCGCTTTCGGTCTATGAGGGTATGTAGACACACTCTCTCCCTCGTTGCCATGCATGTCCTAGATAGATCTTGCGTGAGCGTAGGCTTTTTTTTGAAATTGCATGCTACGTTTCCCAACAGTGGCATCCGAGCCAGGTCTATGCGTAGATGATATGCACGAGTAGAACACAAAGTGTTGTGGGCAGTGATCGTCATACTACTTACCACCAATGTCTTATTTTGATTCGGCGGTATTGTTGGATGAAGCGGCCCGGACCAACCTTACATGACCACATTCATGAGACCGGTTCCATCGATAGACATGCAACTAGTTTTGCATAAAGGTGGCTGGCGGGTGTCTATTTCTCCAACTTTAGTTGAATCGAATTTGACTGCGGCCGGTCCTTGTTGGAGGTTAAAACATCAAACTTGATAAATCACCTTTTTGGTTTTGATGCATCGGTAAGAACGGTTCTTGCTAGAAGCCCGTAGCAGCCACGTAAAACTTGCAACAACAAAGTAGAGGACGTCTAACTTGTTTTTAGGGCATATTGTGATGTGATATAGTCAAGACATGATGTGATATACGTTATTGTGTGAGATGATCATGTTTTGTAAAATTTACTGGCAACCGGCAGGAGCCTTATGGTCGTCTCTTTATTGTATGAAATGCAAACGCCATGTAATTGCTTTACTTTATCACTATGCGTTAGCGATAGTTGTAGAAGCAATAGTTGGCGAGACGACCACGATGCTACGATGGAGATCAAGGTGTAAAGCCAGTGACGATGGAGATCATGACGGTGCTTTGAAGATGGAGATCAAAATCACAAGACGATGATGGCCATATCATGTCACATTTTTGATTGCATGTAATGTTTACCTTATATGCAATCTTATTTTACTTAGTACAATGGTAGCATTATAAAATGATCCCTCACTAAATTTCAAGGTATAAGTGTTCTCCCTGAGTATGCACCATTGCGACAGTTCGTCATGCTGAGACACCACATGATGTTCGGGTGTGATAGGATCTACATTCACATAGAACGGGTGCAAGACAATTTTGCACATGCGGAATACTCGGGTTAAACTTGACGAGCCTAGCATGTACACACATGGCCTCGGAACACTGGAAACCGAAAGGTCGAACGTGAATCATATAGTAGATATGATCAACATAGAGATGTTAACCATTGATGACTACTCCATCTCATGTGATGATCGGACATGGTTTAGTTGATTTGGATCACGTAATCATTTAGATGACTCGAGGGATGTCTGTCTAAGTGGGAGTTCTTAAGTAATATGATTAACTGAACTTAATTTATCATGAACTTAGTCCTGATAGTATTTGCATATCTATGTTGTAGATCAATAGCTCGTGATAGCTCCTATATATTTTTGATATGTTCCTAGAGAAAAGTTGAAAGATGATAGTAGCAATGATGCGGACTAGGTTGTGATCTGAGAATTATCCTCATTGCTACACAGAAGAATTGTGTCCTTGATGCACCGCTAGGTGACAAACCTATTGCAGGAGCAGATGCAGACGTTATGAACGTTTGACAATCTCGGTATGATGACTACTTGATAGTTTAGTGCGCCATGCTTTGCGGCTTAGAACCGGGACTTCAAAACTGTTTTGAACACCACAGAGCATATGCGATGTTCCAAGAGTTGAAATTAGTATTTCAGACTCATGCCCATGTCGAGAGGTATGAGACCTATGACAAGTACTCTGCCTACAAGATGGAGGAGAATGGCTCAGCTAGTGAGCATATGCTCAGAATGTCTGGGTACTACAATCGCTTGAATCAAGTGGGAGTTAATCTTCTAGATAAGATAGTGATTGATAGAATTCTCTAGTCACTATCACCAAGCTGCTAGAACTTCGTGATGAACTATAATATGCAAGGGATGACGAAAAAGATCCCAGAGCTCTTCGTGATGCTGAAATCGGCGAAGGTAGAAATCAAGAAAGAGCATCAAGTGTTGATGATTGACAAGACCACTAGTTTCAGGAAGAATTGCAAGGAAGTTGCCACTCCCGGGAAGAAGCCCAAAGCTAGACCCAAGCCTGAAACTGAGTGATTTTCCTGCAAAGGAAATGGTCACTGGAAACGAAAGTACCCCAGATACTTGGCGGATAAGAAGGATGGCAAAGTGAACAAAGGTATATTTGATATACGTATTATTGATGTGTACTTTACTAGTGTTTATAGCAAACACTCGGTATTTGATACTGGTTCAGTTGCTAAGAGTAGTAACTCGAAACAGGAGTTGCAAAAAAAACAGAGACTAGTTAAGGACGAGGTGACGATGTGTGTTGGAAGTAATTCCAAGGTTGATACGATCACCATCGTTCATTCCCTCTACCTTCAGGATTAGTGTTAAACCTAAATAAATCTTATTAGGTGTTTGCGTTGAGCATGAATATGATTAGATCATGTTTATTGCAATACAGTTATTCAATTTAAGTCAGAGAATAATTGTTGTTCTGTTTATATGAATAAAATCTTCTATGGTCTTACACCCAATGTGAATGGTTTATTGAATCTCGATCATAGTGATACACATATTCATAATATTGATGCCAAAAGATGCAAACACTAGTGCAGGATGCTGCTAACACGACACTACGATCAGAGACCCTTTCACGAAACTGTGTGTGATGTATTAATCACAAACGGGGATGTAAAAAAATGTCAAAAATGGTGCAAAACGTTTGCAATGGAGGATGCATCAAACACGGTTCAGGTTTTAGTTGCGTGTGCGATCCAGGGCATACGGTTCAGTCCAATGAACTGTTTGCGATGAGGTGGAACAACAGAAATATGCAGCCTGATAAAGGCATGTTTGATATAGAGCATACGGTTCACTCGGATGAACTGTTTGTGATTAGGCAACACAAAAAAAACGGGTAGCCAGATGAAGGTGTGTGCGATATACAACAAACAGTTCATTCGGATGAACTATTTGTGATTAGGCAACACAAAAGAAACGGCCAGCTAGATCAAGGTGCGTGTGATTGAGGGCATACGCTTCAGAAGGATTAATTGTTTGCGATTAGGCAACATAACAGAAACGGGTAAGCCAGATCAAAGTGTCTGCGATTGATGGCATACACTTCACATGGATGAACTGTTTGCGATTAGCCACAACAAACTGAAATAGTTAGATAGATCAACGTGTGTGCGCTAGACATGCACACCCATTCTAATTAAAAGAAGCGTGCATGATGGTAATAACGAGCGCGCACGGTTGTTGGAACAAGACGTGTGCTGACATTGCCTATTGTGGTGCACCCTATGGTGCAAACACCACGTACGCGGCCGAGAAGGCATATGTGCCCATGCTACGCCTTCCGGGAATAGTGCCACACTTATAACCGTCAGTAAATTTTGAGCATGCGTCCCGTCACATTCCAAATTGCAGACCTGTTCACATCGATCAAAACCTAAACGGTTTCCCACTTAGGAGCGTATTACTACGCGGTTATAAATACTACTACTCCAAGATGACTGCACATTCCTCCTCCACTCCTCATCCACAAAAAGTCAAAAACAAACAAGTCATTCATCATTGTTCCCTTGCGTCCGCCATGGCCAGCGTGAGTTCTGGGTTAAGAGATTGCCACCAGGGAGAGGCGAGCCTGGAAGCGGGAGCACGAGAGATGTCCTGCCTTGTCGTGAAAGCAGCCAACATGTCCCGCCGCACGACCATAGCAGCAGAGAGGTCCCGCTGTGCCGCGGAAGCAGAAGAGATGTCCCGCCGCGCCGTGAGTGCAGCACAGATGTCCTCCCGCGCCGCGGCGGCCTGGGAATATGCCTCTTGGGCAGGCGAGGACTCTTACAGGCGCATGCGTTCCCTCGTCGTTAGGTAGATGGATTAGATATTTAGGTGGGCGAGGTCACAAGACAACTTGAAAGCCTCGTTTGAACAGTCTACCGACATCATCCGGCAACTAAATGAGAGCAATGTGAAGCTCCGGGCCGAGCGCGACCTACTAAGGGCGAAGATCATCGGAAGTGCGGAGCAGCAGGAGCATACCATTGCCTTGTTGAATAGGACCGGTGTCATCGTCGAGGAACTTATGGACGAGAATGCCATGTTGCGTATCGAGCACAGAAGGCTGGTGGAGGAATCTATGGATGCCCTCAACCAGCATCTTGAGGATAGGAAAGAGCTCGTCGCCGCCCGCCGCGGAGACTAGTTCCTACTGTGGCTTCCTTCTTCTTTTGCCCTTGTGTATATCGGGCGTTGCCGCATGTGGCTTTTTTCAATTATGTTTATAAATATGTAAGAAAATTATTATCCAATGTCATCGTCCTTATATTCATCATGCTTGCTATAAGTCGCAGTCGATGCTATATAGGTCCGTCAGATCTTACATCAAGATCCATGCAAAACTTTCTTTTAAGATTTTCATTTTTCTCTCTTAAATATTAGTCCAGTGAGACATATAGCCACACCGTAGAATAGGTGCTCGGGCACCATTAATGGAGACGTTGGGAGGGAGGTGCGTGGCAGGTAGCGGTCAAAAGGGCTCTCCTCCCGAAGAGCACACGCAGGGGTCTGATCCCACGCCTCCCGTACTCAAATAGCTACCCCACACGGCACCTCCTAGCCAATAAAAAAAGGGGACGCGTGGCCGCACTTAATTGGTAAGTCGAACGCCCACGGTTTCAATAATACTTGTGTTTCCGATTTGTAACGTGACAACACTTGTTCCAAAATGACTTTGTTGATTGTTAATGTGTGCGCCTCCGCAAATTCGACAGAAAAATTACCACAGCATGTTGGTGCCATGTCATGAGATCATGCCAAGTTTCATGATTTTCAGGCGTGTTTTGAAATTACAAGAATTAAAAAACCAAGTTTCTCAATCTTTCCGGCCGACCCACGACGCCCAGATGTTTGAATTTCACTCCCATCTCTTGCATGGGACCTAGAAATTCACCCAAGGACACACATGTGATTTTTCAAATAACTTTGGTGCACTGGAGCATGTGCTTGTAGTTCAAGTTTGAATTATGCACATTAAATGCCCAGAAACTCAATTAGTGTATAAAAAAGGCCAAACAAACCTGGAATAATTCCAAAATTTAGCACGGTACTTCTATTTGGTCTAATCTGGCTGTGTAAAAAAATTAAGGCGGGAGAAGGCAGTGTATGTATGTCGTTTCGCACACGGAGGTGACACGTTCCCTCTCGGTTTGCAAGAAGCTTACACCAAAGCTTGTCCCAATTCGGCCAAAAAATTTACCGCAGCATGTTGGTGCCATGTCATGAGACCATGCCAAGTTTCATGATTTTCAGGCGTGTTTTGGAATTACAGGAATTAAAAAACCAAGTTTCTCAATCTTTCTGGCCGAGCCACGACGCCCAGATGTTTGAATTTCACTTCAATCTCTTGAATGGGACCTAGAAATTCAACCAAGGACACACATGTGATTTTTCAAAAAAATTTGGTGCAATGGAGCCAGTGCGTGTAGTTCAAATTTGAATTATGCACATTAAATACCCAAAAACTCAATTAATGTATAAAAAAGGAGAAACGAGCCCGGAATAATTCCAAAATTTAGCACGGTGCTTCTATTTGGTCTAATCTGGCTATGTCAAAAAATTAAGGCGGGAGAAGGCAGTGTACGTATGTCGTTTCGCACACGGAGATGACACATTCCCTCTCGGAACCACGAGCCTTCTTGAGGGAAGCTCTGGTATACAAGAAGCTTACACCAAAGCTTGTCCCAATTCGGCCAAAAAATTCGCCGCAGCATGTTGGTGCCATGTCATGAGACCATGCCAAGTTTCATGATTTTCAGGCATGTTTTGGAATTACAGGAATTAAAAAACCAAGTTTCTCAATCTTTCCGACGGAGCCACGACACCCAGATGTTTGAATGTCACTCCCATCTCTTGCATGCGACCTAGAAATTCACCCAAGGACACACATGTGATTTTTCAATTAACTTTGGTGCACTGGAGCCTACGCTTGTAGTTCAAATTTGAATTATGTACATTAAATGCCCAGAAACTCAATTAATGTATAAAAAGGCCAAACGAACCCGGAATAATTCCCAAATTTAGCATGGTACTTCTATTTGGTCTAATCTGGCTGTGTAAAAAATTAAGGCGGGAGAAGGCAGTGTACATATGTTGTTTCACACACGGAGGTGACACGCTCCCTCTCGGAACCACGAGCCTTCTTGAGGGAAGCTCCGGTTTGCAAGAAGCTTACATCAAATCTTGTTCCAATTCGGCCAAAAACATTATCGCAGCATGTTGGTGCCATGTCATGAGACCATGCCAAGTTTCATGATTTTCAGGCGTGTTTTGGAATTACAGGAATTAAAAAAACCAAGTTTCTCAATCATTCCGACCGAGTCACGACGCCCAGATGTTTGAATTTGTTTCCCATCTCTTGCATGGGACCTAGAAATTTACCCAATGCCACACATCTGATTTTTCAAGCAACTTTGGTGCACAGGAGCACGTGCTTGTAGTTCAAATTTGAATTATATACATTAAATGCGCAGAAACTCAATTTATGTATAAAAAAGGCCAAACGAACACAGAATAATTCCAAAATTTTGGCACGATACTTCTATTTGGTCTAATCTTCCCATGTAAAAAAATTAAGGTGGTAGAAGGCAGTGTACGTATGTCATTTCGCACACGGAGGTGACACGTTCCCTCTCGGAACCAGGAGCCTTCTTGAGGGAAGCTCCAGTTTGCAATAAGTCTACACCAAAGCTTGTCCCAATTCGGCCAAAGAAATTACCACAGCATGTTGGTGCCATGTCATGACACCATGCCAACTTTCATGATTTTCAGGCGTGTTTTGGATTTACAGGAACTAAACACCAAGTTTCTCAATCTTTCGGGCCGAGCCACGACGGCCAGATAATTGAATTTCACTCTCATCTCTTGCATGGGACCTAGAAATTCACCCAAGGACACACATGTGATTTTTCAAATAACTTTGGTGCACTGGAGTCTGCGCCTGTAGTTCAAATTTGAATTATGCACATTAAATGCCTGGAAACTCAATTAATGTATAAAAAGGCCAAGCGAACACGGAATAATTCCAAAATTTAGCACGATACTTCTATTTGGTCTAATCTGCCAGTGCACAAAAATTAAGGCGGAAGAAGGCAGTGTACGTATGTCATTTTGCACACGGAGGTGACACGTTCCTGTTGACACCTGATTTTGGCAAGATATAGAGTGAAAGAGTTTTTTAGCATGAGAAGTTTCGCGTCGTCGAATGGAATAACTTTGATGTTTAAGTCATTGACATCCGACTTTATCTTACGGACCGAAACTATACTCCGAGTGGCATAATTCAATGTTCCGAGTGGTTTTTGGCCAATCACGTCTTCAAGATGACCTCGGATGAAGGAGCACTCTTAAGGAATTGTCTTTGTCTCGTTGAGGCAATCGATTTTGATATATAAATCATCTCAATCCGAGTTCATATGCAAAAGTTAAAGGCAATACACTGCAGACCGAACCTCAACGGAAATATGGCGCGAGGTGCCAGACAGTTGTCTGATAGGTTGCGCGAGTAATTAGACCATCAAGACGGCCTTGAATCGAAAAACCTTCAACACGGAAAAGTTTCGTCTCGTCGAGACGATCGATTTTCATACATAATTCGTCTCAATCCAAGGTCGTATGAGGCCTGGAGAGACAAATCAAGATCGGGCTATGTTTTCAGTCGGAAATCCGAGTGAAAAGTTTACCTTCCGAGTGAAAGTTTACGGTCGAGTGAAAATTTACCGGTCGAGTGAAAGTTTGCTGACTGGATGAACTTATTATTATCCAAGTGGAAATATAGCCATCCGAGTGGAAATATGATCATCCGAGTGAAATTGTCGTCCAGGTGAAAATATTCCGAGTGAAAAAATTACCATCGGGACGAAAACTTGTCGATTGAATAAGATAGTGCCTTCCGAGTGGAAATATAGTCATCCGAGTGAAAAATTGTCTTCCGAGTGAAAAAGTACAATCGAACGATCCGAGTGAAAGTATCTAATATCCGAGTGGATGAGCTCAAGTCCGAGTGAAATTGAACATGTGCTCGAAAGTTTATCAAATGACCTTGGATGAAGTGTTCAATACAGAAGTTGTGCGTATCATCAAGATGGTAAACTTTGATTTTGGAGTCATCATCATCAGAGATAATATATAGCCTACAAATTCACTACGAGACTCGGATAATCCAGTCTACCGCAAGACCGAGTCCGACTGGAAGATAAAGATGACCTCGAAAAGTATTCAAGATGGCCTTATTTGAAAAAGTGATCAACATGAGAGTTGTTCGTATAGTCGAGGCGCACAAGTTTGATATTTGGGCCGTCTCGATCGGACATCATATGCAAGCCCGGCGGCCCGCGCAAGAAGGAAGACAGAGTTTGGGCCAGATTCATACTGAATCCGAGTTGGAATAGAAGTAGGACTCTAGGACGTGAATTGATGTAATTTTTCTTGTAAGGAAAGCCTAGATGAATCCTTTACATGTACGGGAAGTCTAGCCGCCTCTTATATATGTTGGGGGTGACGGCCAATTGAAGAACACACAATCGAACAAATCAATATACTACTTTTTCATCTACGTTTTATCTCTCCACCGTTTTTCTATCTCGTTCTTCGCTGTTCTTCGTGTTTGAGAGCTGCGAATCCCAAGGCTCTAGGGGCGAGCGAATCGACCTAGGGCAGCCCATAGCTGCCGCACTCCCTGACGGGGTCCCTCCCGGGGGTGTGGGGTTTTCGGGTCTGCAAAAGCGCCCGTCGACTGTCTTGCGTATCGCGCTGTCGGTCGGGTCTCCTTCGACGTGAGCTGCGGTGCATCACCCCCGGCGTCGTGTGTCAACAGTTCCCTCTCGGAACCAGGAGCCTTCTTGAGGGAAGCTTCGGTTTGCAAGAAGCTTACACCAAAGCTTGTCCCAATTCGGCCAAAAAATTTACTGCAGCATGTTGGTGCCATGTCATGACACCATGCCAAGTTTCATGATTTTCAGCCGTGTTTTGGATTTACAGGAATTAAAAAACCAAGTTTCTCAATCATTCCGGCCGAGCCATGACACCCAGATGTTTGAATTTTATTCCCATTTCTTGCATGGGACCTATAAATTTACCCAAAGACACACATGTGATTTTCAACAAACTTTGGTGCATTGGAGCATGTGCTTGTAGTTTAAATTTGAATTATGCACATTAAATGCCTAGAAACTCAATTAATGCATAAAAATGCCAAACAAACCCGGAATAATTCCAAATTTAAACACGACACTCATGTAATAGTTGCATGTTCACTGTACGTAAATGTTCTAGCAATTCAAACAGCATCCTTTCCCTCTGTAACACCATTTTGTCTTTCAAAACATAATGAAAAAATCAAGTATACGACAAACAGTTTACTAGAAAGAATCGTGTGGGATGTGATATAAAATATCTTGGCGCACTGTCTTGTCTGGCTTACGCAGGAAGTTTCGTCGTCTATAGTCCATCGCCCCCGCTTGAACCACACTTGCACGCCTGTTTCTCGCGGCACCGAGCCAAATTTTTTTGCCACATCGGAAATATCTATCTCCCCACCCCCTCCCTCCTACCAAAAGCCACATTTCCACTGTTCCTCCTTGCTTTCCAAGTTCAAACCTTCACTTCTGCTTACTGGCAGCTCAGCCTCCTCGCTGGCGACCCTTCTTCTTGCAGCGCGGCCTCCTCGCCAGCTACCCTTCTTCTTGCAGCGCGGCTCCTCACCGGCGACCCTTCTTCTTGCAGCGCCGCCTCCTCGCCGGCGACCCTTCTTCTTGCTGCGCGGCCTCCTCGCCGCCGACCCTTCTTCTTGCTGCGCGGCCTCTTCGATATGATCAGGTAATCCACACCCCACCCACACCATCCTCCTTCTTTCCCGTCCCACATGTCCCGTCCCACTGCAGTATAACGTGGAGTTGAGTAGCATGCGGCCGCACGCGCGAACGAGGTCGCTATGGCTGCCATGCGTGTCGACCGCATGATCTTGGAGGAGCACATCGTCTTCGAGGCCACCATCGACACGCCGCGCGGTTGTCTACTTTAAAATACAGTTCATGATGTTTTCTCGAGGCCACCGCCAGTGCCATCTAGTGATTTATCCTCTGTAATGTTAATATGCAATCTGATGTTCAGTTAACAGTTTGGTCCTTTGAAATGTAATGTTCAGTTAACACTTTGGTCCAACAATTGCTACATTTCGTAGTACTGTTCTCAAGCATTCTTTGTTTTGTTAACTGTCTTATCTTCTAGTACATGTTTCTATTCCGCAATGTCGTGCTCAGTTAACTATTTTGGTTCATTTGGTCTGTTGTCCATTTAACTGTTTGGTTCAATTCTGCAATTTGATTTTCATTTGCTATGGGTACAATTTTGTATTGTTATGCATGTGACACCAATCGAATTTGGCTGTACTCAATACATATTCTACTGATAGTATGGCAACTCTCAGTTAACCTGATCAAGATCTTCCTTATGTGTGTTGCAGGGAAACAATGGGAGACACTGCGGTTTACCATCGAGGTTTGTTCAAGCATGGTCCTTTGGCTAATAGCACATCATTGTGCAGTTCCAGGAATCATTCTAATATTTAGGTTTCTTACAATTTGGTCTTGCACATGTAGGTCCTGCTGTCAGAGGCTTAGACCCACTGTTCGACCCATTTTGCATATGGGGAAATGAGATGTCCATGAATATCAGTCAAGTCAAGAAACTCAGAAAGATTGTTAGGATGAAGAAACTTGCGACGAATAACAGAAAGATCTTTGTTTGCACAATGAAGAAGACATCAGTCAACTATAGGATGGTACCAACTCTTTTACCTTGTTTTTACCCCTTGCGCCATTTCAAAATTTACAACAACGATTTATGCATAGCTTTGTTTTCAGTACTTTTCAAAGCAGTTCACCGATGATTACCTCTCAAACCACCTGCATGGTCAAGAGGCGAGGAAGGTATTCATTCAACACCCACGGTACAATACTGAAGTCTTGCTGAAGAGGACGAAGGTTGGGCGGGCAAATACAAGAGCCACTGGCCTAAAGTTGCAAGTACATTCAACATCATTGAAGGCTCAATATTTGCCTTCCGCTTCTGCAGTTTCCCAAATGAGATTCATCTGTCTATTTACCGTGTATGATGCTACTTTCCGAAGGTTTTTGATGCTGCATGTGAAACTTGGTGCTGTTATGTAATGGTGTAACTGAGTGCCGAAGCTATCTGCTGTAATTCGATTATGAAATCCTGGTTGCTTTTATATGGATATGAAATATATGGCGTGTTTTATTAGAAATATCAGTTTGATTAGTACATGGATTATCAATAATAGGCTAATTACCCTGCTTATTGGGGTTTTCTATGGCAAACGGTTACTCAGACATCACCGTGGGCAATGAACTCAAACAACCCGCACGTTTTCTAGAACGTAGGCGTGTTCGATCAACTAACAATCACACGCGGCTTCCGGCAGTGAGCTGTTTGCGTTAGGCCACCTTGCACAAACGTTTCCACACAAAGAACTGTGTGGGATGTACATACCTACGGAAATGATTTTCTGGGATTCACCGTGTGGGATGTACATACCTACGGAAATGATTTCTAGGATTCACCGTGTGGGATGTACATACCTACGAAAATGATTTCTGGGATTCACCGTGTGGGATGTACATACCTACGGAAATTATTTCTGGGATTCACCATGTGGGATGTACATACCTACAGAAATGATTGGGTTTCCATGCCTCGCCCGATCGCACACGGCCCCAGCCTGGGTCCCAAGAGGGCCTATCCCCGATGATTTATGGGTCATGTGGGAAGGACCCCCCCTATCGCCCACACTCACTTGGCGACGGTTCCAAATGCAGTCATGGAAAGGGGTTTTAAACCATTTCTTTAGGACGTCGTTGTACCAGTGAAAGTTGATAATGATATTGCAACATACTTGTGGCACTGCTGTTTAGGTCATATTGATGTAAAGCGCATGAAGAAACTCCATGCAGATGGGCTTTTGGAATCAGTTGATTATGAATCATTTGATACTTGCGAACCAAGCGTCGTGGACAAGATGACTAAAACTCCATTCTCCGGAACAATGGAGCGAGCTAATGACTTATTGGAAATAATACATACCGATGTATGTGGTCCGATGAGTGTTGAAGCACGCGGCGGGTATCATTATTTGCTGACCTTCACAGATGATTTGAGCAGATATGGGTATATCTACTTAATGAAACACAAGTCTGAAACATTTGAAAAGTTCAAAGAATTTTAGAGTGAAGTGGAGAATCATCGTAACAAGAAAATAAAGTTTCTACGACCTGATCAAGGAGGCAAATATTTGAGTTACGAGTTTGGCCTTTATTTGAAACAATGTGAAATAGTTTCACAACTCACGCCACCTGGAACACCATAGCGCAATGGTGTGTCCGAACGTCATAACCCTACTTTATTAGATATGGTGCGATCTATGATGTCTCTTACCAATTTACCACTATCGTTTTGGGGTTATGCATTAGAGACAGTTGCATTCACATTAAATAGGGCACCGTCTAAATCCGTTTAGATGACACCGTGTGAACTATGGTTTGGCAAGAAACCTAAGCTGTCGTTTCTTAAAGTTTGGGATTGCGACACTTATGTCAAAAGGCTTCAGCTTGATAAGCTCGAACCCAAATCGGAGAAGTGCATCTTCATAGGATACCCTAAGGAAACTATTGGGTACACCTTCTATCACAGATCCAACGGCACGATATTTTATTGCTAAGAATGGGTCCTTTCTAGAGAAGGAGTTTCTCCCGAAAGAAGTACCTTCTCTCAAATTGGATAGTAGCACATCAGAGAAAAATGTTCCCGTGATGCCTACACCAACTAGAGAGGAAGCTAATGATGATGATCATGAAACTTCAGATCAAGTTACTACTGGACCTCATAGGTCAAACAGAGCACATTCCGCACCAGAGTGGTACGGTAATCCTGTCCTGAAAGTCATGTTACTAGACCATGACGAACCTACGAACTATGAAGAAGCTATGATGAGCCTAGATTCCGACAGATGGCTTGAGGCCATGAAATCTGAGATAAGATCCATGTATGAGAACAAAGTGTGGACTTTGGTGGACTTTCCCGATGATTGGCAAACAATAGAGAATAAATGGATCTTCAAGAGGAAGACTGGCGTTGATGGTAATGTTACTATCTATAAAGCTTGATTTGTCACAAAAGTGTTTTTCGACAAGTTCAAGGAGTTGACTAAGATGAGACTTTCTCACCCGTAATGATGCTTAAGTATGTCTGAATCATGTTAGCAATTGCCACATTTTATGATTATGAAATCTGGCAAATGGATGTCAAAACTGCATTCCTTAATAGGTTTCTTAAAGAAGAGTTGTATATGATGCAAGCAGAAGGTTTTGTTAATCCTAAAGGTGCTAACAAAGTGTGCAAGATCCAGTGATCCATCTATGGACTGGTGCAAGCATCTCAGAGTTGGAATATACACTTTGATGAGGTGATCAAAGCATATGGTTTTATACAGACTTTCGGAGAAGCCTTTATTTACAAGAAAGTGAGTGGGAGCTCTATAGCATTTCTAATATTATATGTGGATGAAATATTATTGATTGGAAATGATATAGAATTTCTGGATAGCATAAAAGGGTACTTGAATAAGAGTTTTTCAATGAAAGACCTCAGTGAAGCTACTTATATATTGGGTATCAAGATCTACAGGGATAAATCGAGACGCTTAATAGGACTTTCAAAAAGCACATACCTTGACAAGATTTTTAAGAAGTTCAAAATGGACCAGTCAAAGAAAGAGTTCTTGCCTGTGTTGCTAGGTGTGAAGTTGAGTAAGACTCAAAGCCCGACCACGACAAAAGATAGAGAGAGAATGAAAGTCATTCCCTATGACTCAGCCATATGTTCTATAAAGTATGCCATGCTATGTACCAGACATATTGTGTACTTTGCCATGAGTTTGGCCAGGGGGTACAATAGTGATCCAGGAGTAGATCGCTGGACATTGGTGAAAATTATCCTTAGTTATATAAGATGACTAAGGAAATATTTCTCAATTATGGAAGTGATAAAGAGTTCGTCGTAAAGAGTTATGTCGATGCAAGCTTTGACACTGATCTAGATACATATTGAACATGGAGCAATTAGCTAGAGTAGTTCCATGCAGAGCATTATAGACATAGAAATTTGCGAAATACATACGGATCTGAATGTAGTAGACCCGTTGACTAAACTTCTCTCACAAGCCAAACACGATCACACCTTAGTACTCTTTGGGTGTTAATCACATAGCAATGTGAACTAGATTATTGAATCTCGTGAAACCGTTGAGTGTTTATCACATGGCAAGGTGAACTATGGGTGTTAATCACATAAAGATGTGAACTATTGGTGTTAAATCACATGGCGATGTGAACTAGATTATTGACTCTAGTGCAAGTGGGAGACTGGAGGAAATATGCCCTAGATGCAATAATAAAGTTGTTATTTTATATTTCCTTATTCATGATAAATGTTTATTATTCATGCTAGAATTGTATTGATCGGAAACCTTGATGCATGTGTGAATACATAGACAAAACATTGTGTCCCTAGTAAGCCTCTACTTGACTAGCTCGTTGATCAAAGATGGTTAGGGTTTCCTAACCATAGAAATGAGTTGTCATTTGATAACGGGATCATATCATTAGGAGAATGATGTGATGGACATGACCCATCCGTTAGCTTAGCATATTGATCATTCAGTTTTATTGCTATTGCTTTCTTCATGTCAAATACATATTCCTTTGACTACGAGATTATGCAACTCCCAGATACCGGGGGAATACCATGTGTCGTGGGATTGTCACGGCAGATGTCCTAGTGTGAGGACTTAGTCGTGGAGCCATCGCAACGTAGTTAGCTTAAAGGGGTTAAAGCGGACAAAGGACACAAGGAATTATACTGGTTCGTCCCCTTGTAGTGAAGGTAAAAGCCTACTCCAGTTATGATGGGATTGCTAGAGTTTCGATGACCAGGGAGCGAATCCGCTTTGCCTCACTCTCGAATTGTTGTTTCTTGTCCCTAAACCGCCACCGGATCGTCCCTTTACATACACAGGTTGACGCTCGGTGGTTTACAGAATCCCGGCCGGCTTATAAACGTGTTTGGCTCGATTTCTACTCTTTCCTATCTTACAACACAAGTTACACACCTTATGGCGGTTTATGTCTACGGGCCCTAATCCGCGTTTGGGCCCTGGGCTTTTAGACCTCTCATATTAAAGCGCCATACTCCTTGTCTTCATGGGCTTCAATATGGATAACTCCTTATGGGTATAACCCGGCCCCTCCTGGGTGGTTTATACTCAGTAGTTATATCTCCAACATTAGGCCCCAGATTTATTTTAACATGTTCATGTCAATCTTTAACACTTAGAAAAACTTCCTCTTCAGTACCTTCGAGTAAACCTTGTAATCCGCCATGACGTCATCTTCCAGGATTACAATAAACCACCATGACGTCCCCTGTTCATTAAAAAACCATGTATACCCTACTTTTATTAATGAGCCTCCGAAAATCGAGGCGACAACTCTGGGACATATCCATTTTTTGGGCTTCCTCGATTCCCATGCTTGTCGCTTATCCCTTCGTCTTATAAATAGGGCCGAGGGTCCCTTTCCTTTTCTCCCCTTGCCCCTTCGTCTTTCTTCCTCCTCGTGTCGCCTCAACACTCGAGCACTGCAGCCGCCGTCGACCTTCTCATGTGCCCCAACGACGGCCGCTGCATCAACCTGATTCGACCAGAGAACTGCGGCGCCTTTCCGCTTTTCAATAGCCTTGGTGAGTCTTTCTTTCTTTCCTCTGTAGATCCGTTTAGGGTTCGCACGGGCTTATAGAAGCTTCATGGTGTTCTTCCCCTGTTCTTCACTAAGGCTTATAGGATAGATTCAAACCTGATATATTACTATGCGGTAACAATAATAGTCCCTCTTTTGGCATCAGATCATCCCTTTTGCATAGAAAGACCTGATCTGGAACTTCATGAACTGCTCAAGCACCAACCCTTAGGTCTAAATATTTTCCTTTTTCCTGACATGCGGTAGATCTAAAATTCTAATGTAAAACTGTGAAACTTGTTCTTCTTTACTTAGTCATTTTTAGCTTCAGATCTATACTCTGATTCTCCATGTAGTCAGTTTATCTTTTTAGAAAATAACCTGCCATATACCATTAGTCCCCTTGTAAACCGCCAATCACTTTATCCTTCATATTAGCATTAACCTCCGGTTTAAAAATTCTTGCATGCTGGAAAACCTTTTGTCTCTTAACCTGCAACGCTTTATGCTTGTCAACCATGAATCTTTAAGCCGGCACAAACCTTCCTTCATGTTGTCTAAGAAATGGCCAAGACCTTCTATGCTTGTAACTGGGTTCCATATCAGATTAAGGAAGAAGATCTGAAAGGATGTGTTCTCACTGGCTCTTTACCAAAGCAGAGTGAAATCCTCCGGTTTGGAAAATCCTCCTACACCCAAGGAGGGCGAGATAGTTGTGTTTTTTGATCATCCGAGCCGTGGTTTTCAACCGCCCGGATCCAAATTTTTCCGTGATGTGCTTGCTAACTTCCAGATCCACCCTCAAGATATTGGACCTAACTCGATATCCAATATTTGTAATTTTCAAGTGTTTTGCGAGGCTTATCTACAAGAAGAACCAATTGTTGAACTGTTCACAGACTTTTTCTACTTAAACTGCCGCACCGAATTTGTAGATGGGCCCAATATTGAACCTGGTGGTGTTTGAATTCAAAAAAGGAAAGATGTCAGCTTCCCTCATGCAAAGAGTCATAGTAATCCTAAGGATTGGAACCAGACTTGGTTCTATTGCAAAGATACTTCCCCTGAAGATGAGAATCATATGCCGGGATATCGTCCTCACCGGCTTACCAACACACATCCATTTCCCCAAAGGCTGACTGCAAAGGAACGAGCCAAATATGCACCACAACTCTCCAAGCTCAGAGCCTTTGTGGCTAACGGTTTGATAGGAATTGACTTTGATCGTTGCTGGATATCTTGGAGTATTTTGCCTTTAAGCCGTCGCCCCGGTTTAATGTGCGAGTACACATGGCAATCCAAAGACCCTCAATGGCACACTGACATTTAGTTGACTGACTCTGAAATCACTGAAGCTGTTAAAAAGATACTGGATGAATCGGTGGTTGTCTGTAGCAAAACAGGGTTAAGTCCCTTCTATGTTTTGAATAAACCGCCAGCTGTAAGAATTGCCTAACTCCTGCTTGTACATGATATTATTAACTTTCTCTTATAACCGTTGTCAATATTTGGCAGGGTGATGATCTGTTCTAGAAGAAGACACCTCAGGATAAACCGGCAAAGACACCTCGTCCCAAGACCAAGGTTACTAAAAGACCTGCCAAGAAGAAAACTACTAAATCCACCTGGCTGAACCTTGACGAGGATCTTGATAATCCGGACTCAGAGGTGGAACTTGATTCTCTTGGTTCATTTTTCATACACCTCATTGACAATGACCCTTATCAGGAGGACGCTAAAGCTAGCCGGGTCGAAGATGTAGAGGTAATTATTCTTTCCTCCGGTTCAGATCCTCAGCCAACACAGAAAATCCATCAAGCAAACTAGAAAGTAAAATTTTCAGACCCTCTAGCTTATCTGGATCCCAACTTTCTTTTGAAGAAACAGCAGCATGAAGCTCGGCGCACAACCCGGCACAGCGGCCATGCAGTTACTTCAGCCGGTTTACCAAACACTCCAACCCGGTAACGTCGATCAAAGGTCTCATATATTTCTGATACTTCTTATCCCAATGCGGGTTATTTCAGGCAACCTATTAATCTGTCTGATTCAAACTATTAGGGAACACCTCATTCATCATCCGGCGAGTTAACGGCCACACAACTCCCTCCTCTGAAGACTGTTCCTGGGTGAGCACTTTAAACTTAACTCTTGACGCCTTATATTTATTTGTTATATCTAACCTTTATGTCTTTTCCTTTCAGAGCCAAAGCCAGGCCCAGCAAAAAGGCTAAATTGAATAAGCCAACTGATGATAACCCGGCTGATGATAATCCGGAGCAGGCCCCAGAACAATTTGAGCCGGATGCTGACGCTATACATGATGATCCACCACCAGAACATCCTGAGAATTTTGCTGAACTGACGAAAGAGGATCCCACTGGCCATGCTACTGATCCGCCAAGCCCGGCCAGAGCTGCAAAAGAACCACCAAGCCCAGCCAAAGCAGCTGATGAACCGCCAAATCCAGCCAATCCGGCTGTAGACCAATCGGACGATGTCATTGTCACTGGCATCGGCCACCCTGGCAATCCTATCACTTTATCAAAGCATAGTGCGAAGGAAGAATTTTCTGCTATGGATAAGGGCAAGTGGAAAACAGATTTATCCAGCTACGCCCACCTCAATGCCGAAGAGATTCATTCCGGCTTCTTGAACCGCCTGTATACCAGCCGCGACTATGAAGACGGTTTAGTAGGCCTGATGAAGGAGCGATATGAGGTAAACACTTTTAACTCTTCATAATTGTTTCTCCTGTTCAGTTTCTAATATCAACTCCAGCAGCCCCCGGGGGTCGGTTTATGATATCAACATGAACCGGGACTTTGTAATACTTCAACTTTGCATGCGTAGCCCCCAAGGGCAGATTTATCGTTTCATGATGAACCGGGACTTGAAAGTATGATTCTTGCAATTTTTTTGCTTGTGTAGTCCCCATGGATCGGTTCATACCTTTAGGATCAATCGGTACCTTTCTGTCATAAAGCTTCCAAAACGCTTGATAACCATCTTTGTAAATCGATCGATGAAGAAAAATTCATACTTGTGACTTGAGCAAATATACATTAGCCCCCAAGTGCCAAGTGTATAACTTGTTATGTGCCTGGGGCTTGAAAATGTCAGTTGATAAAAACCATATGCATTAGCCCCCAAGTGCCAAGTGTATAACCTGTTATGTGCTTGGGACTTCAAATATGCACCACTAACTCCTTTCATGTCGCTTGCAGGCCGATTTGAGCCAAAAAGAATCTCAAATCGCCGACCATCAGGAAAATATTAAGTCCCAGCAGGCATAAACTTCCAAAGCTAAAGAAGAGCCGACTGGCGCTTTAATAGCCATGGAACAACTGAAAGAAGGCTTTAAAAGCGAACGGGCAGGATGGCAAGGTGAAAAAGCAACTCTGCTAAAGCGGGCAGAGGACGCTGAAGCAGCTCTTAAACCGGTAACAGAAGAGTTGACTGGCTTGAAGCGGCAAATCAATGCCATGACCACTGCTGTGTTTGGTAAGTACCTTTATGATAATCTTCAACATGTATTATCCCATAACATGTCGGTTTATCAATATGTACTATGACGCAGGATCTCGCATTACCCACCTGGGCTCTGATATGCAGAAGAAGTTGAAGGCTGCCTATACTCTTATAGAGCAGTTATATACCGGCGCACAGCGGATCATTTGCACTGCCGCTCATAACAAACCGCCCCCAACCTTGATCAAAGAAACGTTGGAGAAGTTGTCCATGCTGCCTGCCCGATTGGACGAGTTAAAAAGATCAGCTGCAAGGGCAGGTGCTCTAACTGCGCTAATCCGGGCTAAAGCCTAGATACCAGATCTTGACTCAGCTGATATAGGACGTGACTATCCGAGCATAAAGGAAGACGGGTCAAAGTTTGATAATGATGATCTTCAAGCTTTGACGAAGGAAATGCGCCCATTAGCGAGAAAATTGGCCGAAGAAACAGACCTTTCTCATTATTGGCCGGTTTATGATATTGACAATAAACGACTTGCTGCACCAACTCATGACGTGGATGATCTTATCCCACCAATCCATAAGCATACCTACGCTCCTGACGTTGACCCCTCCAACCTTATAAATGATGAAGCTGTATTCAAGGCCCTAACTGGAATCGACTGGACCACCATTGATTTCCAGCCGCTGGGTGGCGAGGAGGAGGGTGAACTGGTGCAGGATGATCCACAACCGTCAAGCCAGCCTGGCAAAGAATCATAATTCGTAGGCTGGTTTAATCTTCTGCATGCTGTAATATTTGCTGAAAACAATTATCCTTTTGGGCATCAAAACGCCTTGTAATAGGCTAGTTAAAACACTTGGTCTGCTATGCCATCGTGCATATTCACTTTGCATGATATTGTTAATCCGCCGTGATTTATGTTATGTCTGCTTATGATCATTAGCAGCTTTATTTGACCTATTTCTGCATATAACAAGTTGAAAAGTGTCCTGGCGATCTATCGTCGGACGGGTCATAATGCCCCACATATAATCCGGTTTTATAACTAGGCTGTATTGAATGACAATAAAATATATCATACCTGTGACATTGGATCACATCATTGGCTAACCAACTTTCTGTAGTATGGGTGATAACCCAAATCTTGAGTACTGATAACTCCACACTGTTTGGCCGGTTTATAGTAAAGCCGGACCGGGTTGTAATAAACACCGGTTTATTCGTATATCATACTGGCGACTTGTAGTCAAAGCCAGACCGGGTCAATCAACGCCGGTTTATATCTGATTGTATACTGACGACTTATAATTGATAGCAAAGCCAGGTCAATAGATACCAGCAATATTCTCAATTTGTTCAGCCGACTTATAGTCAACAGCCAGGCCGGGTCAATAAACACCGGTTTAGTATAGAACTCATCAAAAGAAACATCAAAAAGAGATATTTCGGAAAAATATATAAAAAGGGCGAGGCTTTTCATGGGCTGCCAGGCCACTGAGTTAAACCATTTTACAAAGCCTTTATAAGATGGACCTCACATCAAGCAATCGTCATTTTAACTATGACAAGTTCAGGGTCTTTATAAGATTGACTTATCAAACGTTCGACGGGTCTACCAGGATTACCTGGACGGAGTGGCTTACTTAAAAAAGGCAGGATAACCCGGGGTTTTAGGTGAATACACCTGGCTTCCAAGCCTGGCTTTTATAGCCTATTACAAGGTTATAGACTCTTGGTTCTTGTAGAAGCAAAGAGCCCCCTAGTAATATTTTGAGCTGTGCTCAATGGGTGCCTATGTTTGAGTTGTGCTTTGCAACAAACTCTCGTTAGCTCCTTTTGACCTTGGGTGGCAAGCCCCCAAGCGTTTTTTTATGTGTGGCTTATGAGCCGGATCAATGGGTAATTATAACTCTGCTTTATAAACAGAAGCCCCCATGTAACAAAAGACCTTTCAAGGAATAACAGCAGAGGCCCCGCTTTAGCAGGGATGCCGGTTTATTATATTGATCACATAATATATACATTGTCAATAATATGTACATAAGAGGAGCCTATGGCTCAGGTGTCGTAAGGCCGAAGATGAGCTATATTCCACGGCCGGTGGGTCTCCTCCTCCGATTTACGTGAGTCTTTGTGCTCTCGAACATCGATAAGGTAGTATGATCCGTTGTGCAGATTCTTGCTGACCATGAAGGGTCCTTCCCAAGGCAGGGATAACTTGTGCATATCAGTCTGATCCTGGATGAGCCGGAGCACCAGATCCCCTTCTTGAAATGTTCTGGTTTTAACCCGATGGCTGTGATAATGATGCAGATCTTGATGATAAATCGCTGAACGCGCCGCTACAATGTCACGCTCCTCATCTAACAGATCAAGTGCTTCCTGACATGCCTTATCATTATGGGCTTCAACATAAGCCGCCACACGGGGTGAATCATGACGAATGTCACTAGGGAGGACCGCCTCTGCTCCGTAAACCATGAAGAAAGGTGTATAACCCGTTGATCTATTGGGCGTGGTATTGATGCTCCATAACACAGAAGGTAACTCCTCCACCAAATAGCCTGGCGTCCGCTTTAAAGGAACCATAAGCCGGGGCTTGATGCCTCTTTGTATCTCTTGATTGGCTCTCTCCGCTTGACCATTAGATTGGGAGTGAGCCATGGATGACACGTCAAGCCGGATATGCTCACATTGACAAAATTCTTCCATAGAACCCTTGGATAGATTAGTACCATTATCTGTTATGATGCTGTGTGGAAAACCAAACAGGAAAATCACCTTCTAAGGAATTGAACCGCTGTGGCTGCATCACACTTACTGACTGGCTCTGCCTCCACCCACTTAGTGAACTTATCAACCGCCACCAGAAGGTGGGTCTTCTTATCCTTGAACCTCTTAAAGGGCCCAACCATATCCAGCCCCCAAGTTGCAAACGGCCAAGTGATTGGACTCATCCTCAATTCTTGAGCCGGAATATGAGCGCGACGTGCAAACTTCTGACAACCATCACACCTCTTTACCAAGTCCTCAGCATCAGCTTGAGCCATCAACCAATAGAAGCCGTGACGAAAAGACTTAGCTACCAAGGATTTTGAACCGGCATGGTGAACACAATCTCCTTCGTGGATCTCACGCAAAATCTCACAGCCTTCTTCCGGAGACACACAATGCTGAAACGCCCCTGTTACACTACAATGATGCAATTCCCCATTGATAATGGTCATTGACTTGGATCGCCGGATTATCTGCCTGGCCAAAGTTTCGTCCTACGGTAACTCGCCCCGGTTCATATACGCCAAATATGGGACCGTCCAATCCGGGATAACATGAAGAGCTGCCACTAACTAAGTCTCCGGGTCAGGAACAGCCAAATCCACCTCCGTAGGTAGCTGGACCGACGGGTTATGCAAAACATCCAGAAAAACATTGGGTGGAACCGGTTTACGTTGGGAACCCAAATGGCTTAAAGAGTTCGCCGCTTCATTCCTTCGCCGGTCCACATGGTCAACCTAATAACCCTTAATGTGACCTGCAACAATATCTACTTCTCGACGATACGCTGCCATGATTGGGTCCTTGGAATCCCATGTACCAGATACTTGCTGAGCCACCAGGTCTGAGTCACCAAAGCACTTAACCCGGATTTGATTCATCTCCTTAGCCATTCGAAGACCATGGAGTAAAGACTCATATTCAGCTGCATTGTTAGTGCAAGGGAAGATTAAACGGAGAACATAACAAAACTTATCACCTCGTGGGGAAGTTAACACGACTCCAGCCCCTGAGCCCTCCAATTGCCTGGACCCACCAAAATGAATAGTGCAATAAGTATGATCCAACTTTTCTTCCGGTGCCTGTAACTCTGTCCAATCATTGATAAAATCCACAAGAGTTGGGACTTGATCGCCGTGTGAGGCATATATTTTAATCCGTGAGGCCCAAGTTCAATAGCCCACTTAGCAACTCGGCCAGTTGCCTCCCTGTTCTGGATTATATCTCCCAAAGGGGCAGAACTGACCACTGTGATGGGATAACCTTAAAAATACTGCTTGAGCTTCCGGCTTGCCATAGAAACTCCATACACCAGCTTCTGCCAATGTGGGTACCTTTGCTTAGACTCAGTAAGTACCTCACTGATATAATAAACTGACCGTTGAACCGGATACTCCTTCCCAGCTTCCTTACGCTCCACCACAATGGCCACACTGACAGCCCGGGCATTAGCTACCACATACAACAACAACGGCTCTTTATCGACCGGAGCAACAAGAACAGGTGGCTCGGCTAACTGCTTATTCAAATCCTCAAACACCACATTAGCACCATCACTCCAGACAAAATTGTCTGTCTTCTTCATCATCCTATATAGAGGGATTGCTTTCTCTCCCAAACGGCTGATAAACCGACTCAATGCTGCAATACGGCCCGCCAGATAGTGAACATCGTTGATACACGCCGGTTTAGCCAGAGACGTAATAGCTTTGATCTTTTACGGATTAGCTTCAATACCCCTGTTAGACACTAGAAAACCCAAGAGCTTTCCTGCCGGAACACCAAAAACACACTTGGCCGGATTAAGCATCATCTTATAGACCCAAAGATTATCAAAGGTTTCCTTCAAGTCAGCTATCAACGTCACCTCCTTTCTGGACTTCAGCACAATATCATCCACATAAGCATGAACATTGCGCCCAATCTGGTCATGAAGACAATTCTGCACACAGCGTTGATAAGTCGTCTGGGCACTGTTAAGCCCAAAAGCATATATACATAGCAGAAGGCTCCAAAGGGAGTTATAAAAGTTGTCTTCTCCTGGTCCTTAACTGCCATTTTGATCTAATGATAACCAGAATAAGCATCCAAAAAGCTCAAATGCTCACAGCCCGCTGTAGCATCAATGATTTGATCAATACGAGGGAGAGCAAAGGGATCAGCTGGACAAGCCTTGTTCAAATCTATGTAGTCCACGCACATCCCCCAAGTGCCGTCCTTCTTAAGCACTAGCACCGGGTTAGCTAACCACTCAGGGTGAAAAACCTCCACAATAAACCCTACTGCCTAGAGCCGGGCTACCTCCTCACCAATAGCCTTACGCCTTTCTTCATTGAAGCAGCGGAGAAACTGCCTGACCGGTTTAAACTTAGGATCAATATTAAGACTGTGCTCAGCGAGTTCCCTCGGTACACCTGGCATGTCAGAAGGTTTCCATGGAAAGATGTCCCGGTTCTCACGGATGAACTCGATGAACGCGCCTTCCTATTTCGTATCCAGGTTAGCGCTGACGCTAAACTGCTTGGAGGAATCGCCAGGAACAAAATCAACTAACTTGGTTTCCTTAGCCGATTTAAACTTCAATGTCGGATCATGCTCTGTAGTTTGTTTTTTCAAAGAAGTCATATCTACCGGATCAACATTGTCCTTGTAAAACTTCAACTCCTCTATTGCACAAACTGACTCAGCATAAGCCGCATCACCTTCCTCACATTCCAAAGCAATCCTACGACTCCCATGTACCGTGATGGTCCCTTTATGAACCGACATCTTGAGCTGCAGATAAACATAACAGGGCCTTGCCATGAACTTAGCATAAGCCGGCCGTCCAAACAGGGCATGATATGGGATCTTGATGTTCACCACTTCAACCGTCAATGTCTCTGATCTTGAATCATGATCATCTCCAAAAGCGACATCTAGAGCTATCTTACCAACCAGATACGCCGATTTACCAGGTACCACACCATGGAAAACAATGTTCGACGGTTTAAGATTTTTATCTGTCAACCTCATGTGACGGAAGGTTTCATAATAAAGGATATTGATACTGCTCCCTCCATCCATGAGCACCTTGGTAAATTTATATCCTCCAACCTGAGGCACCACCACCAATGCTAGATGACAAGGATTATCAACCCGGGGTGGATGATCCTCTCGACTCCACAAAATGGGTTGTTCAGACTAGCGCAGATAACGGGGCACTGCAGTTCAACGGAGTTTACTGCCCTTTTATGAAGCTTTTGATCACGCTTGCATAAGCTAGTGGTGAAGACATGATACTGCCCACTATTCAACTGCTTCGGATTACTCTGGTAACCCGACTGCTACTGATGGCCCCCCTGATGATTATAACCACCCTGGTTGCCCTGACTGCCTTGATTGCCATGTCCGTTTTGGTTTCCTTGAAATCCTGAACCGGAACTGCCTCCACCATAACCCGGCCCATGAGAACCGCCTCCTGAACCCCCGCATAATAAAGCAATCCTTCCAAAGGTGCGTGGCCAGTCTCTCGCGCGTCCCGTGCCTTGGGCAGGGCTGGTTTAACAGGCGTTCGAGATTGACACTTGACCCTCCACCCCGCGGGGGCGGTTTACCCTTGCGACGCTGATTGTTATTCTGCGTGTTGGTGTTAGCTACAAAATCCAAACTGTTATCTACTTTGCGCTTACCGTTGTTTCCATGACCCACCGGGTTATGCTGCTGCCCCTTATTACTGTCACTCTTCTTTCCCTTCCCCGGCTTTCCATCATCAGACTCGGGGTCCTTGGTACTATCAGAATCGACATACTTAACTAGAGCTTCCATAAGCGTTCCCATGTCATTGCAGTGGAGCTTGAGCCATCCTAATTTCAGCTTCAAAGGCATGAATCGGCAATTGCCCTCCAACGATAAGACTACTATATCCGTGTTAATGCGGTCCGATGAATGCAAGATTTCTGAAACCTGGCGCACCCAACGAGTTGTCGATTCACCTTCTTCTTGGACACATGCGGCTAGGTCCACAATTGACATGGGCTGCTTGCACGTGTCCTTGAAATTCTGGATAAATCGGGCCTTTAACGCAGCCCATGACCCGATGGAGTTAGTTGGTAAACTCAGCCAAGTGCAAGTTGTTCCTTCCAACATCATGGTGAAGTATTTAGCACAGGCCGCATCATCCACATCCAACATCTCCATTGCCATCTCATAGCTTTAGATCCATGACTCGGGGGGTAAATCGGCAGTATAATTGGGAACTTTACGGGGCCCTTTGAAATCCTTGGGCAGCCGCACATTACGTAGAGTCAGGACGAGACACGGCACCCCCAAAGAGCTAGAGGTAACTCCTGGCTCCACCGAAGTTGTTGGACGAACCGGAGTAAGATGACGGGCCACATACTGCGCTGCTAACTCGGCTTCTCGACGCGCTCTGCCCTGATCCACCAAATCCTGAGCATTAGTACCACTTGTCGGATTATGCCCTCGAGGCGGGTTACGGTCTCACACACTACTTGATACGGCCGGTTCATCAAAGTGCCTGCTGTAACTCCGACTTGGGCGGGTGTGGAATGAATTCTCTAGCGGCTATATGAATACGCCTACTGCTGAGTCAAAGCTGTCTGAAGGAGCTCCCTAGCCTGTCGCGTCTCAACCGCTACGGGGGACGCACCTTCGACTGTGAGGGATGCCAATCGTGAAGTGGCGGCGACTATGTTAAAGCGGACAAAGGACGCAAGGAATTATATTGGTTCGGCCCCTTGCGGTGAAGGTAAAAGCCTACTCCAGTTATGATGGGATTTCTAGGGTTTCGATGACCAGGGAGCGAATCCGCTTTGCCTGGCTCTTGAATTGTTGTTTCTTGTCCCTAAACCGCCATCGGGTCGTCCCTTTATATACACAGGTTGACGCCCGGCGGTTTACAGAATCCCGGTCGGCTTATAAATGTGTCCGGCTCGGTTTCTACTCTTTCCTATCTTACAACACAAGTTACACACCTTATGGCGGTTTATGTCTACGGGCCCTAATCCGCCTTTGGGCCCTGGGCTTTTAGTCCTCTCATATTAAAGCGCCATACTCCTTGTCTTCATGGGCTTCAATATGGATAACTCCTTATGGGTATAACCCGGCCCCTCCTGGGCGGTTTATACTCAGTAGTTATATCTCCAACACCATGTGTGTTATCAAACGTCACAACGTAACTGGGTGATTATAAAGATACTCTACAGGTATCTCCGAAGGTGTTTGTTGGGTTGGCATAAATCGAGATTAGGATTTGTCACTCCGAGTATCGGAGAGGTATCTCTGGGCCCTCTCGGTAATACACATCATAAGAAGCCTTGCAAGCAATGTGACTAATGAGTTAGTTGCAAGATGATGTATTACGGAACGAGTAAAGAGACTTGCCGGTAACGAGATTGAACTAGGTATGAAGATACCGATGATCAAATCTTGGGCAAGTAACATACCGATGACAAAGGGAATAATGCATGTTGTCATAACGGTTCGACCGATAAAGATCTTCGTAGAATATGTAGGAGCCAATATGAGCATCCAGGTTCCACTATTGGTTATTGACCGGAGAGGTGTCTCGGTCATGTCTACATAGTTCTCGAAACGTAGGGTCCGCATGCTTCACGTTCGTTGACGATATAGTATTATATGAGTTTTGTGATTTGGTGATCGAATGTTGTTCGGAGTGGATGAGATCACGGACATGATGAGGAGTCTGGAAATGGTCGAAAGGTAAATATTGATATATAGGACGATGGTATTCAGACACTGGAAGTGTTACGAAGGGTACCGGGTACTTATCGGGTCACCGGAAATGAGTTTCGGGCAACCCCGGCCACAATATGGGCCTTATGGGCCAAGTGAGGGAACACACCAGCCCTGGTGCGCCCCTATAGAGGCCAGCCCTATGAGGAGGAGAAGGAAAGAGGGAAGGGCAAGGAAAGTGTGGATTAGGATTCCTACTTCCTTCCCTCTCCCCCCTCTTTCCTTCCCCTTCGGTTATATATGGCAGGGGGCGCGCGGCTTGGGAGGGACTCCAAGTAGGATTCCTCCTACTTGGGCGCCTCCTATGGCTGCTCCTCCCTCCCTACCACCTATATATATGAGGAGGGGGCATCTAGCCATGTGCGGTGCCCCCTCCACCATTTACCACCTTGGTCATATTTTTGTAGTGCTTAGGCGAACACCTGCGGAGATCACTTCACCATCACCGTCACCACGTCGTCGAGCTAGCGGAACTCATATACTACCTCGACACCTTGCTGCATCAAGAAGGTGAGGGACGTCAACGAGTTGAATGTATGCAAAACTCAGAGGTGTCGTACGTTCGGTGCTTGATCGATCGGAGCTAGAAGATGTTCGACTACATCAACCGCATTGTCAAACGCTTCCGCTTTCGGTCTACGGGGGTATGCAGACACACTCTCCGCCTCGTTGCTATGAATCTCCTAGATAGATCTTGCATGAGCGTAGGAATTTTTTTGAAACTGCATGCTATGTTTCCCAACAATATATTCACGTTCAGGGAGAAAAAATCAGAGAGAAGGATTCATCGCGTTTTAGGATATGGAGCCACCGCCAACCCCTGTTCTTCCTCGGGAGGGCAGATATGGAGTCCGTTTTGGGCTTCGGAGAGGAGAAATCATCGCCATCGTCATTATCAACCATCCTCCATCACCAATTCTATGATGCTCACCGCCTTGCGTGAGTAGTCCCATCGTAGGCTTGCTGGACGGTGATGGGTTGGATGAGATTTACCATGTAATTGAGTTAGTTTTGTTAGAGTTTGATCCCTAGTATCCACTATGTTCTAAGATTGATGTTGCTATGACTTTGCTATGCCTAATGCTTGTCACTAGGGCCCGAGTCTCATGATTTCAGATCTGAACCTATTATGTTTCATGAATATAATTGTGTTCTTGATCCTATCTTGCAAGTTACATTCACATACTGCTTGTTATGATCCGGCAACCCTGGAGTGAGAATAGTCGGGACACTTCCCGGTGATAACCGTAGTTTGACGAGTTCATTTATTCACTAAGTGCTAATGCTTTGGTCTGGTACTCTATTAAAAGGAGGCCTTAATATCCCTTAGTTTCCAATAGGAACCTGCTACCATGGGGGGATAGGACAAAAGATGTCATGCAAGTTCATTTCCATAAGCATGTATGACTATATTCGGAATACATGCCTACATTATACTGATGAATTGGAACTAGTACTGTGTCACCCTATGTTATAACTATTGCATGATGAATGCCATCCGGCATAATTATCCATCATTGATCCATTGCCTACGAGTTTGTTTCACATTGATCTTTGCTAAGTTACTTTTCTGTTGCCACTGTTACGATTGCTACAAAACTGCTACTGTTACTTTTGCCACCGTTATCGTTACTTCCATACTACTTTGCTACTAAATACTTTGCTGGAGATATTAAGTCTTTCAGGTGTGGTTGAATTGACAACTCAACTATTAATACTTGAGAATATTCTTTGGCTCCCCTTGTGTCAAACAAGAAATTTGGGTTGAATACTCTACCCTCGAAAACTGTTGTGATCCCCTATACTTCTGGGTTATCACGCGTGAGCGTGGGAGTGGCCCTCCCAGGAATCTAGGTCGCTGCCGCCTGGAACGAGATCCGAGAAGGATTGTCTCGCACGATCTGAGACCTGACACTACAAAAAAAATCACATCCATGACATTTTGGGCCGAACGAAATTTTTTTCTGTCATACTTATGACACTTCTATGATGATAATTGTGACAAAACTCGGTATCATCATAGATGTGGTGGGCTCCTACTTCTATGACAAAAAATGATGACAGAAAATGGGCTTTTCGTCCTGGGCGGGCCGGAGACGCAGCTGCATGACATTCTTTGGGTTGTCCATGACGGTAAAAACCGTGGTAGAAGCGAGGGCGAGGAAAATATCGGGGAGTTCCCGGTTACGGTGCCTGGTCTAGGGCCGAGCGAGGCGCGTTTCTCTCGTACGTACACGCGTGTGTGCGAGGCATTGCGCTCTAACTGAACCTGAGCGATTGCACTGCAGGCTACGCGTTACTGAACTCGAGCGATCGATTGATGGCTGTTAACTAAACCCGATCAAGCGATTCCTTCGCTACGGCTGCTAACTGAAGCCGATCGATGTTGCCTCTGGATGAACAGTGAGCATTGTTGGGGGGTTTGGATGAACAGTTCCCGATGGGGGTTGGATGAACAGGAACCCATGGTAGTAGAGGCCATTGCCGCTAGATGAACAGTACCCTGATCGATCGAGCCAGTGGATGAATAGGACCCTGTGGAGGGCTAGATGAACAGGACCCCACGGAGGGCTGGTTGAACAGTAGCCGGTGGACGGCTGGATGAACAGTAGCCCGTGGAGGGGTGCTTAAATAGGACCCCCGTGGAGAGGGCTAGTTGAACCGTAGCCGGTGGAGGAGCGTGCGGTGGAGGATGGATGAACAGGAGCCCGTGGATGAATAGTCACAGGTGAGGTCGACCATGGATGAACGGTAGCTCGTGGAGGCTGGAGGAGGTCAATGGTGGAGATGAACAGTATCCCGTGGAGTCCCGTTTTCCGGTACGCCACACCCTTCCCGATGAACAGGACCCCCATTTCGACCATAGCACTCCAACACAATTCTGTTTCCTCCGTTTTGCGGTACGCCACACCCCTCCCGATCAACAGGACCCCATTTCGACCGTAGTAGGTCAGTTTCCTCCGTTTTGCGGTACGCCAGACCCCTCCCAATGAACAGGATCCCGTTTCCACTGTGGCCGGTCGAACACAAGGCCGTTTCCTCCGTTCTGCGGTACGCCAGGCCTCGTTTCCATCGCCTGTTCCATCCAAGTCGGTTGGCTCCCGATGAACAACACATGTTCCGTTGCCTCCCGATGAACACGGCACATTCCGTTGCCTCCCCATGAACACGACGACGATGCAGTTTCTCCGTTCCGACCCAGCCACAGCCATGTACACGAGCCCTGGCCGTACGTATGCGTGAGTAGGCGTTCGAGACCCCGCCCGTATGTACGTATGTGGTCATATTTACTTTTCTTGCACCCTGGCCGTTGTACGTACGTGTACATGCTACATGTGTGCCTCTACTACCACACATGCGTGCCTCTACTACCACACGTGCCCTTCCTTACACGGCCACGGTTCATTGCTATAGCCTGCGGACAGACCGATCGACCAGTATGTACGTACACGTTCGCGACCATAATGACAACGCTACGTACACTCTAACCGGGTGGGTACCGACTGTCAGGCACTTCCTTGCATGCGAAGATGTAGCTGGTGAGTCCCAGCAGTCAGGGGGTGAATCATTTTTTTGCCCGTAATATGGACGCACTTCCTTGCATGTGAAGATGTAGCTGGTGGGTCCCAGCAGTCAGGGGGAAACATTTTTTTCATGAAATACGGTGGCCCGTCCAGTGGGTCCCCGCTGTCAGGTGGAGGAATCATTATTTTCCGCGTAATAAGGAGGCACTTCCTTGCTACGGCCGTGGATCCAGCTGTCAGCCTCTCCACGTACAGTACTCTTCTGATGGAAGTCGTTCCTTGACCACGTTCAGCACGCCACACCGAGAGCACCAGGGCGGTGGACGACATCGAGGCCTAGGAAGGGGACAACACGGAGCCGGGGAAGACACAGCAGTGGATTCCCACACGGAGAGGAGTACGATGGTTCACTGGTTCGGCTTTGGTGTGTGGCTGTCGTCGCCGCAGAATAATAGTGGGTTTCGGTGAGTGGAGGGATGGCCTGGCCAGCGGTGGGAGTAGTAGGAGGCGGTGAGGCCTCCGCGGCAGCACAGCCGGCCACACGAGGCAGGAGCAGGCGGCACGACCGGCGCTGCTTTGGGCGGCTGGAGCGAGAAGACCAGAGGTTGAAGAAGCACTACGGCCGTTGGATGGACATCGTACGGTCACTAGAGCTAGAATCATTCATATTGACTAAGTTGACAAAGACCTCCGTCCCCGTCATCTTAGTAGGCCCGCAAGTCAGCCTCCCAAAATGGTGGGTCCCAGCTAGCAGGGGGAGTATTCATTTTTTGTGCGTAATAAGCAGACACTTCCTTGTGTGCGAAGATATAGCTGGTGGGTCCGAGATGACAGCGGGGGGGGGGGGGGGGGCGTTTTTTTCAAGAAATACAGAGGCCCTTCCGGTGGGTCCCAACTGTCAGGTGGAGGAATCATTATTTTGCGCGTAATAAGGAGGCATTTCCTTGTGTGGACCCCTACTGTCAGCCTCTTCCGATGATTGTTGTTTATTGACCATGTTGACCTCGCCGCGCCGAGAGCACAAACACGGTTGACGAGGGCGAGGCCCAGGAAGGGAACGACCCGGAGCCGGCGAAGCCAACGCAGCGGATGCCCACGCTGAGGGGTGTACGAGCGCTTACTGGTCAGCTGCGGGTGAGGCTGACGTCGCCGAAAAATAACAGGATGTGCGGGTGTGTGGAGGGATGGCCTGGCGGCAACACAGCCGGCCACGGGGGGAGGGAGCAGGCTATCCCGCCGGCGCTGGTTTGGGCGGCTGGAGCAGGAAGATCAGAGATTGAAGAAGCACGGCGACCGTTGGATGGACATCCAACAGTCACTGCTCTGTGTTGACTAAGTTGACAAAGCCTTGCGTACGCGTCAAAAAAAATTAGGACAGCATCATCGTCAACCTAGTAGGCACATAAGTTAGCCTCCAAATCTGTGGAAAACAACATACATCCCATTAGCCATTATTTTCAATAATTTACAGCCCATTTGCTAACTCTTAAGGATATTTGAAGCCCATATTCTTTTTACTAGCATTACATACCATATATTCTGGGCACTGCTAAAAAAATTCAACGAAATTTTTCATATTTCGGTGAGGTCCGAACTCTTTTCATCACGAAATTTCGAGTCCAATTCTCCGCAAAAAATGAATGAAATTTAAAATCTTAACTAGCAAGATGCCCGTGCGTTGCATGGAACATGAAGATGCATTTGTATGAGTAGTTTCTCTTGTGGGAGAAAAGACGATCTTTTAATGTAATTGCTAGTTGGCTTTGGTTTTTATAAGAGTATAGAGTAGAGAAATCTAGAAAAAAATGATATTTTAATGTAATTACCGGTTGGCTTTGGTTTAAAAATTTACATCCCATTTCTTACAACTTATAGCCCATTTTCTAGGGAAGCCCATTTCTTACTACTTTACATCCCTCCCTCCTCGTCTTGAAAGATTTGCTGCCCAGTAGGGCTGAGAAAAGCAAGTAGGCCTCGGTTTTGGTGTTCTCCAAAAAGAAGAACTGGGCTAGCCATTTTCAGAAAGAAAAAAGATATCAACTGGGCTCGTCATGTGCTTAAACAAAAGCGTAAGCGTGGGCTAGACGGGCCACAGCCCCCGCACAACACGTAGTTGATCTTCGTCTCTAAAACTAAAAAAACAACTGGGCGAGCTGCTGGGTCCCTGGTGTTATCTGATCGCGGTGTAATTTTAACAAATCCGCCGCCACGCTGGCCTATGCTTCGCCGGTGTGAGATGAGACGTCGATGACTTGTCCTGGAGACATGCCGTCGTTGGTGGACTCCGCGTCCCCTTGCTGAAGTCGACCGTGTCCTCGTCCTCGTCATCGGCGCCACCCTCAAGGTTGTAGTACTCGTAGTAGTGGCTGCGCTAGAGCTTGCGCTGGTACTCCATCGCCGATTCCTCGACAGACAAACTCTTCTCTACCTGGACCTCGGCCACGCGCAACTCCTCCTCCCGGCGCTCCTCAATCTCCGCCGCCTCCTGCATCTCCAGCTCCCACTCGGCGACCTCATGAGGAAGCAGGTGCTCCATGTCCACCGCCACCTTTTCAGACGTGGGTTGCATGCTGGAGTCTAAGGTGGCCTGCAATATCTTGGCGTGTGCATCCTCGATCTTGGCGTGGATGGCCTCGACCTGGGCCAGGGCGACATCGGCGGCACGGACGGCACCTCGAGCGCTCTCGGCGTTTGCAGCCGCCATCGCAGCAGCAGCTGCAGCCCTCTCGGCGGAAGCGGCTGCGCTCAATGCGGATGTGGTGGCACTCTCGGCATAGGCGGCCGCGCTCTCGACGCAGGCGGCAGCGCTCGGGGGGGGGGGGGACGGCCATCGTACGGGCCTTCACGAAGCGTTTCCACGGCGTCATCTTTGCAAGAAGGGGTGCAAGAATGGGGATTGGGATTCGTGGATACGAGGGTTGCCGGCTCTGGAGCAGACGAGCTGGCGAAGCTTAAGGAGGGAGACTTAAATAGACCCCGATATTTTCATCGCAAACAGTTCCTAGAAAACAACTATGTGTGATGTTGTACATATTTTTTATTAGCTGTGAAGGACGAATTTGGAGTAAAGTGGCAATGGATGGTGTTTTAAATGAACGAGAATTTTTTTAGTACTAATACAAGTGTCATGTCAAATTTTGGAAAATTTCGAGGGTCATTTGACCTTTTAAGACATTTAAGTGATTTTCTTACGGTGAGGAATTAGGAGGAAGTATTTTTTTGGCTTGTAATAATGAGGCACTTGCTTGCGTAATGCAATGACCCTGGTGGGTCCCTACTGTCAGCCTCTCCACGTACAGTCATCTCCTGATTCCTCTTGGTTGTTGACCATATTTTTTTGCGGGGGGGTTGTTGACCATGTTGACAACGCCAGACGGCAGCGGGCACAGCGAGCGAACCAAGGCGGAGAACGAGGGCGAGGCCTCGGACGGTAACAAACAGCAGCCGTGGAAGATGCGGCAGTGTAGTGGCAGGTGGAGGGGAGTACGATGGCAACAACATGAAACTCAAGCTTACAAACGGTACAAAAATCCCAAGGATTAATTGTTCATCAAATTTTTAGACAAGACCCAGATTGAACATGGCAGTAACATCTAACCCAACCACTCTTTTTCGCAGTCACAAACAAATGGATCGGTCTGATCCATAAAATCAACATCGTGTGCAAAAAAATTTATTTCAGGATGACTACAACTTGTTTTAAATAGAAGCCGAGCACGTTTAGAAGCCCATTTGTCCACCTGAAACTTCTTTTTTGCTGTCCAACGTGTCCAACCGTGAGAAATCTCTTGCAGTAAAACTTAAGCCTCATGGACAATAGTAACCTCGCATTCAACGGGAAGAATGTGACAAAACTTCTGTTTGCCTGGTTGGATGCATATCCTTCCATCGTTATTGTCCTCAAACGAATGTCATGAGAACTAAGAAAATCCTGGTGCTTATTACGCCACCGATTGGTCATACATTTTTTCCATGTGGTAGCACTGCCTAAGTAGACATGAAGATTGAGAACAGTTAAGGTCTGAACAAAGAGTATGTCGAAAGAGTGAAGCTGAACGATTAATTCTAGTACAATATATACGGGCTTTCAATGTGCATGAAATTATCACCTCTCTATATAAATTCTCCAGAGATGGAAAGCATCGCAGCAAGCCAATAATTATGTTCAGATCAAAATTAAACATTCCGATATATAAGATCTTGACAGAATCCAGCAACATTGATAGACTATCCATGGACGAACTCTTCATTGAGCATATAACATAATATTAGTACCCAAAGTGTACTCCAAGATGATATAAAACTTATGCGCACAAATGAAAAATGCAGCTTATGATTACAAATGTGTAGATGATAATATACAGTACCTGAATAAGTGTGGAGCCAAACACCAACTTGTTGTGATCATCAAACGGATCACGAATTACACCCAAGGTCTCCAGTTTGGGCGCAGACACGGCAGTTATTTGCGAAGGTGTATAAAAATTATGAAGGAGCAACCTTTGAAGTGAAGGGGCATCTTCGATGATGAGCTGCTGTCCTTCAAAAAAAATTGCAATGCTTTTAAGGTGAGGCGACTTTATTTTGAGACAACTGATAGGGATTTCTATTCCCAAAACAATCAGCAAGCGCTCCAGGGCAGGGCAACTGGAGTGGATGATGTTGTGCAGTGAGGCCTCCGACGGATAAACCACCACAAGCGAAAGTTTTTTAGCAGTGGGAGTCGAAGCATTTGTACCAGATCATCTGGTATATGGCACCGGGCGAAGGTGGCCATGTGGAGAGAGGAGGAAACCCGCGAGATGGACAACGGTGGTGTGGGCACGAATTCTTGGCGTTTTCGTGGTACGAAACTTTCGTGGTAATGGTGGAACTCAAACTGCTGGAGCTTTCTGAATTCATGGGATGTCAGCCAAGAGTCCACTGTGCCGGGTATGGACAGTAGGTAGCATGTCGGGATGCAGAGGCGTTGAACAGGGCCCTACTGATGAGAGGAGACGATGGCTCTGAGGAGATCAAATTCACGAAGGATAGATATCTGACGACAGTCGAGATTGAGGGGCGTGGTGCGCCATAGAGGGCGCCACCGAGTTGAGAGGACTTGTGTGCGGCAGCAATCCTTGGTGGGGAGAAGCGAGATGATCTCCTCAAGGATGACATCTGGGAGATCGCTGATGCGGTCCACCGGAGATTCTACCGGTTCCTTAGATTCGGGTGGGGGGGGCTCGCCTCTTCTCCCCGTGCTGCCGGGTGCGGGATCTACAACCGGCTTCACCGCTGGCAGGAGCCTCATCTTCTTGCCGCTAGGGCCAGCTGACCTCATTTTCCTTGTGGGCGTCGCGCCGAGCTCATGGGTTTGAGCAGAGTAGCCAGAGACGAGCCTAGTGGCAGTGTGAGTGGGGAAGAAGGAGGGCTGGAGTTTTCTGTAGGAGTGGAAGAAGAGGAGCAGGCGTTTTCCGTACTAGTGAGGAAGAAGGTGAGCGGGGGTTTTCTGGACGAGTGAGGAAGATGGGGAGGGGGGGAATTGGGGGGCAACAGAAGCGGGAGAGTCCAGCGAGCTGTAGTATAAGGGGAAGCAAGGAGGAAGGAGGGTTTTCCTGGGATCACCCCCTCTTCAAGAAATATGGGATTCTCCTCGCAAAAAATAAAAACAAATGGGCTTTAAGATGGATAGGCTTTTGTATCGGCCCAGTCAGCTGCCCATGTTTCATACTGAAGGGCCTTGTGCTAGAGGCAGCCCGAGACACTCTCCAGCTTATTTCCCATTCAAAAGAAAAAAAGAGACGCCTCCAGCTTATGGCTACTCATCGGTAACCTTTTTCAACTTGGCATCCACCAAATTAGAGGATGCGGTACTGGATGCAGACACTCACACTGGTCGCGTAGCGCGGCAAAGTGAGGTGTCAAATAACAGGCCTACAATATACTTACTAGATTGTGAATCTTCACAGGCTAGTCAAAATTTACATTAAACTAAGGTTCAGAAGATACGATATGCATACTATCATTCAGAAGAACAAAAGTTCAGCATGTTTATGCATCTCAATGATTCACCATACTATAACCAATACAAAGCTGTGAGAAGGTGTGGAAATAAAGAAAATCGGTCGATGCTTCTCTAAGCAAAGGGCCTCCCTGCGCATGCATTAATTTCCTTAATTTCTTGGGCATGCTTGTTTCTTCTCAATGTTGCGAGCACTTTGAGCATGTTGGCAACTCCACAGCTAGCTAGCTACCTCATCTTGCAATTGATGCTGACACATTTGCAGCAAACACATGAGGCAATAGAGATAACTCAACATGAGTCCATATTATGCAGTTCCCCTGAAATCATCTTCATTTTCCTGAATCTGAAAAGATAGGAAAACAATAGCTATACTTAAACGGTGTTGCAAAATAGTAGCACATATCAATAGCTCGGCATGACAAAACATGATCATCTGGACGAAGGGGATACAGACCTGCCTAAGGAAGATTATATATAATTTCATAAGTCCTTGGTTGATTTCCACCTTCAGCTGCACTGCTTGTTTGCTACTTCACACATGACAGGATCGTTCCGCACTGCAATTAGCAAGTCAATGCACGAATATGCTTATTTCATCTTGCGGTGGTGATTGTACCTAGTTACAAATGTAGGAATACCTGGAGCACCATGACATTAGCTGACAGCGGGTAGATGCAGCCATATAAGTTTTGTGCAGTGCTACCCAAATTGAGGTCTGTATCCCTTCCCATTATGAGAATTCTTCTTGAAGTTGGTAGAATGTGACGGCTTGTTCTTTGCATCAAACTTGCCTTTCCCCTGAGATTTGTTCTTGTTGTTTTGGGGCTGGTTGGGCTGGAAGTTCTTCTCATGTACCATGTGGGCACTAGAAGCTCCCTCAGCGACCCAAGCACATGTATCTTCTGCTCTCGCCTTCTCTTCAAAATGAAGAGTGCTAATGAGATCCGAAACGGAAAACTCATGTATCTTGTTTTTCAGAGAAGTAGCAAAATCGTTCCACGAAGGTGGAAGCTTGGCAATGATGGTCCCAGCAACAAATTTGTCTGGCAACACACACTTGAAGTACTCAAGTTCCTTAGCGAGTGACTATATCTCATGAGTCTGCTGAACAACAGAGCGCTCATGAGTCATCTTGTAGTCACAGAATTGCTCCATGACGTACAACTCGTTGCCAGCGCCCGAGGCCCCAAACGTGGCCTCGAGCGCAGCCCACATGTCTTTGCCGCTATCAAACGACATATATGAATTCACAATGGAATCGTCAAGCACACTCAGCAGGGTGGCTTTGAAGAGGGTATCCATGTTCTCAAAAGCTTCCTGCTGTGTAGGATTAAGATCGCCCTCAGGCTTACCCTTAGTGGCGTCATAGCAGTACATGATCTGAAACCAATATACTGCTCTTGTGCGCCACCTTTTATATTGCATCCCCTTAAAAGTAGGCGGCTTCAAAAGCGCAGCAAAATCACTCAGAGTAAATTGCCTATAATCAGGTTTTTGGATTGGATTGTTGAATATATGAGCAATTTACTATGAGATGTAATCCGAATCAACAGTAAATAGATCATGACGACAATTGCAAAGATCAAAGTAATGATGCGGACTAAACCAGGAGGACAGAATCACATACTGTATAGCGGGAGCAGAACCGATGTGGTTGATGTTGTCACTCATGTCGTTGATGAAGAGGTTACTGAGGTCGGGGAAGAAGGATGTCGTTGAGGAAGTCATCGCTGGCAGCAATCATAGGAGTGTGCTCCCCAAAAACCTGATTGCCCCTCTCCCGTACAGGATCATGAAAGGCGGCATTCGGAGGACTGTTGTCCCTTCTCACGGTGCACGCCAGAAGGAGGGATGGAGAAGAATTGCGTGGCGGCGCTAAGATCGGGAATGGTGTGAAACCATATGATACAGCGACGGCTAGGGCAGGGCCTGTCAGGTCGGTCATGTGAGTAAGACCAAGTAGTATAATGGTAGGCCTTTGGCCCAAACCCCACATCCATGTCAATAATAGCCCCACTATCCAAAAGAATAAAAAACGGCTGAGTAATTAAGGCGTCAGTTAATTATTAATTAATGACTTAGTAGATTTTCTGACTCACACCACACTTAGAGCATGGTTAATAGTATAGCCAACATCCGGCTATATGAAGTTGACACATCATCTAGAACCAACCTAATACGGAGCCTTCTTACAATAGTTAGTCCCTTTAGTATAATACTATATCATTAATAATGGCCCCACCTTTTGTCTCACAAAGTATGTGTAGTCTGAAATGTCGGGCGTGCAGCGGGCGGTGACCTCGGTCGGTGCGCCGCTTCAACGGTGGAAGCAGTGAGAGGCCGCGTCGCCCTGACTTGCCATCAATGTGGAGCGGCGGGCTCAGCTGGCGCTGGGAGGGAAGGTTTTGATTTTTGATTCAGTTCCTATGCTGCTACCATCCAATATTCGCGTGTGGCTGTTTCTAGAATAAAAAAAGAGGTGCTCCTACTTATGTTACTCCCACTATGGCTAGCCTTGCGCTTGGCTCTTGGACGCTTTCGGAAGTCGAACAGTAATGGTTGTAGTACAGTAGTACTTCTGGCAATCTGACACCAAATGAACTGCTCCACGTCCACCGCTTGTAAGCAAAAGTTTCTCCTCGTGCTGAGAGCCACCGCGCATGCATTGGCGAGGGAGAAGGCGCAGTAACCAAGCTTCTCGTCGTTCTGTGAGTTGACGGGACACATCAAAGTTTTTTAGTACGTACTCTCTCCAAAAAAGGGATGACCATGTCATGGCTACCATCCCGTGCTCCATCGTTGAGTACGTGCACTATTCATGTGCCATCGAGGAGAAAAAATATTGCGTATAGGAGTAGGTGCCATCGAAGTGCATGACTCACTTATGCACTGCTTATCTGATTATCTCCATTTTCTTGCATGACACGTGCACCTTGATGCTAGATGTCTCGCGTGTTGGCAAAATGATGAAGAAAGCTCACGTAAAAAAAGAGTGGAAGAACATAGATTCCCGACGACCGAGAAGGAGCAAGGAACCTCGCGGTGGAGTGTCGGCAAGGAACCTTGCGCGTTTTCCCCTGTTTTTTGCCGCCTGCCCGCCTATAAACAAATAAAAGAACATGAACTCTTCGCTAACCACTAGATACGATACATCAGGATGCTAAGTTGAAGATATTTTATTAGTTTATATTGATAACCATGCAAGAAGCCACGCATGTACAGGACGCATGCAGCCACGCATGTACACACGCCAACGCACTAACTCATGTCGATCCAACTCATGCACAAACGCGCATAGCATGGAGCACACAACGGATGTACACAACACATGCATGCACACACACACTCGGCCGCAGAATTCACGTGAATAACACATGCATGCACACACACTCGGCTGCATGGAGGAGCGCGCCATCTGCGGTGACATCCGGTTTGTCATGCTACGGCGAAGCTCGCACACAACGGTGCTTACGCACCTCTTGCAGCACCTCTTTGCCATTGTTGCTCAACGACTAGCCGAAGACGAAGATGACTGCGGCCTCGGCCTTAGAGCTAGCACGGATAGAAAAGCACGCATGCTGCATGCACATGAGCACGTATGGAGTGCCCATGACATGGAGCGTCCCCAGTCGCCTCTACTCCTTCTGCACACGTTGTCTATGAAGGTGGTTTCATGCCTAATGATGATGTGGGTGAGATCTTCTAGGAATCAGATGAGGACGAGGAGGGTGTCTCCAATAGCGTTCCTGGCTCGCACCTCTTGCATCACGGTGGTCGAGCTTGGAGTCATTCATCTGGTACACTTGGCATCTCAGATCTAGACACAAGGTGACATGCACCGTCAAGGGGGTCATGACAGACGTGACCTCTCACTGCATCTGCCATTTGAAGCGGCGCGCCGGCCCAGGGCGCCGCCCGCTGCACTCCCAGCTGTACCCACCTCCTCGCCGCATTCTAAAACCTACATCTACTAGTATGTATACACGTGCAAGGCACGTATTAATATAAATGTTCCGTGCAACGCACGGGCACCTTACTATAGATTAGTACGACCAAAAATTGAACTAACATTATATATAGTACGATAAATGCTGATGCATGTCACCTAAAATTATATCATTGAAAACTATGTTCAAATACTAATCCAACAATATAGTTTTTGTTGACATGCACTAACATTTTGTGAGTTAAATATTTAGTCAAATTCAATGGGGGACTAATAAACCACGACCGATGTAGTACTAGTGTAGAGGGTGGCGCTGCACGCGAGTCTCGTGGCAGTAAAGCCATCATATCACAAAACCCAACCACTAATAAGTGGCCTGGTAAAATAAACGGACAAGCAACCATCACATCCCTCCGTCTTGATTGTTCTAGAACACAGGTGAGGTAGCAGCAGTGTACTGTTCATGCGAATCCTACTGATATTGGCCGTTGGATTTAGAAGATCAACGGTTATGATTGATGTTCCTAGTCCTACTTAAAATTGGTACACTATATAGTAGTATAGATATAGATATAGATATAGAAACCCGCGTGGAATGCGAGAAACCAACTCCGACCACACACATCCATTCAGGAACAGGACGCTGACCAAGCTCCTCCTTCCACCATTTTGTCCACTCTTTCAGCGGCATCCGATGAGCAGGAAGAGCAGTTCTCCGGCATAAAAGTCGTCTGGGTGGCCCGCCGAGCCCGGCAGCTCGCTTCTCCACCTACCTAGCCTAGCCCGTCGGAGGTAGTTGCCGCATTAAGCCAGTGCGTGGTTCCGCAGCTGGCCTCTACAATACAGCTCGAGGAAGAGTGATGACTTGCTCCATGCTGGCTTGTCAGGGAGCATGGCGGCACGGGCATCGTCGGTGCCCTCGACGCCGCCGCACCGTACAACGCCTCCAGTGTCTGCGACTTCGCCATCCGCTATCGACGCGCACGTAGCCACGACATGCAGGAAGAGAAAGAAGCCGCTGCAGCTGTCGACGAGGTGATGCAGCTACACGGATGTGGACGAGGTGACGGGCAACACGTCCCTACCCGCCGCCATCATCGAGGAAAAGTAGAACACAGGAGGCCGCCGCCGATTGTATCCCATGGAGGCCACTGCCGAGGCGACGCCGGCAAATACAGCCGATGTCTTGCTCAATTCTTCTTCTGCCGGATGCTGGAGGAGGACAAAGAGATCGGGCGGCGACCATTTAGATTAGGTATTTTAATTCTACCAGGTTGGTTGTAATGGGAGTATTATAGGTAGTATCATGCATGCCAACTACTCCCTCCATTCCTAAATATAGGAGTATTATAAGACCATGGTTAATAGTATAACCATCTGATGGCTACATGACACTGCCACGTCATCTATAGCCAACCTTGTAGCCTTCAAGTATAATACTCCCTCCGTCTAGGTGTCATCTTACGAAAACCAAATAATCCCAAAATACTTAGGCGTGGTGCATTAAATTCTACCTCGTTTCTTGTTTCTTGACATATCAACCAAAGAGATATGGGTGTGCATGCTTTTAATGACTTGAGACTAGCAAACACGACATGCAGTGGTTAGTTCATTGCATGCAATGCTATTAATTAGCAAATAAACTTTAAGTTCTCTCGTCTCTTTCAAAAGTCGAACAATGATGATGGTACTACAGTCGATAGTGTATGTACTAGTAAGCAAAGCTTCTCCTCATTTGCGAGTAGACCGGACACATCAAAAGTAATGCATTAGTCTCAAAAAAGGGTTGACCATGTCCATGGCTACCATCCCGTGCTCCGTCATTCAGTGTGTGCTTCTCGTCGTTCTACGAGTTGACGGGACACATCAAATTTAATACGTATTCAGTATCTCTCCAAAAAGGGCTGACCATGTCCATCAGTCCATGGCTACCATCCCGTGCTCCGTCATTGAGTACGTGCAGTATTCACGTGCCATCGAGGAGGAAAAATATTACGTAGTACTAGGTGCCATCGTAGTTCATGACTCACTTACGCACTGCTTATCTCCATTTTCTTGCATGACACGTGCACCTTGATGCTAGATGTCCCGCGTGTTGGCAAAAGGATGAACAAAACTCATGTCGAAAAAAAGAGTGGAAGAACATAGATTCCGGACAACCGAGAAGGAGCAAGAAATCTCGTGGTGGAGCGTCTGCACTCATAGTATTTTATATTATTTAGCGATATAAAATCAACCAATCATCTCCACAGTAGACCGGAAGAGTATGAAACACGGCAGCCCAGTGTAGTTACATCATACTGTACGTGGCCAACCCACGCTATCACCATATTTCTTGGCCTCCGTGCAACACCTAGCTCTAGTAATCCACTAGCCCGTATCGCTTCTCGCTCCTCGTCTCTCTCAAAGTGTGGCGGGCTGGCGTTTTTGCCGTCTATTGAGGTCGGTTACATGTTAGCGACATGCCAAGAGCATTCTAAAAAAATCATTGTACTCTATTGTTATGCCAAGAAGAGGAAGCGCTTTGACCGACGGACCAAACAAGACAGGCGTGTCGTGCCGTGAGTGGGTCCAGTTTCTCGTTTTGAACTTGTTTGGTGTAGTAGTAACACTTGGTTTTGACTATTGGTAAGATTTTATATACTCCCTCCGTCTAGTGAATAAGTCATCTTAGATTGTGCACCGTGACCAAGGAAGAGGGGAAAACAAGAGAAATTAATATTTATTTGCTAATTAATAGCATTGCACGCAATAACCATTGCATGTCGTGTTTGGTAGTCTAAGTGATTGAAAACATGCACGCCCCACATCTCTTATTGGTGGATATGTCAAGAAACAAGAAATGAGGTGGGATTTAATGCACCGCGCCTAAGTATTTTGGGATTATTTGTTGTAAGGTGACTTATACACCTAGACGGAGGGAGTAGGGCCTAATGTATTCTTCGAGGATGCCTTTGACTATTGATAAGATTTTATATAATTTGAAAATTATATCATTCGAAGATCCTATCACGTTCCGTTTTCAAAAAGAAAAAAGATCCTTTCATGTACGAATTTGACTGTATGCTTTGAGCAACTTGCATGTCCTATACTACCCCTGTTTGGATACTCTAACTTAGCTAGAGGTTACACTAACTCATGACTAACCCTGAACTAACTGTAGCCAAAGAGGTGTTTTAGTGACAGGTTTAGATTGACAATAAATGCACTTGATGAAGAGAGAAAAGTAATTTTTCAATGGGCCCAAGGAGGTACTTACTGTGGGAAAGGTGAAGTGATGGTTGCTTCGCCCGAGCAACGTATTACTCTAGGAATATGGGAGTACCAGCGGATTCATGGAACAGAGAAATGATGGTTGCTTCGTCCGAGAAACTTACTGTGGCGAAGGTGGGGCTCTGTGATTTGACTGCTCACTAGTCATTACTAATGCGGCGCAACGACCAGGGTGAATCTTTCCCTGCAGTTGTGCACTCAATATTGTTGCACGGCAGGTGGAGTCGGATGAAGGATGTCCCACATGTCGGCGAAATGAAGTTGAATTGTTTCTGGCATTGCTATCAATCCTTCAGGATTTGTTTATATGTACGCATAATTTTAATGAAATTGTACTGTGATGATATGAAGGTTTCAACTTTGGTTCCCGCAGGAAAAAAAGGTTTCAACCTAGGATTCATGTGTCCTCTTGCCTCAAGATTATATCGTTACAACATTCCATCAAATACAAATGAAACTACCATGGCTGCTAATGCATCTCAATGGTTCGCAGATCAGCTCCAATATTCACATCACAACTTACGATAAAGTTGTGAGAAGGTGTACAAATAAATAAAAATATATAATTGATCGATGTTGTTCGTAGGCATGGGTCCATTTCCTGGGCACAGTGTTCATTGCTTGGCAGCTAGTTTGACCCAGCGCTGTAGCCACAAGGGGGTGTACGGAGGACACCACAACCCTATCATTTTGTGCAGCTCCACTAAAATCGAATTGACCATCCCTATTTGCAAACATATCCAGTCAGTGTGATTACAATAATAGTGGAACTAGATGATGAAACATAACACACACAAATAGAAGCCGATCAACTATGCGATCTTTCTTTAGGACTAACTACTTGTTGGAGAAGATTAGGCAGGAGTTGGATGAGGAGGATAGCAAAACCAATCTCCCTTTCTGCAGTCGCACTGAAATGTAAAAAACGTTGCCCGTGTGACATTTTGGTAGAACTGCACAAAAACACTCTTAAGAAAAAAAGTGATTTGTGTAGTTCACCAAAAGGTCACAATAGCAATGAGGTGAAATGGCTAGCCCTGTTTGCAAAAAAGAGGTAGAAAGGAAACAATTACTAGCGAATAACAGGAGTTGAAGACACATACGCCGACAAAAAAGAAGCATATTCCATGTAATAAGGGAAAGATAGCACCATGGTGGTTTATCAAAAATGGTTTGAGGACGAGATTGCAAGATGGAAAGTACGCCGGCCGAGATATGTTTTAAGCAAACAACTAAAGACGATCCACATGCAGCAACGTGGGAAGATGGGCAAGGGAGCAAGGCCAGAGGAAGCTGTACTTGAGGGTCATCGGGATGTTACTAGGAGGGCACCGGCGGCCATGATCTGCCCATACTGCGGCAGCGAGCAAGTGGCGAAGGCCCTACCGCGCCGGAGCTTGGTCAGAGAGAATGGCGGGTACCGCAGATCGGGACATGCTGCCTCAACGCCGTCGAACCGAGAAACGATGCACATCCTCCCTTTCCGCCGGCGGACGGGATGCGACCGGATCACTGACCAAGGGTGAGAGAGAGAGGCCACCGCCGCCTTGTGTGAGATGGTGTGACAAGAGACAAACCCCGGTAGGCAGGCTCCGTTGTATATAGTGGAGCGGATTTTTCCATTTTCCCCATGACAATCGTTTTATATTCTGTACTACGCGCCATTGAGGAGGAATATATAACTTTGTTTAATACAAATGTGTCAAGTCGAACTTTGTTCCGTCTAGGCGTGGTACCCGACCCTTTTCGAGTAAACAACCGCTACACGCTTCAAATTATCACGTGGGCTGCCTTTTCGTACAGAAATGAACTCCACCGTGTACCCGCGCGGGTGTGGCCAGCAACGAGACGTGAGTACGTGCGTCCTGCGTGCACCTCTTCTTTAGGTGCAGGTACGTACGTGAGTGGGCGTGAGAGAGATGGTTTGTGCGAAACCGAGGCAATGTGTCGATGATATCTAAAACAAAATAATTGTAAAATATGCAATGTGTGTGAAACAGAGTCATGGATATATCATATATAGAGGGAGCGATCCACGAGAAGAGAGTGGAGGGATCATTGGCGTGAGATATCGATAGAATCAAAAATAGGGAGGAAGTGTGTGGTTGCGTGGTCGATAAAGAGTGCCATCGAATTTTTGTTTGCCCACGTCAAAGATACAGGGCACAGTTTTTCTCCGTGGCATGGATACCTACCTACAATGTTTGACTATCGGTGGGGGGAGGGGGCTGAGACCTAAGTATAGAGAGGTAGATCGACTAGTATATGTGTGGAGAAGGAGAGAGACCTAGCTATGTATAGAGGGAGATCGATCGGCATCCATGGATATGAGTAGCAAAGGAATAAGGTTGGGAGAAAGACAAAGGTAGAGTGTTGGAGGGCTTGTGGTCGAGTGGCGTCTCACAAATGGTGGAGAGGCATGCTAGACAAATGGAGGGTACGAGTGCAATATCAATAAGAGAGGCCGGGGATGTCTGTCTGTTCTATGCACGTGTGTGAGAGAGACGGGTCGGGAGGTATGCAAGGATTATGAGGGGAGAGGGTATTGTTGTGGCAGGCATATGTAACTACATAGGAAGATCAACTATCGTATGTCCGAGAAAGGGAGAGACATAACTAGTGAGGTAAGTCTATCGGTGCGTGGGGAAAAGAATTATAGTCGACCTAGCTATATGTAGGGAGATCAGTATGTATACATGCATGCATGTGTTAGAAGCAAATAAGGTCCGGAGAGACAGACAGGGGGAGAGGGGTGCGGCTAGGAGGTGGTGCGAGAGGCCTACTATGTCAAGGGGAGGAGTGTGTGACTATGAGATCAATGAAAAGAGGGGCGGGAGTGTGCACCTGCGTGGAACCGTATTGGACATAGGGGGAATGGAGGGTGAGAAGAGAACAGGGGAAGTATGTGTTTGTGGTAGGCACACTTGGCTAGAGAGGTATATCGACCAGTGTGTGCCGGAAAGAAGGAGTCGGGGGGCCTACACACACCGTGGGTGAACGACCTAAAGAGAAATAATGAACGTGCGCGGTGGAGGGGACAATGAGGGAGGGTGAGAGGGGGGGGCGTGTGCATGCACGATAGAAAATTAGCGCTAGCTAGCTACAGAGACAAGAGGACCGTGAAGGTGTTAAAGAAGAACATAGATCATAATTCATTATAAAAAAGTGGATATGGATAATTGAAGCAGATATCATAATGTAGAACATTGATTATAATTTGGGCTAATGTGTGGCTTTTGCAGCTCAGGGCTAAATACTTGTCATAATGTAGGGGGCGGGGCACTATACTTTGTGTGATAAACACGGTGTATGTATGGAACATGGTTTAGATTATGAATATATAGTTAGTACATCAAATGTACTATTATTTGGAATCAACATCAAGTGTATTCAAAAGATTGAATTCGAGTTCATATAGTACACATAGTTCATATCTATCTCTATACTAATCATGTGGTGTGTTGTTAAGGTAATACACGAATGATGGTTGAAGTTGGCAACAATCATGATTGTAGATTCTTATTGAAATAGACAAATGAATTCAAATTCAGTTTGAATTGCAACGGTAGTATAAACATTTGAAATGCACTAAAATGGTATGACTAGGTTACTTGCATTATACAACCAGCGAAAAAATTTAATTGGACATAACATGGATTCATACTCTCTCTTTGTGTAGCTTTGAATAGCATTTGTATAGTAAAACGGGACAAGACTCTCTCTTTGTGTGGTGTGAATAGTTTTATTTTTTTCATTTTTTCGTTGAGGGAAGTGTGAATTGATTTGGTACGTACAACTACAATATTACACGTTAGGCTTGTCTCTAAAATTCAACCCGCGCCTTGTTATATCCCGAAAATTCTGATATCGTGCTTCCAAAACTGGCGCCTTCACAACCCGCGTCCTGCGATCCCGAAATTACAACGCGCGCGAAAACTCCCTCCAACTGCCAAATCCCTACACGCGAAATCCCCCTTCTAACCCCGAGCCGAAAGGGCCGCTAGTTCAAATTGGTGGGGGTACTTTTGTAACACACCCTACATTTTGCACAAGCATGTCCCTAAGTCATGGTTCCCCCCTCCCATCGCCTCCTTTTTGCCATTCGAAATCCCAGGCCGCCATAACCTCTCCGCTCCAGCTGCGAAACCCCACCCTCCTCCGTCCGCCACCTCACGGCTGCCTAGCCGAAGCCTCCCCGGAACAGCTCGACGTCCCTCATCCGCCTCCCCGGATGAGGATCCGTCGTCCATCTCGTCGTCCCGCTGGTTCAGCCGCCAGGTCCTCCACTCTCCAAGGAGCTGCTCCGATGATTACCTCGTCTATCACGGCTGCTCCATCCCCACAGCGCCGCCTTAACCTGCTCCACCGAAACCACAGCATCCTCACCAACTCCTCGGACGAAGCCGAGGCCTACTCAGCGCCACCAAAGAGGTTGTACACTCATCGCATCGCACCTTCTCCTTAACTCGACCTCTCGGCATTGACGGTGCTCCATCCCGCACCCCCATGGAGCGGCTACCTCAAAGCCGGCGTCGCGGGCGACATCTCCATGGCGGCTCTCCCTAGTGCGAGGCCCCATCGGCAACAGGGTCCATACCAGCCGGATCTGCTGCTGCTGCTCAGGCTATCGCTCAGTCGCTCGCGCTGCTGCTGCTCTGACTCTCGCTCGGTCGCCCAGCTGCTGCTGCTCCGGCTCTCGCTCGCTCGTGCTGCTGCTGCCCGGGCTCTCGCTTGCACTGCTGCTGCTCTGGCTCTCGCTCGCTCGTGCTGCTGCTCTCCCCCTCGCTCGTGCTGCTGCTCTGCTTCGATTTAGCTACACTTCAGTCGAGTTAATCGACTTCTGGGTCAGTCCATTTTCAGGGGGTGGTGGGTCTCGCCGAAGTTAAGGAAGAACCACCCACAGCGGGGAGGGGGGCTTGCCGGAGAGGTACCCCACTATCTATCTTAGGGTTCTGGGTGGGGTGCTGCTCGCCGGCGGTGGGGGTGCGGTGGTGGGGTGGTGGCATGGGGACAGCTGGAGAAAAAGCTTGGCACGGGGGGGGGGGGGACTAGAGGGCTGGCCGGGGCAGCGGCGGACCGACGGTGGGGAGTTGTTTCGGGGCGGCTAGGTGGTGGCAGATCGGCGGTGGGGAGTTGTTTCGGGGCGGCGAGGCGGCGGCGGACCGGCGGTGGGGAGTTGTTCTGGTGCGGCGAGGCGGCGGTGGGGAGTTGTTTCAGGGCGGCGAGGCGGCGCGGGGTTTGGCCGGTGGTGGCTGGCGGCTCAGGGGGGTGCAGGTTGAAGATGAACTGCAGGCCCTCCCTAAACTATGCCATGTGAAGTGCCTCTCTACTACCATTACATTCAGTTTCGACAGTAATATTTAGATTCCACAGTAAATTTCAGTTTCGACAGTTAAGTTCAGAGTCAACAGTTTTTACCTCATCTGTTGTAGTCGGGGTGGTTTTTGGTGATGTAAATTTTACATCTATCACTTTTTGGTAATGCATTTTATATCATCTATTGGAGATGCTATTAGAATCCCACTTGAAATTAATGATGTATTTCTTGTGTTGCTTCAGCCTTGACGTCTTACGGCTCACCGGAGCTGCTCCAAGGACGGAACGATCCATCACGACAGAGCAGTGCCCTGGATGCCATCTACAGATTCCTCAGATCTTCCTCCACACCTCCGACAGCCACCTCTGCCTCAACTTCTTCAGCAACCAACCTAATGATGCTGAGGTCGACACGGCTACGGCAAAGAGGTTGTACAATTGTCGCATCACTTATTATCTACATTCATGTCGATCCATTAGGGCTATTGTGGTTCAACGGAAAAACATAGCAATAGGAAATTTTCCTATGGCACTCTACTATTCAATTATTCATGCATTTTGTTGAAAGGAATGGAGCAAAACATCCACCTGGACCTACTTTTCAAAATCATACTCATGAAAACAAGACCAAGTGCATTAGTGGCAGAATAACATTCTAACTGTACACGCTTTCATATGGTTTCACATTATTTTGGTCATGTTTCTTTGCATTCCTATGCTCCTCCTTTTCCTGTGAACCAAACACCCAAGTTGACAGAAAGCTTGTATTCACAAATGCTCTGTTTCCCATGTGCATTCCTATCCTATTCCGCTGTTTTTCCTCCTATACCTATGTTTTTAGAATCATGCAGGCCAAATGAGCCCTTACAGAATTACTTCAGTTACAGGTAGGTGTCGAAAAAACTTTGTGTGGTTTGTCCTGCTCCTGCCGCGATGTCGTCCACCTCACCTGAGCTGCTCTATCGACAAAAGCATCCACAAAACCAGACATCACGACTCCTAACCGTCTTTCGCCGCCTCAGATCTCCTTCCCTGCCGCCGGCACCCACCGCAATGACATCACCATCATCGGCTCAGCAGATGAACCTGAGGAGTACAAGGGTGCACAAGAGAGGTCGCACTCTTTTGTTTCTGCTTATGTTATGCATTGCTTAATATTACCTGCTACTTTATTGTCCTGTTCACCTCCTAGACTCCAAGTCAGGTCCAAATTGATGTTCAAACTTGAGTTCTAAATTAGTTGTGAGGCACGTATCGAGGCAGTAATGAATAGTATCTCTATCTAATATCTGGTTCACCTAGGGTATGCCTATGTTGTTCATCTTGGGTGGGAAACAAATAGTAAAGCAATTATCATCTATTTTTTTATTAAATTAAAGCAATCATCAACCTGCTATCATTATTTTTGGATCCATTCCACTCGTTGTTACCATTACTCTAGATTGTTACCATTACTCTAGATTCTGCATGCTCTCCTTACATAATCTCACTATATTTTTTTGTATGCTGCCAGATATTGTACACAGTCATGCTGAACATGTAGAGAAAAAGAGAAGAGTTTTGCGTGGCAATACAATGTCATGCAGACATCGCTCCATGGTAGGTTCAATGGCAAACCCTCCCCCCTCTCTCTCCAGATTGTAATCCAGAGGAATATATCTGTTCTGAGATGGATTCAGACGCAGCTAACCACTCCTATTTACCCCCCAAGGTGTTTGCTCTAACTTGGCATGATGATGTTAGTCATATCATGCATATGTTGTGTTGCAGTGCCTACTTTCGACATCATATATGTCATCTGCTTAGTTTAGACATGCTCTGTAATGCCACCTATTTAGTTTCAATATCATACATGGGAATTATGCAATGCCATCCTGTTTAACCAGGTATTATATATTTGAATGATATCAGCCCATCCTTTTCATCATTAAATTTTCATTTGTCGACAATGTTTGTACATTAAACTACTCTTCCTATGAATCAGCCATTTGAGTGGGTAATGGAAAAATCTGGAGTGAAAACAAGGCCTTCAGAGCAGACAGTGCTACCTGTCGAAGCAGATCTCTTGTTGGGCCCCGATAGCTCCTCAGAGATGGATTCAGAAACAGATGACCAGTCCTATTCCCCCACCGAGGTGTATGCTCCAACTTGGCACGGTTCTACTGCTCATATCATGCATATGGTGTCTTGCATTGCATAGTTTAGACATCGTATACACAATATTCAACGCCATGTTCTTAGTTCAGACATCATATATGTGAATGCCCTTCGCTTAGCATATAAATCACATATGTGAATTAAATCATGCGATCCTGGTTACTCAGATAACATGTATGTGAATTATGTCATGTCATCATGTTTAGTTAGTCATCATATCTTTGAATTATGTTATCCTATGCTATCCAGTTTAGATAGACATCATATATGTGAAACTATGTCATGCTATCCGTTTTAGTTAAACAATATACATGTCAATTATTTAATGCCCTCTTTTTTCCACACTATCTATTGCATCTATCTCTCATACAATGTTTGTACATTCAATTATGTTTCCTGTTTATCAGCCATTTAAATTGGAGCGGGTGATGGCAGTATCTAGCGAAATAAAAACACGGTCTTCAAATAAAAAAGTGCTACCTCTTGGTGGAGGTAGCACCCCGGTTGTACATGCACGAGAACCAGCCCTACCACACATAACCCAGACTCTTGCACATTTTACCCCTACTACGATGGACAGAGAACCAGCTTCACCCAATCTAACCCCAACCCCAGCAGATAGTAACCCAGTTCCTATTGACACATCACCATCTCCACTACAGAGCTCCCAAACAAGAGTAGTGAGTAAGGCAGCTCCAGTTCCCAAAGCTCCAGTACTACCACGGCGAACCCCAACTCCACCAGTTAGTACACCTATTCCTATGGAGGAAGCACAACTAGCCATTCATAGTTTAGCATCTATCGCATTCGATGTTGTTAAATCCTATGTGTGTATGTTCCCATCATGGAAATATTATACTGAAGATGAAGGAAAATGCCAGTTGCAGGTGTTTGTCCAGGAGTTATGTGTAAGTAATGTTATTCATGGCAATTACTCTGCTTTGTCCCATACATTCTACCTCCATGATGGTTATAATACAGCAAATTTTCCCATTTTTCTCTATAGAGAAGGACCGATTTGGAAACTTAGGATGAGGTAACATGTGCTAATACCTTTGCTATCTTCAAGAATGCTTGGTGGCAGTATCGGAATTACCTTAAGAAAACATACTTCACTGGCAAAGAAACTCATCAAATTCCCGTACGTTCTCCTGAGACACATTTACCGGACGATGACTGGGAATGCCTTGTTCTTTACTGTTCCCGAACCAAGAATGTGGTAAGGTCTATGAGCTCATTTTATTTTAAGTACTATATGCTTGCGTCTTACTGTACTCTGTTCATGTAGAACAAGTGCTTAAACCTAAAGAACAATTGTTCTCATTTAAGATTCCATTGCTATTGTGCATACTGCTTTGCTCTTGTATCACTGTATTTACTCATACAAACTTATTTTTAAATTGAACTATCCAATGGAAACTCCAATGGCATAACAAGTATGTTTACACATGTTTCTTTAACAAGTTTGCTCTTATAAATAGCTCTGTTGATTTCAATTTCAACTGTGTATACAGTTGACTTCTCATATCATGCACATAACTAGCATCATAACAGTGCCAATAGTGTTGTTGTACATGTAGACCCATGGTACCCATCTGAAATCTTGTTGTGTTGTTTAGTTTCCCACGCTTTGTATTCTTTCAGTGCTACTTTCTCTTGAACTGATATGATTTGAACCGTGTCTCTATTTTGATTTGGCAAGACAATGCAGTGACCATAGGACATAGATATATGTTTGTTTGATGCTTTTATAATGTACTACTTGGCAATAGAAGACTTGGTAGTTTAATTTTGTCCACCTTACTAATGAACTGGTTCACCGAAATGAGTTTCATATACTAGTACATGCTAAACATGTTATGTGTCTGCTTGTTTCTTCTTTTAGAATGTTTACAGAATATTGGGGAAGAGTGCCTTATTAAGCAATGATAAAAGAAGTAATGCAGATAAGTTTCAGGATCGTGAGACAGCCTTGTTGGTCTCCAACAAAGCTGATAAAACAGCTAAGGAAAACTATCTTGAAGACAGTGAGACAACCCCAAAGTCCTATCTTGGTTTACTGTTTGAGTTACTGGCCACTACCGCTTGCACAAGCTATTCAAACTCACTGTCTGAATTAGTTCGGTTTCTTGAGTCTCAACTACAAGCTGAAAGACATCGATCAGCTGTGTTGCGACAAGAAGCGGAAGGACTGCAGAAGTCCTTGGAGCATTCAGATGTATACTTTCTGGTGCAACAGCAAGCATTGGAGGAAGCTAATAAGCTTTCTAAGCTTATTGCCAGCATGGTGGATATCCAGGATAATGTTTCTTGAGCTCTTCTGAAGTTGTTTCAGTTATGGACTTATTTTGATGCTGTGTTTATTTGCACTGGTGGCCAATTTTGATGGCCAGTGTATGTAATATGCTGCTTTGTTCTCTATATTTGCACTGGTGGCGAACTTTGATGCCCAGTGGATGTAATATGTGTAATAGCTGTAATAGGATAGCGTTAGTTGCTTGCTTATTTATTTCCTTATTGTCTTGTTTAGTTGTTTGCTTGTAGTCACTGTAGTTCTTTTTTTGTGTTTTTTTAGTGGCCACAATAATCTAGTTTTGGTAACTAGGCCACAATAATCATGGCAACACATGGACTGTTGTAACCATGGGCCTCCTGCGGGCCATAGGATCCATGGGCCTTCTATGGGCCATACGATCCATGGGCCTTTTACGGGCCGTAGGACCATGGACTTTCTACGGGTCGTATGATCCATGGGCCTTCTACGGGCTGTAGGATCCATTGGTCTTCTATGGGTCGTAGGATCAATAGGCCTTCTACGGGGCGTATAACCATTTCGCAAAACATGGGCCGTACTATTCGGGGATCATAACGGGTCGTTAATAGGACCTATTTGATAACGCTATAAAAACAACCCAACGGGTTAATGGGCCACAAACGGGCTGAATGTAACCACGGGATGTATTTGGCCCACAAACGGAAAATGCGAGTAACGCACCGTATCTAACCGAATTCTAGAAATGAGTCAAGAATAAATGGGCCCTTAGAAGGTCGAAAGTCAACACGGGCTGGAAACGGCCGATGGAATAATGGGCCGTTAATGGGTATAAAGCGATACACTGTTCATTATGGGCTAGTTTCATCTCGGGCCTTTAATGGGCCGAGAGTTACAAAGGGTCTCATATGGGCCGAAAGACATCATGGGCGATACATGGGCCGGAAGTTACAACGGGCTGGAATCATATTGGACAGCACAGATGAAGGTACTGGGCTTAATTCCGATTGGCCGTGACGGGCCGGTAGTAAGCGGGCCGTAAATGGGCTATAGACGAACAGGCCGTTAACAGGCTTTCCATGGGCCGGCCCGTTAACTTTTGACCAAGTCCAACGGACCGGCCTTTTCACCAGAATGGGCCTCTGTTGGGCCGTGCCACGTGTCGACGTATCATAGCCGCCTCCTGTCCAATGAGTGGATGACATCTGTCCGAACGATGAGCCGACACGTGTTTCCTCCGGCCAATGAGAATTTTACACATGGAAAATTCCCATTGGTCCGGGCTGTTAACGGGTTATCGGATCCAAAACCGGACTCGATAGCTTAACAGAGTCCCGTTATGGTGGATGCCACGTGTCAGTCACCCTTGACGAAAGCACTTCTATGACGCACGATTTATCGTCATGGAAGTGGACACTTCCGTGATGATAATTTTGGTAATGTCATGGAACACTTCTACGACAGAACAGGTATGACTGTCTTCATTCTATCATAAATTTGTCATGGATGTACATGCATGACAGAAAACGTGACCTACTGTGACAAACACGTATCATCATGGAAGTGTTTTTTATAGTGTGAAGGCGTGCAGGGGTAGCAGGTGCCGCCGAATCATCTTCGTGATCTGCGCCAGGTTTATCTTCTTGTAAAGCATGCAATATCACTTCATTTTGAGCTATATTTTCATGGTTTTGACCGTTTTGAGCTCCATTTTCTCCAGGAACCTGCACAGGCATAAGAGTAGAATTGGGACTAGCAGAATTATCATCATATTGGTCATTATAATTGTCTCCCCCGTGATCAAAGTTTCAAAGATTTAGTGGAAGAAGGAGAATTTCCTTGCAAGGGAGAGCACCGACATTGGGATGAAGAGATGCAAAAGGAAACACGGATTTATCGAAAACAACATCTCTGGATATGTAGACCCTACCAATGGGAACATCTAGACATTTTACCCCTTTGTGCATAGGGGTATAGCCTAAGAAAACTCATTTTTTGAACAAAATGCGAGTTTGCGTGTGTTGTAGGGTCTAAGATTGGCCAGCACGCACAACCAAAAATACGGAGAGATGTGTAGTTGGGTATGACACCAAGAAGTCATGTGATGGGTGTTTCAAGTTTGATGACTTTGCTTGGAAGCAAGTTGATAAGATATGTAGCAGTTAAGAAGGCTTCATCCCAGAATTTGAGTGGTATGAATGCATTTGCTAGCAATGCTAGTCCTACATCAACAATGTGATAGTGCTTTCTTTCAACAGATCCATTCTGTTGGTGAGCATGTGGGCAAGAGACATGATGCGAGATGCTAAATTTTTTAAAGAAAGAGTTTAGCTTCTCATACTCACCTCCTCAGTTGGTTTGCATGGCAATGATTTTAGTGTTCAGTTTGCGTTTAACAAGGTTTTGAAAATTAATGGAAACTTTGAAAACATCATATCGCTTCTTTAACAAGTAAATCCAAGTAAATTTACTATAATCATCAATGAAGCTTACATAATAGGAAATCCTACCAACTGGAGTAGGGGCTGGCCCCCATACATCTGAAAATATGAGTTGCAATGGAGCGGTGGATACAGTGGTAGAAATTGGGTAAGGTAATTGATGACTTTTTGCATGTTGACACGGATCGCAAATAGACTCAACACTAGGCTCATATGAGAGTTTATTCTTACTAAGAACATATCAAACAATAATTGAAGATGGGTGACCCAAGCGACTATGCCACTTTGGTGAAGATGGCTTAGTGACAACATATGCTTGTTTATTGGACCATGATGATGATCATAATGACGATATTAGTGGGTAGAGACCTCCCATGCACCGTCCTCTAAAAATGATTCTCCTCGTGGCCAAGTCCTTAACCAAGAAAAAATAGGGATAGAATTCTATAAGAACATTGTTGTCAAGAGTGAATCGGTGAACAGAAAGAAGATTTTTTTATGCTTCAGGAACATGCAAGATATTTTTCAAGTGCAATTTTACGGGATTATTAACAATTGAACTACCAATATGTGTAATTTCCATACCAGAACCACTCGCCGTGTGAATTTGGTCGCATCCATTGTACTTCTCCCGCATTGTCAGTTTGTCAAGTTCTCCTGTGATGTGATTCGTGGCTCCAGTATCGGCGTACCAGTTGGTATCTCTACCATAGGTGGCAGCATGCGCCCCCTTTTCTTCTTGATCATTCTCTTCATAATGCCACCAGCAAGAACGTGCACCTCCTGGATGATGCTTGTACCAGATCTGACATTAAGGATAATCATGCTGCTGGTCACGTGTTTGCTGCAGCTGATGCTGTCGAGGGTGCCCTCTGTAGCTGCTGCCACCTCCATTGGGAGGAGAGGGCTGGCGGTCGCCATGGTCGCGCCCCTTCCACCTCGCCCACGGTAAGGTTTCCGGTGAGCTTGACCACGTCCTCTGTAGGCCGCGTTTGCAGAAGTGTGGAAGTCTCCTGAAGAAGAATCGCCAAGCATCTCCATCCTCTGGTCGAAGATAGAGATTTGGGCGAAGAGGTCATCCGCCGTCATGTGGTTCTTGACAGCGCCAACTGTCGGCGTTCTGGGAACGGGGGTCCCCAGACTTGCCTGCCTGCAGCCCATGGCGTGGCTCCGCGAGCGGGCCCGTACGGCCCATCTTCACCAACAAGCACTCAAGACCCTCGCGAGGCGGACGACACAAGACCTCCTTAGGAGTGGCCTCACCAGGCTGGCTCGCGAGGGGCGGAGAGTTCAAGGCAAGGTAAACCTCGCGAGGTTCCAGTGACGTGAGCCATGACGACCAAGGCCAGGCGGGCGCCAGCGCGCATAGTGTCCTTGTTTCCCCTTTGGTGCTAAGGAAGCAAGCGCAGGCACAGAGTACCGAGGCGTCAAGCAAAGGTTTCCATATCAGTGCAACGGGACCAAGACCAGCAGGACGGCAAGACGGAGGTCACCATGGAGCCCAAGGCGGCGTCACCACTAGAGCCTTTAGCAGGCGAAGACTGCTTTTGTCAGGATAAGTTGTACTAGCTGTCCCCTTTCAAATTGGCCAATGTTGGATCCCTTTCCGCTCAATATTTGGGGAGAGGACCAGGGCCTCTATAAATAGGACTAGCCACCATAGTAGGAGAGGCAACTAATCAGAGAGAAGAGACCCGAACAACCACAAGTTCACCAAGCACAAGAACACCTCTCCTCGGGAGGTTGTTCTTCCCCTTGTATTGTTCGTCCTCAGCCCAAGAGGCAATCCACCACCACCACACTGGAGTAGGGTATTACACCACAATGGTGGCCCGAACCAGTATAAATCTTGTGTCCTTTGTGTTGCGAGTTTGTCGATTTAGCCCTTGAGATCTTAGCGAAGCTAGGACGTGGATCGGTAGGGGGAGATCTTCGCGCTCACAACAGTGTTCGAACCTTGAGGGTTTTGCCAGAACCCAAGATCCTACATTTAGCGCGCCAGGTAGGGGTGCACCGAAGCTTCCCTTTTGTCGCTCCGCGTCCCGTTGCTTCATTGTCTCCATGGTGGATGCTCGCCGCGCTCGCGCTGAGAGCCAGGCTGCCCTCGCCGCCCGCGTTGCTCAGACGGCTCCCGTCGGCGGGCCACCCCGTCGTTCTCCGTCGCTTGTCGCCAACGCTGCCACCGGCCCGGCGAGGAACGAGCAGCAAGCATCCTCGCTGCACCCCTCGGTGCGGCGGGATGGCCGCACCGTGATACGTCTCCATCGTATCTATAATTTGTTATTGTTCCATGCCAATATTATACAACTTTCATATACTTTTGGCAACTTTTCATACTATTTTTGGGACTAACATATTGATCCAGTGCCCAGTGCCAGTTTCTGTTTGTTGCATGTTTTTTGTTTCACAGAAAATCCATATCAAACAGAGTCCAAACGGGATAAAAACTGATGGGGATTTTTTTGGAATATATGTGATTTTTGGGAAGTGAAATCAATGCGAGACGATGCCCGAGGGGGCCATGAGGTAGGGGGCGCGCCCTAGGGGGTCAGGCGCGCCCTGGGTCCTCGTGGCCACCCCGTAAGGCGGTTCGTGCCCTTCTTTCGCCGCAAGAAAGCTAATATCCGGATAGAGATCCTGTCCAAAATTCAGCCCAATTGGAGTTATGGATCTCCGGGAATTTAAGAAACGGTGAAAGGGCAGAATCTGAAACGCAGAAACAGAGAGAGACAGAGAGACAGATCCAACCTCAGAGGGGCTCTCGCCCCTCCCATGCCATGGAGGTCATGGACTAGAGGGGAAACCCTTCTCCCATCTAGGGAGAAGGTCAAGGAAGAAGAAGAAGGGGGGCTCTCTCCCTTCTCTTCCGGTGGCGCCGGAACGCCGCCGAGGCCATCATCGTCACCGCAATCTACACCAACAACTTCACCGCCATCATCACCACCTCTCCCCCCCCCTCTATGTAGCGGTTTAACCCCTCTTTTACCCGCTGTAATCTTGTGACACCCCTAGACCGGAACTTCAGATGCCTTCCAGGGTTTCCGAGTTTTTCGTCGTGTGATTTGTTTGGTTCATTGCATTCATCATTGCATCATGTGCATTGCATCATGTCATTTATTTTTCTTAACTCAACTAAATAAATGGCATGGATCTTTGATCCATTTAAATCGAGGGAATTCACATGGTGATTCTCTTTACAACTTATCCTCTCGATATTTAGAGAGCTATAGTAAATATTCCAATTATGTGGAATTACCTTGACACACTTGCAAAATATTTCCCCATGCCTTCGTCCCATGCATCATCTCCTTCTCCTTTCCTTCTATTTCCTGTCTTTTGCTAGTCCCATTTCCCCCTTCTCTATTAATGTCCATTCTTTTCCTATAAATTCTAGACCATGCCAGGACCACCTCCTCCAATTTTCAGATCCTTTGGACTTGTTTTGGTTGGATTCAAAAATGGCTCAAGTTTGAATCTAATTCAAACTTGAATTATTTTTCTATCTCTAAAATATTGCCAAACCATTTTATTATATTTGTGCAAAGTTCGGGCGCTCCAAGAATATTTTATTTTCTGAAATATTCTTTCCCTAACCCTCTCATTATTTTTTTCTTCTCTCTATTTGTTTTCCTGTTAAAGCAAATTAGAGATAGAGAGAGGCAGCCTGCACTGCTGGCCTTTTAGAACTCCCATGTAACACCCACGATGCGGCTATATCTCCCACGTGTCGGAGCACGACTTAGAGGCATAACCGCATTGTAGGCATGTCGCAAGAGGGGTAATCTTTACACATCCCATGTACTGAATAAGAGAGCGATAAAGAGATGGCTTACAATCGCCACTTCACACAATACATGAATATAGCACTACATCATCCAGATACAAACAAGGTCCGACTACGGAACCAAAATAAAAGAAGACTACCCCTAATGCTATAGATCCCCGATCGCCCTGACTGGGCTCCACTACTGATCAACCGAAACGAAACAACACAACACACACGATCTTCGTCGAGCTCCTCCTTGAGCTCGGTTGCGTCAATTGCACGGTACCATCGGCACCTGCAAACTGGTTTTGGAAGTAATCTGTGAGTCACAGGGACTCAGCAATCTCACACCCTCGCGATCAAGACTATTTAAGCAAAGCACTAGCATATATGGTGGCTAACTTACGCAAATGAGAGCGAGAAGAGAAGCAAAGCACGGTCGTGAAATAGAAGTGATCAAGAAGTGATCCTGAAACTACTTACGTTCAAGCATAACTCCAACACCGTGTTCACTTCTCGGGCCCCGTCGAGAAGAGACCATCACGGCTACACACGCGGTTGATGCCTTTTAATTAAGTTAAGTGACAAGTTCTCTACAACTGACATTAACAAATTCCCATCTGCCCATAACCATGGGCACGGCTTTCGAAAGTTCATAACCCTGCAGGGGTGTCCCAACTTAGCCCATCACAAGCTCTCATGGTCAACAAAGGATATTCCTTCTCCCAAGACAACCCGATCAGACTCGGAATCCCGGTTACAAGACATCACGACAATGGTAAAACTAAACCAGCAAAACCACCCGGATGTGCCGACAAATCCCGATAGGAGCTGCACATATCTCGTTCTCAGGGCACACAGGATTGTCCAAACTTCCGGTAGGCCAACCCAGAGTTGCCCCTGGTGGCCACCGACGGCTGACAGGTTGGACCAACACTCAGAGGAGCACTGGCCCGGGGGGGGGGGGGGGGGGTTAAAATAAAGATGACCCTCCGGCTCCGGAAACCCAAGGGAAAAGAAAAGGCTAGGTGGCAAATGGTAAAACCAAGGTTGGGCCTTGCTGGAGGAGTTTTATTCAAGGCGAACTGTCAAGGGGTTCCCATTATAACCCAACCGCGTAAGGAACGCAAAATCAAGGAACATAACACCGGTATGACGGAAACTAGGGCGGCAATAGTGGAACAAAACACCAGGCATAAGGCCGAGCCTTCCACCCTTTACCAAGTATATAGATGCATTAATTAAATAATAGATATTGTGATATCCCAACAAATATCCATGTTCCAACAAGGAACAAACTCCAATCTTCACCCGCAACTAGCAATGCTATAAGAGGGGCTGAGCAAAGCGGTAACATAGCCAAACAATGGTTTGCTAGGACAAGGTGGGTTAGAGGCTTGGCTTAGCAATATGGGAGGCATGATATAGCAAGTGGTAGGTATCGCAGCATAGGGATAGCAATAGACCGAGCAACTAGCAAGCAAAGATAGAAGTGATTTCGAGGGTAGGGTCATCTTGCCTGCAAAGATCTCCGAGAAGATGAAAGCTTGATCCTCGAAAACGTACTCAACGGGTCCTCGATCACGTACTCGTCTCCCGGCTCTACCCAAAGCAAGAACACAAGCAAAGGGAGACACAATCAACCACGGTGCAATGCGCAAGCAACATGATGCAAAACATGGCATGATATGCGGGATGTGATATGCAATGCATATGCATGCTCTGGAAGGAAAAGATTGAACCAGGCCTCAACTTGGCAACCCAATAGTGCCGCTGGAAAGATGAGTTGATTTCGGTCGAAATCGATACAAAGATCACCGGAATCGGATGCACGGTTTGCAAATGGCAAGCAAAACAATAATGGCACTAAACTGCGATTAACAACATGATGTCATCTAGAATGCAACAAGAAACTAAGCTACTACACTCCAACATAGCAACAAAGCACATGGCAGTGATATACTCAAGATGCTTGACAAAAGATGAACACTGAGCTACGGCTAAATCACACAATAGCAGGTTCAAACAAGCATGGCAAAAGTGCAAAAGATATCAGGATCTCAGACTTTGTGAAAATAACATGTCAGGATTTAACATTAGGAAGCAATGTTTAGAGCAAGTTAACAACAAGCTACGGGATCATATCATAGCAATGCAAGGCATAGCATGAAAGTACTCAAAGCATATAACAAAAGTACCTTACTGACCATAAGCCAAAAAGGATCAGAAGATATGATGGCACCCATGTAAACATAGCAAGTTTCCTTAACAGATTCAGACTTAGCAGAAAACTGGGCATGGCATAAACAGGATTACGAAGGCATGTTTGTGAGCTCAATGCACTCACCACAAGGCATTGCATGACAAACTAAGCATACACCCAGCAAGAAGACATGATGAAGTAGCTAAACATGGCAAGAACAATCTCATAGCATGCATGGATCAACTACAACAACCCCGGCAAAATTGGTTAACACGTAAACAATATGCCAGGAACATTTTTATAGCAAAAGTAGAGCAAGATTGAGTCATGCTAGGGTACTCCATAATTGCAAACAAAGACATGGATGGATAGAGTATAACAATATCTCAAAATCATCCTTACTGAACATGCTCCAAAGAGGCATGGATCACTTTGTAGCAACAAGAATACATGGCATAAAAATAACATCAGAGAAATGACTTAGAAGAATTCTAAGTCCCTGAAATCAGCAACATCACGAGAGCTACTTTGCATGCTTGTGCTAGTCACCACTTTGATCACCAAAATACATGGCATACACCCCTGTAAAGATGGCATGGCATAGCCCAAAACACATGTAGGGCTCAAGTTCATAGGAGGCACACATTAATCATGGTGTGTCCATATTCTGATAAGAATATGAAACTAACATTACATAGCACTCTTGCAACAGCATTTAGGGCATCAAGATGAACTCAAACAAGCATGGTGCAATCGAATGAAATGAGAAACACGTTGAGACGAATAATTTGATATGCTACACGCCCAAAACGGAGCTACGAATGATGAGTTATGATGCGATGAAATATGCTAAAAATTACTGGGACTTAGGAGAAAAACGAGGTCAACCTCCCAGATCTGGATCTAGGGTTCATGCACGTGGATCGAAGATCGCTGGGGAGCTCGTTGGAGTACTGTAGATGGCCGGAGAGGAAAAGGGCTTGCCGGATCCGGCGACGGAGATCTCGCCGGTGGCTGGAGTTGACGAAGGCGGCGACGAGGCGCGGCGAGGACGGCGGCTCCGGCGCGGGCGCGAGGCGGCGCGGCGGCGTGCTGGTGGCGGCCGACGAGCTGGCGCGCAGCGGCCGGAGGCGGGCGGCGCGCCGGGCAGTGGAGGCGGCGCGGGAGGAGACGACCTAGGCGGCAGGGTTACCTGGCGGCGCGGATGGGCCTCGGGGGCCCAATTCGGGCTGCCCGGGCCGGCGGCGGAGAGGACGGCGGCGGGCCAAGTGGCGCCCTATCACTGGCGCGGGGCGGCGGCGTGGGATGTCCGGCAAGCAGCGGACATGTCCGGCGGTGGAGGGGCGAATTTTAGGGTTAGGGGAGGAAAAGATCCGAGATTTGGAATGGGAGGACCTATTTATACATAGAAGGAGTTAGGAGGCTCCAAATTAAGCACGGTTTTCGGCCACACGATCGTGATCAAACGACCGAGACGATGGAGGGGGTTTAGGTTGGTTTTGGGCCACTTTGGAGACGTGTTGGGCTACAACACACACGAGGCCTTTACGGTCCCTCGGTTAACCGTTGGAGTATGAAACGAAGTCCAAATGGCACAAAACTTGACAGGCGGTCTACCGGTAGTAAACCAAGGCCGATTGGCAAGCCTCGGTCCAATACGAAAATTTTTAACACCCGCACACGAAAAGAGGCAAAAGAGGACGCCGGAGGACATAGGAGCGCCGGATTGCAAAACATACAACGGGGAAAAAGCTCGGATGCATGAGACAAACATGTATGCAAATGCGATGCACATGATGACATGATATGAAATGCATGACACACAAACAAAAGACAAGGCAACAACAGCGAATAACTGGAAGACACCTAGCGCAACGGTCTCAGGGCGTTACAACACTCCACCACTACGAGAGGATCTCATCCCGAGATCTAGAATGGCACCGGAGAGAAAACGGGTGAGGAAAAGAAGAGGTAAAACTAAGTTGCTTCTTTGACAAACGAGTGAAGCCAAAGAACCTTGAGAGGTTGAACAACTGGAAAGAAAGAATACAATGGAGATGAACGAAGTTGAAAACACTCTGTTAAGAAAGAGGAATAAGAAAGAACAAATTCGGGCAGCACTCCAGTTGAAAAGTGATATGAAACTTGATAAGATGAAAAGAACTTGAGCAGAGGACACAACACTCCTGTTAAATGGATAAGCATGAAAAGAACACGATCCTGACAAAACAAGAAGATGGGTTGAAGAGAGCACATCACAATGCCTTCGGGATAAAGAATAGAGTATCGATCATAGGAATAAGAATGGAGAAGAAAATGCCAACTTCTGCCACAAGTAAGCTTGGAAAGCACCCTTCCAAGAAATAAATAACGAAGTTGTTGGAAAACCAGCAATGAAAAGGATAAGCTTGAAGTGGGCTTCTGGAAAACATCCCAAAATTATGAGGTGAAATTTTGCCACTAACGAAACAATAGATTGGATTGATATCAACAAGGAGATGAGAAACTTATTTCACCGGGAGTATAAATGAAGAACTTGGATCATTTATAAGCACGATAAATAGCAACAATCCTTAGGGAAAGCTTTAGGTGAAATATAACCCAAGATAACTCCAATGAAGAAATTGATGGTTTGAAAAGATGTCTTGTGCGAAGAGAAAATGATGGATTTAGATATGTCACTCTTGAAACTTGTGAATCATGAAACACGAAGGAAAATTATCAACACTGACATAACACCATCTCAAAAGATAAGATAGAAAGAATAGCACTTCGGAATGCAAGATGAAGAATACTTGAGCTCCTTAGAAAAGAATCTTGATGAACAGTTTAAGAAGGAATTAAATCCTTTATGAACCATCATGTAGAGCCTCCATGAAGAACTCCGGTAACAAAAGGATGATCAAATGAAAGGAAAGAGAAATTGAAAACACAAGGTGAAGCCTTGCGATGATTTAGATGAATCTCTGTGGTGATATAATTGTGAGAGCTTGGAACTCTGGGAAAGAAAGATAAAGCATCTTGAACTGAGAATGTGATATGACGAACCACTCCGGAAAGCAAGAAATGAACTTACTCGACGAAACAAGAATAAGAATTATATTATGCTCATCCTTCACCAATTAAATTGATGACAAACAATGGATTTGTCATACTACTTATTCTCGTAGAAAGGATTAAGATAGATATAGCGCAACTTGAGAAAGACTTCAACCAACCACCGGTAGGATTGGAAAGAATGAATGAATCGATATGATACCAAGAGAAAAGGAATCTTGAATGAACCACCGTAAGAATTAAAATGAACGTAGCACACGCGCAATTCATTGGGAAGAATTGGAAAAAGGAATGAAGATACTTGTTGGGATTTAGATACATGAGGACGAATAGATCGCGGACTTATTAGAGAATATTTGAATGATGCACCGGTAAGATTTGGAGAAAGAGAGCTGAAAGCTGAGAATGAATACTTCTGAGATGATGGGCTCTGGAGAATCAAACTGAAAAAAAACCGGATGGGTGAAAAGAATTCTCACAATCGAAAACAATTATGAGAGGATGCCATCCATCTTGAACTTCGCGTCTTTGAGAGAACGGATAAGATTTCGAGGAAAAACTCTTCTTCGGTCTTCAAATGTTGAGAATGATGACGAAAACCACCACTGAGAATTGTTTAGACACTCCGGGAGAATCAAAAGCGAAGAGGTTGAGCCAACGATGAAAGAATTTTGAAAGATCTTGGAGAAAGACATACGACTGATGGTAAATTATTCTTACGTCAAACTTTAGAAGATTCGTAGAATAATTCCGGGAGAATAAGAAGAGTCAGGTAAGATCCTGGGAAAAGACCTGTGGGTTAGGGCCCACTCAAAAGAAAACACCGTTGAACGATTGCTGGAAAAGGAGATTGCACTGGTTGAGTTAAACGGCCTGAATGAGATAACAACCTCGAAATAGGTTGAACGGATCTTGAATGACAAGACGAGCCTTTTGAGATATCTTCAGCACTCCGGAATAATAGAATAGCAAGAGTGGGTGATTATGAGGTGCACCGGTCATGAGAAAGCATTTAAACGATGAAAGGATATGATCAACAAGGCTGGAATTGGATCCACCGGAGAAGAAAATGAGTGAAGAGTGACGAACTTGAAGCTCCATTAGAATCTTCCTGAGAATCACTGGATAAAAACATTGACAGAAAGAACAAAGAAACTTCACATCCATAAGATGGATACTTGATAAAGAAATCTAAGTCCTTGAAGAAACAAGGATAGGAGGGCGGGAAAACAAAGACAACTTGGGACGAATAAAACAAAAAAACGTTGAGAAGACTTTGAGTTGATCTTGCGGATGTTGAAAATGATCGGATCCACTTGACGAGAAACACGCTAGTTGGAAAGAATTGACATGACAACCTCGATGATCAAGAAGGATTAGTATTCACATAGAAATATGAGAACACCACTTAGGCAAGGTATGTAATCAACATTTGACTTTGAAGCAACTCGAATACCACAACTGAAAACAAAAACAAAGGATTAGCTTGCAGAATAAGCCAGAACAAACATATGATAGAGATTTCGTCCAAAGTTTTCGTGGTGGGGCCCACACGGGCTCGATCATATAGCACCATCATGTACAAGGCAGTGCACATGACATACGAAGCGTCCCCGAGTTAGCATAGCCAAGGACTCTTTAAGACACAACGAGACCACTGTAAAACCAACCGTGGATAGGTGGACCACTAGACGTCGAACCCCAATTTCATATCATACATCTGTTAGAAAGATATCCTAGGAGCTACTTGAATTCCCACTTATAAACTCCCGAAACTTTCCGGTTATGCAATCAGGTGTTGGGGATACAGGGGAAGCATAATATCTCACCCAAAACTAGCAAATCCTACATCCAGCTGTATCCATCCTTCAACACATAACCAAGAAAACTTCGGAAATCGTTTACCTCAACCTTCGAAAATCATCCGCTATACGAGTTATGGCAATACTCCCGAACTCCCGCCCCAGTACTGGGTGGCGTCGAGGTTATCTCACCAACAACTGCATAAAGAGATTTTCGATGTCGGCGAAACTCGGGTATTCCAGAACTGCAACGACAAAATTGTGACAACAACACCTCGAAGCTCAACTCCCCGAGACACTGCCACAACCCTAAATATCAGGAGGCACCAAGAACAATGTTCTCGTCACAAAACCATCGGAACGATTCCAAGATACCCGCGTGACCCTAAAACAAATTTAGTGAAATTTGAGAAGAGAAGAGTCAAAACTCTACGTCAGGATGCCTCACCAGAGCGACGAAGGGACTGAGGAGTAAAAAGAATCCTACTCTCCGATATATATCATCCTAAAAGACTCAAAACATTTTTTCTAGACTCAACAACGCCAACGATTCGATCAAGCAGGGGACTCCTAAGTCGGGGAAGGCTCTGATACCAACTTGTAACACCCACGATGCGGCTATATCTCCCACGTGTCGGAGCACGACTTAGAGGCATAACCGCATTGTAGGCATGTTGCAAGAGGGGTAATATTTACACATCCCATGTCGCAAGAGACCATCACGGCTACACACGCGGTTGATGCCTTTTAATTAAGTTAAGTGACAAGTTCTCTACAACCGGACATTAACAAATTCCCATCTTCCCATAACCGCGGGCACGGCTTTCGAAAGTTCATAACCCTGCAGGGGTGTCCCAACTTAGCCCATCACAAGCTCTCATGGTCAACGAAGGATATTCCTTCTCCCAAGACAACCCGATCAGACTCAGAATCCCGGTTACAAGACATCTCGACAATGTTAAAACTAAACCAGCAAAACCACCCGGATGTGCCGACAAATCCCGATAGGAGCTACACATATCTCGTTCTCAGGGCACACCGGATTGTCCAAACTTCCGGTAGGCCAACCCAGAGTTGCCCATGGTGGCCACCGACGGCTGACAGGTTGGACCAACACTCAGAGGAGCACTGGCCCGGGGGGTTAAAATAAAGATGACCCTCGGGCTCCGGAAACCCAAGGGAAAAGAAAAGGCTAGGTGGCAAATGGTAAAACCAAGGTTGGGCCTTGCTGGAGGAGTTTTATTCAAGGCAAACTGTCAAGGCGTTCCCATTATAACCCAACCACGTAAGGAACGCAAAATCAAGGAACATAACACCGGTATGACGGAAACTAGGGCGGCAATAGTGGAACAAAACACCAGGCATAAGGCCGAGCCTTCCACCCTTTACCAAGTATATAGATGCATTAATTAAATAATAGATATTGTGATATCCCAACAAATATCCATGTTCCAACAAGGAACAAACTCCAATCTTCACCTTCAACTAGCAACTCTATAAGAGGGGCTGAGCAAAGCGATAACATAGCCAAACAACGGTTTGCTAGGACAAGGTGGGTTAGAGGCTTGGCTTAGCAATATGGGAGGCATGATATAGCAAGTGGCAGGTATCGCAGCATAGGCATAGCAATAGAGCGAGCAACTAGCAAGCAAAGATAGAAGTGATTTCGAGGGTAGGGTCATCTTGCCTACAAAGATCTCCGAGAAGACGAAAGCTTGATCCTCGAAAACGTACTCAACGGGTCCTCGATCACGTACTCATCTCACGGCTCTACCTAAAGCAAGAACACAAGCAAAGGGAGACACAATCAACCACGGTGCAATGCGCAAGCAACATGATGCAAAACATGGCATGATATGCGGGATGTCATATGCAATGCATATGCATGCTCCGGAAGGAAAAGATTGAACCAGGCCTCAACTTGGCAAACCAAGAGTGCCGCTGGAAAGAAGAGTTGATTTCGGGCAAAATTGATATAAAGATCACCGGAATCGGATGCACGGTTTGCAAATGGCAAGCAAAACAATAATGGCACTAAACTGTGATTAACAGCACGATGCCATCCAGAATGCAACAAGAAACTAAGCTACTGCACTCCAACATAGCAACAAAGCACATGGCAGTGATATAATCAAGATGCTTCACAAAAGATGAACACTGAGCTACGGCTAAATCACACAATAGCAGGTTCAAACAAGCATGGCAAAAGTGCAAAAGATATCAGGATCTCAAACTTTGTGAAAATAACATGTCATGATTTAACATCAGGAAGCAATGTTTAGAGCAAGTTAACAACAAGCTACGGGATCATATCATAGCAATACAAGGCATGGCATGAAACTAGTCAAAGCATATAACAAAAGTACCTTACTGACCATAAGCCAAAAAGGATCAGAAGATATGATGGCACCCATGTAAACATAGCAAGTTTCCTTAACAGATTCAGACTTAGCAGAAAACTGGACATGGCATAAACAGAATTACGAAGGCATGTTTGTGAGCTCGATGCACTCACCACAAGGCATTGCATGACAAACTAAGCATACACCTAGCAAGAAGACATGATGAAGTAGCTAACCATGGCAAGAACAATCTCATAGCATGCATGGATCAACTACAACAACCCCGGCAAAATTGGGCCAGGAACATTTTTGTAGGAAAAGTAGAGCAAGATTGACTCATGATAGGGTACTCCATAATTGCAAACAAAGACATGGATGGATAGAGCATAACAATATCTCAAAATCATCCTTACTGAACATGCTCCAAAGAGGCATGGATCACTCTATAGCAACAAGAATACATGGCATACAAATAACATCAGAGAAATGACTTAGAAGAATTCTAAGTCCCTGAAATCAGCAACATCACGAGAGCTACTTTGCATGCTTGTGTTAGTCACCACATTGATCACAAAAACACATGGCATACACCCCTGTAAAGATGGCATGGCATAGCCCAAAACACATGTAGGGCTCAAGTTCATAGGAGGCACACATTAATCATGGCAAAAATGACAAATGTCCATATTCTGATAAGAATCTGAAACTAACATTATATAGCACTCTTGCAACAGCATTTAGGGCATCAAGATGAACTCAAACAAGCATGGTGCAATGGAATGAAATGAAAAACACATGGAGACGAATAATTTGATATGCTACACGCCTAAAACGGAGCTACGGATGATGAGTTATGATGCGATGAAGTATGCTAAAAATTACTGGGACTTAGGAGAAAAACGTGGTCAAACTCCCAGATCTGGATCTAGGGTTCGTGCACGCGGATCGAAGATCGCCGGGAGCTCTCCAGAGTACTGTAGACGGCCGGAGAGGAAAAGGGCTTGCCGGATCCGGCGACGGAGATCTCGCCGGTGTTTGGAGTTGACGAAGGCGGCGACGAGGCGTGGCGAGGACTGCGGCTCCGGCGCGGGCGCGAGGCGGCACGGCGGCATGCTAGTGGCAGCCGGCGAGCTGGCGCACGGCGGCCGGAGGCGGGCGGCGCGCCGGGCAGCGGAGGCGGCGCGGGAGGAGACGACCCAGGCGGCAGGGCGACCTGGCGGCGCGGATGGGCCTCGGGGGCCTGATTCGGGCTGCCCGGGCCAGCGGCGGAGAGGACGGCGGCGGGCCACATGGCGCCCTCTCACTGGCGCGGGACGGCGGTGCGGGATGTTCGGCAAGCAGCGGACATGTCCGGCAGTGGAGGGGCGAATTTTAGGGTTAGGGGAGGAAAAGATCCGGGATTTGGAATGGGAGGACCTATTTATACATAGAAGGAGTTAGGAGGCTCCAAATTGAGCACGGTTTTCGGCCACGCGATCGTGATCGAACGACCGAGACGATGGAGGGGGTTTAGATTGGTTTTGGGCAACTTTGGAGAGGTGTTGGGCTATAACACACACAAGGCCTTTACGGTCCCTCGGTTAACCGTTGGAGTATCAAACGAAGTCCAAACGGCACGAAACTTGACAGGCGGTCTACCGGTAGTAAACCAAGGCCGCTTAGCAAGCCTCGGTCCAATCCGAAAATGTTTAACACCGGCACACGAAAAGAGGCAAAAGAGGACACCGGAGGACATAGGAGCGCCGGATTGCAAAACGGACAACGGGGAAAAAGCTCGGATGCATGACACAAACATGTATGCAAATGCGATGCAAATAATGACATGATATGAAATGCATGACACGCAAACAAAAGACAAGGCAACAATAGCGAATAACTGGAAGACACTAGGCGCTACGGTCTCGGGGCGTTACATCCCACCAGTCCAGCCCAACTGGGCCTCCCGCGTCGACCCAGTCGACCCCTCTAAACCTAGGCCGGCCCATCCATCTATAAGGCCCAGCCGCGCCCCACGTAACCCTAGTGTCTCCTTCCCTCGACCCCCACTCTCCCTTGTCTCCCCTCGCGCCGCCAGAACGCCATCTCCCGATCCCCATCTCTCCCCTTCGTCCTCCTCTGGCGCCACCCCTCTCCCTCACTCCCTCGACTCCCTCGACAACGCCGTCCTCCCAGTGCCACCCCTGACCTGCTGCTGTGCCGCCACACCACCGCAACCGTGCCCTGCGGCTGCTCCTCTTCTGCACGCTGATGTCCGCGACCAGCACGAGGCCGCCGCTCACCTTGCACCTCTGCTACTAGCGACCGAGACCGCGAGAGCATGCCCGCAGTCACCCAGGCCGCCGTCCCGCGCTCTAAGCTCCGCTCGCCCCTCCGAAGCCTTCTGCGCGCCTCGGCCTCCTTCACCGGGTGCCATGGCCACTGCCGCTATGCTCCCAGCGGTCCGGCGCCCCTGTTTCTCCTCGTCGCCGGTGAGCCGCGCCGTCCTCCATGAGCAGTCGAGGCCCAGCACTTCTCCACAGCGTCCTCCCTCTCATCTGTGTCAGCCCTGACGCCAGGAGCTCAAGCCCCGCCATGGTCACGCCTCCCTCCTGCTCGAGACCCCACCTTCGGCCTCGCCATGGTTCCCCTGCACCAGCTACGTCTGTCAAGGACGTTGCCCCACTGCCTTCTCTTGTCGAGACCGAGACCCCGTGAGCGTCAAGTTCTTCCACGATGCCCGAACGACTACAGGCCGGGACGCCAAGTCCAATGACCACTGAACAGGGAACATCGCCAAGTACAACGACAGACCGCCAAGTACCCTTTCGAATCCGTCAAGACTGTCAAGTGAACGACTACCATCGCTCCAAGATTCGAACGACTACGATGACATGAACATCTATGGAACGTTTACGACTACACGATGAACCGACAAGGCCGGCTACAACCCTTGTACCACTACTATTGCCAAGTACCACGAGAACGACGACCCCGAACATCTACAAGAACGTATGCTCCACTATCGTCGACCCTCGAAGACTCCTGGATGTCAAGTTCCTCGCGTGACCCTGAACATCTACGGATACTTGTGCATCTAAGAACGTGAACCACTATCGTCGAACCCCGAAGGACTCGGATTCGCCAAGTTCCCCTCCAAACCGGGAACCACTACTTCCGCTAACATCGAACCGGAATCGTCCGGAAATGCATGCTTCGAAGGTATAACCCCGAGACGACCGCCCGTGGACCGTATGCATGAGTTGTATGAGATGCATGTTGGTTGTTGTAATCCGCCCGTGAACGTTAGTTGTTCCCTCGTTTGACACTGTCGTCTAACCGTGGGAACCCGGTATCCGGGAGCACCCCACCATCCTTGCATGACCCGCTCCCATCACACTTCCTTTTGCACCGGCACCTCAATCGAGTTACCGAAACCGGAATGTTGCCGTGGCACCATTTTCGTTGTCGTTGCCGTGGCACCCCTTTCGTTTCCGCCACGATGACAAATGCTTCATATCTTATCATGTCAACATTTTCATAAAAATTGCATCCAACTTGAACATGTCATCCGCATCATGATAACAACATTTAAAATGTTTAAAATTGTTGTTGCATTAAATTGCTAATGCATATGGGGATTTACCGGATATGTTGTTTGTTATATCCGGCCCCATTTAAATTGTTTAAATGGTATAGTTTTGTTATGCTTCACCTCTTGCCATGTTAACCAACATTTAATATTGTTGAGTACCTAACCGAGAGTGAACTAAATAATTGATGTGGTGTTCCGTCAATACGCAACGGAGTTTCATATTGAGCTCCACTTAATTTGTAGGATTGTTTGTGCACTTTGCCATGCCATGTATCATTAAACCGTACATGCATCATAATTGTTTGCGCATCATGCCATGTTATGTGATGGTTGTTTACTATGTTGTTTGCTTCTTTCTGGTGTTGCTTCTTTGGGTTAGTTCCGATAACGTCGCGTTTGTGAGGATTCGTTCGACTTTGTCTGTTTGTCTTCTTCATGGACTCGTTCTTCTTCCTTGCGGGATCTCAGGCAAGATGACCATACCCTCGAAATCACTTGTATCTTTGCTTGCTAGTTGCTCGCTCTATTGCTATGCCACGATACCTACCACTTGCTATATCATGCCTCCCAGATTGCCATGTCAAGCCTCTAACCCACCTTGTCCTAGAAAACCGTTATTTGGCTATGTTACCGCTTTGCTCAGCCCCTCTTATAGCGTTGTTAGTTGCAGGTGAAGATGAAGTTTGTTCCATGTTCGGGACATGGATTTTGTTGGGATATCACAATATCTTTTATGTTAATTAATGCATCTATATGCTTGGTAAAGGGTGGAAGGCTCGGCCTTATGCCTGGTGTTTTGTTCCACTCTTGCCGCCCTAGTTTCCGTCATACCGGTGTTATGTTCCTTGATTTTACATTACTTACGCGGTTGGGTTATAATGGGAACCCCTCGACAGTTCACTTTGAATAAAACTCCTCCAGCAAGGCCCAACCTTGGTTTTACCATTTGCCTCACCACCACCTACTTTTCCCTTGGGAGTCGCACTCCCGAGGGTCATCTTTATTTTAACCCCCCCGGGCTAGTGCTCCTCTGAGTGTTGGTCCAAACTAGAGCCCCTTGCAGCGCCACCTCGGGGAAACTTGAGGGTTGGTTTTAGTTGTACGGACTGCTCATCCGGTGTGCCCTGAGATATGTGCAGCTCCTATCGGGATTTGTCGGCACATTCGGGCGGCTTTGCTGGTCTTATTTTACCATTGTCGAAATGTCTTGTAACCGGGATTCCGAGTCTGATCGGGTCTTCCTGGGAGAAGGAATATCCTTCGTTGACCGTGAGAGCTTGTGATGGGCTAAGTTGGGACACCCCTGCAGGGTTTGAACTTTCGAAAGCCGTGCCCTCAGTTATGGGCAGATGGGAATTTGTTAATGTCCGGTTGTAGAGAACTTGACTCTTAACTTAATTAAAATGCATCAACCGCGTGTGTAGCCGTGATGGTCTCTTCTCGGCGGGGTCTGGGAAGTGAACACGGAGTTGGAGTTATGCTTGAACGTAAGTAGTTTTAGGATCACTTCTTGATCACTTCTAGTTCACGACCGTGCTTTGCCTCCTCTTCTCTCTCTCATTTGCGTAAGTTAGCCACCATGTATGCTAGTGCTTGCTGCAGCTCCACCTCACTACCCTTTTCACTACCTATAAGCTTAAATAGTCTTGATCGCGAGGGTGTGAGATTGCTGAGTCCCCGTGACTCATAGTTTACTTCCAAAACCAGTTGCAGGTGTCGTTGATACCCGTACAGGTGACGCAACCGAGCTCAAGGAGGAGCTAGATGAAGATCGTGTTTGTTGCGTTGTTTCGTTCCAGTTGATCAGTAGTGGAGCCCAGTTGAGGCGATCGGGGATCTTTTGCATTAGGGGTGGTCTTCTTTTATTTTGGTTCCGTAGTCGGACCTTGATTGTATCTAGATGATGTAATGCTATATTTATGTATGGTGTGAAGTGGCGATTGTAAGCCAACTCTGTATCTCTTTCTTTTTCAGTACTTGGGATGTGTAAAGATTACCCCTCTTGCGACATGCCTACAGTGCGGTTATGCCTCTAAGTCGTGCTCCGACACGTGGGAGATATAGTCCCATCGTGGGTGTTACAAATCTCTACTTAAACATGGTCCTCAACGCTATATATTATTTCCCAATGATGTATGGCTATCCTATGATGTTTGAGTAGATCCGTTTTGTCCTATGGGTTAATTGATGATCGTGATTGGTTTGAGTTGCATGTTTTATTATTGGTGCTCTCCGTGTCGCGCAACCGTGAGGGATCCCCGCTGTAGTGTGTTGCAATACGTTCATGATTTGCTTATGGTGGGTGGCGTGAGTGACAGAAGCACATACCCGAGTAAGTAGGTTGTTTGCATATGGGAGTAAAGAGGACTTGATAATTTAATGCTATGGTTGGGTTTTACCTTAATGATATTTAGTAGTTGCGGACTCTTGCTAGAGTTCCAATTATAAGTGCATATGATCCAAGTAGAGAAAGTATGTTAGCTTATGCCTCTCCCTCAAATAAAATTGCAATAATGATTACCGGTCTAGTTATCGATTGCCTAGGGACAAATAACTTTCTTGTGACAAAAAGCTCTCTACTAAAACTAGCTTAGTTGTGTTTTCATCTAAACAGTCCCTAATTTTTATTTATGCGCTCTTTATTATCTTGCAAACCTATCCAACATCACCTACAAAGTGCTTCTAGTTTCATACTTGTTTTAGGTAAAGCGAACGTTAAGCGTGCGTAGAGTTGTATCGGTGGTCGATAGAACTTGAGGGAATATTTGTTCTACCTTTAGCTCCTCGTTGGGTTCGACACTCTTACTTATCGAAAGAGGCTACAATTGATCCCCTATACTTGTGGGTTATCAAGACCTTTTTCTGGCACCGTTGTCGGGGAGTTATAGCGTGGGGTGAATATTCTCGTGTGTGCTTGTTTGCTTTATCACTAAGTAATTTTTATTTGTTGTTCTAACTTGTTCTCTATCTTTAGTTATGGATATGGAACACGAACTACCGAAAAAATTAGTTGTACCTACTACACCAATGGTTGAAGAACCACTCAAAGTCTATCACACTCCTGAAGCTTTTTACTTGGATCATCTTCGATCCCTTTGTGCTCGTGCTGAAACCCCAACTAGCTTAGTTTAGGGCAAATCTCTAGATGAGCATGCTTGTTATGTGCGACATTGCATATCTAAAAAAGGGAAACTTTTACTGGATCAAATTCATCGTTTGCAGTGCTATGCTTGGAATTTATGTGAAATATATGATGTTACTTGTTGTTCTGAAAACCCTAAGAAACACCTTCCCTTCCAATGTGAGTTTAGTGATAATGGAATCGTATCTTCGTATGCTAAGGGTGTTTATAATTACTGTGATGTTCAACAAATTGAAGAATTTGTTGCTTTTAAGGGTGCTTATGAAATTGCTTGCTTGATTGAAACGTATGATGCTACTCTTTACAAATATGAAAATATTTCCATACTTAAATATTGTTATGATAATTATGCTTCTAATGCCCATGTTGAACCATATATTGAGGACTCCTCCGCTGTCCAAGAAGAGACTAATATTTTGCAGGAGTCTATGGAAGAAGAAATTGATGAAACTGTGAGCTCACTGGATGAAAAAGATGATGAGGAGAGCGAAGAACAAAAGGAGGAAGAGCGGATTAGCTACCCGTTGAGGGAGTCCTGGACTAAGGGGTCCTCGGGCGTCTGGCCTGTTATCTATGGGCTGGACTGATGGGCTGTGAAGATATGAAGACCGAAGACTGTACCCATGTCCGGATAAGGCTCTCCTTGGCGTGGAAGGCAAGCTTGGCGAACAACTATGAAGATTCCATCTTATGCAACCGACTCTATGTAAACCTAGACCCCCCTGGTATCTATATAAACCAAAGGGTGTAGTCCGGAAAGGATATACTCAATATCATAGTCATACAGGCTAGACTTCTAGGGTTTATCCATTATGATCTCGTGGTAGATCAACTCTTGTAATACTCATATCCATCAAGATCAATCAAGAAGGAAGTAGGGTATTACCTCCATAGAGAGGGCCCGAACCTGGGTAAACTTCATGTCCCCTATCTCCTGTTACCATCAACCCTAGACGCATAGTTCGGGACCCCCTACCCGAGATCCGCCGATTTTGACACCGACATTGGTGCTTTCATTGGGAGTTCCTCTGTGTTGTCGCTGAAAGGGTTGATGGCCCCTTCAATCGTCAATAATGACGCTGTCTGCGGAGAAACTTTCCTCCCCGGACAGATCTTCGTGTTCGGCGGCTTCGCACTCGGGCCAACTCATTTGGCCATCTGGAGTAGATCGAAAGCTACGCCCCTGGCCATTAGGTCATATTCAGGAGCTTGAACTACGTCGCGGACATCCGTGGGGACTTGATCTTCATTGGATTCGATACCGCGGTGGCCGCTCCCGGTCACCCCGATGATCATGACCTAAATCTATAATCGGGCCGCATCCAGGAGATCGCTCCTGTAACCGCTCTGGCCCTAGAGCTGGGGCAGGCCGCGCCATCCAAAGACGGGAGGATTAACCCCACCTTAGAGGCCGCAGACTCCATGGCGTTGGAGCCGCACATGGACCTGGTCTCACACAATGCCTATGCCACCGGAATGCCGGACTCGTCTCCGGCCATAGGTTCCGAACCGCGCGAGCCCGTGGACGCCGAGCTTGATCATTTCTCAATCTTTAAATTCAGCGCCGCATACATCTTCCAGCACTCATCTCTGGGCGATGTGCTAAACTCATTAAAAAAACTGAGGACTCTTAGCCGAACTATATCCGGCTCTAACTAGGGGCTGACGATGGAGAATTTTACTTCCCACCCGCCACCCACTTTATAGCCACGATCGAGGATTTGACCGACGAACTTGATTACGACTCCGAGGACATCGACGGTATGGACGACGATGCCGAAGAAGAAGAGGCCCAGAACCCGTTGTTCACCGGACGCTGGACGGCCACTTCCTCGTATGACGTCTACATGGTGGATGCACCAAAGGAGAACATAGGCGACGATAAGGAAGACCCGGTTGAGGATAAACCTTCTGAAATATAGTCCAAGCGCCGGTGTCAGCGGCACCGCTCTAAGTCATGCTGCAGTAAACACAGCAACACCGGCACAGGAGAAGATGACACTCCGGAAGGTGCGGAAGACAACGAAGGCCCCGTCGATAAAGCAAACAAACAAGATGAACTGGAAAATGAGCAGGTTAGCCCTATTAAATAGGCCACGCATGAAGATTCGGAGGACGATAATTACCTCCCGCTCTCTGAAGATGAGTTGAGCCTCGGCACGGAAGATTTCATCGTGCCCGAGGAACCTCTTGAGCAGGAGCGCTTCAAGCGCCAGCTAATAGCCACGGCAAGGAGCCTGAAAAAGAAGCAGCAGCAGCTTCAAGCTGACCAAGATCTGCTCAATGATAAATGGACGGATGTCCTAGCAGCCGAAAAATACGGCCTCAAGCGCCCAACCAAAAGCAACCCAAAGCGCAAATTGCTACCTCAGTTTGACGAGGAGGCACCGGAGTACATACCACCATCGCACAATATGGCCGACCGACCACCACGTGGTCGGGACAAAACGGCAACTCAAGCCGAACACCAGCCTGCCCCGCCTAATCACTCAGGCAGAGGTAAATTAGCCCACGGCCATACATATGACCTCCGGCAGAACCTAAACAATAAAGCAGGACATACAATATCAATCTATGGATCGCGAGGACGCGCCTCGACACGTGACCACGGCCACCTATTCGGACGAGACAAACCCAGTCATACGGGAGCCGAACACCGCAGACGGACTCTATCAAAGTTGCGTCATGATACGACCCGATATAGAGGCCCCGCACATCCTCATTGCTTCACTGATGAGGTCCTGGATCATGAATTCCTCGAAGGATTCAAGCCCGTAAACATATAATCATACGATGGAACCACGGACCCTGTGGTGTGGATCGAGGATTTCATTCTCCACATCCATATGGCCCGCGGAGATGACCTCCACGCCATAAAATACCTCCCTCTAAAACTCAAAGGGCCAGCTCGGCATTGGCTAAACAGTCTGCCTGAAAATTCCATTGGTAGCTGGGAGGACTTGGAGGAGGCTTTCCTCGATAACTTCCAAGGTACATATGTTCGACCTCCGGATGCTCATGACTTAAGCCATATAGTTCAACAGCCCGGAGAGTCCGCCAGGAAATTCTGGACAAGGTTCTTAACTAAAAAGAACCAAATTGTCGAGTGTACGGACGCCGAAGCTCTAGCAGCTTTTAAGCATAGCATCCGCGACGAATGGCTCGCTCGCCACCTCGGCCAAGAAAAGCCAAAATCCATGGCATCCCTCACGGCACTCATGGCCCGCTTTTGTGCGGGTGAGACAGTTGGTTGGCCCATAGCAAAAACAATGCAAGCAACGCCGGCACCCCTTAAGTTAAAAGCAACAAAGACAAGTCTTGGCGCAATATATACAAGCGCCAAAATAACAATGACAACACCGAGGATACGGCGGTCAACGCCGGATTCAGTGGCTCTAAGTCCGGGCAGCAGAAGAAGCCGTTCCAAAAGAACAATTCGGGCCCATCCAGCTTGGACCGCATACTTCATCGTCCATGCCAGATTCATGTCACCCCCAACAAGCCTCCTAATCATACAAATAGAGAGTGCTGGGTTTTCAAACAGTCCAGCGAATTAAACATCGAGAATAGGGAAAAGGGATCACAAAGCGAGGACGATGACGAAGAGCCATGGCAACTGAACACAGGGGGACAGAAGAAGTTTCCCCCTCAGGTCAAAATGGTGAACATGATATATGCTACCCACATCCCCAGGAGGGAGCGCAAGCGTGAGCTCAGGGACGTCTACGCGATAGAGCCAGTCGCCCCAAAATTCAATCCATGGTCGTCATGCCCGATCACTTTTGATCGCCGGGATCGCCCGACCAGTATCCATCACGGAGGCTCAGCCGCACTGGTCTTAGACCCAATAATTGATGGGTTCCACCTGACTCATGTCCTTATGGATGGCGGTAGTAGCCTCAATCTGCTCTATCAGGATACAATGCGAAAAATGGGCATTAACCCATCAAGGATCAAGCCTACAAAGACCACCTTTAAAGGAGTCATTCCAGGCGTAGAGGCCCATTGAACAGGCTCAATCACATTAGAGGTTGTCTTCGGATCTCTGGACAACTTCCGAAGCGAGGAGTTAGTCTTCGATATCATCCCATTCCGCACGGCTATCATGCACTGCTCGGACGAACTACGTTTGCTCGATTCAACACAGTACCACACTATGCTTATCTCAAGCTTAAGATGCCCGGTCCACGCGGTGTCATAACAGTCAATGGCAATACGTAACGCTCTCTCCGTACAGAAGAGCACACAGCTGCCCTAGCAGCAGAAGTACAAAGCGCCCTTCTCAAGAAGAACCTTCAGTCGGCTGCCGAGCCCTCGGACACCCTTAAGAAGGTCCGAACTACTCTGCAGCAGGAGAGCTCGGCTCGTCAGGAGCTCGACTAGCAATCCGGCCTCCGTCTCAGTCCCAATCAAGCGGTGGCATGTGTGACGCGCATACATAACTACGCACTCAAAATTCCTTGGGCATCGACGGAGGCATAGATAGCTTGTGATCCAGGGAACGGCTCAACCGACATCGGATACACACATACTTTCACTTTTGCTTGTTTTCTTTCAGGTTTTAATCCTATAGGCCCCATCGGGTGGTCTAGTTATCGGTCCTCTTGAAGGATAAATACACCAAGATGGCGAGGAGCGCAGACATACGGGGACTTTTTAAGTGATTCCGTTAACGATAACTCTACCTGTTTTCCAGGACCCACATGCAGCTCTCCCCTGGTTTTGGCATGTTAAATAGCCTGTTGCTTATTGCACTACTTGTATCAATGCGCCTTGAGGTACTAATTACATTACAATGAAAACAGTTCGTAGCTGCAGCTGTAGGACCTCGGGTTTTTACCTTTACATCTTTTGTGTTTTCTTTCTCTCTTTTCCTTTTTTCAGTTTCCCTGTGGATAACCCCATCAGGTAGCACCCGTACACTTCGGTACATTTTGATGTTTGCCAGGGGCTTTATAGCACCCCACATTACGGCAACAAAAGTCTGAACACTTCTTATAAGTATAGTTCGGCACCCCGAATTTAGCATTATATGGATTGGCTCTGAATCATGTCTTTGGTCAATAGTTGGGTTGCCCGGCTCCTGTGCTTGCTACCCTACGTTCCGCTACATCGGCTAGGGTAGTAAAGGGAGAACTACTGCGATTGTGCCCTAGTCTAAACCGGATGAGCACCTCAGTAGAGAAAGCCGAAAACTGACTATCATGATGTGGCGAGAGCCGGTCAGCTGTTCGGAGGTCTCAAATCGTTGGAGATTTTTCCGCATCTCGTGAAGGATCAGTACTTCCCGGTCAGACACTCACAGCACTCTGGTTCGTATACCAGGGGTTGCGCCTATGTTTTATTATAAACTCCTATGGCTAAGTGAGGGCGTTCAAGCCGTATAGTCTGATTGCCTGGTTCGTTGCGCTAACCAACTCCTTCAAGGACCATACAATTGGATCAAGATTGTTTAGATACCATCCCGAACACCTCCGTACTAACTACATGAGGGCAGAAGCCGACGACTGGCCAACCCTCAGATTTCATACAACACGGCCGCATAGGAGGACACAATCAAAACATAAATTATATTACAAAGCGGATTTGATGTCATCATGCAAGACAATAATACAAGTGTATTCACTTGAAAATAATGTCCTGCCCGCACTACATGGCTACAATACGAGACCCCTCTAAGACATCCACAAAATAGCACTCGGGTGTACGATGCTCCTTGCCCTTCGGCGGCCCGTTGGTCAGCTCGACGGCGTCCATCTTCGCCCACCACATCTTGCAGCGAGTAAAGGCCATCTGGGCACTTTCAATACAGACCGGCCTCTTTACGACTTCAAGCCGTGGGCAGGCACTAACAAGCCGCTTCACAGGCCCGAAGTAACTGCTGGGTACCAGCGCGGTAGGCCATAGCCAGACTATCAGGTCCCTCATGGCCAGCTCGGCCGCCTTGTGCAGCTCGACCAACTGTTTCAGCTGGTCGCTAAAGGATACCGGATGTTCAGGTCAAAGATATTGAGACCAGAACAGCTTCTCTGTCGAACTCCCTTCCTCGGCTCCATAGTATTCAGCAGCATCGGATACGCTGCGCGGCAAATCCGTAAACGCCCCTGTGGAGCACCAAATTTGGGTAAGTACAAGGAGCGTTTCCTTCACAAACTTGCTTTGCATAATGAAAGCCTTACCTGCCGCAATCTTCTTAGCCGCCTGGAGTTCCTGAAGGGCGCTCTGGGCCTCGGCTCGAGCCTCTTGTGCGCTCTGGCGGGCCTCCGCAAGTTCGGACGCCTGCGTCTTAGAATCATGCTCTAGGGACTCATACTTCTTGACGGCATCCTGAAGCTCTTGCTGAACCTCGCTGACTCGGGCCTCATGCTTTTCGCGTACAGCGTGTTCCTTGGCCGCTTTGTCCTCGGCCTCATCTAATGCCTTCTTAAGGGTCACCACCTCGGTTGTGGCCCCTAGGATAGTCCATGACACTTTAGTCAGCACGAAGTATTCATCCTTCCTAACATATACGCACAGGTTACTGCATACCTTGGATGTCCTCCAGCTGCTTCTTCATAAGGCTGAGCTCTTTCTCGGCCCGCTCCAGGCTCCGCTACAGTCCAGAGACCTCCACAATATGAGCGGCAGCAGCCAGCAGTGATGCCTGCTTATTTACATAGACATCATATGTTAGACTCCTGCAAAAAATATTTTGATCCTCTGTTCGGCTTTTCTTTCCGAACACCGAACAGAGCATCACGGGCTACTATCTACGCTGTGATATTCTCTCTACAATTATTATTACCTCAAAGCCTGTTAACAGGCTAGTGCAGGCTTCGGTCAGCCTACTTTTGGCAGACTAAACCTTTTTGATCACTGTACCCATAAGGACACGGTGTTCATCTACAATGGAAGCACCTCGCAGTGCTTCCAGCAGATCATCTGGTGCCTCTGGTCGAACAGAGGTCACTAGCGGAACAGGCACACCCCCTCCTTTCGGGGAAGGCCGTTCGCCGAACTCCGGAACCGCGCAGGTCTCCGAAATGATATCCGGGTGAGGACCGAATGAAACTCCGCCCCCACCATCAGTCCCCATGGAGGCTTCTTCCCCCATGTGTCCGGCGGTCGTGGAGTCATCCTTGGACACCGACCTGACGATCTTCAGAGCCTCCCCTTGGTCGGGAAAGGCCCTTTGGGACACCACCTTGTCATCGCCTTTGGGTGAGGTAGAGTGAGCAGGTGGCGGCGACATGCTAGCCATCTCCTTGGAGTCTAGCGAGCCCCTTGTCGAGGATTGCGGAGAACTGTCGCGGGCCAGACTACAATAGCATAAATTAAACATATTAATATTGAAAAGGGGAAGAGCCATACATTTGTACGAGCATAAGGTCTTTGGTACTTACGAAGCGGCCCGAGGCTTGGTTCGGGGCATTCGTTCCGGACTTCTATCGACATCCCACGCAGAGTTCTGCGAGGGAGCCCTTCCCCCTCTTGGGTGCCTTCGCCTCCAGGTTCATGGAGGCCACCCTTTTCTTCCTTCCCTCCTCAGGGGGGGAGTTGTCTTCTTCCTCCTCCCCATCGTCGTCTTCAGTGACCGAAGGGTCAGTCTCGTCTTTGGACGACAGGCCCGAAGTATCCTTTCAACAAAGGCCACTCCCAGTCCCCTTGGCCGCCTTCTTGGTATTCTTCTCTGGCACCTCATAAGGCATCGGGAACAACATCTTCGTCAGGAGTGGGGTCTCTTTGTCTTCGGGTAGCGGGGCTGGGCAGTTAATCCGCCTCGCTATGTCGGTCCAGGCCTAAGGAAAAAATTGATAGGAGAGCTTATACTTCTTTTTCACAATACGCTAGTAAAGATTATGCCCTGAGAGCGTGAAAGAACTTACCGAATTGGCTTGGCGCTTTGAGCTAAGCCCACGATCCTCGGTTGTAGGCGGTGGCGTCTCGCCGGCCTTGAAAAGCACTTTCCAGATATCCTCATGCATTGTGTCGAAGAGTTCTAGCAGCGTCTGGTGCTTGGCCGGATCGAATTTCCACAAATGGCAAGTCCGACATTGGCACAGGAGGACCCGACGGATGAGCATAACCTGGATAACATTGACAAGCTTGATCTTGATGGATATCATATTCTGGATACACGTCTGGAGCCCTGTCAGCTCGCCCGGAGGACCCCAGGTCAGGCCCTTCTCTTGCCAGGAGGTGAGCCGCATCGGAGCTTCGGATCGGAATTCAGGGGCCGCCATCCAGTTGGTATCGCGCGGCTCGGTGATGTAGAACCACCCTGATTGCCACCCCTTCACCGTTTCCACGAAAGAACCTTTGAGCCAGGTGACGTTGGGCATCCTACCCAACATAGCTCCTCCGCACTCTGCCTGTTGACCGCTCACCACCTTCGGCTTCACATTGAAGGTCTTCAGCCATAGGTCGAAATGAGGTGGGATGCGGAGAAAGGCCTCGCACATGACTATAAATGCTGAGATGTTGAGGATAAAGTTGGGGGCTAGATCATGGAAATCTATCCCATAATAAAACATCAGTTCTCGGACAAACGGGTGGAGAGGGAATCCCAGCCCACGGACAAAATGTGTGAGGAACACCACTCTCTCATGAGGCTCGGGGGTGGGGACGATCTGTCTCTTGGACGGAAGTCGGTAAACGATCTCCTTGGACAGGTATCCAGCCTCTCGGAGCTCCTCTATATCTTTCCTCTTAACGAAGGAGGCCATCCACTTGCCGCCGGCTCCGGATCCGGACATGGTTGGGTGTTTGTTTGAATGGGAGCGAATGACGACTTTGGCGTTGGATCTCAAGAACGGAGAGGCAGGAAGAAAGCGTGGGAGAAGAAAGAGGAATCTTATCTCCTTATAAGGGCGGTGAACATCGAACGCCCCACCCCCCCCCCCATTTGCCTTAAAATTCGCCTGCTCCCAAGGGTTGTATAAACGGCACGGTTGGGTTACCCACGCTCATATTGATGAGAATCCCGTAATAAGGGGACACGATCTCTACTTTGACAAGACGTGCCAATGACAACTGCGTCTCGAAACGTGGGGCGAAAAACGGTTCGAAATTATGACCGGATAGGCGTGACGTCGCATTACTAAAGTTGTCAGCAGATTGGACTTGTGTGTTATTATATTCTCTCTACGGTTGTGTGCGGTGTGTGTTATAGGTCTGGACACGATCAATTCATCTGGAGACTATTCGGGAGTTCAGAAGGAGGAACCCGCCTTGCAATGCCGAAGATAGCACTACGCACCGGATACCTTGTCATTGAAGCCAGGTTCAGGGGCTACTAAGGGGTCCTCGGGCGTCTGGCCTGTTATATATAGGCCGGACTGATGGGCTGTGAAGATATGAAGACCGAAGACTGTACCCGTGTCCGGATAAGGCTCTCCTTGGCGTGGAAGGCAAGCTTGGCGAACAACTATGAAGATTCCATCTTATGTAACCGACTCTATGTAAACCTAGAACCCCCGGTGTCTATATAAACTAGAGGGTGTAGTCCGGAAAGGATATACTCAATATCGTAGTCATATAGGCTAGACTTCTAGGGTTTAGCCATTACGATCTCGTGGTAGATCAACTCTTGTAATATTCATATTCATCAAGATCAATCAAGCAGGAAGTAGGGTATTACCTCCATAGAGAGGGCCCGAACCTGGGTAAACTTCGTGTCCCCTGTCTCCTGTTACCATCAACCCTAGATACACAGTTCGGGACCCCCTACCTGAGATCCACCGGTTTTGACACCGACACCCGTGCCCACCTTCTAATGAGAGTAACTCTTCAACTCATACATTATTTAATGTCCCTTCGTTCTTACCAAAGGATGAATGCCATGATAATTGCTATGATCCCTTTGATTCTTTTGAAATATCCCTTTTTGATTATGCTTGCTGTGCTTGTGGCCAAGATGCCAATATGAATTATGCTTATGGAGATGAACTTGCTATAGTTCCTTATGTTAAACATGAAATTTTTGCTATTGCACCCACGCATGATAGTCCTATTATCTTTTTGAATTCTCCCGACTACACTATACCGGAGAAGTTTGCCCTTATTAAGGATTATATTGATGGGTTGCGTTTCACTACTACACATGATGATTTTGATAGATATAATATTCATGTGCTTGCTGCTCCTACTTGCAATCATTATGATAGAGGAACTACATCTCCGCCTCTCCATGTTTCCAATATGATAAAATTGCAAGAAACTGTTTATACTATGCATTGGCCTTTACTATGTGTGCATGAATTGTTCTTTTATGACATGACGATGCATAGGAAGAGAGTTAGACTTCGTTGTTGCATGATATATGTTACTTTGTGCTCGCTACTAAATCAAAAATCATTGTTAATTAAAATTGGCTTTGATATACCTTGGAATCCGGGTGGATTCATTACTTGAGCACTATATGCCTAGCTTAATGGCTTTAAAGAAAGCGATGCCAGGGAGACAACCCGGAAGTTTTAGAGAGTCATTTATTTCTGTTGAGTGCTTTTATATAGTTTAAAAACAAAAAATAAAGAGGGGAACCCAAAACTTTTCAAAAAGGAGAGTGAAAGTGAGAGAGACAAGCATTGTTGAAGTGGGGGAGCTCCTTGAACTTTGTTCATGCTCATGGAAACTTTGTGAATCTTGATTACAGAAACTTTTAAACAAAAATAATTATCCCCTTGTACAATTCCATTCTCTTATAAAAATAATGTGCCAAGATTTGCCTTTAGGATGTTTACATTGCTTGTTGGTTTGTGCGGTGCAAAACAGAAACTTTGGATGTAGTGCGCGATTTTACATTTTTTTTTACTGGAACGTCAAACGGTTATGAAACTTTTTGCACTGTCTTTCTATAAAAAAATTTTATTTTTCCTAATTTTTTCAGAATTTTTGGAGTAGCAGAAGTATGGTGAATGTTCAGATTACTACAGACTGTCCTGTTTAAGACAGATTCTGTTTTTGATGCATTGTTTGCTTGTTTTGATGAAACTAACGATTTCTATCAGTGGATTAAGCCATGGAAAAGTTATATTATGGTAGCTACAGTGCAAAAACAAAATATGAATTGGTTCGCAATAGTATTAGAGTGGTGATTTTCTTTATTATACTAACGGATCTTACCGAGTTTTCTGTTGAGTTTTGTGTGGATAAGTGTTCGAAGATCGAGGAGGTCTCGATGTGAGGAGAAGGAGGATGGCAAGATCTCAAGCTTGGGGATGCCCAAGGCACCCCAAGTAAATATTCAAGGAGACTCAAGCATCTAAGCTTGGGGATGCCCCGGAAGGCATCCCATCTTTCTTCAACAAATATCAGTATGTTCTCCGATTCGTTTCGTTCATGCGATATGTGCAAATCTTGGAGCGTCTTTTGCATTTAGTTTTCACTTTTATTTTATGCACCATGCTGGTATGAGATAGTCCATGGTCGATTTATAGAATGCTCTTTGCACTTCACTTATATCTTCTGAGTATGGCTTTATAGAATGCTTCATGTGCTTCACTTATATCATTTGAAGTTTGGATTGTCTGTTTCTCTTCACATAGAAAACTGCCATTTGTAGAATGCTCTTTTGCTTCACTTATATTTGTTAGAGCGTGGGCATATCTTTTGTGAAAGAATTAAACTCTCTTGCTTCACTTATATCTATTTAGAGAGATGACAGGAATTGGTCATTCACATGGCTAGTCATAAAATCATATATAAAACTTGTAGATCACTGAATATGATATGTTTGATTCCTTGCAATAGTTTTGCGATATAAACGTGGTGATATTAGAGTCGTGCTAGTTGAGTAATTGTGAAATTGAGAAATAGTTGTGTTGAGGTTTGCAAGTCCCGTAGCATGCACGTATGGTAAATTTTGTGTGACAAATTTGAAGCATGGGGTGTTCTTTGATTGCTTTCCTTATGAGTGGCGGTCGGGGATGAGCGATGGTCTTTTCCTACCAATCTATCCCCCTAGGGGCATGCATAGTAGTACTTTGCTTCGAGGGCTAATAAACTTTTGCAATAAGTATATGAGTTCTTTATGACTAATGTGAGCCCATGGATTATACGCACTCTCACCCTTCCATCATTGCTAGCCTCTTCGGTACCGTGCACTGCCCTTTCTCACCTCGAGAGTTGGTGCAAAATTCGCCGGTACATCCAAACCCCGTGATACAATACGCTCTATCACACATAAACCTCCTTATATCTTCCTCAAAACAGCCACCATACCTACCTATCATGGCATTTCCATAGCCATTCTGAGATATATTGCCATGCAACTTCCATCATCATCATACACATGACTTGAGCATTTATTCTCATATTGCTTTGCATGATCGTAAGAAGCTAGCATGATGTTTTCATGGCTTGTCCGTTTTTTATGTCATTGCTACGCTAGATCATTGCCATCCCGGTACACCGCCGGAGGCATTCATATAGAGTCATAATTTGTTCTAGACATCGAGTTGTAATATTGAGTTGTAAGTAAATAAAAGTGTGATGATCAGCATTATTAGAACATTGTCCCATGTGAGGTTATCAAAATAAAAGAGGCCAAAGATGCCCAAATAAAAAAGAGGCCAAAGAAGCCCACCAAAAAAATAAAAAAATGAGAAAACAAAAAAATGAGAGAGAGAAGGGGCAATGTTACTATCCTTTTACCACACTTGTGCTTCAAATTAGCACCATGTTCTTTATATAGAGAGTCTCTTGAGTTATCACTTTCATATACTAGTGGGAATTTTCATTATAGAACTTGGCTTGTATATTCTGATGATGGGCTTCCTCAAATGCCCGAGGTCTTCATGAGCAAGCAAGTTGGATGCACACCCACTTAGTTTTAGTTTGAGCTTTCATACACTTATAGCTCTAGTGCATCCGTTGCATGGCAAACCCTACTCCTCGCGTTGACATCAATTGATGGGCATCTCCATTGCCCGTTGATTAGCCGCGTCGATGTGAGACTTTCTCCTTTTTTGTCTTCTCCACACAACCTCCATCATCATATTCTATTCCACCCATAGTGCTATGTCCATGGCTTGCGCTCATGTATTGCGTGAGGGTTGAAAAAGCTGAAGCGTGTTAAAAAGTATGAACCAATTGCTTGGCTTGTCATTGGGGTTGTGCATGATGGGAGCATTTTGTGTGACAAAAATGAAGCATGGCCAAACTATATGCTTTTGTAGGGATGAGCTTTCTTTGGCTATGTTATTTTGAGAGGACATAATTGCCTGGTTAGTATGCTTGAAGTATTATTGTCTTAATGTGAAATGATAGACTATTGCTTTGAATAACTCATGTCTTAATATTCATGCCATGATTAGATTATGTGATCAAGATTATGCTAGGTAGCATTCCACATAAAAAATTATCTTTTTTATCATTTACCTACTCGAGGACGAGCAGGAATTAAGCTTGGGGATGCTGATACGTCTTCGTCGTATCTATAATTTTTGATTGTTCCACGCCAATATTATACAACTTTCATATACTTTTGGCAACTTTTTATACTATTTTTTGGGACTAACATATTGATCCAGTGCCCAGTGTTAGTTCCTATTTGTTGCGTGTTTTTTGTTTCGTAGAAAATCCATATCAAACAGAGTCCAAATGGGATAAAAACAGACGGAGATTTTTTTGGAAATATATGTGAATTTTGGGAAGTGAAATCGACGCGAGACGATGCCCGAGGGGGCCACGAGGCAGGGGGCGCGCCCCAGTGGGTCAGGCGCGCCCTGGGCCCTCGCGGCCACCCCGTAAGGCGGTTGGTGCCCTTCTTTCGCCACAAGAAAGCTAATATCCGGATAGAGATCGTGTCCAAAATTCATCCCAATCGTGGTTATGGATCTCCGGAATTTAAGAAATGGTGAAAGGGCAGAATCTGAAACGCGAAACAGAGAGAGACAGATCCAATCTCGGAGGGGCTCTCGTCCCTCCCATGCCATGGAGGCCATGGACCAGAGGGGAAACCCTTCTCCCATCTAGGGAGAAGGTCAAGGAAGAAGAATAAGAAGGGGGGCTCTCTCCCCCTCTCTTTCGGTGGCGTCGGAACACCGCCGGGGCCATCATCATCACCGCAATCTACACCAACAACTTCACCGCCATCATCACCAACTCTTCCCCCCTCTATGCATTGGTGTAACCCCTCTTTTACCCGCTGTAATCTCTACTTAAACATGGTGCTCAACGCTATATATTATTTCCCAATTATGTATGGCTATCATTTTTTGGTATATTTTGTGAAAAAAAAGAAACTCCACTCTTCGTTGTTGATAAAACGAAATCCCTATTCCTTGGCCCGCGGGTCTGACACAAGGTTAGAATCCGAGCTCCTATGATGTTTGAGTAGATCTGTTTTGTCCTATGGGTTAATTGATGATCGTGATTGGTTTGAGTTGCATGTTTTATTATTGGTGCTATCCTATGGTGCTCTCCGTGTCGCACAAGCGTGAGGGATCCCCACTGTAGGGTGTTGCAATACGTTCATGATTTGCTTATGGTGGGTGGCGTGAGTGACAGAAGCACATACCCGAGTAAGTAGGTTGTTTGCATATGGGAGTAAAAAGGACTTGATACTTTAATGCTATGGTTGGGTTTTACCTTAATGATCTTTAGTGGCTGCGGACGCTTGCTAGAGTTCCAATCATAAGTGCATATGATCCAAGTAGAGAAAGTATGTTAGCTTATGCCTCTCCCTCAAATAAAATTGCAATAATGATTACCGGTCTAGTTATTGGTTGCATAGGGACAAATAACTTTCTTGTGACAAAAAGCTCTCTACTAAAACTAACTTAGTTGTGTCTTCATATAAACAGCCTCTACTTTTTATTCACGCTCTCTTTATTATCTTGCAAACCTATCCAACATCACCTACAAAGTGCTTCTAGTTTCATACTTGTTTTAGGTAAAGCGAACGTTAAGCGTGCGTAGAGTTGTATCGGTGGTCGATAGAACTTGAGGGAATATTTATTCTACCTTTAGCTCTTCGTTGGGTTCGACACTCTTACTTATCGAAAGAGGCTACAATTGATCCCCTATACTTGTGGGTTGTCACACCGCCACTCCATCACTGACCCCGGCCGGTTCGTCATCCCACGCTCGTCGCGCTCCCGTGACGCACGGGCCGCTCTATGCATGGCACGCGAGCTCCCATGCTACCGCCCCGTCGACGACCTCCACGAGGACTAGCTCGACCGCATCGCCGAGCTTGTCAGCGCCGCAGGGTGCTCCCCTGCGCCGTCCCTCTTGTTGCCTCGCCCTCCTCCAGCCGCGGGCGGCATGGCCCATGGAGCGCCTCCACCACCTCTTCCCCAAGACGGAGTCTTGGCGCCCAGGCGCGTGGCCCCACGGCGCGACCTGCCGCGCCCGGCGCCCGCGCAAGAAGAAAGAAGCTGCCAAGAAGTCCCTCGGCCGCGAGAAAACGCTCCCGCGCTCCCTGCGCCACCACGGCAAGACCGCGTGCCGCCTGTGGAGGCGGTGCGCGGACCTCATCAAGGACAAGTTCTCCACCAGTGCCGAGTCCCGGTGACCATGACAGGCTGCCGCGCCTTCACCCCTAAGCTGCGTAGCGTCGCTTGACCGGGCAAGTTCAAGCGGGATCTGCCTCCTTGCTATGACGGCACTCCCGACCCCGCGGAGTTCCTGCACTTCTACGAGCTAAGCATCGAGGCGGCCAACGGCGACGAGAAAGTCATGGCGAACTGGTTCCCCATGGCTCTCAAGGATGGCGCCCGCTCCTGGCTCCTGAACCTGCCTCCAGGCTCGATCTCCTCCTAGAACGAGATGCGCGACCGTTTCATCACCAACTTCCTGGGCACTCGTGACTGCCCACCGGCTGCGGGTGACCTACGCCGCGTCAAGCAACAACCAGGAGAGACCCTCTAGAAGTACATCCAGCGCTTCAACAACGTTCGCCTCAAGATCCCCAAGGTGACGGATGAGGCCATCATCTCCGCGTTCTCCGATGGCGTCCGCGACATCAATATGAAGGAGGAGCTCGCCATCCACAAGGAGCTATGCACGTCTCTGGAGCTGTTCAACCTGGCGACCAAGTGCGCAAGAGCTGAGGAGGGGTGCCTCTCCCTCCTCTAGCTCCCGGCTGCGGAGCCAGAGGAGAAGAAATCCAAGGCCAAAGATGTGAAGCGCAAGGGAGTAGCCGTGCTCGCGGCGGAGCCGGACACAATGCATGGCAGGGACCAGCTCGAGTCATCCAAGAGCAGCCGACCGTTCTGCGCCTTCCATAACCTGCATAGCCACAACACCAGCGACTGTCAAGAGCTCAGAGCCATTCGAGAAGGACGCTTCGGTCGACGCCCCAAGCGCAACGACCGAGGCTACGGCCGAGGAGGAGGAGGACGTGGTGGAGGACGCTGGGATGACCGTGGCCCGTGCCAGGAGTGGCGCGACCGGCCTCATGAGGACCGCTGGCAGGATCAGTCTCGCGAGGGCGCCTGGAGGGATCAGCCTCGTGAGGATCGTCCTCAGGGCAACGCCAGTCTCCCTCCACTACCGCCACCACCAAGAAGGAATGACGACCACCATCAGGACGAGGGGGTTGGGGGCTTCCAGGAGCCGCGTGCCATCGCCTGCATCTTGGGAGGAGCTCAAGCCCCAGCCTCATAGCGTATCTTCAAACAGTTCGCTCATGAAGTGAATGCAGTCCTGCCCAAGCTCGAGGCCACGCGCCCGCTCAGATGGTCAAAGTGTGCCATCACTTTCAGTTCAACAGATTAGCTCAAGTGCGCGGCCACCGATGGCGCCCTCCTGATGCTCTGTTCACCAGTCATTTGCAACGTGCAAGTTACCAAGACTCTCATCGATGGTGATGCAGGGCTCAACGTCCTGTCCGTTGACATGTTCGACAACCTCCAAGTGTCGTATGACCAGCTTCAGCCCACCAAGCCTTTCTCAGGAGTGACCGACGGCTCCACCACCCCGATCGGGCAGGTCCGCCTCCCCGTCACCTTCGTACAGCGCGACAATTACCGCATTGAGCTCATCGACTTTGACGTCGCCCACATCCGTCTGCCATACAATGCCATCCTCGTGTATCCGGCCTGGACAAGTTCATGGCCGTGACGCACCACGGCTACAACGTCCTCAAGATGCCAGGAAGCAACGGGATCCTCACAGTCCCTTGCGAAGAAAGAGATGTGGTGTGCTCCCTCGAGTGCACCTTCCAAGCAGCGTCAATCGAAGACCCCGGCAACAATGCAGCTCGGTACCCTCCTGAGGTCATCCCCAAGAAGAACAAGCAGCTACTCCATGCCGGACCTCAGGAGGGCAGCGCCACAAGTGGCACCTCGTCAGGATCAGCGCCCGCACGTGGGGCGCCTCCCTCCATCGCATAGGAAGGCGCGCCCGGTGCCCTCCTCGGGCAGGGCTCGGGGGCTCTCTTCTGGAGAGCCTTAGACCTTGCCAACGTCACGAGGAAGGTTCTCAGGCACCACTTGGAGGCGTGTTTCGCGGCACGTCTCCCTCAGGAGGACACGGGGCAAGGAGCGCCTGGCGCTCAGGAGTTCATCATCAAGGTATCTCAGGAGCTTCAGGAAGCAAGAGCAATATGCGGCGACCACCGCCCACCTGGCGTTGCTCCCCACCCTAGCGAGAGTGGTGAGCTGCGCGTCTGCATCGACATACCAGGGCTCAACCGAGCCGCATCTTAGGAGCGCTTCTGCCCTTCGCGTGTCAGGCGCTGCGAAGGCCCACCTCACAGCTACGTTTGTATGTCGTTCGGCCTGCCGAGCATGGCTGCTGCCTTCCAACGCAACCTGCGGAGCGTCATGGCGGGTCAGGAGGCCAGGCAGCACGCAGTCCTGGCGGAGATGGCGACGGTCCTCAAGGAACCGCCTGGACCCCTAGAGCCTCCCGAGGCTCAGGGCCTCGGTGGCTCGTGAGGAGCAACCCCTTCGCCGCGTACCTTCAGCTACCTCAACACCCCTTCATCAACGGAACCAGGTGACACCTTCCAAGTTTATTTAGCTGGGAGCGCCCCTAGGGCTGCATCATTCCCAGGCCGTGTGGGTCCGTCCCCGTGGCATGTGTCCTTTCTTGTTTATGCCTTTAGCTTACCTTGCTGGGGGCGCCCCTCGGGTTGCATCATCCCCAAGCCGCTCGGGCCTGACCCAATGGCACGTATTGTTCATGCATTTACCTGAGGTAGGTTTCCTTTCATGCTTAATCTATCTATGACTATCACCTGCTTGACTCTCACCCGCCATGGGGGCTACTCACGCTAGCACGACGCTTGTGCTTGGGTCTGTCCCTGCAACGTCGACAAACCTGAGTGGTCGAGCTCTGGCTCGCAGCATGCCCCGCGCACGTCACCTCACCAGGCCCTCAGTGCCTTCATCTCCTCGCGGAGCGACCAGCGGCGGGCCGACAACTGTAATGGCAAACTGTGTCTCTCCTTGTGCTGGCTTGCAGGAATCTCCTAAAGGCAACGGCAGGCGGGACCGCGAGCTCTCTCTTCTCCCATGCAATCCGCTTGTGCGTTAAAAGGGGGGCTCCTGAGCATCGCGACTTAGGAGCTCTTACTAGCTCTCCAGCCCTCACCCCCTGGCCTTGACCATGGCACGCGACCTGGCATACCAGCGGCGGTTGAGCTCACTTGAGGGCCGGTACCCGAGGACGCAAAGCACGAAGGAGATCGTGGAGAAGGGGGAGGCTCGCATGGGCCTGGCTTAGCTATCCTTTGGACGCCTATGCATGAACCTGGCGCATCATGAGGAATCGACTCCGGACCGTCAAGATAAGTCCCAAGCCCGGGTTGGCTAAACCGCTAAGGATTAAGAACCATACTAACTGCAGCCCTGCAGCAGCAACGTCATCCCCCTTTCTTACCTCTCGACGGCTGCTTGAGCGCTAAATGGGACCTCCTGAGCATCGCGCCTCAGGAACTCTTACTGGACCTCGGGCCGCTCACCTCTTGGCCTTGGCCACGGCAGGCGGCCTGGCATACCAGCGACGGCTGCAGCCTGCCTGGGGACTGGGACCTGTCAGCGTAGAGCGCCAAGTCGTCGCGAGGTCAGAAAGGGAGACCGAGCTGAAGTAGGACTCGCGCTCGCGCAAGTTCATAATTAGGACAATATTGACTAGAGGCATTACAAAACCTTTACACACCCCCACGGGGCATTTTTTGATTCCTCGCAGGGAACAAAAGGGCAAGAACTTAGGGAATCCTAACTACACATGCCCCTATGGATGACGCCGTCATCAACAATGGGCCACCAGAGGCCGGTGCCAACCTCATCCAGATCAGCGGCGGCGGCGGCCTGACGCTGCAGCCCTGCCCCGGGCTCGGCGAGAGCTTGGGGGCACGTAGTTGTCGTCGCTCGTCTCCGGAGTCTTATAAAGCTCGGGAGAGTCGTTGGACCACCAGGAGTCGTTGTTGTCGCTGGAGGAGCTGCAGGCGAGGCCTGCGGCAGGCCCAGTGCCCGCCGCTGCGCCGTCCTGGCGACCTCCTTCAGGGCAGCACTCCAGGCGGCGGCCTTCCTCGTCGAAGACCTTGAAGAACAACATGGAGGCGACGTCGTACTCGAAATGGATCACGAGGGCGCCCTCCACGCGGCAGACTCGGGCAATCTCGCCCCAGCCTCGGGTCATGAAGATCCTCCTGGAGGCAACGGCTTCAATTTCCGCTCCAGTCGTCAGGGCGTCGCAGTCGGTGTGCTGCAGCCAAAGTTTGAGGGCCCCCCTTGGCGGCATCTCTGTAGAAAAGAAGGAAGGGAACCAAATCCAAGTGATCGGGGGCATCGCCGCCCACAACACGAACTCACACGAGGAGTCCACAACGTGGACCCCTGGGGCGACGGCGTGCGCCTCCGCGGCACGGTGCGGCGGCCCTGGCGCTGGCGGCAGTGCTCATCGCTCCTTCCTCCAGACTCATCAGTGTGAGCATACAAGGGCAACGGGTACCCAGGAGGCGGCCTCTCATACCAAGGCCTCGACACCACCGGCCTTGCGACCATCTCGCGGCGATGAGACCTCCTTTTCTTCGGCAGGAGCAGCTCGGGCTCGTTGATGGGAGCCTTGCCCTTCCCTGCAGCCGAGAACCTCCGAATCGGCGCCATGACTGCACCAGCAAGGAGTGGAGCAAGGAAGGAGAAGAAGCGAGAGAGGTAGAGGAGAGACAGGTGATGGGGCTCCGCCCCCCACCTCCCATTTATAGCCAAGGGGAGGCCAATCGCCGACCTCCATGATCTAAGGTAATAATGATGGTTTTTCCTTGCATGCAGCAGGAACTCGTCAAGTCGGGCATTTGCCGAGGCAGCGTGGGGAAGCGGAGACGCCCACGTCCAATCAACTGCCACGCGTCGACCAAGGCCGCAGGCTATTGGGGCCCGCGGCGCTCCACACTTGTCCTTTGGCTTCGCCTTGAAGCCAAGCCTGAGCGCGCCTTGGGCCCGGGGGCTACTGTCAGCGTTTTGGGAACATAGGTCCCTAGACTTGCCTCCCTGCGGCCCATGGCATGGCTCTGCGAGCGGGCCCGTATGGCCCATCTTCACCAACAAGCACTCGAGACCCTTGCGAGGCGGACGACACAAGACCTCCTCAGGAGCGGCCTCACCAGGCTGGCTCGCGAGGGGCGGAGAGTTCAAGGACAGGTAAACCTCGCGAGGTTCCAGTGGCGTGAGCCATGACGACCAAGGCCAGGCGGGCGCCAGCGCGCAGTGTCCTTCTTTCCCCTTTGGTGCTAAGGAAGCAAGCGCAGGCGCGGAGTACCGAGGCGTCAAGCAAAGGTTTCCATATCAGTGCAACGAGACCAAGACCAGCAGGACGGCAGGACAGAGGTCACCATGGAGCCCAAGGCAGTGTCACCACCAGAGCCTTTAGCAGGCGAAGACTGCTTTTGTCAGGATAAGCTGTACTAGCTGTCCCCTTTCAAATTGGCCGTTGTTGGCTCCCTTCCCGCTCAATATTTGGGGAGAGGACCAGGGCCTCTATAAATAGGACTAGCCACCATAGTAGGAGAGGCAACTAATCAGAGAGAAGAGACCCGAACAACCACATGTTCACCAATCACAAGAACACCTCTCCTCAGGAGGCTGTTCTTCCCCTTGTACTGATCGTCCTCAGCCCAAGAGGCAATCCACCACCACCACACTGGATAGGGTATTACACCACAACGGTGGCCCAAACCAGTATAAATCTTGTGATCTTTGTGTTGTGAGTTCGTCGAGTTAGCCCTTGAGATCTTAGCGAAGTTAGGACGTGGATCGGTAGGGGAGATCTTCGCGCGCACCCCAGTGTTCGAACCTTGAGGGTTTTGCCGGAACCCGAGATCCGACACCAACTGCCGCAACTACGGAAACGTAGTTACAATCTAGCCCTGCGAGGATGTAGTCCACCATCTCTGGATCTGACACCGGATGACGAGCAGCTGCTAGCTCATCTCCAAGGCCTTTCATCTTCGCCATGTAGGCAGTGCTCGTCATGCGGCCCTTCTTGGTGTTGGTGATCGCAATTCTCAGGTTTGTGATCCGAGACTGTGACAGGGAGGCGAAGAGGGTTGTCACCGTTGTCCACAGCTTGAAGGTGGACTCCTTCCCGACAACCTTTGCAAGAATTTCTGGCGACATGGAATTCAGTAAGTATGACAGAACCTACTGGTCTTTGGCAATCCAGGGTCCGTATAGGGGATTTGGCGCCGTGGCAGTGGTTTTATCTGCCTGTGTGATCTCCATGGTCTTGGGTGGAGCGGCGTCGGTGTTGTCCAGGAGCCCAGTCACCTGCGCACCTCGCAGGGCCGGGAGAACCCGCGCCTTCCAGAGGATGTAGTTTCCCCTTGCAAGCTTCTCGGACGTCGGCGCACCAAGGTTGAGGGTGACAGCCGTAGACAAAGACATGGAAGCGATGTTGATGTGGTTTTAGGGTTTTGTTTTGTGGCTAGATGTGTAGGGAAGAGGTAGCGCTGATTACCATGTAAGATTGGGAAGCGTTCCTACTCCTCGATGAGGAGTCGCATTAGTTTATATTGATCGGGGCAAAACAGCCCTGTCGTGGCTTACAAGAAGACGGAACCGATCGGTAGTCATTGACAGGATTCGGTTGTTACAAGGTGACCTAAACAGGTACGAAGAGAGAGAGAGAGAGAGAGAGAGAGAGAGAGAGAGAGAGAGAGAGAGAGAGAGAGAAGATGGCTGAGATTACATTGTAGAGAGAAACACAAATTCTAACAGAATGCACTCTAGCATTGGTCCACTAATCATCTAGCTTAGGAGCAAGTCGGGGTGCAATAGAGAGATTGGCCTGAAATCTTGCAGGGCGTCAGCACCTCTCATCTTTGGAATAAGCACCAGGATGGCACGATTTACTCTCGACAAACCTCTATTGTCCATGCGGAAAAGCTGGTTTAGCGCTGCAAGGAGATCAAGTTTAATCGTTTCCCAACATGTTTTGAAGAAACCCCCGGAAAATCCGTCGGGTCCTAGAGCTTTGTCTACCGGAATCTCGTTAATGGCCCGCTTAACCTCCTTAAGGATGAGCTCCTGCTCCAAGTCTGCAAGGTCCACATGATGGAGCTCTGGCTCATACCAAACCAGCGTTGTTGATCTAGGTTGTTCAGCACCAAAGATGCGTGCAAAGTGATCATGTGCTAGCTCAACCATTGTTTCGGAAGAGGCCACACGACCCAAAGGCCCCTGCAAAAGGAGGGGAACTTTTGGACTATGGGGACATATGCACCTTATATGGAAAAAAAATTAGTAATTCAACAAAAAGTCAAAATTTTCTGAAAATATTTTTGAAATAAACTTGACCTTCTATTGTACTCGTCAGAAATAAAATCCACAAAAAAATATCCTTTTGACTTCTTTAAAAAAAGACAAATTTTTGGCTAAAATAGTGTGAATAGTGACCTATAATAGCAAATAATTTTTGTCTTTTTTGCTGTGAGGTCAACTTTTGTTTTTTTTTTCGTCGACATTTATGTATCAGTGCAAAAGTAAGTCAAGCGTTTTGTCAAAATAGTTCTTACCTATTTTGACTTTTTTATTAAAATATTAAAAAAATCCCCATATAGGGTGCATATATAACCAGGAACCAAAGTGTATTTACCCCTGCAAAACGTGTATAGTATTTGGTTTGTGCCGAGCATTGGCCTTTCGCTTCTGCGTCGCCGCTTTCAACCAAAGTACTCTGCTTTCTGTAGACTAGGAGAAGAGAAGAAAAACCCTGGCGCGGCGCAAGTCAATGGCTGGCGTGGTTCCGTACGCAGCAACGCGGACCGATCAATCTGGGGGCATGTACTTGCATGTAGGAGTACGTATGTACGCAGACGCAAACACCGTCCTCACGTCTGTAGTTTTGCTTGCCAACCGCTACGTAATCTCTGTACTAAATTATGTGCTAGCAGAAAATAAAAAGGCCGTGGATCAATCATTTGGACTGAAAGGCAAGGCTCCTGGTCCTGGAAAGCGCGTACCAACCAGCTCAGGTCCTTCAGGTCCCCTGTTTTTTTGGAAGGAGAAGGGCCGAGAAAGGGGAAACCCACCACACCACATCCCACACTCTTTTGCTTGCTTCACCCATTTCTAATATCAATGTGGCAACATACTCCTCCCACTTATTTAGAGCAACTCCAACGGAGCGATTCAACAAAGACACTTTATCCGTTTGAGTCGGCCAGGCACTCCTCCCACTTATTTAGAGCAACTCCAACGGAGCGACTCATACAAAGACACTTTATCCATTTGGGTTGGCCAGGCGGATGTACGCGTCCGCATTCTCAAATGGGTCGGCTTAACCGCCCAACAGCAGTCGGAGCTGAATGTACCGACGTGAAAAAAAAACAGCTAATAGAAATGAACATAATTAAACATTTATTAAATATAAGTGACCGGTCAACCGCCGGCCAAAGTCTACTTAAATCTAATTAAACATTAACTAAAACATAAAAAAGTATGTGCCCGCACGCTGCCATAGACGTCGTCGCCTTACCCTTGCCCATGGCGTCGACGTCGTCATCGCCATCGCCGCCGATGAGGTAGATGAAGACGGGAGCATGACCAGCCCACCCAAACACCGTCTGGTACGCTGCCAGGACAGCCTCCTTCGGCGTCTGATGGGGCGGCAACATTGCGGCTCGCCCGCGCGCTCCTCCCCCCTCTCCTCCTCCTCAAGCCACAACGCCTCTGCGTCTGCTCATAGCGCATCTGCCACTCGACGTCGGCCTCCTCCTGGGCGAGCCAGTGCGCCTTCCAGCACTCAAGGTGGGCGGCCTCCTGCGCCGACGTCGCGGCGTAGTGGATAGAAGGCGCGTCACCCACTCGCGGTACTGGCCGGTCCACGTGTAGGTCTCCTTCGGGGAGTGCTTCCGCGTTGGCTCCGGCTCCGGCTCCGGCTTAGCTCGACGGGCGGCGACGGTGGCGGAGGCGGGACGAAGAGCGGGGTGTGGACGGAGTACCCCGCCGCCGACAAGGAAAGGGCTTGCTCCAGCCCATCCCAGTGCGCGTCCTCCTCGAGTCGGCTAGCCTCCAGCGCGTGCTGCAAGGCCTCCTTGAGGGAGGCTTGGTACTCCGCCTCCGCCTCCATTTCCTCCGACACTACTCGCGGGGGCGGCGGTGGAAACGACGGCGGGACGGCGTCGATGCCTGCACGCGTTGCTCCTCGTGTTCGAGGACAAACCAAGCCTCCCAGTTGGGAAAGTCGGCGGCGTACTCGGGCATCCGCTGCTGCTCCGGCGTGAGCTGCGCCCGGCGCCTGCGCCTGCGCACCTCCTCTGTAACGCCCGGGTAATCAAGCTACAGTAATCCAACGATAATCATGCCACGTCACCCCGGTTACTATTGATAATCTACCGTTAGGCCAAAACCGAGTCAAATTCAAACATTAAAATAAAGTTAAATTATAAAAGTTTCAAAATATTAAACTAAAATGTTCGGAGTGTGCAGTTAAATGCTAGGGTAATTATAATGAAGCAAACACATTTTTATAAAATGCCTAAATAATTTAAAATGATTTAAAACAGAAGAGGAAATAAAGAAAAGGAAAACAGGAAACAAAACCAAAAAAAAGAGAAACCCCCCTGGGCCGTGGCCCAACTGGGCCAACCCCCAGGCCCAGTCGGCCGGCCCGCTACCCCCCTCCATAACCCCCACCAGGGGGGAAACCCTAATCGGCCACCACCCACTTCCCCCCCCCCCACGACGCGCCCCCTTCTCCCCCGATCCAGATCGGATCGGGCTCGACGCCGCCGCCTCGCCCTCATCGCCGCCGAACGCCATCGCCTCCCCTTCCCCGCCTGGACATCGCCGGCGCCCTTCCCCACCGGCCTGCTCCCCCACGTCGACGTCGTCCCCGCTCGCCCCACTCGCTCCCTCCCCCTCCCCCCGATCCAGTTCTGGGATCGGGATCGGGCCGACGCCCCGCGCCCCCCCCCACAACGCTGCCGCCCCGTCGGCCTCATCCCGACCCCGCCGCCTCTCCGTGGACGCCGCCATCGCCCCGCGTGCCTCGGCCTCCTCCTCGCCCCGTGCCGAGGCCGCCGTTCCAGCGCCGCGCCCCCAACCTCGTTGCTCGCCGCCCGGAGCCACCCCGCCGCCGCTGCCGTCCTCTTCATCACCGCACCCTGCCACGCTCGTCGTCGCCGTCTTCCTCCTCAAACCCCCGCTGCCACTTCCCTACAGGCTCCCGGTGAGGCCCCCGGCCTCTTCCTCCCCCTCGTCCCCGTCGACGCGGTCGAGCTCCACCCGCGTGCGCGCGCCCGACCGCACGCCCGGCGACCTCTGGCCGCGCCCGCGCCACGTTCCCGACCGGCTAGTGCCCGCCGCGGCCCCGCGCTCTCTTGCACCCGCCCGCGCCGGCCACCGCTCGCATGGCCTCGCCCCCTCGCCCCGCATCGCCATCTCCGGCCTCCCCGTGACGCCCAGGCCGTGCCCGCTTGCCCCCCCCCTCGCGCCGGATGGCCATGGCCGCGCCCGTGGCCTCTTCCCCTATCGCGTGGTCGGCGCGGCCCCGCCGCTCGCCGGAGCTGGCCGGCCCTTCCCATACGGGCGACCCGGTGGCCTCCGCCTGCGCCCCGGGTTCCCATACGGGTGCCCGCACGCTCACGGGGGCTTCGCCCCAGCAACCGCGCCCGCTAGCGCCCGAACCCGCTAGGCCCCCTGGGGCCACTGACATGGGGGCCCCAGCCCCAGAACGTTTTATTAAAAAAAAGGAATAAAAAATTTAAATTAAAATAAATATAATTAATAAAAATAAAAATGATTTAATTAAATTAATTATTAATTAATTAAGAAATTAATTAAGTTAATTAATCCGGTTTAATTAATTTAATTAACTAGTTAAGTTTAATTAAACTGTAATTAGATTAACCTAAAGCCTAATTAACCTAATTAGAGGATGACAGGTGGGTCCCCCCCCTGGACCCACATGTCAGGTTGACCAAGTCAACTCTGTTGACTGCTGATGTCAGCATGACATCATGCTGATGTCATTAAATCATTTTCGAATTAATTAAATAATTAATTAAATCTCAGAAATTAATAAAATCTTTAGAAAATCATATCTTTTAATCCGTAACTCGGATTAAAATATTTTCAACATGAAAGTTGCTCAGAACGACGAGGCGAATTTGAATACACAGCCCGTTTATCCGCCACGCATCCCTAGCATAGCGAACGCGCAACTTTCCCCCTCTGTTTCATCTGTCCGAAAACGCGAAACACCGGGGATACTTTCCCGGATGTTTCCCCCCTTCACCGGTATCACCTCATACCGCGATAGGGCACCCCTAGCACCGCTACTTGTCATGTCATGCATCACTATGCATATGCTTGCTTAAATATTTATTGTTTCTCCCCCCTCTTCTCTCACTAGACACCGGGACCGACGCCGCTGCTACCCAGTACGACTACGGAGTTGACGACCCTTCTCTATTGCCAGAGCAACCAGGCAAGCCCCCCCCTTTGATCACCAGATATCGCCTACTCTTCTCTATACTGCTTGCATTAGAGTAGTGTAGCATGTTACTGCTTCCCGTTAATCCTATACTGATGCATAGCCTGTCCTTGCTACTACTGTTGTTACCTTTACCTGCAATCCTAATGCTTAGTATAGGATGCTAGTTTATCATCAGTGGCCCTACATCCTTGTCCGTCTGCCATGCTATACTATCGGGCCGTGATCACTCGGGAGTTGATCACGGGTATATACTATATACTTTATACATGATACATGTGTTGACTAAAGACGGGTCGGCTTGAGGAGCACCCGCGAGTGGATCTTTGAGGCGGAGCGACAGGGCAGGTTCCGACCACCTAGGAGAGAGGTGGGCCTGGCCCTGGTCGACGTTCGCGGATACCTAACACGCTTAACGAGATCTGGGTATTTGATCTGAGTTTGGCCATTTGGTCTATACGCACTAACCATCTACGCGGGAGTAGTTATGGGTATCCCGGCGTCGTGGTATCAGCCGAAGCCTTCGTGACATCAGCGACTGAGTGGCGCGCGCCGGATTGGAACGTAAGCCTGCTCTTGTATTAAGGGGGCTAGTTCTGCTTCCGGCCGCGTACGCAACGTGCAGGTGTGCTAAGGGCGATGGGCCCAGACCCCTGTGCGCTTAGGTTTAGACCGGCGTGCTGACCTCTCTGTTGTGCCTAGGTGGGGCTGCGACGTGTTGATCTTCCGAGGCCGGACATGACCCAGGAAAGTGTGTCCGGCCAAATGGGATCAAGCGTGTTGGGGTATGTGGTGCACCCCTGCAGGGAAGTTAATCTATTCGAATAGCCGTGATCTTCGGTAACAGGACGACTTGGAGTTGTACTTTGACCTTATGACAACTAGAACCGGATTCTTAATAAAACACACCCTTCCAAGTGCCAGATACAACCGGTGGTCGCTCTCTCACAGGGCGACGAGGGGAGGATCATCGGTTAGGGTTATGCTATGCGATGCTACTTGGAGGTCTTCAGTCTACTCCCTTCTACATGCTGCAAGCCGGAGGCTGCCAGAAGCGTAGTCTTCGAAAGGATTAGCTATCCCCCTCTTATTCTGGCTTTCTGCAGTTCAGTCCACCGATATGGCCCTTTACACATTTACCCATGCATATGTAGTGTAGCTTCTTGCTTGCGAGTACTTTGGATGAGTACTCACGGTTGCTTTCTCCTTCTTTCCCTCTATCCCTTCTACCTGGTTGTCGCAACCAGATGTTGGAGCCCAGGAGCCAGACGCCACCGTCGACGACGACCCCTACTACACCGGAGGTGCCTACTACTACGTGATGCCCGCTGACGACGACCAGGAGTAGTTTAGGAGGATCCCAGGCAGGAGGCCTGCGCCTCTTTCGATCTGTATCCCAGTTTGTGCTAGCCTTCTTAAGGCAAACTTGTTTAACTTATGTCTGTACTCAGATATTGTTGCTTCCGCTGACTCGTCTATGATCGAGCTCTTGTATTCGAGCCCTCGAGGCCCCTGGCTTGTAATATGATGCTTGTATGACTTATTTTATTTGTAGAGTTGTGTTGTGATATCTTCCCATGAGTCCCTGATCTTGATCGTACACGTTTGCGTGTATGATTAGTGTACGATTAAATCGGGGGCGTCACAAGTTGGTATCAGAGCCGACTGCCTGTAGAAATCCCCCTTCCACACTCCTTGGCCGAAGTCGAGTCTAGACATTACAAAACCCTTTTACTAACATGGTTGTGTGCCTTACGGGCCCTCGTCGCCATCTGGGTGGTATTAGGATCTTTTACTCCTCGATCCTTACTCTGGGACTCTGAACCCTCTTCTACTCGGGTTAAACGATTTTACTAACTCTAACACTAGGATCCCGTGACCACGCTCACCCCAAAGTTGGATAAGCCCTAGTTATTCTTTAGAGTAGTACTTGAACATTATCCACATTGTCATTTGACTCCTGTGAAAACATCTTTGTTTTCAGATGGAACCCACGAGGCAGGTCGTGCGCCACACGACGGCCATTGGTGCCTCAGGATCACCTGCTGTGTTGGTTGAGATGATGACCTATCTGGGTTATCGCTGGCACCCTGAGTACACCGTCTATGAGGAGTATCAGGACTTTAACCAGGAGCAGTACCGTGCCATCGTCCACCTCTACTCTCGGGAGTATGACTCCACTACCGTGCTGCACACTGCTCATGGTGTTGGAGTGACTATCGATATGGCGGTCCACGATGCTGCTTATGCTGCTCTGACACGTCTCCATGGAGAGTATCAGGAGTTGGATACCTCCCCCTTCAGGCACATTGCTATCGCATCCGATGTTGGTGCGGAGGGATACTACACTGCTGCCTACTCCACTGTCACCCGAGAGCCCTTCTACCATCAGAACCTGGTTCTGCATGCTGATGGGCTGGATAGAGCTAACCGAGCTCTTCGCCACGAGTTGTACACCACCCGTCAGCACCTGTATCGTGCTCTGACGCTGTTGCACCCCTCTGTCCGATCTGGTAATCTGCCGCGTTCTGTGGTCTACCCTGCCAGGACCGTGATGCCTCAAGGCGTCGGCTGGCCAGATGTGGGAGGCTACTCTCCTACACTTGGTCCTCTTCTGCCACTTGAGCGTTAGGTTCTGCACCAGAGTACCCGCGGACCCCAGGTTGCCGACGTGGTGTACCCGATGCCACACTACCAGCTTTCAGGCTACAGCTACCTCCGCAGTACCGCGTGGGACTGATGTAGACTTTCTTGTTAGTGTTAGATGCATTCGCCGCGAGCCTGCGTGCCGCCTGTGATGTCTTAGTCTATGTACCAGACTCTGTGTAACGAACTCCATGCATGATCTCTTTTGTAAGATATGCCGACTACTATGTAGTATCTATCGTGCTACTTTCGTTGTGCATGTTTCATCATGAATGATTCTCGTCTTTGCACATTTCTCAATACTGAACTACCCCTGTTATATATTAGCAGGATGGTTAGACCAGGTGGTCGTGGTCGTGGTCGTGGTGGCAACGCCCCACCACCGCCTGAGTACATGGCTGGGATGATGCAACAGTTTGAGCTGAACCGTCAGTTCATGGAGAATATTATGGCTCAGTTTCCTCGCCCCAATATGAACCAGCAGCCAACCCAAGTGACTCTGCAGGATTTCATGCGCCTCAACCCAACCGTGTACCGCAGCTCAACTCAGCCTCTGGATGCTGATGACTGGCTCCGTGACATCACTTATGAGATGGAGTCTGCTGATGTAGCCCCTGCCAGCTATGTCACCTTTGCTTCCTTCTTCCTGAAAGGACCCGCAGCTCAATGGTGGGATAGCCACAGGCATACTCTGCCAGCTGGAACAATCATCACCTGGCCAGACTTCCAAGCTGCCTTCCGTGCTCGCTTCATTCCTCAGGGAGTTATGGACCGGAAGAAGCGTGAGTTCCGCAACCTCACCCAAGGCAATAAAACTGTGGAAGCTTACCAGCGGGAGTTTCTTGACTTGTCCCGCTATGCTGAAGAAGACATTGCAACTGATGCACGCAGACAGGAGAAGTTCCGTGATGGCCTTCAAGCTGACATCAAGCTCGCACTTCTAGTGCACGACTTTGCTGATTTCGCCACTCTGGTGAACAAAGCCATCAACGTCGAAACTGGTCTGCAGGAATACCAGAGCTCTCACAAGCGCAGCCGTGACACGGGCTCATCTTCAGGCCCGTCCTCGCAGAAGCGCAAGATATGGATCCCCAACAGCATGTACCAGCCGGATGCACCTGCCCCAAGGCAGTCCTATGCTGCACCTCGTCTGCCTGCTCCTCCAACTAGGCAGACAAGACTTCCAGCTCCACCACCACAAGCTCCTGTTCCCACTCCCAATAATGGCCTCTGCTACAAGTGTGGTCAGCCAGGTCACCGTGCTAGGGATTGCAATCAAAACCAGAATCAACTGGCCCTCCCAGCAACTGGCCGTGGAAGCAACCAGCCTCGCAACAACAGTGCCAAGTCTTATGGTCGTGTTCATGCCAACCATGTTGATCTCAATGAAGTTCTAGACCAGCCTGCTACCGTGATGGGTACACTCCTCGTAAACTCAGTACCTGCATCTGTTTTATTCGATTCAGGGGCATCGCATTCATTCATGTCAGAAGATTTTGCATACAAGCATGACGTTAAATGTGAGGAGATGAACACTTCGGTATTGGTAAAAAACCCCGTGGGACAATGTCAAACCTCACTGGTTGGCATCGATGTCCCCGTGGAAATCGAAGGGCTGGAATTCTATGCCTCTCCCATTATCCTGAAGTCGTCTAACATCGACCTCATTCTGGGAATGGATTGGTTGAAAGCGCATACTGCTTCTATAGTTTGCGCCACTAAGGTCGTCCATCTGCTACACCCTTCTAACGAAATAATAGCTTACCAAGCTCATCTAGTTCAGAACGCCGAGGCACGTCTTTATGCCTTGAATGCGTTGAACGCTGCACCACTCGAGGGCATTGAAAACATTCCCGTCGTTCGTGAATTCCAAGATGTCTTCCCAGAAGAACTTCCAGGGATTCCCCCTGTTAGAGCTGTCGAATTCATCATCGACTTGAAACCCGGCACTACCCCTATAGCTAAACGACCCTACAAGATGCCGCCGCATGAACTCATTGAGCTTAAGGAGGAAATCGACAAATCTCTTGTCAAAGGTTTCATTCGTCCTAGTTGCTCTCCTTGGGGAGCACCTTCTCTCTTTGTTAAGAAAAAGGATGGGACAAACCGATTAGTCCAAGACTACCGTCCTATAAACCAAGCTACCATTCAGAATAAATATCCTCTTCCTCGGATCAATGATCTTTATGATCAACTGGCTGGCTCATCAGTGTTCTCCAAACTCGACTTGAGGTTGGGTTACCACCAGATCCGTGTTCGTGAAGAGGACATCCCAAAAACCGCCTTCGTGACTCGGTATGGGTCATACGAGTACACCGTCATGTCATTCGGCTTAACGGATGCTCCCGCCACCTTCTCTCGTCTGATGAATTATATATTCATTGATTACCTCGACAAGTTCGTCGTGGTTTATCTGGACGATATCCTTGTATTTTCCAAGAACGAGGAAGAACATGCTAGACATCTGCGTCTTGTGCTAGAGAAGCTTCGAGAACATCAACTGTATGCTAAGTATTCCAAATGTGAATTCTGGCTCCCCGAAGTAACCTATCTTGGGCATGTCATCTCCAAAGGTGGTATTGCCGTCAACCCTGAACGAGTTCAGGCTATTCTCGATTGGACTCCTCTGAATAATGTCAAGCAAGTCCGAAGTTTTCTCGGTCTCGCCAGCTATTGCCGTCGATTCGTCGAGAACTTCTCCAAGATTGCCAGGCCCCTGACTAATCTGTTGCATAAGGGTGTCAAGTTTGACTGGACAGACAAGTGTCAGGAAAGTTTCCAGGCGCTCAAAGACAAGTTGACTTCTGCCCCCGTACTTGCTCCACCTGATACTAAGAAGGACTTCGTCATTTACTGCGACGCTTCCCGTCAAGGATTAGGTTGTGTCCTAATGCAGGAGCGCAGAGTGATTGCTTATGCCTCTCGTCAACTGCGCCCTCACGAAGAAAACTACCCAGTTCACGACCTCGAGCTTGCTGCTGTCATTCATGCACTGAAGCAGTGGCGACATTACCTTCTCGGTAATCGTTGCGAGATCTTCACCGACCATCAAAGTCTGAAGTATCTGTTTACTCAGCCAGATTTGAACCTACGCCAGCAAAGATGGATGGAGACTGTTGCAGACTTTGACGTGGGTATATCCTATACCCCCGGCAAGGCTAATGTAATGGCTGATGCCCTGAGCCGCAAGTCTTACTGCAACCACCTCCAGGTCCACAAAGTTCAGCCCTCGCTTACCGAAGAATTTAGAAGGCTGAACCTCCATATTGTTCCTCCGGGATCACTCGCTCCCCCTCCCGAAGGTTTCCCCAAACGGAACCTCCATGTTGTTTCCAAGGGTTCTCTCAATACCCTGGTTGCGAAACCAGATCTTGTGGACACCATCAAATGGATACAGAAATGTGACGATGAAGTCCTCAAGATTAAACGCGACCTCAAAAAAGGAAAGCCCTCATTCTTCACTGTTGCTGACGATGGCGCCTTGTATTTCAAAGGCCGCCTAGTGGTACCATGTTCGAAGAAAAACCTGGATAAGACTAAAAGGGTTATGCAAGAAGCCCATGATACGCCTCTGTCCATCCATCCTGGTAGTACAAAGATGTACCAGGATATTCGTCAAAGATTCTGGTGGTCTAATATGAAGCAGGACATTGCTCGTTATGTTGCTGAGTGTGACGTTTGTCGCCGAATCAAAGCAGAGCATCAAAGGCCTGCTGGAACTCTGCAACCTATCTCTATTCCTGAATGGAAATGGGACCATGTTGAAATGGACTTCGTCACTGGATTTCCCAAATCGCAGAAAGGTAATGATGCTATTCTTGTCGTCATTGACCGGCTTTCCAAAGTTGCCCATTTCCTGGCGGTCAAAGAGACAATCACTGCTAGTCAGCTTGCTACTCTCTACATGGCTAGAATTGTTTCACTTCACGGTATCCCACTGGTTATCAGTTCAGACCGTGGCAGCTTATTCACTTCAAGGTTTTGGGCGAGTTTCCAAGAAGCTATGGGGACTCATCTGTCGTTCAGTACTGCGTTCCATCCTCAGTCGCAAGGACAGGTTGAACGTGTCAATCAAGTTCTCGAAGACATGCTTTGAGCTTGTGTAATCTCATTCGGCAAGAAATGGGAGGAATCTCTTCCATATGCCGAGTTCTCTTATAATAATAGCTATCAAGCTAGTCTAAAGATGTCCCCCTTCGAAGTGCTATATGGACGAAAGTGTCGAGCCCCTCTGAACTGGTCAGAAACTGGGGAACGTCCACTCTTTGGTCCGGATATTATACAACAGGCCGAAGAACAAGTTCGCATTATTCGCGATAATCTCAAGACTGCTCAGTCACGTCAGAAAAGTCAGTATGACCGTCATCACCAAGACATGGTCTATCAACCTGGCGAAAAGGCTTATCTTCGAGTTACACCAATGAAGGGTGCACACCGCTTCGGGATCAAAGGAAAGTTAGCTCCCCGCTATATTGGTCCCTTCACTATTCTCGAAAGGCGTGGAAAGGTGGCATATCAACTGGAGCTTCCGCCGAACCTTTCTCAGGTTCACGATGTGTTCCATGTGTCACAACTCCGCCGTTGCTTCAAGGATCCAATCCGAGCGGTGGATCATGAAGTGCTCGAATTGCAACAGGACCTCTCTTATAAAGAGCATCCGGTCCGCATTCTTGACCAAGCTGAACGCCGCACACGTCAGAAGGCGATCAAATTCCTCAAAGTCCAGTGGTCGAATCACTCTGAAGACGAAGCCACTTGGGAACGCGAGGATCGCCTGCGTGATGAATACCCTGCGTTGTTTCCTTCTACCTCCTAAATCTCGGGACGAGATTTCTTGTAGTGGAGGAGTTTTGTAACGCCCGGGTAATCAAGCTACAGTAATCCAACGATAATCATGCCACGTCACCCCGGTTACTATTGATAATCTACCGTTAGGCCAAAACCGAGTCAAATTCAAACATTAAAATAAAGTTAAATTATAAAAGTTTCAAAATATTAAACTAAAATGTTCGGAGTGTGCAGTTAAATGCTAGGGTAATTATAATGAAGCAAACACATTTTTATAAAATGCCTAAATAATTTAAAATGATTTAAAACAGAAGAGGAAATAAAGAAAAGGAAAACAGGAAACAAAACCAAAAAAAAAGAGAAACCCCCCTGGGCCGTGGCCCAACTGGGCCAACCCCCAGGCCCAGCCGGCCGGCCCGCTACCCCCCTCCATAACCCCCATCAGGGGGGAAACCCTAATCGGCCACCACCCACTTCCCCCCCCCCCCCGACGAGCCCCCTTCTCCCCCGATCCAGATCGGATCGGGCTCGACGCCGCCGCCTCGCCCTCATCGCCGCCGAACGCCGTCGCCTCCCCTTCCCCGCCTGGACCTCGCCGGCGCCCTTCCCCACCGGCCTGCTCCCCCACGTCGACGTCGTCCCCGCTCGCCCCACTCGCTCCCTCCCCCTCCCCCCGATCCAGTTCTGGATCGGGATCGGGCCGACGCCCCGCGCCCCCCCCCCCCCCACAACGCTGCCGCCCCGTCGGCCTCATCCCGACCCCGCCGCCTCTCCGTGGACGCCGCCATCGCCCCGCGTGCCTCGGCCTCCTCCTCGCCCCGTGCCGAGGCCGCCGTTCCAGCGCCGCGCCCCCGACCTCGTTGCTCGCCGCCCGGAGCCACCCCGCCGCCGCTGCCGTCCTCTTCATCACCGCACCCCGCCACGCTCGTCGTCGCCATCTTCCTCCTCAAACCCCCGCTGCCACTTCCCTACAGGCTCCCGGTGAGGCCCCCGGCCTCTTCCTCCCCCTCGTCCCCATCGACGCGGTCGAGCTCCACCCGCATGCGCGCGCCCGACCGCACGCCCGGCGACCTCTGGCCGCGCCCGCGCCACGTTCCCGACCGGCTAGTGCCCGCCGCGGCCCCGCGCTCTCTTGCACCCGCCCGCGCCGGCCACCGCTCGCATGGCCTCGCCCCCTCGCCCCGCATCGCCATCTCCGGCCTCCCCGTGACGCCCAGGCCGTGCCCGCTTGCCCCCCCTCGCGCCGGCTGGCCATGGCCGCGCCCGTGGCCTCTTCCCCTATCGCGTGGTCGGCGCGGCCCCGCCGCTCGCCGGAGCTGGCCGGCCCTTCCCATACGGGCGACCCGGTGGCCTCCGCCTGCGCCCCGGGTTCCCATACGGGTGCCCGCACGCTCACGGGGGCTTCGCCCCAGCAACCGCGCCCGCTAGCGCCCGAACCCGCTAGGCCCCCTGGGGCCACTGACATGGGGGCCCCAGCCCCAGAACGTTTTATTAAAAAAAAGGAATAAAAAAATTAAATTAAAATAAATATAATTAATAAAAATAAAAATGATTTAATTAAATTATTAATTAATTAATTAATTAATTAAGAAATTAATTAAGTTAATTAATCCGGTTTAATTAATTTAATTAACTAGTTAAGTTTAATTAAACTGTAATTAGATTAACCTAAACCCTAATTAACCTAATTAGAGGATGACAGGTGGGTCCCCCCCTGTACCCACATGTCAGGTTGACCAAGTCAACTCTGTTGACTGCTGATGTCAGCATGACATCATGCTGATGTCATTAAATCATTTTCGAATTAATTAAATAATTAATTAAATCTCAGAAATTAATAAAATCTTTAGAAAATCATATCTTTTAATCCGTAACTCGGATTAAAATATTTTCAACATGAAAGTTGCTCAGAACGACGAGGCGAATTTGAATACGCAGCCCGTTTATCCGCCACGCATCCCTAGCATAGCGAACGGGCAACTTTCCCCCTCTGTTTCATCTGTCCGAAAACGCGAAACACCGGGGATACTTTCCCGGATGTTTCCCCCCTTCACCGGTATCACCTCATACCGCGATAGGGCACCCCTAGCACCGCTACTTGTCATGTCATGCATCACTATGCATATGCTTGCTTAAATATTTATTGTTTCTCCCCCCTCTTCTCTCACTAGACACCGGGACCGACGCCGCTGCTACCCAGTATGACTACGGAGTTGACGACCCTTCTCTCTTGCCAGAGCAACCAGGCAAGCCCCCCCCCTTTGATCACCAGATATCGCCTACTCTTCTCTATACTGCTTGCATTAGAGTAGTGTAGCATGTTACTGCTTCCCGTTAATCCTATACTGATGCATAGCCTGTCCTTGCTACTACTGTTGTTACCTTTACCTGCAATCCTAATGCTTAGTATAGGATGCTAGTTTATCATCAGTGGCCCTACATCCTTGTCCGTCTGCCATGCTATACTATCGGGCCGTGATCACTCGGGAGTTGATCACGGGTATATACTATATACTTTATACATGATACATGTGTTGACTAAAGACGGGTCGGCTTGAGGAGCACCCGCGAGTGGATCTTTGAGGCGGAGCGACAGGGCAGGTTCCGACCACCTAGGAGAGAGGTGGGCCTGGCCCTGGTCGACGTTCGCGGATACCTAACACGCTTAACGAGATCTGGGTATTTGATCTGAGTTTGGCCATTTGGTCTATACGCACTAACCATCTACGCGGGAGTAGTTATGGGTATCCCGGCGTCGTGGTATCAGCCGAAGCCTTCGTGACGTCAGCGACTGAGTGGCGCGCGCCGGATTGGAACGTAAGCCTGCTCTTGTATTAAGGGGGCTAGTTCTGCTTCCGGCCGCGTACGCAACGTGCAGGTGTGCTAAGGGCGATGGGCCCAGACCCCTGTGCGCTTAGGTTTAGACCGGCGTGCTGACCTCTCTGTTGTGCCTAGGTGGGGCTGCGACGTGTTGATCTTCCGAGGCCGGACATGACCCAGGAAAGTGTGTCCGGCCAAATGGGATCAAGCGTGTTGGGGTATGTGGTGCACCCCTGCAGGGAAGTTAATCTATTCGAATAGCCGTGATCTTCGGTAACAGGACGACTTGGAGTTGTACTTTGACCTTATGACAACTAGAACCGGATTCTTAATAAAACACACCCTTCCAAGTGCCAGATACAACCGGTGGTCGCTCTCTCACAGGGCGACGAGGGGAGGATCATCGGTTAGGGTTATGCTATGCGATGCTACTTGGAGGTCTTCAGTCTACTCCCTTCTACATGCTGCAAGCCGGAGGCTGCCAGAAGCGTAGTCTTCAAAAGGATTAGCTATCCCCCTCTTATTCTGGCTTTCTGCAGTTCAGTCCACCGATATGGCCCTTTACACATTTACCCATGCATATGTAGTGTAGCTTCTTGCTTGCGAGTACTTTGGATGAGTACTCACGGTTGCTTTCTCCTTCTTTCCCTCTATCCCTTCTACCTGGTTGTCGCAACCAGATGTTGGAGCCCAGGAGCCAGACGCCACCGTCGACGACGACCCCTACTACACCGGAGGTGCCTACTACTACGTGATGCCCGCTGACGACGACCAGGAGTAGTTTAGGAGGATCCCAGGCAGGAGGCCTGCGCCTCTTTCGATCTGTATCCCAGTTTGTGCTAGCCTTCTTAAGGCAAACTTGTTTAACTTATGTCTGTACTCAGATATTGTTGCTTCCGCTGACTCGTCTATGATCGAGCTCTTGTATTCGAGCCCTCGAGGCCCCTGGCTTGTAATATGATGCTTGTATGACTTATTTTATTTGTAGAGTTGTGTTGTGATATCTTCCCGTGAGTCCCTGATCTTGATCGTACACGTTTGCGTGTATGATTAGTGTACGATTAAATCGGGGGCGTCACATCCTCGCTGGGTACGCGGAACCGCCGGCACTGGGACCCGTTGCGGATCCAGGTGCCAGTGGTGCGGCAGCGTGAAGTCGGGGTAGGGCAGCGGCTGCCTGTACTCCCAGTGCCACCGCGCTTGGTGCACCGAGATGTGTAGACGACGACGGCCTGGGCGGAAACGTGCCGACGCCGGAGGAGGAGGGGAGAGGCGGGACACGGGAGGATGAGGAGCCGGGGGTGTCCTTGCCCTTGCCCTTGCTGCCGCTGCTGCCGAAGAGGCCTATTGTTTGCTAGGGTTTGATGTCGCTGGCGACGAAGCACAAAGGGTGGTGGGGGGCTAGATGTGGACGGAAGTGGATGACGCTGGGCCCCGCCGCACCCATGGTGAAAAAAGAACGCTTTCACTGGCTGATTAGTGGGCCTGCTGTCGGTGGTCGTTATAAATTAGACGACGGGCGGTAGTTGGGTGGCCTACAAGTCAGGCCGCAGCAAATGCCGATGAGACGCGCGGCGCGTCCGCTTCACGTCCACGCCAATGCATTTCAGGCCCAATTTGAGACGGAAAATGGGTCGGCGCAGATGTCAATTGACGAGATTTGGGTTTGGGTCGGCGCGTTGGGCCTCCACTTTTGTCGCGCCGACCCAAACGGACGCAGATGGACAAAATGAATCGTCCCATTGAAGTTGCTCTTATATACAAGGATCAAACAAATGCGGTAAAACAAGAGTGTAAAAAGACAACATGTAAAATCAAGAACAAGATCTCAGACCGTAATGCCACTAGTACAAACCCACTTCCATACAACAATGGACAGACGACTGTGGATCAACTAAAGTGGCGTGCAGAATATGGCATGAAATCGCAGCAGCCTGAAGTAGAAGAAAAACAGAACAAATTAACAATATGATGCAGTAAACCCCAGTGAGCAATCAGGAGGACACACGACCTAATCCGAAGTCCATCCCTGAGCCTAGAGGCAGCGGCGCGGCGACCATGCATGTCAGTCAAGCCGGTGCTGGTGCGGCAGCGCTTTCTCGCCATGGGCCATCCATCCCTGCTGAGCGACAACTACCGGGATTAAGACCAGCGTCCCTACCTCCCCACCGTCCAAGTACCCCCATCCAATCACCCCGGTCCACTTAGCCCAAGAAAAAAGAAAATTAATTTAAGATAAGCAGACTGCGGATGGCCCATCGACAGCAACTTATATCCAAGAAAAAAATATAAGGCGGGGGCAATGGGGATGACGGCGAGATGCATGAAAGCAGAGCAGCATTCCATTCCATGACTGAAGAAGCAACACCTGCTGCAGGGCTCCCTGCCCTTTCCCCAGCTGTTTGAGATGATTGATAGGGTCTCGCGCGGATTAGGCATCATGTGAGCTGCCAAACACAATCACACTAGTTCGTACGCTCTCCTCTTTTAAGGAGTAGTCTAGAAAGTAGTATTCCTCTTCCTTCCTCGCTCTTGTTTCTACAGTACAATTTGTTCTGGGTGCCGTAGTACACCGTACACAAGTGCGTGGCCAGCTAGTGTCCAAATCACCGCTTTCTTTGTGCATGCTGTTGCTTTGTGTGGACTCTAGCTGCCTCCTGGGTTTGGAACCTTGTTTGTGTGATGAGGCCGGGTTTACTGTGTATCTGATCTGATGCCAGTATTACTAGTACGTAGTACTACTCCCAGTACTTTATTACCTGCTTGCAGTACTCGCACTAGTATCAATATGTATGACAAGAATAAATAAATGAATGGATGGATGTCGCAGGATGAAGATAAATTAGGCTTGGTGGCAACACTTTTGAGGAGAATGGATCACTCGACATGCACTATGAATGAAGCGTAAAGCCTCTTTTCAGGAGAAAATGGTGCAGGTACTCGGCCGGATATGAGGAAGGGAAGGAACAAATTTAAGTAACTGCTCTACTGCTACTTCCATGAGATGAGATGATCCAACCAACATGGATTTGTATGGTCCGGTCGTTGCGTGAATGATGAGCTTAAGAGGAAGAGGGGCCACCATTTCCTTCTATTTGCTCCGCTCTCCTGTAAGCCACAGCTAGCTAGATCGTTGCTTGCCGATCGATCATGATCACTTTCCAAAACAAGCCGCGGTTGCTGCGCTGAGCCAAGGAGAGCCACTTTCAGTCCAAGTAAAAGTAATCCACCGAAATAGGCGGAATTGTGAGACTAGTGTACGGGGGCGGATGTTTTTGTTTCCTCCGTGATACCGTACCCGAATTCCCGCCGGCTCGCTCGCTCGCTCGCCCGCCGCAAGGAGAACGTGTTGCTTTTAGTTGTGGATTGGAAGGCTAAATTTGCTTGGGTTTTTGTTTTCTGTTGGCCTCAACTTTGAGGGTGAGACGAGAACAAACCCTGGCTGGGCTGGCATCAGTTGCTGAATGGGAGCATTTCCGGAAGAAAACCCGACACGCGACGCGCCGGGACGTTACAACTTAAAAGCTTGGATTGTTGCAACAGCTAGCGCACACATACATTGCTTGCTTCAGGCTTCAGCTCACAACAACCAGCACGCCACATTTCTTTTCTCTTTTCTCTTTTCTCTTTTGTATAAAAAATATTAAACAAGTCCATGTCGTAAGCCGAAAGAGCTGACAATATGCTCCGGCGGTAGAGACCCTGCATTGTACTACTGGTGAGATCCATCGATTTTCTAGTTGTACATTCCACCAGTCAGTCAGTTTGGCACAGACTAATAATTAATCGAACACTGGGATGCAACTACTAGTACTACACTAGTCCTAGTGTACTTGGCACCGAAGGAAGGTTCCTGGGCGCACCGAATTTTAAGCGCCTACAAATTCCTACTGGTACTCCTCCTACTGGCTACCATACCAGTAGTGCTGTGCTGGATGGATTAAGAAAAGATTAACGTTCACTAGTCCAACGCATTACACTAGTATAGACTCGGAAGCCCAACAATCATTCATTCATTCCCCGTTTTCTTCAACCAAAATCATTTTGATTCCGTGCCGCATAATATAACCGGACAAACAACTTAGGCTGCGTTCGGTTCACAGGGAATTGAAGAGGTTTGGCAGGGATTGAGGAGGGATTAGATCTCCTACAAGTCAAATCCCCTCCAAATCCCCTCCAATCCCTGTGGAAAGAGGTGTAACCGAACAAAGCTTTAAGCATGTACCGCTCCCCTCACCTCAACTCACCTCACCTCACGTATATAACCAGCCAACAAGAAAGTAGACGCAGACAGAGCAGGCCAGCAGATTAGCGAAATAGAGAGAGAGAGAGAGAGAGAGATCTCTCCAAAAAGCTCCACACACGAACCATCTTGCTGCTGCTGCTGCCGCCGCCGCTTTGGCCTTTCTGCGCTTTTGGCTTTCGCATCTCAACCGTGCGACGACGCGAGGAATCAACACGGGCGCCATGGAGACGACCGGTTCCGGCGCTGACGGCACGGGTCCTAGCACCTCCTCCTACTCCACCGCCGACGCCGACGACAATGGCACCGCCGCCGGCGCCAAGGTCTGGCTCCTCGTGCTCCTCTTCTCCCTGCTCCTGCTGCTCTTCCTCCCCTCCGCGGTGCGCCGAGGCGGCGGCGGATTCCAGCGCGGAGGGATCACGCTCAAGAGCGGCTGGGACGTCGTCAACCTCTGCCTCGTGCTCTTCGCCATCCTCTGCGGCCTGCTCGGCCGCGGCGGGGGCGACGCCGATGGGGAGGCCCCCGGCCCCGCGGCGCCGGCGCCCAAGAGCCATCTGCGGGTGTCCCCTACGGCGGCGGCGGCGACGCCGGAGCCGAGCACCGAGGACGTCTGGGCGAGCTTCAACAACTCCTACACCAACCACAACGCCCAGACGGGGATCCGGCGGATGAAGAGCAGCAGCTCCTACCCAGAGCTGCGCCTGGACAGCGACGGCGTCTGGGGCCTCGCGTCACCGGAGTTGGCCTGGCGCTCCTACGACGACGCCGAGCTGTACCGGACCCGGCGAGACGAGCGGCCCGAAAGGGCCCGGGACGCCGATCGGACGCTCAGGAGGACGTCGTCGGATGTGAAGACGATCCCGGTGGACACCTACGAGGTGCGCGCCAGACCGCTGTCTCAGGATGCGAGGAGGCGGAGGCGGAGCGTCGAGAGGCTCCCCAAGATGGATGAGGTGGAGGAGGAGAGGACGCATCCTGTGGAGATGGAGACTCTCGCTACGCCGGCGAGGAGCAGGACCTGGAGCCCCGAGGAGCTGGACGCTACGCTGTTGGGGATGGCGTCCGCACCACCACTACCTGCCCCACCGCCGCAGCCTCGCCGTCGCCGACGCAGCCTCGAGAGGCTTCCCGAGATGGTGGAGGTGGAGGAGGAGAGGACGCGTCCCACGGAGACTCGCGCTACGCCGGCGAGGAGCAGGACGTGGAGCCCGGAGGAGCTGGGCGCTACGCTATTGGAGATGGCGTCCGCAGAACCACCACCTGCCCCGCCGCAGCAGCCTCGCCGTCGCCGCCGCAGCCTCGAGAACCTGCCGACAATGGAAGAAGTGGAGAAGGAGATTATAGTGGAAGAGGTCAATCACCCGCAGTCGCCATCGCCAGCCATGTTTCCCCCAGGGACTCCGCCGCCACCACCTCCTCCGCCACCGGCGGCAATGTCGAGGAGCAAGAAGAAGAGGAGCGGCAGCGTGGGCGGCGCCAAGGAACTGGCCTCCGCCATTGCTCTCTTCTACCAGAAGAAGCGCAAGAGCATTATCATGAAGAGGGAGAGGCACCACCACCACCACCACCATCTCTCCGATGACCACTACTCGTCGCCTTCGTCCGAAGCATCGGCGAGCCCCGAAGCTACGGGCCGTACCAATCCTCCACGCCCACCACCGCCGCCTCCCCCTCCCCCGCCGCCGCCGTCATCCATCTTTTCCAACCTCTTCAAGAAAGGAGGCAGCAAGAGCCGGCGCATGAACTCCCTCGCGCCACCGCAACCGCCACCTCCGCCCCTACCAACGCACCGATCAAGGAAACCACCACAGCCTCCGTCTCGCCCCGCTCCTCCGCAGCCAGCGCCAGCTCCAGTGAGGACACGGCCGCCGCGCGCGAGCGCGCACCCGCAACAGCAGATACGCGCGCAGGGGTATCCGCAGCAGCCGCCACTGTATCCCAGGCGCGGTGTCGTGTACTACGCCTACCCGCTTCCTCCGCCGTCGCCCCCAATGCCGCCACCGCCTCCTCCACCGCCGATGCTGGAGGGGGAGGAGGAGGTTCCGTCGGTTACTGCGTCGCCGGCACCGTCGTACTGCGCGAGCCCCGACGTAAACACCAAGGCGGACAACTTCATCGAACGCTTCCGCGCCGGGCTGAAGCTGGAGAAGATCAACTCGTACCGGGAGAAGCTGCAGATCCAAGAAGGCGCGACCGTGACCGTGGCGGAGGAGGACGGGGAGTTCATGGTCATTGGGTCCCTCTTCGAAGATGATGATGACGATATGTCGTTGCCGGAGACGCCGGCAACCGCCACCGCGGGCGCGGCCGCTGTTGCCGTCGGCTTCTAAATTCGAATTCTGCTTCTGACTTCCGAGGTGTTGCATTGACACTTGGAGAAAAGAGAGAGAAAAACGAATAAAAAATTGAAAACAAACAAAAAGAAAAAGAAACTTATTTCGGGTATTGGGTTATTTGCGGTATTTTCCATGAGATTTGGTTCACTTTTCTTGTCCATTTTTTGGGTAGTTTAGGAGAATTGACAGTGAGATTGGGTTATTGATTGCTTGTGGAGAGGATGAATTCAGTGTTGAGGTTATTACTCTAATTGAAGAGAGTGATATAGGGAGCTTTATGCGCATGTTTTAAAATGGCCAGAAAGCTCGGCGAGGTGATGCAAATTTCATGTGTCTACAGTCTATATACTACTGTATAGTCGTAGAAAGTGAAAGAGCTTTACAATTTATTTATTTTGAATCATCATGTTGTACATGCAATATACTACACCTTGTGCACGGTGATCGTGGATGATTTGCCTACGCTGATATACCACGTACGTACTCGTACGTTTCGTTTTTGTAGTGTTGCATGAGCTGTCAAGCTCAATGCTTTTGGTGTTTGGATATTGGTGCGGTTTGGGGGTATGATTTGCTTTGATTGTGCCCAGTTGTGCTAATCATATTTTGGGCCTCGTGTGGTTGGGCACCATCCATCCACACAACCAAATGCTGCATGCATCACCAACCTCAAATCAAAATAGAAAACACATGCAAATGTTTGGGAGAGGATTCCTCCCTTTTACAGCCAGGAAAACAGTTTTATATTCCAAGTTTTGTTTCGACGATCCGGTGAAGCAGAGTCTCACGCCTCCCACTGTTGGAGAGTCCTAGTCCAGCTGCTACAAATAGAATTCCTAATATAGATCAAGTCGGTTTGTATCCTACCTAAACTTGTAACCCACGTTGATTGCCATGTAATTGTGTATATATATGACATAATGAGAAGAGAGGAGGCGTGCAATCTTAGCAGCCCCGATTCATATTGGTTTTACATGGTATCAGGCAGATCGATCCTCTCTCTCTAAAATCCTAAACCCGATCCTCATCGCCCCTCCTGCTTCTCCTCCCCCACCATGAACGCCGACGAGTTGAAGAAGCTCGAAGAGGAGCTCAAGAACCGCGAGTCCATCATCAGGACCCGCGAAGAAGAACTCAAGCGCCTTGCCACGGAGCCAGGCAAGGCCGCCGTCACACACTCGGCCGCCACCATCCCTGCACCCTCGTCCTACGTTGCCTCAATCAAAACCTATGTGCCCATCACCCTCGATCTTCAGGACTCTAACTACTCCAAGTGGCGTGAGCTTTTTCTCGTAGCTCTTGGGCGCTATGGTCTCTCCAACCATGTCATCGGCGACGCGGCCGCTACCCCCTCCGACACATCGCCCACCTCCGATTGGGGACGTGATGACTACATGGTGCTCTCTTGGATTTACGGCTCGATTTCCATCGAGTTGTTCGGCATCATCATGGCTCCGGGCTCCACGGCGCGGCAGGTGTGGGACTCCATCGCCAACCTCTTCCACGACAACAAGAAAAGTCGCGCCCTCGCCCTCGACGCTGAGTTCCGCAACACGCCACAAGGAGACATGTCCATCCACGACTACTGTGCCAAGCTCAAGTCCCTCTCCGACGCTCTCGGCGACGTTGGCATATCCATCTCTGATGAGACGCTCGTCCTCACGGTGCTCCGCGGCCTCAACGAACAGTTCAGCCATCTACGGTCCTTCCTTCCGTTTCAGGTGCCGTTTCCATCTTTCCTCCAGACGCGCTCGGCCCTTGTCCTTGAAGAAGCACAGAAGAAAACAGATGCAAAGAACTCCGCCGCCACTGCGCTCTGGGCAAGCGGCAACAGTGTCTTGCCACGCGCGGGCGGCGAACGGGTTCCGCTGTCCGGGGGCGGACGCGGCTACGGCGACCAACGTCCTCTCGGACCCTCCTCGAGCTGGTCCAACAGCGGTGGCCGCGGCACCTTCACCAACAATCGCAGCCGCGGCCGCGGCGGCCGCGGACGGGGCCGCTCTGAGCCCTGGATGTACAATCCCTGGACCGGCCTTCCGACGCGCGCACAGCTTCAACAACAGCCTACTCCAGCGCCGTGGCATGCTCCTGGCGTGCTTGGTCCACGACCTGCTGCTGCTTCCCCGCAGGCGTACGCGGCCTACGGCCCGGCTCCAGCAGCTCCCGCGTACAACTTCCATCAGCAACAGCAGGTTCCAACAGCTCCCACGTACAACGGCAATCAGCATCAGCTCGATCCAGCACTTCTGAACGCCCTCAACAGCATGCATCTTCCCGGAAACCAGGAGTGGTTTATGGACACAGGAGCTTCTTCTCACATGGCATCTAATCACGGTACTATCTCCTCTCTAAAACCTTCCACTCAAATTGTCACCGTGGGCAACGGCCAATCCGTTCCTGCTACTCATGTCGGTCAATCTACACTTCCCTCTTCCGCCCAACCCCTCTCTCTTCGTAATATTCTTATCGTTCCTCACATTATTAAAAATCTTATCTCTGTTCGTCAACTCACTACTGACAATTTTGTTGCTGTTGAATTTGATCCTTTTGGATTCTCGGTGAAGGCACTTCCTTCCAGGGCCGTGATCCTTCGCTGCAATAGTCCCGGGCCCCTCTATCCTGTCTGTCGTCCCCGACAAGATGAAGCCCTCCTCACAACCACTCCGTCATCACTCTGGCATCGCCGCCTCGGACATCCCGGTCATCACACCATGTCACGTCTCCAACAATCCAAGTTTATTTCATACAACAAAGATGGGCAGCCACTTTGTCATGCTTGTCAGTTAGGAAAACATGTTAGGCTTCCGTTTTATGATTCTCAAACATATACAGTTCGTCCGTTTCAACTTTTACATTGTGACCTTTGGACATCTCCTGTTCCTAGTACCTCTGGTTTTTTCTATTATCTCATTGTTGTGGATGATTTTTCCCACTACTTTTGGAGTTTCTCGCTTCGAAAGAAATCGGATGTTTATGTAACACTCGTCGCTTTTCACGCCTATGCTCATACACAATTTAACCTACCCATCTTAGCTATCCAATGCGACAATGGTGGAGAGTTTCTTAACACTCGTCTCGACACCTTCTGTTCCCAACATGGGATTCTACTCCGTTTTTCCTGTCCTCACACCTCTCAACAAAACGGCAAGGCCGAACGTGCCATTCGCACTACCAATGATGTTATACGTACACTCTTGCTTCAGGCCTCACTCCCCCCTTCTTTTTGGGCCGAAGCTCTCTATACTGCCACATATCTCATCAACATCCGTCCTACCGCAGCCACAAAATTCTCCGTACCATACACAACTCTTTTCGGTACCACACCACCCTATAATGATCTTCGTGTTTTTGGTTGTCTTTGCTATCCAAACATCGCCTCTACTACACCTAACAAACTCTCTCCCCGGTCGGTCAAATGTCTCTTTCTTGGATACCCCCCACGACATAGAGGCTATCGTTGTCTTGACTTAGACACACGACGCATTATCATCTCTCGCCACGTTGTTTTCGACGAAACAACTTTTCCCTATGCCCCACCAGCCCAACCTCCAGTCTCCACATCACCAACAGAAACCACCACTTCCCTTACCCCTCCTCTCCTCCTTTCACATCCATCACCCCCTATGCATGCGCCCACTATGGCCGCACCCACTATGCATGCGCCCGCTACCCCCACACCCGCTATGCATGCACCCGCCACCCCTTCATGCACTCCACCTACGCCCGATAGCCCGCCCAGTCCGGCTGGCTTGCTCACTCCCATCAGTCCGCCTAACTTCGCTGCCACATCTCCCTCTCCGAGCCCCGCTAGCACGTCGCCTACACTCCCGATACCTGACCCAGTACCTCTTCATCGAACTCGCTCAATGACCGGTCGTTTACCACCACCAATTGATCGCCTTAATCTTTCTGCTGTCGTATCCTCGCCCATACCTTATAATTATCTCACGGCTCTTCGTGACCCATCATGGCGCAGCGCGATGCAAGAAGAGTTTGATGCTCTCACTTTAAACAACACCTGGTCACTTGTTCCTTCTCCTCCCGGTGCAAATATCGTTAGTGGTAAATGGATTTTTCGACACAAATATCATTCTGACGGCTCATTTGCTCGTCACAAAGCCCGTTGGGTAGCCGTGGTTTTTCCCAACAGCCCGGAGTTGACTATGATGAGACTTTTAGCCCTGTTGTTAAGCCGGCCACTATACGGTTGGTTCTCTCTATTGCTCTCTCTTCTTCTTGGCCCATTCATCAACTAGACGTTAAAAATGCCTTTCTTCATGGTCATCTTGATGAGGTCGTCTATAGTCAACAACCCTCCGGTTTTATTGATCCTCGCTATCCTGACTATGTTTGTCGCTTGCATAAATCCTTGTACGGTCTCAAGCAAGCTCCTCGAGCGTGGTTTCAGCGGTTTGCAACCTATGCTCGTTCTATTGGTTTCGTTGAGTCCAAATCTGATGCTTCCTTGTTTATTCTTCACAAGGGAAACATCACTGCATATTTACTTCTATATGTCGATGACATCATCCTTACTGCCTCCTCTCCTTCTTCTCTCTCATCGATTATCACTTCCTTTGCTAAAGAATTTGCTATGAAAGATCTTGGACCTCTTCATCACTTCCTTGGAATTTCTGACTCTCGCACATCCACTGGCTTACAACTCTCCCAGCGACAGTACTTTCTTGATATTCTCTCTCGGGCTGGCATGCGTGACTGTAATCCTGTTTCTACTCCAGTTGACACTAATGCCAAACTCTCATCCACCACTGGTTCCCCTGTTTCTGATCCTTCACTATATCGTAGTCTTGCTGGTGCTCTTCAGTATGCCACCCTCACTCGCCCAGATATAGCCTATGCTGTTCAACAAGTGTGTCTTCATATGCATGATCCTCGCGAACCCCACCTTCTCTTCCTTAAACGTATTCTTAGATATCTAAAAGGCACACTTGATCTTGGTTTGACACTTCATATCTCTTCCTCTCATAAACTCATTGTCTATTCAGATGCCGATTGGGCTGGTTGCCCCGACACCAGACGCTCCACTTCCGGGTTTTGCATGTTTTTTGGCGATAATTTGATTTCATGGTCTTCTCGGCGGTAGACTACCGTTTCTCGTTCAAGTGCGGAAGCCGAATATCGAGCTGTCGCAACTGCAGTAGCCGAGTCCTGTTGGGTTCGTCAGTTACTACAGGAACTTCATCGCCCAGTCAACAATGCCACCATTGTGTTCTGCGACAATGTTAGTGCTGTTTACCTTGCTCATAATCCAGTACAACATCGTCGGACCAAACACATCGAACTTGACATTCATTTCGTACGCGAGAAGGTTGCTGTCGGTGACGTACGTGTTCTACATGTTCCATCTTCATCCCAGTATGCTGATATTTTCACGAAAGGGCTACCGTCTGCACTCTTTTGTGAGTTTCGGTCCAGTCTTCACGTTGCTTCTCTCCACAGTTCAGACTGCGGGGGCGTGTTGGAGAGTCCTAGTCCAGCTGCTACAGATAGAATTCCTAATATAGATCAAGTCAGTTTGTATCCTACCTAAACTTGTAACCCACGTTGATTGCCATGTAATTGTGTATATATATGACATAATGAGAAGAGAGGAGGCGTGCAATCTTAGCAGCCCCGATTCATATTGGTTTTACACCCACGCCTCCCACGCCTAGTGCCTCCCACGCCTAGCCCCCGCCGTCGGCCACTCCGGCCACGGCGGCCACCCCCAGCGCCGTGGTCCACTTCGGACGCGGCGGCCACTCTCCCATAGTCATGCACTCTTAATCTACGATCCCTCCTTCTCATCATGGCTCTAGCAGATCTGTATTTTGACATCGGCCAAGACTTCGCCGTGGAGGTATGGAGAAAGTGGGCCCCATCAACTTCGAAGATGCTAAGGATATGGAGGAATTTCTCCTAGTCGCCGAATTCACCAGATCCAAGATTCGCCTCACTGAGGAATCCGTAAGCACCATTCTTCTCTCCTGCTTTGGTGGCCGAGCTTCTCTGTTCAGAGTTCATCTGCTTCAAAACTGGTCTTTCAAATTTTCGGTCTCATCTAAGGAAGTTGGATTCTCGATCATCAAGGGCAGTAACATCTCTATTCCTCTTCTTAACGCTAATTTTCTTCTCTAGGGCAACGGTGGACCGTACTCATGCTGGGAGCTTGATCAATATTTGCAAGAGAAGGAAGATGAATGGACCCATATCTTTCGTAACCATCCTAGGAAATCATACATTCAAGCTCTTAGATCACCTGCTTCCTACGATCAATCTCGTTCAGCTGCTCCTAGATCTTCTTGGGATCAACATCAATGTGATCTGCGGGATCCGCATTCAACTGCGATCAATGCTGTAGTTATTGCTCATAGGGCGGGATCATCGCCTATTCAAACTGGCCCATCTGCATTTTGCGTTCGCTGCCTCTTAACGGGCCATAGCAGGCCGGCATGCACAAACCGTATCAAGTGTCGCCATTGCAAAAAATGGGGCCACATCGAGAAGGATTGTTTTTCTATCTCTGGACGCGGCCCAGTCAACCCTGTCACCGAGCCCAATCCACCAAATCGCCCGGCGATCGCAATTCTGAGGCAACCTTCCACTGTTCCCGCGATTGTGACTAATCATGCCGTCGCCACGCCGACCAATCAGTCCAATCAACTTAATTCTCCTCTACTTTCACTCCGGGTTGGTAGCATTCACCGCAGCTCTCCCCTGGTTTCCCATCGTCTCCAAGCTGCTACCATCCTTCGCTCCGCATCCCTCCCCCTCTCATCCTCTCCACCGGAGCTCTGCAGTTCAGTGATGGCTTCTTTCCCTTTCGATCCAGCACCCTTCATCCCACCCAATCACCACAACATTGAGGTTGCGGGCCGGCCTGCAAGGATTAAGGTCATCAATGGGGCGGCGCCGGCAACCCACGAAGAATGGGCGATTGCATCCATTGTCCCTATGCCGAATCTTCCTGTGGCATTCGATACCATCAGAGAGGTATTATCTGACTTTCTCAATGACAATCAGTTGGGTTTTTCAGATATTGAGCCATGCCCTTTTGGTCAAGCATATGTTAAGTTCAATAGTGTCTTTGATCGAGATGCTTTGGTTGCTAATGGACCCCATCAGTTTACCGATGTGCATGTCATTTTCCAGCCCCATAATAAGGGTCTGAACTGGAGGAGGTTGGTGATGAACAGAGATGTGTGGCTTCTTTTATGCGGGTACCCATTTGACCGGCGCAATATTCAGGAGGTGAACAATGTTGTGAGTAAGTTTGGCAAATTTCTGAGTTGGGACAGAGTGAGGAGTACTAGAGCAAACTTGATGGTCAAAGTGAGAGTGGAAGAACTGAGAGATATCCCAGCTAGCATTATTTTTGGAGAAGGGTATGACTTTCAGATAGATTCTTTGACAGTGCCTGTGGTCATTCTGCAGCAGCAGATTCTAGGTGAGGAAGCTCCAGATGAGGACCCCATTGATCCAAATGGAAACCCACACCCTGCCCCTCCTATGGCCATTTTCCACCTAAACCAGCACAATCATTTCTTTGGTCCTCTGCAACAACATGAGAATGATGATGTTCATGGGTTTATCCAACCACAGAATCACCTGAACCTGCAACTTGGGCTTGACATTCTTCCTGATGCTGTTTTGGCTAAAGCCCAACCTAAGGATGAGAACAATCCCATGGAGGAGGATGATGAGCAGGAAGATTTGCCAGGTTGGGGACACTGGGCTATGCCACAAGAAGCAGACATTGAACTACATGCTGGTGAATTCATGGAGCTCCAGGATCTGATGGAACCTCTGGCAGAAGAACATATGGCTTTGGTGGCTCACAGTAGCATTACTGTCTCTTTGGCACCGACTGACAACAGCATGAGCTCTGGTAACTCTGCCATCGGTCCCTTGGCGCAAATAGAGCCTATTATCCTAGATTTGAACTTGGATGCTCCTCCACATGGGCCAGCCCCAGTCCTAGCTCCTTTGGCCCAACATCAAGTAGCAGCCCAAGAACCTGTGGCCCATTTACCTGACCTGGAGACCCATGTGCCTGTGGTGGTAGCTGCTCCTCTGTTGAAACTTGCACCAGATCCTCTGCTAGAGTCCTTCCATCCACAACCTGCCTGTATCCACAGAGATATTGTGGAGGACCTTATGATCAATGAATTCCTTTCTGCCAGCCATACAGTTGCCATTAGTTCTCATGAGAAGGAAATCAATAGCTTGCAAACTAAATCTGATCCTCACCTTGCACCTGAAATTTCTGAGAAAGTTCTGTTGCATCACCCAGAGTTGCATGGACTGATTGCTAATTCTGACAAGGAGACTGTTGCTTACCAAGCTGTTTCAGGTGACTTGGCACACTCTGACATGTCTTCTCCCCCAGGTTTTCCAGACCCCATTTTGCTAATCAGGATCTTTCTATATGCTCAGATACTCAACACATAGTTCTGGACCAGAACAAAGAGGATGCTAGTAAACACTCTGATCTTCCTCCCAATGGGGAGGCTTTGCTAGGCAGAGAAGGCTCTATTATCTGGCAGAAACATTTTGCCCCTACTCCTAATAGTACCAAAGTCATTTAGGTACCTATAGATTGGATCAACTTTCTGGCAGTTGTTCTTTTATCTCCTGATAAATTTGATTGGGCTACTAAGTTTATATCCTCCACTATTTGGGACATCATTCTACAATCATCTACCTGCCCAACCACTTTGCCTTTTGCTATCCCTGATAAGTGCCCCATGGATAACTCACTTGCATGCATTCTATCCTCCCCTCCTCAGGAAACTCAATGGAATGATAACTCACATTCTGCTGAGCAGGGCAGCCCTGAACCTATCTCAGCCTCCTCGGCATCTGCTCTCCACAACAACAGAAAGCGAAAGGACAATGTACCTCTGGTGGAAACAGAGGTAAGAAGGAGTTGTAGATTGAAAAAACTTTCTAAAGGTTTCAAAAAATCTGTGTGTAGAGACAAAGAATGTCTTGCATGTCATGCAGCTCCACTAGTACTTTCAGCAAAGATCATTAAGAGTTTGAATACCTCCTTTTGCAAGGTTTCTGAGAAGGAAACCACTGTGGAGTTGCTGAATAAGAAAGCCAATAAGGGACAGTCTGGTGGTCCATCTCTGGAGGGAGACAAGAAGGCCAAGGACAAGAAGAAGATGTGGGTCTGAAGCTTAGAGCTCCTCTCACAGCTTGGGAGTTAGAATACTTTTGTGTTATGAGAAAGCTGCATTTTGTGATATCAATGTACTTAAGCTATTCTGATCCTCTCTTTTATTCCTAGAACCTCTCTTTTGTAACCATGATGGTTTAGCTGCTCTGTTAAAACATGGCAAGCCTAGTTTGGCTTTGTTCTATGAGTTCTATCAAGTGGTTTTCCCATGCCTCCGCAAGCCAGGGATTGGTCCATCCTAAACTGGAATATTAGAGGTCTAGGAGACCCTAAAAAATGGACTGCCATCTCTAACAAGATTGATGAGTCCAAATGCTCCATCCTTTGTCTTCAAGAGACTAAAAAATAGCTCATTGATCCTTTCTTTCTCAAAAATTTCTGTCCTAGAAGCTTCTCTAAGTTTGAATTCTTGCCTTCAGTTGGGGCCTCTGGAGGCCTTCTTGTTTCTTGGAATGATCAGGTTTTCTCTGGGGTACTTTTCCACATCAATGACTTCTCCATCTCCATTCATTTCACTTCCAAGCATAATGGAGACTCATGGATCCTATCTAATGTTTATGGACCATGCCAGCAAAATGAGAGAATAGTTTTCCTTGACTGGTTTCAAGACTTTCAAGTGCCAGATGATACTGAGTGGATTGTATTGGGAGATTTTAACTACATTAGATATCCTCATAACAGGAACAGAGATGGAGGGAACATTAATGATATGCTTTCCTTCAATGAGGCCATCAGTAGACAAGCCCTGATTGAAATCCCTCTCAAAGGAAGGAATTTTACTTGGAGCAACATGCAGGATGCTCCTCTTCTTAAAAAGTTGGACTGGTGCTTCACTTCTGAAGCTTGGACGCTCAAATACCCTGCCACTTTTGCCTTCCCTCTGGCCAAAACCACTTCAGATCATGTCCCTATCAAAATCTGCATTGGTTCCCATATCCCTAAATCCAATATCTTCAGATTTGAGAACTTCTGGCTTGAACATCACCAATTTAGAGATATTGTCCAAAATATTTGGAATCAGCCAGTTAATGAACTAGAGAGTGCCAAGATCATTGCTACTAAATTTAAGAGGCTCAGAAAAGGACTTAAGAATTGGTCAAGAGGGCTGTCTGACTTAAAAAAGATTATTTACAACTCTAACTTCCTAATTGTAACGCCCTCGATGCGGCTATAGCTCCCACGTGTCGAGGCACGACTTAGAGACATAACCGCATTGAAAGCAATGTCGCAAGTCAGGCAATCATTACAACATCCCATGTAATATATAATAAAAGGGGGAGATACATAGTTGGCTTACACTCGCCACGTCACATCAGAGTACATAAATAACATCCATCATACAAACACTCATGGCCCGACTACGGCGCCAAAATGGAAAAGAACCCAACCTGCGACAAGGCCCCGAATCAAACCCCAACTAGGCACCACTACTGATCATCGGGAAAATAAACATAGTAACGCTGAGAGTCCTCGTCGAACTCCCACTTGAGCTCATACTCGTCACCTGGAGCGGAATCACCTGGACCTGCATCTGGAGTTATAGTATCCGTGAGCCACAGGGACTCAGCAATCTCGCACCCTCGTGATCAAGACTATTTAAGCTTATAGGAATGGATAAGGCAAATATATGTGGAGCTGCGGCAAGCGACTAGCATGTATGGTGGCTAACTTATCCGCAAAAGAGAGCGAGAAGAGGAGGCAAAGCACGAGCGAGAATCTAGAGGAACAACCTGCGCAAGCATAACTCCAACACCGTGTCCACTTCCCGGACTCCGCCGAGAAGAGGCCATCACGGTAACACACTCAGTTGATTCATTTTAATTAATTAAGGTTCAAGTTGTCTACAACTGGATATTAACAAATTCCCATCTGCCCATACCGCGGGCACGGCTTTCGAAAGTTCAATCCCTGCAGGGGAGTCCCAACTTAGTCCATGACAAGCTCCCACGGTCAACGAAGGAATAGACCTCCTCCCAAGACGTTCCGATCAGACTCGGTATCTCGGTAACTCAAGACACTTCGACAGGTTAAAACAAGACCAGCAACACCGCCCGAATGTGCCGACAAATCCCGATAGGAGCTGCACATATCTCTTTCTCAGGGCACACTCAGATAGGTCAAGCTACGAGTAAAACCAACCCTCAAGTTTCCCCGAGGTGGCCCCGCAGGCTGCCCGGTTCGGACCAACACTCAGAGGGAGCACTGGCCCGGGGGGGTTAAAATAAGATGACCCTTGAGTCTGCAGAACCCAAGGGAAAGAAAAGGCTAGGTGACAAATGGTAAAACCAAGGTTGGGCATTGCTAGACAAGCTTTAATCAAGGCGAAATATCAAGGGGTCCCATTATAACCCAACCGCGTAAGGAACGCAAAATCCGGGAACATAACACCGATATGACGGAAACTAGGACGGCAAGAGTGGAACAAAACACTAGGCGAGAGGCCGAGCCTTCCACCCTTTACCAAGTATATAGATGCATTAAGATAACATAGCAATATAATGATATCCCAACAAGTAAATAAATGTCCCAACAAGGAACGGCTCCAATCTTCACCTGCAACTAGCAACGCTATAAGAGGGGCTGAGCAAAGCGGTAACATAGCCAAACAACGGTTTGCTAGGACATGGTGGGTTAGAGGTTCAACATGGCAATTGGGAGGCTGACAAGAAAATGGTAGGCATCGTAGCATTGGCATAGCAAGAGCGAGCAAACTAGCATAGCAAAGATAGTAGTGATTTCGAGGGTATGATCATCTTGCCTGCACAGTTGTCAGAGTTGACTGGATCCTCACAAGCAAACTCAACGGGCTCCTAGGTAGCAAACTCGTCTCCCGGCTCTATCCAACAAGACAAACAAGCAACAAGGATACAATAAACCACGTGCAAGACCAAGCAATATGATGAAATGATGATATGCTATGCGGGATGCGATGCGGGATGCAAAATGCAAGATATGACAGGAAATGCATGAACCTAGCCTCAACTTGGAATTCCAAGGGTGCCACTGGATAGAGGGGATGAAATCTCTTGAAAACGATATAAAGATCATTGGAATCGGAGTTACGGTTTGGAAATGGCAAGCGTTTTAAGATATGACACCGGTCTGCGATTTACAGCAAGTAGGCATCTAAATGCAATGAGATGAACATGCTACAGCCACCAAACATGACAAAAAAAATACATGTAAGGGATGCACACAAGATGCTTAACAAAAGACTAGCACTGAGCCACGGCCAATTCATCCATTATGAGGTTCAAACAAGCATGGCAAAAACGCAAATGCAAAACAGATTCCAGACTTAGTGAAATTAACACTTGTCTGAAATTTCAGATCACGAAGCCCTCTTCGGAGCAGCAAAACAGCATGATACATGACCTGATTAAGACAAGTAAGAACATGGAATGGAGCTACTCAACAAGCTTAACAAAAGACCCAAAGTGACCTGGGGCCAAAAGGGTTCACAAAATATACTAACGGGCACACGAACATGGCTAAAACACAATCAGTTTTCAGACTTAGTGAAAACTGAGACATGCTGAAATATAACTCACGAAGGCAGGTAAACGAGCTCGATGCACTCACTACGGTGCAAGTCATGGAAAGGAAAGCATACATCCATTAAGAAGGCACAAAATACCAGCTAGAAATGGCAAGAACAATGGTATAGCATGCACGGATCAACTACAATAACATCGGCAAAATCGCAAACGAGTTGACGATCTGCCCAGATTCACCATGAAGCAAAAGTAGAGCTCGATTTACTCAAGCTAGGGTGCACCGTAATTGCAAACAAAGATATGGATGGATAGATCATAACATGATTAACAAAACTCCTTTACTGATCATCCTCAAAAGAGGCACGGATCACTAGGAAACAAGCTGAACATATGGCATCATGAACTAAATAATCCAAGACTTAGTGAAAACAACTAAGTCTCTGAAAACAGATTTACCGGGTGCCTCATTTGCAAGCTTGCACAAGTCACCACACACATCCTAAAAATGCATGGGTTGCACCTCTGGAAAGAAGACAAAATGCTTAACAAAACATATGAAGGACTCATAGGCATAGCAGGCACACAATAATCATGGAAAAAATGATAAAAGTCTAAGATGAACTAGCAGATCTGACAATTAACTCACGAAGCCTCCTTCTAACAGCATTTTGGGCATCAAGATGAGCTCAAATGGAAATGATGCAATGGAATAAATGATGTACTCGTCGAGACGAACATTTTGATATATTATATGCCCAAAACGGAGCTACGGATGCGGAGATACGACCGGTCAAAGTAAGCATAAAAATCAGGGGAGAGGGAGAAAAAGTCAACCGTGCGAGATCTAGGGTTTACTGTAGCACCCGGGTGCACTGTAGCGAATCGCACGTCGCCGGAGTTCGTTGCCGGAGATGGGGGCGCCGGTGGCCGGACTTGGCGAGGGGAAGGAGGAGGCGGCCGGATCCGGTCCCTAGGGCGGCGGAGGAGCTCCGGGAGCTCCGGGCGGCGAGGTGGGGCGGCGCTGGCGAGGGCGGCGGCGCCGGTGGGCGGCGGAGGCGGCGACCGGGCGGCGAGCCGGCGTGCGGCGGCGGGCCACGCCGGTGATGGAGACGAGGGCGCGGGGCGGCGCGGCGATGGCTTCGGGCGGCGGCGGGCAGAACGGGCCGCGGGGGCCGGCTCCGGGCTCCCCGGCCCGCGGCGGCGGCGAGATGGCGGGGGCCACGTGGCGCGCTCTCACTGGACGAAGGCGGCGACGGAGAACTGTCCGGTGACAGCCGGACGTGTCCGGGCGCGCGAGGGGAAAAATAGGGTTTCGGGGGAGGAAGGAGATCCGAAAAATGGGGGGTGTATATATAGGCATAAGTGGAGTTAGGAGAGTCCAAATGAGGTGCGGTTTTCGGCCACACGGTCGTGATCGAACGCTCTAGGACATGGAGTAGAGTTTGGTGGGTTTTGGGCCAAATTGGAGGGGTGTTGGGCTGCAACACACACGAGGCCTTTTCGGTCCCTCGGTTAACCGTTGGAGTATCAAACAAAGTCCAAATGATACGAAACTTGACAGGCGGTCTACCGGTAGTAAACCAAGGCCGCATAACAAGTCTCGGTCCAATCCGGAAATGTTTAATCCCCACACACGAAAGAAAGCTAGAAATGACCACCGGAGGAGAACGAAGCGCCGGAATGCAAAACGGACAACGGGGAAAATGCTCGAATGCATGAGACGAACACGTATGCAAATGCAATGCACATGATGACAGGATATGAGATGCATGACAACGAAAACAACACACGGAGACAAAGACCCGAACCCGAGAAATAAATATAACTTAACGCCGGAAACGGCAAGAGTTGGAATACAAATAGGGAAAGTTACATCCAGGGTGTTACACTAATCCTATGCTATGACCATCTTGAGGAATTTAGATCTCTTTCTGAAGAAGAAACTAATGGCAGAAACATTCTAAAGGCTCACCTGGAAAACACTATGAAGAATCAAAGAAAATACTGGAAGTAGAGAGCCACTATTAGAAAGATTAAGATGGGAGAGGCAAACACCAAATATTTCCAAGCCAAAGCTACCATTAAGTTCAGAAATAACTGCATTGCCATGTTAAAGGATGAATCAGGTTTTGAACATCATGATCACCAGGCCAAGGCTGCTATACTCTTCAGATCTTTTAAAGACAGGTTGGATACACAGGCAGCCACCCATAATCCGTTGGTACTTCATCAACTTCTGAATCCACTGGATGACCCTACTGAGCTGGAAGTTCCTTTCACCAAGGAAGAAATTGACAAGGTGGTCAAACATATGCCAGCTGATAAATCTCCAGGGCCTGATGGTTTTAATGTTGCTTTCCTTAAACATTGCTGGGACATTGTGACACAAGATTTTTACAATCTCATCAATGACTTTCATGCTGGGAATGTCAATTTATAGAGCATCAACTACTCTTTTATTACTCTTATTCCCAAGAATGACAATGCTTCCACTCCATCGGATTTCAGGCCTATTTCTCTGCTAAATTGTACTTTCAAGATCATCACTAAGCTCCTGGCCAACAGATTACAGAAGGTTATCTTAAAACTAGTGCATAAGAATCAATATGGTTTTCTTAACAACAGATGCATTCAAGATTGCTTGGCCTGGGCTTATGAGTATGTGCATCAGTGTTTCCAAAGCAGAGAGAGATTTTCCTTTTAAAATTGGATTTTGAGAAGGCTTTTGATATGCTAAGCCATGATACTATTATTCAAGTCCTTCAGGCTAAAGGTTTTGGACACAAATGGATACAATGGATTAAGATGATTTATGGTTCTAGTTTTTCTTCAGTCCTGCTCAATGGAATCCCTGGCAAACAATTTCTCTGTAAAAAAGGTGTGAGACAAGGAGATCCTCTCTCTCCATTGATATTTGTCATTGTTGCTGATATTCTACAGTCAATGCTTAATGAAGCCATGCACAATTCTATTATCAGCTCACCATTAAGGCACACCTCAAACCCAGACTTCCCTGTTATTCGGTATGCAGATGACACCATTCTGCTGGCTCAGGCAGACATCAGACAAGCTCAACAAATCAAACATTTACTCAACTTTTATGCTGAATACACTAGGCTCAAGATTAACTACTCTAAATCCACTTTGATATCCATCAACACTCCTCCTGAGAAGATGCAACAGTTATCCACTCTGCTGGGTTGTAATGTTGGTACTCTCCCTCACAAATACCTTGATCTGCCCCTCTGCACTGCCAAACCAAGAATTGAAGATTTTGTGCCTTTGCTAAAGAGAATTGAAACCAGACTGTTAGGATGCTCCACCTTGCTTTCCTCTGGTGACAAACTTACTCTCATTAAGTCAGTATTCACCAGTATGCCTACTTTCTTCATGTGCACACTCATGATTCCTAAGACTGTGATCAAGCAAATCAATTCCTACCTCATGAACTATTTCTGGAGGAAGTATGCTACTCAGGACAGAGGTGCTGCACTTATATCATGGGAACAGGTCTGGAAGCCTAAATCACATGGAGGGCTAGGTGTTCTTGACTTGCACACCCATAATAAAACGCTGCTGATGAAGTCCTTATACAAGTTCTTCAATAGAGCTGACATTCCATGGGTGAATATTATCTGGGAGTCTTATTATCAACACTCTTTGCCTAATGAGAGAATGATTGGATCTTTCTGGTGGAAAACAATACTCAAACTTCTTCCCACTTTCAGGCTCCTTCATAATTGTAAAGCTGGGACTGGGGGTACAATTAGGTTTTGGGCAGACAATTGGCAAAACACCCCTTTGCAAACACAATATCCAGAACTGTTCTCTTTTGCAATCAACAAAGGAATCACACTTGGAAATGTTCTATAGCTTGAGGACCTCAGCCAATTGTTCCACCGTCCTTTATCCCTGGAAGCTTTTAATCAGTTCAATGTCATTGAAGAGATCATCATGAACAGATCAGACACAGCTGAAAGAGACTACTAGTTTTCTGGTACTACCTCTACCAAGTTTTCCTCTATGAAATTATACAAAGTGATCATGGGACCAAGCACAGCTCACATCATTTTTAAGAAGCTCTGGAGTTCGGCGTGTAGACTTAGACATAAAATCTTCTTCTGGCTCCTTCTTCATGATAGGATCAGTACCAGAAACATGATACAACACAGAAGCATGTATCTCGAGAGTTACAATTGTGCCCTATGTGGGGATGGCACTAAGGAGACTTCTCTGCACCTTTTTTGGGATTGCCCATTTGCATGGACATGTTGGAATATTCTTACTCCCTCCAAAGTCAAAGGAATTTCTGCATATGATGAAATACTTCTCACGCTGGATCAGCTACCGACAAATATTGCTATGGAAATTGTGATTTTGGGTTGTTGGAGCATCTGACTTACCAGGAATGATAAGGTCTTTAGGCAGGCACCAATCCATCTAGGTACTTGGAAATTCTACCTCAAGGAAAGTCTATGGATCACTACTTTTCAAGCTAAGCATGAAAAGGCCACGATGATCAGTAATTGGATAGCTCTCTATTTGTAATATCTCGATGTTTCATAAAACCGGCATTGGTTGAGGGTCTAGGATGGACTTGTATTTTTTGTACATTTATGCTATTATAATGAAAATTACCGTAGAACGATTGTTCTATGGTTTCGGCTCAAAAAAAGTTTTGTTTCGACATATGCTTGTATGAGCACTCCGGCTAAAAGGAAAGCCACCCAAGGTAAAGTGGGTCGTCCGTTTGTTTACAGGGGAATGTTCTGCCCTAGATTTCACTTTGAAAACACATTCTCATCCATGCTTCAATCAAAGAGTGAGTGCCTTATCTAAGTGGTAACTAAAATACTAGTAATGGCTTCCTAGATGACACCCTCATTCTATCCACCTTCGGCTTTCCGTTTCCTTTTCCAATCCAAATGTACAAACACAGAGTGTATTTGAGTGCATCACTCTTTCATGTCCTAATCTTGTAGACAAGATGAGGCGCCACATCTTTCGTCTTGATGCTATAATTGAAAGTCTTTCGACCCGCTTTATAGATGAATCCTCAATTCCGTTCATAAAACATCAAATACAAGTTTAAAAGAAAGAAGCAAATAGTTTGTTTGGGCCACATCACAAACATGCTGATACGTCTCCGATGTATCTTTAATTTTATGTATTTCATGCTATTATTTTATTATTTATACATACTTTAGGCATGCCTTTTTATTCATTATTGGACTAACCTATTAATTAAGTGCTCAATTTTAATTTGTATTTTCAGTGGTTTTGGATTTCAGGGGAAATAGGTATTTTAACATCTGATTTTTTTCCAGAAAAATTGGATGAGAAGATTATCACCCAAGAGCACTCAGGGGGCCTAGCCCACACCAAGAGAGGCCTAGGGCCCCTATGCGCCCCATCTAGGAAGATTGGGATTAAGGTCAAGTTGGCATGTGATTGGCATAGGCGTCTTTGCCCATTTAACATCATACATCTTGAACCTCTTGAGCATGTCTTGAGTATATTTGACTTGGTTGACAAAGGTTCGTCTCCTTAATTGCTTCACTTCAAACCCGAGGAAGTACTTCATCTCTCCCATCATGGACATTTCAAACACGCTACTTTCTCAGAAGCGATGGTTGGTTTAGACAAGCCTTTTAGGAATTTATCCAACATGACTTTACTTCGTCCACCATAGATGTTTTGAGTGTTTCCATGGCTACATTCAAATCATCTCTAGTAACCAAAGTAGATCAACGGCGACAAGGATATCACTCTCATTCTTATCATCGCCGACCATACTCTTTAGGTGGTAAAACTCTCAATAAAGAGATAAAGGCTCTGATACCAATTGAAAAGATCAGTATGGTCGACTAGAGGGGGGTAGGCTACTAATATTTTAAAATTCTTTTTAAATTTTAAGGGATACAACACGAGTATGGGTTATCTACGTATGTAACAAGATGGACAATCCATATGCCAAGCACAACAAGAAGCTAAAAAGATTAACACTTAAAGTAAGCTTGCAACAAATGAAGGAAAGAATAAACCGCAAGTGGATACAATGATGTAGTTCCCGAAGTTCCCTGCTTTGGGGGAGGTACATTTCCGTTGAAGAGGTATGGCGGCATGATGCTCACCAACCGCTACAATGGCTCACCTTATTCCCCTCTCTCCATCGCACAATGCATGGTGCCACTACTCCACTATACGGTGCCCTCGGAGGCAACAATCAAAACCTTCACAAACAAGGTTGGGGCAATCTCCACAACTCATTTGGAGGGCTTGATCATATCGTATCCACTACACAAATCAATTTTGGAGAACATGGTAGAACCACTTCATTCATCAGACATAGCATCTAGCCTAGGAATTGGATGACGATATCAAATAGTAATATTATTACTAGCTCTACAATCAACACACACACATGCCATCATCCTTTTTTGGCACTAGTATAACCGAGACAACACAAGGACGAAGGGCTTCACATATGTAACCTTTGTCAAGTAGCTCATTTACTTGATGTTGGATATCCTTTATCTACTCTGGATTGGTAAGGTATGGCGCACGACTGGGTAGCGAGGCACCAGCAATTAAGTCAATCTGGTGCTCAATCCCTTGAACATGTGGTAATCCTGGTGGCACGTCTTGTTTAAAGATGTTAGTGAACTCAGTAGGAGGCAAAGAGGCAGGCAAGTCGGTGAATGGAAATAATGCCTATTTGCACATAAAAGCATAGCAAATAGATTTACTAACATCCACATCATTAATATGACACTTGATGGCAAATAAACATGGACTTTTCAATATAATTTCATTGGAAACAACGATAGATGGTTTGTTATTAGTATTATGTTGTTGCTCAAATTCTTTTGCCATATGATTTTTATTCTTGTTTTTCTTTACTATCTCTAGTAAAATCATCTTTCAATATTTGTTTACTTCCTACATCTCCTGATTTTTTTTATCAAATTGACATGGCCTCGTGAGACTCATCTGAAGGAAATATGCCCTAGAGGCAATAATAAAGTTATTATTTATTTCCTTATATCATGGTAAAAGTTTATTATTCATGCTAGAATTGTATTAATCGGAAACATGATACATGTGTGAATACATACACAAACAGAGTGTCACTAGTATGCCTCTACTTGACTAGCTCGTTGATCAAAGATGGTTATGTTTCCTAGCCATAGACATGAGTTGTCATTTGATCAACGGGATCACATCATTAGGAGAATGATGTGATTGACTTGACCCATTCCGTTAGCTTAGCACTTGATCGTTGTATGTTGCTATTGCTTTCTTCATGACTTATACATGTTCCTATGACTATGAGATTATGCAACTCCCGTTTACCGGAGGAACACTTTGTGTGCTACCAAATGTCACAATGTAACTGGGTGATTATAAAGGTGCTCTACAGGTGTCTCCAAAGGTGCTTGTTGGGTTGGCGTATTTCGAGATTAGGATTTGTCACTCCAATTGTCGGAGAGGTATCTCTGGGCCCACTCGGTAATGCACATCACTATAAGCCTTGCAAGCATTGCAACTAATGAGTTAGTTGCAGAATGATGTATTGCGGAACGAGTAAAGAGACTTTCCGGTAATGAGATTGAACTAGGTATTGAGATACCGATGATCGAATCTCGGGCAAGTAACATACCAATGACAAAGGGAACAACGTATGTTGTTATGCGGTTTGACCGATAAAGATCTTCGTAGAATATGTGGGAGCCAATATGAGCATCCAGGTTCCGCTATTGGTTATTGACCAGAGACGTGTCTCGGTCATGTCTACATAGTTCTCGAACCCGTAGGGTCCGCACGCTTAAAGTTCGATGACGATCGTATTATGAGTTTTGTGTTTTGATGTACCGAAGGTAGTTTGGAGTCCCGGATATGATCACGGACATGATGAGGAGTCTCGAAATGGTCGAGACGTAAAGATCGATATATTGGACGACTATATTTGGACACCGGAAGTGTTCCAGGTGATTTCGAAGAAAACCGGAGTGCTAGAAGGTTACCGAACCCCCTCCCCCCGGGAGAAATAATGGGCCTTATGGGCCTTAGTGGAGAGAGAGAGGGCTGGCCTAGGGCAGGCCGCACGCCCCTCCCCCTCTGGTCCGAATTGGACTAGGAGAGGGGGGGGGCACCCCCCTTTCCTTCTCCCTCTCTCCCTTCCTTTCCCCCTCCTAGTAGGAGTAGGAAAGAGGGGAGTCCTACTCCTACTGGGAGGAGGACTCCTCCTCCTGGCGCACCATAGAGGGCCGGCCGGCCTCCACCCCTTTCTCCTTTATATACGGGGGCAGGGGGGACCTCTAGACACACAAGTTGATCATTGATCCCTTAGCCGTGTGTGGTGCCCCCTCCACCATAATCCACCTCGATTATATTGTAGCGGTGCTTAGGCGAAGCCCTGCGTCGGTAGCATCATGATCACTGTCACCACGCCGTCGTGCTGACGAAACTCTCCTATGAAGCTTTGTTGGATCGGAGCTCGCGGGACGTCATCGAGTTGAACGTGTGCAAAACTCGGAGGTGCCGTGCGTTCGGTACTTGGATCGGTCGGATCGTGAAGACGTATGACTACATCAACCGTGTCGTGCTAATGCTTCCGCATTCGGTCTACGAGGGTACGTGGACACACTCTCCCCTCTCGTTGCTATGCATCACCATGATCCTGTGTGTGCGTAGGAATTTTATTGAAATTACTACGTTCCCCAACATCATCCTTTAAGACGTAGCATTAAATTGGGGCTTTGTACTCCGAGGAGGTGTTTGGTTCGTGGATTTGTAATGGAACCCAATAATGATGTTTCTGTTTGGTTCGCCTTAGCCATAATGAGATCTAATGGAATCAGATAACACTACTATTCGAATCTTTTACACACATCTCTCTTTGTTCTCTTTCCCCTCACAGCTAGATTCATTGCAGCTCATATATCTCTCGAGCACTTGCTGAACTCCACCTCCCTGGGCATACCCATAGCTGCGTGCCCTCGCCGGCAATGGCGCTGCTCAGAACACCTTACAGCATGGGCCTCGCCAAGCTAACGACCATCTCTCTCTCTCTCTCTCTCTCTCTCTCTCTCTCTTCGATTGCTATTTCTAGCACACGTCAATGCCAGAGACGACATCAAAGCGGGCGAGGCCGCAACCATCTCGAATGTCGAACCTGCAGTAGGTAAACCCCACAATGGTGCACCCTCTGCCACACCGAGCTTTTGCGACGCCGTCGCTAGGCACCATGCCTTGAATGCTGCAGAGTGACCGGGAAACAAATGTTGAGCATCATGATTAGTTAGGAAATATAGCATAGCGTAGGATTTATTGTACAGTGTCTTCTACTCCAAGAAGATCATGTACTCCTATATATAAGACCATGAGGCTCAAGGAATACAATCAACAATTCCACCAATTCCCTATCCATTCCTCTAACATGATATCAGCCTAACCCCGATCCTAAACCCTAGCTACTGCTGCTTTCGCGCTGCGTCGTCCTTGGGGAGGTCGATCTACATAATCGCCACCAGAGTTCGCGCCGTACATACCTATGGTTCGTCCACTAACCGTGTTGATTGGCTTCCCTACAGAGTCTTTTTCCCGATCCTTTGATCCCGTTTTTTCTCTTCCTCGTCAGTTGATACGTCTCCAACGTATCTATAACATTTGATTGTTCCATGCTATTATATTATCTGTTTTGGATATTTTATATGCATTTATATGCTATTTTATATGATTTTTGGGGCTAACCTATTAACCTAGAGGCCAGTGCCAGTTTCTGTTTTTCCTTGTTTTTGAGTTTTGCAGAAAAGGAATATCAAACGGAGTCCAATTGAGGTGAAAATTTATGGTGATTGTTTATGGACCAGAAGAAGCCCCTGAAGCAAAAGAGTTGGGCTTGAAGAGTCCCGAGCCAACCACAAGGGTGGAGGGCGTGCCCAATCCCCCGGGAGGACGCTCCACCCTTGTCGTTGACTCGTGGACCCCCCCTGACGTGGAACCGATGCCAAAAGTTTCTATAAATACAGAAACCCCTGAAAAGAAACCTAGATCGAGAGTTCCGCCGCCGCAAGCCTTTGTAGCCACGAAAAACCAATCGGGAGCCCGTTCCGGCACCCTGCCGGGGGGGGGGGAAACCATCATCGGTGGCCATCTTCATCATCCCGGCGCTCTCCATGATGAGGAGGGAGTATTTCACCCTCGGGGTTGAGGGTATGTACCAGTAGCTATGTGTTTGATCTCTCTCTCTCTCTCTCTCTCTCTCGTGTTCTTGATTTGGAACGATCTTGATGTACCGCAAGCTTTGCTATTATGGTTGGATCTTTTGATGTTTCTCCCACTCCACCTTCTTGTAATGGATTGATTTTTCCCTTTGAAGTTATCTTATCGGATTGAGTCTTTGAGGATTTGAGAACACTTGATGTATGTCTTGCATGTGCTTATCTATGGTGACAATGGGATATTCACGTGATCTACTTGATGTATGTTTTGGTGATCAACTTGCGGGTTCTGTGACCTTGTGAAATTATACATAGGGGTTGGCACCCATTTTCATCTTGACTCTTCGGTAGAAACTTTGGGGCACTCTTTGAAGTTTGTGTTGGTTTGAATAGATGAATCTGAGATTGTGTGATGCATATCGTATAATCAAACCCGCGGATACTTGTGGTCACATTGGAGTATCTAGGTGACATTAGGGTTTTGGTTGATGTGTGTCTTAAGGTTTTATTTTATACGAACTCTAGGGTTGTTTGTGACACTTATAGGGATAGCCCAATAGATCGAACAGAAAGATTAACTTTGAGGTGGTTTCGTACCCTACAATAATCTCTTCGTTTATTCTATGCTATTAGTGACTTTGGAGTGACTCTCTGTTGCACGTTGAGGGATTGTTATATGATCTAATTATGTTATCATTGTTGAGAGAACTTGCACTAGTGAAGGTATGAACCCTAGGCCTTGTTTACAAGCATTGCAATACCGTTTTCGCTCACTTTTACCACTTTCTACCTTGGTGTTTTTATATTTTAAGATTACAAAAACCTATATCTACCTTCCATATTGCACATGTATCACCATCTCTTCGCCGAACTAGTGCACCTATACAATTTACCATTGTATTGGGTGTGTTGGGGACACAAGAGACTCTTTTTTTATTTGGTTGTAGGGTTGTTGGGAGAGACCATCTTCATCATACTCCTCCCACGGATTGATAAACCTTAGGTCATCCACTTGAGGGAAAATTGCTACTGTCCTACATAACTCTGCGCTTGGAGGCCCAACACGAGTCTACAAGAAGAAGGTTGCATAGTAGACATCATCAGTTGTCTTGATCGGTGTTTCTTTTTTGGTTCTCCGGTCTAAGATTGGTTTGCGCCGCCCGCCGCTTCCCATCGACCCTTGCGGACCCCTATTCCAACACTGGCGCAACTACCTGGCCTCTTCTCCAACACAGTAGCCTCACGCACCATGTAGCAGCATGTATCGGCCGTTGTCCGAGCGGCCTCTTCACCTGCGGCCTCGCACAACGGGGCGGCCCAAAATGGCCTCGTCCGTGCATCTTTGACGGCCCACAAATATAGGGGATCAATCATAGTCCTTTCTGTTGGAAATATGCCCTAGAGCCAATAATAATTTGGTTATTATCATATTTCCCGTTCATGATAAATGTTTATTATTCATGCTAGAATTGTATTGATCGAAAACTTAAATACATGTGTGAATACGTAAACTACACCGTGCCCTAATAAGCCTCTACTTGACTAGCTCGTTGATCAAAGATGGTTATGGTTTCCTAACCATAGACATGAGTTGTCATTTGATAACAGGCATATCAGTAGGAGAATGATGTGGTGGACAGACCCAACCGTAAGCCTAGCATCAGATTGTTTACTTATTTGCTATAGATTTCTTCATGTCAAGTATCTGTTCCTTCGGCCATGAGATCATGCCACTCCTGGATACCAGAGGAATACCTTGTGTGCTATCAAGTGTCACTTTGTAATAGAATAGCCCAGATGTTTTGCTCATGGGAGAGCTTTAGTCAACGGGTCTGCAACATTCAGATCCATATGTATCTTGCAAATCTCTATGTCTCCCTCCTTGACTTGATCGCGGATGGAATTGAAGCGTCTCTTGATGTGCTTGGTTCTCTTGTGAAATTTGGATTCCTTTGCCAAGGCAATTGCACCAGTATTGTCACAAAAGATTTTTATTGGACCCGATGATCTAGGTATGACACCTAGATCGGATATGAACTCCTTCATCTAGACTCCTTCATTTGCTACTTCCGAAGCAGCTATGTACTCCGCTTCACACGTAGATCCTGCCATGACGCTCTGCTTTGAACTGCACCAACTGACAGCTCCACTATTTAATAAGAATACGTATCCGGTTTGTGACTTAGAGTCATCCGGATCAGTGTCAAAGCTTGCATCGACGTAACCGTTTACGACGAGCTCTTTGTCACCTCCATAAACGAGAAACATATCCTTAGTCCTTTTCAGGTATTTCAGGATGTTCTTGACCGCTGTCCAGTGATCCACTCCTGGATTACTTTGGTACCTCCCTGCTAAACTAATAGCAAGGCACACATCAGGTCTAGTACACAACATTGCATACATGATAGAACCTATGGCTAAAGCATAGGGAATGACTTTCATTTTCTCTCTATCTTCTGCAGTGGTCGAGCATTGAGTCTGACTCAACTTCACACCTTGTAACACAGGCAAGGACCCTTTCTTTGCTTGATCCATTTTGAACTTCTTCAAAACTTTATCAAGGTATGTGCTTTGTGAAAGTCCAATTAAGCGTCTTGATCTATCTCTATAGATTTTGATGCCCAATATATAAGCAGCTTCACCGAGGTCTTTCATTGAAAAATTCTTATTCAAGTATCCTTTTTATGCTATTCAGAAATTCAGTATCATTTCCAATCAACAATATGTCATCTACATATAATATCAGAAATGCTACAGAGCTCCCACTCACTTTCTTGTAAATACAGGCTTCTCCAAAAGTCTATATAAAACCATATCCTTTGATCACACTATCAAAGCGTATATTCCAACTCCGAGAGGCTTGCACCAGTCCATAAATGGATCGCTGGAGCTTGCACACTTTGTTAGCACCTTTTGCATCGACAAAACCTTCTTGTTGCATCATATACAACTCCTCTTTAAGATATCCATTAAGAAACGCAGTTTTGACATTCATTTTCCAAATTTCATAATCATAAAATGTGGCAATCGCTAAAATGATTCGGACGGACTTAAGCATCGCTATGGGTGAGAAGGTCTCATCATAGTCAACTCCTTGAACTTGTCGAAAACCTTTTGCAGCAAGTCGGGCTTTGTAGACAGTAACATTACCGTCAGCGTCAGTCTTCTTCTTGAAGATCCATTTATTCTCTATGGCCTGCCGATCATTGAGCAAGTCAACCAAAGTCCACACTTTGTTTTCATACATGGATCCCATATAAGATTTCATGGCCTCAAGCCATTTTGCGGAATCTGGGCTCATCGTCGCTTCCTCATAGTTCATAGGTTCGTCATGGTCAAGTAACGTGACCTCCAGAATAGGATTACCGTACCACTCTGCTGCGGATCTTACTCTGGTTGACCTACGAGGTTCAGTATAACTTGATCAGAAGCTTCATGATCATCATCATTAGCTTCCTCACTTACTGGTGTAGGAATCACTGGAACTGATTTCAGTGATGAACTACTTTCCAATAAGGGAGAATGTACAATTACCTCATCAAGTTCTACTTTCCTCCCACTCACTTCTTTCGAGGGAAACTCCTTCTCTAGAAAGGATCCATTCTTAGCAACGAATATCTTGCCTTCGGATCTGTGATAGAAGGTGTACCCAACAGTCTCCTCTTGGTATCCTATGAAGGCACATTTCTCCGATTTGGGTTCGAGCTTATTAGGTTGGAGCTTTTTCACATAAGCATCGCAGCCCCAAACTTTAAGAAACGACAACTTGGGTTTCTTGCCAAACCACAATTCATAGGGTGTCATCTCAACGGATTTTGATGGTGCCTTATTTAACGTGAATGCAGCCGTCTCTAAAGCATAACCCCAAAACGATAGCGGTAAATCAGTGAGAGACATCATAGATCGCACCATATCTAATAAAGTGCGGTTACGACGTTCGGACACACCATTACGTTGTGGTGTTCCAGGTGGCGCGAGTTGCGAAACTATTCTGCATTGTTTCAAATGAAGAACAAACTCATAACTCAAATATTCACCTCCATGATCAGATCGTAGAAACTTGATTTTCTTGTCATGATGATTTTCCACTTCACTCTGAAATTCTTTGAACTTTTCAAATGTTTCAGTCTTATGTTTCATCAAGTAGATATACCCATATCTGCTCAAATCATCTATGAAGGTAAGAAAATAACGATATCCACCGTGAGCCTCAATGTTCATTGGACCGCATACATCAGTATATATGATTTCCAATAACTCTGTTGCTCACTCCATTGTTCCGGAGAACGAAGTTTTAGTCATCTTGCCCATGAGGCATGTTTCGCAAGTACCAAGTGATTCATAATCAAGTGATTCCAGAAGTTCATCAGAATGGAGTTTCTTCATGCGCTTTACACCAAACGGCAGTGCCACAAATAAGTTGCACTATCATTATCAACTCTGCATCTTTTGGCTT